>NC_134579.1:162438147-163127313 GCF_037038515.1 Microtus pennsylvanicus | reverse complement strand
ATGTCTTCTGTGTGTTATATATGATGGATTAGTTTTATTGCTTTGGAATGTTTTGACAACATTTGTATTAAATACTGTTATAGTTCATGTTTTGTGTAATCAGGAGCATTTTTCCCTGAACTGCAGTTAATCCTAAGGCAACCAAAATTTATTGAATGAAACATTATATTTTAGGCTATAACATCGTGCTCTTCGACTCTCCTCTATTCGGTAATTATTCATGAAGCCATGTTTATCTTCTTAGCCACAGAGCATCCTCCTTTGCTAGTACTAGATAACATATAACTTCACTAACGTCTTTGATTACAGGATGTATTTTTTTTCCCAGATCTCTACCATCATGTCCATTTTTTAGTTTGGGCATGTTGTTATTTAAATTATACAAGGGTTATATCAATCTTGTTTTGTTTTGTTTTTGGAGACTGGGTCTCTCTACATTGGACTATCCTGGCACTATGTAGACAAGGCTGAGTCTTAAACTCACAGAGAGAGATCCACCTACCTGTCTTTCCAGTACTACATCTAGTTCATATTCATATTTGATGGACATAATACTCCCAGAATCCTGTTTAAAGGTCACGATGACCAAGGCTGGTCTTGGCAGTACTGCTTTTGCCTTACCTGTGCTGCTTATAAATGCTTCTTCAGTGTTGTCACAAGTCTACAAAGGACTTCTACACATGACAGCCTAGAGGGGAAAAAAGACAGAAGCAAGGAGCTGACTAGTTAAAATGAATTATTTTGAGGGGTGTGGTGGAATATACTTATAATCCCAGTACTCAGGAGTCTGAGGCAGGAGGATTATAAGAAGCCAGCCAGAGCCTTTTTTTTTTTAAATTCCTTCCTGGTCTTGGTTTATTGTTTCCCAACAGAGTGCCCATTATAGAACATGATTACAATTTTAGCACTGCCACAGAGACATAGTGCTTCATAACAAACAGGAACACATGATTGTCTACTTAGACAAAGGGATTCTAAGTCTACCTCCTCCTGGCTTGTAGACCTGAGGTGATGTGGTGAGACCTCTGTGGGCCAGCCTAGTTCAACATGGTTTTAAGGATGAGCCTCTCTCCACCCTTTCCCAGGAGTGTTTTAGGGACTTTCCCAATGGCTTCTTGTGACTGTGATGTGCAGCAAAGAGTTCGTTGTAGATAACAAGCATGAAGCCCCTGCCTCTGTCACAAAGAATGCTGGGCCAGGCCCCCTTTGAAGAAGGCCTTCCCTCCTTTGTCATTGTAGATCTTCCTACAGCAATACAGGCTACCTGTACATGATGTCGGCTGCTTCTCCTGCAGACTGCAACATTACGTGTGTGTCTCTGCACATGGTCGAAGGAGTAGGACATAACACAGACTGCAGCAGTCACCACCTGTGTGACCAACTCACCGTAGTGTGGTGCGCATGTTCTTAGAGTCAGGGAGCATGCACTTGGTGATAGCACACACCTTGAAGAAGATGGCATAGAAAACACTGATGCCCTAGATGGATACATTGAAGCCCTGCCATAGGTCGCAAGTGCCGTTTGACTTGTGGATCCAATGGTAGTTGCCCATGTCAGCCTACAGGCAGGCTCGGGTGAAGTCCAGCAGGTAAACGAAGCACTGGGAGGTGGCTCTAGACTCCAAATTTTGATGCAGCCCAGAAACACCTGTTTGTATTTATCCTTAAATGCTAAGCTGAGAACTTTTGCATGAGGAAGCAGCTGATGACTGACCAGGTTTCTACATCAGAAGGACAACCTCACCCTGTACTGGGCTCTGTGTGTTATCAGCCTTAATCAGCTTGCTGGAATGTTGCACCCAACTATAGTGGCATTGTTGGGTATTAGGATGCCTGGAGGCAGAGGTAAACCTCATCTATGCACCCATCTGGAAGTGACCCCAGAACTCTAAGAGGAACCAAGGATTCCTCACTTGTTCAAGTTCGGAGACCGTATCTTTAAAAAAAAAAAGTAGTGGTGACGTGTACCTTTAATCCCAGCACTGGGAAGCAGAGGCAGGTAGATCTCCGTGAGTTCAAGGCCAGAGCTGTTACACATAGAAACTCTGTCTTTAAAAGACAGAAACAACGAAAGAAAGAAAGAGAGAGGGAGGGAGAGAGAGAGAAAGAAAAAGAAAGGAAAAAAAGAAAGAAAGGAAGGAAGGAAGGAAGGAAGGAAGGAAGGAAGGAAGGAAGGAAGGAAGGAAGGAAGGCAATTCACAGTGACTGGGTCTTACAAAAATACTGTTGTTGACAAGAAAAGGCACTCATAAAGTGGAAAGGTCACATGTGATGTAGTAAGTGTGACTCTGGGGCTCAGAGGTTAAAACTCTTGCAGGAAGACCCTGAGTTAGGTTCCTAGCACTCATTGGGGCAGCTAACAACCATCTCTAATTATAACTCCGAGCTTTCTGGCCATCAGTGTGCATGCACTCAAATTAATCCTGATTAACAGCATGTATTTTGGTAAACTTTCATCTTAAAACTAACATTTTGGCAGGGCAGTGGTGGCACACACCTTTAATCCCAGCCTTCCAGAGGCAGGTGGCCTCCATGAGTTCAATGCCAACCTGGTCTAGAGTTCGTTCCACAGCAGCTGGGCTACACAGAGAAACCCTGTCTCAAAAAACAAAGGAAAAAAAGCCTAACATCGTGTACTTTAAAATTTTTCAGCTACATTTTAGTTATTAAGTCATAAAATACTACATGACTTTTGACAAACAGGCAAAGTTTCTTCTATTCTCATTCAGAATTGTTTGCTCTGCTGTTCATTCTGTTAGGGGAAATGTGAAAATGTTCTGAATTGATGATGGTAAGAATAGTTCTCTAACCTTTGCAGGCTCTCGACTGCTTTTGATTTTTTTAAATATAATTATTTTGAAGTAACTCATACTTAGTCATTTTACAAAGCTTGCGACTTGCCCCAAGAGGATTCATCACTCTTACCAAATCTTATGAGTAAAAATTAAAATGTGTGGCAGGGAACAGTGTCTTGATCTCTCTTGTAAGTTTTGTACTAGTCACACCTGAGTACTCAACAGCCTTGTTGGGTTGTTACTTTTAATAGCGTACATATCACTCAGTTAAAATACTATTCAATGAGTTTTTCAGAATATCACATATTCATGCAACTATCAAAATTATAAATTTCACATTTTCATCTCGCAAAGAGGAAATTGCATGTTCTTTAGCCATTATTGACCTCCCCGCTTACTGCAGCCACTAGTTTATTTTCTCTGTCTGTGCTTTTTGTCTGTTCTGGACATTGTAAGAAATTAGAGGGATATATAATACAGATGACTTTGTGTCTGACATCTTTTCACTTGCATAATGTCTCAGGTTCATGCATGCTGTGGGTCACAATTGCTCATTTAGAGCAATGGGGTCTTTGTATGGTCCAGTGTACAGCTATTGCCCACTGATAGACATTTGGATTGTTTTCCCTTTGAGACTATTACGAAGCTACTATGAATGTAATAATGAATGATTATGCACAATTTTTTATGGTGATCATTTTGTTCTTTTCTGAGGGTATTTAAAGAGGCCAATATACAGGTTATATGCTGAGTTTAGTGTTTTGAAGTACTGTGGGTGTATTTTCCAAAGCATCTTCACTGTATTCCTACCCATAATAACTGAGGGTGCCAGCAGCCTGGCCAGTGCTTAGTCTCTGTCGTTTTCATCCCAGCACTGTTCCCTGACCACATTGTGGTTTTGATCTGCATTTCTCTGACTAGTGACACTGCTAAGAATCTTCCCATGTGCTTAAGTCGTTATTTGTGTCAGCCGTTGTGTTTTCTTAGGAGAATTTAGATTACTGACATTTGTTTATTTGTTTATTCAGTTAGTTATGGGTAGGATGGTGTTTTGATACAGGCTTTTAGTCCAGTAGCCTAGGCCCTAACCCTAACCCTGCTTTGTAGTTGAGGAATGACCTTGAACTCTGCCTCTACTTGATTATAGGTATACATCATTATACCCAGCTACCTTTGTTCATTTTTACTTATTTAGTTAGTTACTAGTTGTGTGTGTGTGCGTGTGTGTGTGTGTGTGTGTGTGTGTGTGTGTGTGGACACACATGCCACAGTGCAATGTGGGGGTTAGGGAAACCCTTGTGCATCAGTTCTGTCCTTTAGCTTCTGTGGGTTATAGGAATCAAACTCATGTCCTTAGGATTGTGCAGCAAGCACCATTATCTGCTGAGCTCTATTCAGCCCCTTTGATCATTTTTGTATTGTTTTGTTTTTTTGAGAAAGGGTTTCTTTGTGTAACAGCCTTGGCTATCCTGGAACTCACTCTGTAGACCTGGCTGGCCTTGAACTCACAGAGATCTGCTTGTTTCTGTTGGGATGAAAGGTGTGTACCACTGCCAACCGGTCCCTTCAATCATTTTAAAAATAATGTTGTCTCTCTGTTGTTTTGAGAATTCTTTATATATTCTAAATACTAGTCTTATAGATGTATAATTTGCAAATATTTCCTCTTTTTCTGCGGCTTTTCTTTCTTTTTTTTTAAATGGTGTCATTTGAAGCCCAAACTTTTCAATCTTTGGTGAACTTTCTTTGTTCCTCATGCTTTTTATTTTTATTTTTTCATAGCTAAGGAAATCTGATCTAACCTTGTTGATCCAAGGTCACAGGCTTCTTCCTCAGTTTTCTTATAAGAGTTTTGTGCCTTTACTTCATTCCTTTTCTCTGATGTTTCTTAATAGTCAGGTGGTTTGTTTTTAAACTTGCTGATCTGGAGATCATATCAGCAGTCAAATCTCTGAAATACCACTTCTTTTTTAAAGCTGCTTCAAAAATTGAACAGAAATTTTCATATAATCTCTTAATGGTTCATTGAGATCCTTTGAAAAAAATTATATACGTCATCAAAAAACAATATCCCCATACGGTAAATTTCAGCATCATTGTAAAACTATTGGAGCATGTATGGAGGAGTGGGCGTAAATGGTCTGTTTCTCTGCAGAGTCACGGGGTCTTGGCCAGGTTTAGACTCAATTGTCTCCTGGGGAAGACAGTTGACTGGCCTTCAGAGCAGTCCCACTTCTGAGGCCACAGCTGCTTTTACTCAGGCGTTTCCCCTCACTACTTTATTTGTACAAATTGAAAGTGCATCTAATTTATTTTATGTTAACATCCATAAAGATAAAAACTCATGCAAAACTACCATTTGACTTTCCAGAAGAAAATAAATTATTAATTAGTTACATTATTCTTGTATTCACCTAACTTTTCTAGTATGACTTTCAATAAAATTAGTAAAAATGTTAAAGCTTTTAAGTAAGATAAAACTTCCCCTATGATTCTCTTAGTATGACCGAATTCTTTGGAGAGAGATCTTTAGCATATTTTAATCATTTCTAGAATCATTGATAGTACTATGGATCTTCTTCTCTGGCCATGCTACTAAAAATTTCATTAAAAAAAAATTAAAGTGGTGCTAGGGTACTGGCCCAGTTGGGAAAGTATTCGACGCATAAATATGAGATCTAAGTTCAGATCCTTAGCACCCATATAAACCAGATGTGGCTGTGTGTTGCTGTAAACTTACTTCAGAGTACTCCTGAGGTCACTGGCCAGCTAGGCGAAGTGAAACATGGAGCTCCTGGTTCTGTGAGATACCCTGTCTCTGAATGTAAGGTGGGACTGGAGAGATGGCTCAGTGTTAAAAGCACTGGCTATTACCTGTATTACAAATATTCCAGTGTTTGTATTACTGGAGTAATTACCAATACTCCAGAGGACCTGACTTTGTTTCCCAGCACAGCTGTGGTGGTTCACATCCATCTGTAACTCCAGTCTCAAAGGATCCAGTGCCCTCTTTGGGCCTCCACGGAAACCAGAAACGCACATGGTACACAGCATGCATGCAGGCACAAGGCTGATAAAAATAAATGAATAAAAAATTTAAAAGGAAGGTGGAGAAGTGATTTTTAAAAATATCTAGATATACACCTTTGGCCTATGTGTATACATGAATGCACTACACATACTCACACAGTAAAGAAAATATTTTCAAGGACCCCCATCTCTTCTATCAGTGGGCTCAGCATCAAATTCAGTCCTCAGGAGTCAACCATGCTACCCTGTACCACGTACTATTTAGTGAAAGGATGTTGCTTTAACTATTATGTGAAAAAATCTATTTGGCACTGGCTAGACAGAATTATAATAAATATAATAATTTCAATGAGACAAAACAAACTTTAAGCCAGTTGTGAGGATGTATTTTATTTAATCATCATCTCTATTAAGACTGCTGCTCTAGAGATTAAGTGTTCCTGACTGTAATAATGGCAGCCTTTCAAATGCTAATTATTATTTCTTGTTGGTGTTAAAAATATTAAAAGTAGACTTCAGGCTCTTTTAGCAGAACTACTCAGCATGCTTGTTTTTAAGTCTCCATTTTCCTCCATAACGGATAAAGGAATCTCATTGCTTCTCTTCCTGGTTTCCCACCAGAGAATGTTTACTGTAAAGTCCTAAGCATGGATTTAAACTGCTCTGTTATTTTTATTTAATGGATCTTGTAATGGTGTATATTCTTAAGCTAATTTAAATATGAACCTGCTTCTGAAAAGCATGTGATGCAAAATTTGACATGCATGAGTATATCTTGAGCGCCATGTGCCTGTGACAGTTTGAAGCCTGTCACGTTGCTGTTGGGAAAGTCTGGCAGCACGTCCTGTGTAAAGCTTTGATTTTGTGCCATGAGCACTTAATTGAATTAATAAAGTATCAAAGGAAACTGAAGGTGGAATGTTAATTACATTGATTCTCACTGTAATTGGTTCTATAGAAACCACTATCCTTTTCATTTAGTAGTGGTTTAAAAGTGAGGAATGAAAAGAGTTAGGCTTGTTACCACCTACTGCATTATTTATTTTACATTTTAAGTATTATCTTATTATTTTAGCATAATAATTATTCATAGATAATATTTCCCAGCTTATCAGATTGAGAAACAGGCTCCGATTGCTGGATATCATGTAGATTCCCTACTTTGTGCTAGGAGTTGGGATTCCAATCAAAGTTGTTTATTCTACTACAGTCTGCATGCTAGCCCTTAGCTAGGTTTTGTTATCCACTAATTTCTATCAAGTACTGTTATTCCAGGTCCCTGTGAATGCTGAAATGTTATTATCTCTTTCTTCATTAAAAAAATAGTAAGATTCTATTTTAAGCTGGAAGTTTAATGGCCATCTATATTTCACCTTGGTTTTCATCGTCTTTTGAAATGTGTTTTAAAGTTTACATTCAATGCAATGGCTGCTTTTCTTTATACCTACTGGGGCATCTTTCACTCTTAAAACTTAAACTTACATCTACTTCTTAGGGGTTTTTGTTCTTGTTCTGTTTTTGTTCTTGTTGGTAAGAAGTTCAGGTTTGGTTTGTTTTAATCTAGTGGTCCTGGGAGATCCAACCTTGTCATGGTAGGCAAGTGCTTTATAACTGAGCTGTGTGTGACCTGAGTCCTCATAGTGAAGTTTTGTGCCCTGACTTCAGGGTATTTCCTCACAGTACATAGTTTGCGTTTCTGCTCTCACTACTGCTGTGTTACAGTTGCTTACAAATAGTTCCATCTATGCATGTGTTAGCATAATTATGCCCTTTTAAGTACATTGCAGACCTTTTGGAGGTGGGGGGTTGTGGTTTTTAAAGACAGAGTCTCACTGCTTAGCTCTGGCCATTCTGGAACTCACCATGTAGACCAGACTGACCTCAAACTCACAGAGATCTACCTGCATCAGTCTCCTGAGTGCCGAGATTAAAGGCGTGCACCACCACCACCTGGCACATTATAGATCTTTAATGAAAACTCCTAATATGATTTACTAGAGATCCTAGACTATAACCACAGTCCTGCTTAGATAATTCTCCCTTTTCTTCTCCCCATGCTTTTGTTACAAGCAGTCTTAAAACATCATTGTTCTTTGCAATTCTGTTTATGCCGGTCATTGTGATGTCTTACCATTATGAATAGAATAGCATCAGCTTTGTGGTTTACTGTGGAGTCTTTCACTGGAGTAGGAGAAATTTCACTGCTAGCAAGAAAATTTGGTGAACCTAGTAATTGTTGCAGTTTTTAATTTTGGAAGGTAGCTTTTGTGCAGAATTTAACATGTTTACAGGTTTTTTTATTTATTAAGGATTTTTATTTAAAGCACTTATTCTACTACCTTCCAATTAAATTTTTTGGTGATAATATAAAAATAGTTTTTGTCTAAAAAACGAGAGCAGTCTTGGTCATTTCTGCACACTTCTGTAAGTCCTAGATGCAATTCTTACCATATAGTTCTTGTTACCTGATTAATAAATTATAATTACATTCTCAACTAATTGCTAATTCCAATTCTAGTTTAATATAGCTTGATTTTTTTCTTGACCTTTTAAAATACCTGCAATTCATAATAAAAATCCTCTGCAGTAGTTGAACAACAAACCCCCATCTCATCTGTGTTGTTTGGGCTTCCCTTTCTATTTTCCTTACTTTCCTTTCTCATTTCTCATCCTTTTTAAATATCCAACCCAGTCTAGCTTCAAACTTTGATCCTCCTGCCTCAGCTTCCTGACTGTTGAGATTATAGGTTTAATACCACCATACCCAAATAGTCTTTGTTACATTTTGTTTTTTTAGTTAGAATGTACAAAATAATGAGTTTCATTGTGACATTTTGGTGTGTACATATAATAATTTGATATTATTCACTCATTCAGAGCAATCCTTCTAAATCATGTAAACATTACTGATAAATGCCCCTATTTAACCACTCTTTTTAAAGGGTCTCAAGACCAACACATGTAAAATAGCCGGTGACATCAACACTTTTTGCTGTAGCTGGGACAAAGCAACGTGTGTGTGTGTGTGTGTGTGTGTGTGTGTGTGTGTGTGTGTGTGTGTGTGTACTGTCAGTATCTGTTTCTTCAGCCTAACCAGGGGCCCTAGCATGTACATCTAAGGCTTCTAGAGGAAAAGATGTTGATTTTGGCCTTTGCTTGTATTTGTGGGGCTGGGATTGAACCAAGCACTCAAATGCCAGGTAAGTACTATATCACTGTGCTGCTCTCACAGCAACACTCTTGTCCGTTTGGTTGTAATTCATGTCACTGGGAGATGTTAAACCTTTGGGGGACTACTCTTAGTAAATTCTGTGCAGACTTCAGTAAATCAGGCCCCTCTCATCATTAGGTTCTGCCTGATAGAAGTTTCAAGTAGAAGTCGTTCTAAGACACTGTTTTTTCTTACCTTTGATTTAAAGCTGTTTCTAAGTTTTGCTGTCCTGAGCATTATTGTTATGTGACAAACTTTCCCTGGGGAGACGCAACACACAGGTCTACTCACCCTAGATAGGACCCAATGACAGATCAATGTCCAAGTTCATGAACCGGTAAGCTTTATTGGGGTTATTTACGGAATGGGTGAGGGGTTACATAGAAGAGCAGAAATGACTCAGACAGCTGCATCACCATTGCCTGTCCCAGCATGAATGACAGCTCATAAAAGTTGAGAACCTGGGACACACTGAACATCCTGCAGACAGTTGATAGAGTGTCCTTCCCAGGTGCCTCAGTTGATCTAAACCTCTTTTAGTTAACTGGTCTGCTTTCAGAGTCACCTTCGCAGTTCATCTTGTCTGAATCTCTTTAACTCAGCTTTCCTTCCATAGAGAAAGACTCCCAGCTTTTACTGCTTGCTCTGACAGAGAGGGGCCTAGAGAATCTGGTTAGTTTCAGGGACTTCCTGAAGTTATTTTGAATTGTTTACTTTCCTGCTTGAGCTTCTCTGCAGGATGGAATGTTTTAGGCTCATCTCTACACAATTGTGTGTATTTGTATATGTAGTTACTTTCAAAAAGTTGGCCATTGTGGCCATGGTTCTCTAATGAATGACAGAACCACGGTTCTATAATGAATGATACAGCACTGCCAGCTAGCTCTTTATCACATCAGAATCTCACCTTAAATTTTTTGTTGCATTTAGTCTAATAAATGCCTGAAACTCAGACTTGATCTTAGTTTGCAAGAATGTGCCTCTTGCACACTTTTTGTTTTCTAATTTCTAACGTACTAGACTACTAGAGCAAGCTAGAGTTGTGCTGTCAACACTGATTTGGTATTGATTGATCTACTTGACTGGGTTTGATAGACTTTTTCTTTTGCGTTTTATTTGTGATCCATGCAAACAACACTTTCTTTGGAGTATTGGTTACCATTTTATGATATTGAGTTAAGGTGTGTTAGTGTAACTGAGGGAGTGAAAACAGGAGCTATTCTGAGAAATAATGGGGCATTTTTTTCAATGATGAAATCAGAATTTCTTTAAATGTTAACTTGTTAACATGTCTGTTTGGCCTGTTTTCCTGTTTAGCCTGTTGTTTTTTAAATAATTTTGATGTCACTCAGCCACCTCATGTTTCTGCTGTTAATTAGGTATGAATGAGAACCAAACCTTCTAGAGTTTACTGTGATGTTGCTTGTTGTAAGTGGGCTGCTTGTTTGTCCCGGCCACCCAGAACTGAAATAGTCACACAGAAACCATATTATTTATATCACTGCTTGGTCCATTGGCTCTAGCTTCTTATTGATTAACTCTTACATATTAATTTAACCCATTTCTATTAATTTGTGTATCACCATGTGGCTGTGGCTTACTGTCCATCTCTGGCGGGGCGACATGGCTTCTCCCTGACTCCTCCCTTCTCTTTCCCAGTATTCAGTTTAGTTTTCCCCACCTAGCTCTGTAGAGGGAAATCCCACATCAGTTGCTGACTTCAGCTCCAACTAGTATATTCTGCGGGCCTCTCTTAGGTGGGAATACATTGCTGCCCTTCCACACTCATCCCCTCCCCTCTCACCCTCTCACCCTGTCCAGGCTATCTCACCAAGGCTTGTTTTGCCACCTGCCCTCATTTCATCTCCTACCTAGACTGTCCCCATGCTGCTTGCTTTCCATGAGTCTGGAGAAGGCTCTTTCATCATGTCACTTCCTTTACTAAACCGTCTTAAAAGCTTCTTGGTGACCTGGAAGACAGACAGCCCTAAGTGGGTGGTGACGACTTAAGTGATTACCTTAGTCCCTTTTTGTTTCTTTTTTTCCTGGGGCTCTACTAACTTTATTATCTTTGTGTAATTTAATATATAATAAACTGTAGGCTTTATAAATAAGTGAAAGGAACCAAATTAGTTGTAATATGTATTGCTGGATTTTTGTTTTGTACACTTTACCTTTATAATGACCACAAATTCTCAGCTATAATTCTATAAATGGGTTTTATAAATTATAAAATTCCTATAAACCTATAAAAATGGGTTCACATACCATTTTTAACTTTTATTATATATCCACTGAATTGCTTATATTTACATTTTTTCTTCATGTTTTAGCTTTTATTAGCTTTTAAAATGATAAGTGTTTCAAAAACACTGAGAACTTCCTCTGATTAAAAGCATATATATATTTCTCCCCAAAGAGGTATTTGAAGTCATTTTCTTAGGTTAAACGTATTTTTGTTCATAGACATTTTGTGATTTTTTTTATTCCAGGAGGCTTAAAATTGAAACATAACAGTTGAGGTGAAAAGAAATACGTTTCGTTCTCTTAATTTGTCTGTTTGTGTTTATCACAGTCCTCAGACAAAAGAGATGGGGGATGTTGAGCTGGTATTGCACACCATCTGTAATCCCAGCACTCTTGAGGCAGAGTGGAGGCAGGATGGTAAGTTACAGGCTAGCCTGAGCTACTTGACTGCAGAGTTTCTGTACTCTGACCACTGAGGAAAAGAAAATAGTCTTTAAGAGTGGATAGAATATGGAGCTATTAGGAATAAGTCCTTTTGTGCTGATTACCCTGATAACTTCGTCAAACCTTAGAAGTTTGGTAAGAATGCAGTGTTGGCGGATGTCTGTTGCCCGGTGCCACGTCACTCTTACAGGGACTCTTCTAAGAAGAGTCCTTCCTTTTCAGTGCGGTAGTCAACTCCGCTTCTTTTGTTTGGGGTGTTTGTTTTTGAAGAATATTTTTATTTTTGGACAGTTTCATATGAATGCAGAGTTACCTTGATATACCCAGTTTCCTTCTGTATCTTTTTATTTTCTTCTATTTTTTTTAAGTAACTCACTCAGTTTAGTTAGTGCTGCTGTGCACATAAGTGTGGACATGGTTGCCTGTATTCACATGTGTAGGCATCGCTGCCTATGTGCGTAGGTGTGGGCATCGCTGCCTGTGTGCGTAGGTGTGGGCATCGCTGCCTGTGCACGTAGGTGTGGGCATCGCTGCCTGTGTATGTAGGTGTGGGCATCGCTGCCTATGCGCATAGGTGTGGGCATCACTGGAGCATGACCAACTAACTTACCATCAACCACACACCTAAAGAATATGACTCTCCTTTAGCAGCCAGCAACTGCCAATGGCAGCACGCAGCTCTGGGTGGGACCTACTGAACCCCTTCCCCATCTATGGTGTACCATTGACTGGTTTGAACCTATGCACTTAACCACAGCTGCTCACTCATAAAATCATGAGTACAGCAGCCATGTCCTGTTCAGGGGGCAGCATTTCACAGCGCTCCTCTGAATTGTCTAACCTGTGATGTTCCCTGAGCCTGGAGGTAGGAGGGTTGGTGCAGACCTCTGATTTAGGGAAAGACACTTAGTGACTCATCTCAGTTATGTGTCTTTCCATCACTGCTACTGCAAGAAGCTTCTCTGACCAGTTTAGAGCAGCGCTCATCCATAGATATAAATGTAAACATGTAGAAACCAGTTCAACAGCATGGCCATTTAACAAAACAACAGTCGTGGTTTCTCACTAGGCCAGTGGCTTCCCCAGCCAGGGGTGTTTGACCAGGTTTACAGTCAGACATGGATTCCTTTCTGTAGAGCAGGCCTTGGGTCTGAACTGATCCGAAAGCACTTGGTTACCCCCCAAGAGTCACACCATTATCTCATTGTCTTGAGTATGTCTTGTCTGGCAGGTCAGTATGGTGGCAAGCAGGGACCACCACTGGGTAATACTGTTGATGGTTTTTCTCCCCCAGTGGCCTGTGTAGCACCTTCCAGCACTATGAGAGCTAGCCAGCAGGGAGAAATTTCCAGGTCAGTTCCAAATTGATTTCTCTATGTCCTGCAACCAAAATGTGTGGTGTCTTTAGCAATATGGTCTTACTATCTGGTTATGGTGGGCAACCAGGAGCAATAGCAATATAGCCAGTGTTGTTTTGGTGGTCTCTGGGCCCTTCTTGACTTTTAACTTTCAGGAATGTATCCCACACCTGGCACTGAAACCCTTATCTCTATCAAACCTTGGATGCTTGATCTGAATTCATTGTTATCCAACATCTTGCTCCACTTAACCTGTAACTTTGCTACAGTAGTCTCATTTAAAAACATTTTTAAAGATTTAAAAAAAAAAATGTGTGTGAATATTTTGCCTGTGTGTGTGTGTATATGCACCACATATATGCCTGGTGTCAATGAATGCCAGAAAAGATGTTGAATCCCCTGGAATTGGAATGACGTGGTTGTGAGCCACCTGTGGGTGCTGTGAACTAAACCGTGATCCTCTGCAAGAGCAGCTAGTGCTTTTAACCCCTGAGCCTTATCTCTATGCCCTTAAAAAATTTCCTTTTTAATGCAGTAGTTAGCCAGGGTGTGTTTCTGTATTTGGTGATTGAGTGAAAGCGTTATTAACAAAGCCTTTTGTCCTTATTGGGTAATGAGGATTTGCTATTTGAAATCTAGCTAGTTGATTTTTAAGAGTGTCTGACATTCAATATTTGCATGAGTCTGATTTCTGTGCATTTATTATGTTAACCTTTTTTCCTCAGTGGTAAGCGCATCAGTGATACGGTTATTATGTGTATTTATGATTAAGTCACATCAGAAGACACTAGTGCCAGGACCATGTTTATGATCTGTATGTCGGTAGTTAGCAGCAGCAGCAACAAAGACTTACTTGCTTGGGTTTTTATTTTCTAAATAGACTACGACTGAGCGACCTTTCATTCAGAAGCTCTTCCGTCCTGTGGCCGCAGACGGACAGCTGCGTACACTCGGAGATCTCCTCAGAGAAGTCTGTCCTTCCGCACTCGCCCCTGAAGGTACTTAGCAACCACAAGACACTACTGTCATTTTCTCTTCTAAGCCTTTGGTAGCTGACATTAAATGGATATTCTACATTGATAAATTTTATGAAGATATTTTTACTACCTTTTAAGGGAATGTCTATTGTTTTATAACATTTGTAGCAAGACAAGAAATCACTTCTCTTTGGAAAAATACAGTGCCCACCTTCTGAGGCTTTATAAGTACTATTCTAATGAGTTTGAAAATCAATTACACATGTACATGTATTTAAGATTCTTGGCACCAAAGGTGTTTCAGATTTCTTTAAGAAGTTGAAATATTCACATACATGTAATGAATTATTTTGAGGATAGAATTACAAGCTTGAACACCAAGTTCATTTTTGCACTCATACACACACATACACCTACTTGTGTGTGCAACCTAAAGGTGATTTCCATAGTATTTTTGGCGTGCCTACATTTTTATGTGAGCTGTCACGTGTGGTCGGCTGTGGAGGTTTCCACATGTGTTGTTACGTCAGTGCTCAAACCTGAGGGCGAATCAGATCTCCACCTGAGATCTGCTCTAAATATGCACATGTATACATTTATGTGGGTGTCTATGCAGGTGTCCTGCTGCTTTTATCAGCCAGTCATTGGGTAAGAAACTCTAGTTTGCAGGCTTAGCCCTGTGATGTGTTACAGTGCTCATTACTGACGACTTTTTAAGGAATCCTCAGTGGTATATGACCATGTTCGTTAGGACCCTGAGCATCCTTACTCTTTCAGACCTAGAAGAATGAAGTTAGGAGGTATTAGTCATGAAAGCAATACTGCAATAGTTTCTTATGAAATAATCTGAGGAAGTGGTTTTCCTAAGAAATAGAATTAGAACTGATGGGGGTGGGGGATACCATATTAGAAGGGGTTAAGAAAGAAGGTCATGAACCACAACTCAAAATTGCTGAACTCAAGGTTTATTGATGGCTAGAAGTTGTATGTTTTATAAAGTCTTAAGTGTGTGACTTGCCTTTCCTGAGCTCCTAGACTACATATTACATATCAAGGTGTTTACTATAAGCCTTGTATGTCTAGAGTGGGTAAGTGTTCCCTGACCATTAAATTACTAAATTCCTTGTATAAGCATACCCCAAGACATAGTATTTATGATAGCTACATTTGAAGTAACACTAAGTTGTATGGGCTTGGACACAGTCCCTCTTTACTGTTTTATAATTTTAACTTTCACTGAAGGCTTCCTTCCATTCAATATTTTTGATATCTCAATAACTTTTTAAAAATAAGCTTTTTAGAGTTGTATAACTGCTATCATGACCTGCATTTAGAAATTTTCATCCCCTCAGATGTTTTCTTCTACACACTTACAGCTGACCTCTTTCCTGACTATTAGCCATACGCAGCCATTGGTCTGCATTCTGTCTCTATGCTTTGCCTTTTTTCCTTTTAAAAAATATTTCATATAAACAGAGTCATACCATAAGTAGAGTTACAACCTAATGGTTTTTTTTTACTTCTATCCTTGTTTGTTTGTTTGTTTGTTTTTGCGAGTCTCGGCAGCTTCTTTTTATTGGTGAGCAATACTAAGGTGGACCAGATGTCTAGCTCCATCTGCCTCTTTAGCTATTGATAAGCATATGCATTATTTCCAGCTTTTCACTTTTAGGATTAACTCTGCTGTGAACATTGGCATGGATCTTTTCAGGAACATAGTTTCATGTATCTTAGGTAGACTCCTAAGGGTGAAATGACTGAGTCCAACAGTCAGCTTAAGTTTTCCTAAATGTGCTGGCCCATTTGCAGTCCCACCTGTGACATAGGAAGGTTGCTGTTTCTTTACATCATTGATATGTGTCATGGTGATCCTGATGGTTGTGTGTTGGCATCTCACAGTGATTTTACTTTGTTCTTCCCTGATTTGAATTTTACCACTGACGACTGTACCCACTGTTTTTGTTGTTGTTGTTGTTTTTGTTTGGTTGGTTGGTTTTTGGTTTTTCGAGACAGGGTTTCTCCGTAGCTTTAGAGCCTGTCCTGGAACTAGCTCTTGTAGACCAGGCTGGCCTCGAACTCACAGAGATCCGCCTGCCTCTGCTTCCTGAGTGCTGGAATTAAAGGCATGCACCACCACCACCACCTGGCTAAATGTGTATCCCAGGCTGGCCTCGAACTTGTGATCCTCCTTCAGCAAATCCTACTGGCATGCGCCATCATAACTCGCTGTTTTTGTTTGCGTAAGGTTTTTGTGCTGTGTGCACTGAAGAGCTACAGATGGTGTGTACCATGTACAGCTCCTGTTTCCAGGCCCTTATTATCACTTGCCAGATGCCTTTGATGAAACGTCCGCCATTTTCATGATTTTTCCATTGCTGTGTTTTGAGAAATATTTATGTATTTTGGAAGAACCTTCTCTGTAGAATTGTTTCCTCAGATTTGTTGTTTGTCTTCTCATTCTCTTCTAAAGAGTAAATAATTTTAATTCTGATGGAGTCCTATTCAGTTTTTATTGGATTGTGTTTAGTGTGTGTTTGTTTTTTATGTCTCCTAGTAGCTATTATATTTGTATAATTACAAAATAATGAAAGCTTATATGAAAGAACTCAGAAATTGCTCAGTCTCGGGTCCGATCTAGAGGGCATAGCTTCATTTTCTCATCTAACTAAGCTGTGTTTACTCAAGTCTTAGAAATTAGGAGACTTGTTGGTTCAGGGGTGATCTTACAGTGCTAGTTAGAGGATAGCAAACCTGGTGAGTTTCCTCACAACCTTCTCAGGGTTTTGGAGTAGAAACTCATTTCCTCTATTTTTAAACGTGATGAGAACTGTAATTCCCACACTATCTACGGTCGCTGGCTTCCAGATGCTCATCTCTTTGCACTAAATGTTTCTATTTTTGAGTACTTTTAAAAGGAGGGGGAGGGAAGTGGGAGGCGGTGGCGGGGAGGAGGCAGAAATCCTTAATAAATAAATTAATTAAAAAAAAGACATTTTATCAAATAAGAATCAGAGAAATTTAAAATTCAGATGCGCCCTAATGACTAGGACTCACTGTAGCTGCACCTGTATTGTGAGGCCTCGACAAGCCTCCTGTCTCTGCTTCCTGAGTCCTGGTGTTTCAGGCATGCTCCACCATGCCTGGCCACAATCTGTTTCCAAAAGTAAATCACCAGGTGTCGTATACCTTAAAGAAGCGCGCCTATCTCTGAGTTCAAGGCCATCCCGGTCTATAGAGTATAGCCAGAGGCTGCTTGGTCCATTCCCAGCTGGCCGCCCAGACTCAAAAGAACCACATAGAAACTGTATTAATTAAATCACTGCTTGGCATATTAGCTCCAGCTTTTTATTGGTTACCTCTTACATCCTAAACTAACCCATCTCAATTAATCTATGCATCACCACAAGGCTGTGGCCTACAGGTAAAGTTTCCGAAAGCTCTAGCAGAGGTGTCTGTCTCCTGTGGCAGCTACGTGGCTTCTCCCTGACTCTGCCTACTCTGTCTCTCTATATCTCTGTTTGAATTTTCTACCTGGCTTTACTCTGTTAAGCCATTGGCCAAAAGCAACTTTATTCATTAACCAATAAAAGTAACACAAATACAGAAGGACTTTCCACACAGAGTGAGTTCTAGGACAGTCAGAAACATACAGAGAAACCCTATCTGGAAAAAAATTAAGTGAATTACTTTGACTTTATTTCTTTATATGACCCTATGGGATTCTTGCTTATGGAGTGTGAAAATATCACATTAAACTCAGTCTTGATGACAGCGGCACACTTGTCAGCATCCCAGAGTGGCTTGTGTTTGCTGCAGGATGGAAAGACTGTCCTTCAGTATGCTAACAGAGGGCAGGTACCAGGTGCTACAGATGAACAGCAGACATCACCTCCTCAAATGGACAAGCACCGGTTCACGGGAGGACTCAGACTTCAACAATATGACATAAATAGTACTTGTACACTGCATTAAATTACATACCATGAAACTGGTCACGTCTTTAGTCCTTAATTCTATATCTTTCTTTTAGAAAACTTTTATCTTTGCCCCTTTTTGTTTCATACTTATATTTAGAAAAAAATATCATTTAAAATCTGTGGGTGTACTCAGAAGCTTCAAGTCTCTGAGTGAAAAATGCAGTGTGCAGTTTGGGGTACCTGTCCTCTGTCAGAGTGGAGCTGCACTGTAGGTTCGGGGTACCTGTCCTCGGTCAGAGTACCTGTCCACTGTCAGAGTTGAGCATTTTGACACACCTGCTCTCAAGCTGAAAGTGAAAGACTTGTAGTTTGGGTGTGTGTGGATAAGACCTGGCTGTCATCACATGATAAAAAGAGAAAGTTCTTACAGAACCCATGTGGCACCATTGCATGCTCCTCCCTGTGAGTCAGGCGTGGAGGAATTCAGTCTTATTTCATCATGACAGCAGAATGTGCTGTATTATGGTGACCAGGTTGGGGTCATTAGAGTATCGCAATGAGCTGCTTTGTATTCTTTTCCTTCTGATCTATAAGTGGCTAGGGAAATTAGCCAAGATAGAACGAACAGGAAACAAACCAAAGGTGAGCCCCAGGTACATGGTGTCTGTGGTTTCAGTGGCGTTAAAATGACTCAGAGATGAATACTTCTGTACTCGGCCCTAAGTCAAATATCTTCCTCTTTCAGTAAATGACAATGTCAGTGTCAGAAACCAGTTCCGGCTAGGTGGCTAGGTGTGGCTGGTCACCTGCCACCGAACTTTCAACCTGAGTTCAAATCCCTGGGACCCACATGGTAGAAGGAGAGAACTGACTCCTAGAAGTTATCTTCTGGCACACAAAATAAATAAACTAAATGTTAATATTTAAAATCTAAAGTTATATGCTTAATTTTTATTTAGGAGAGCATAAAAGGCCTATAAATTTTGCTGGGTCATACTTTATTTGCCAGTGTTCCAATATAATTATAAAAGCCTGGTAACCTGTATAGTGTAACAAACCTCCCTTCTTTTTTTTTATAAATTTCTTTTAAGATTTCATTGAGTAGTTCTCTGTGTTGGACTATTTTCTTCTGATATTTTATTTGGTATTATGCAAACAGCACAGGTGTAAAGAAAGTCTTAGTCCATGAGAGGTTAATCCTAGCATCCTATAGCTCTCCTGAGGGTTGAGTTGTTCTCCAAGCTTTCTTGTTTCCCTTTCCAACTCCTTCCAGCTTCTGTGCACTTACCTTCCTTGACAGCTGTTTAACTGTTAAGATCCGTGTGATGTCATAAATTTTATTTCTCATCATTCACTTTCTTTATGTTGTATATGTTGTCTTGTTGCTCTAAGATACGAAAGATACAGAGTAGTATTCTCAGAAGAAAGCTTTGGGATGAACAGGAGCATGTACGGCTGTGGGATGATCCGGCCTGAAGATACAGTGAGTAGTGCCCTCTTCAGTTCAGAGGAGAGAGTAACTGAATCTTAATGGAGGTGGGCAGGAGTGAAGCAGTTGGGAAGGGAACAGGGAGTCAGGTCACACAGTGCATGTACCTACCATGGGACCTTCACCAGCCACTGTGCCTGACGTCCTGTCTTCAAAATTACTTTGTTTTGTTTGGTGTGGTGTGGTGTGGTGTGTGTGTGTGTGTGTGTGTGTGACTATTTATTAAACTTGGCTGGTCTGGAACTTGCTGTGTAGACCTTGCTAACCTGGAACTGCCTCTGCCTCCCAACTGCTGAGCTTAAAGGTGTGTGCCACCATGCCTGGCAGTTATCTTATTTTTAATATGCTTTATGAGAAACCATAGGAGTTAAAAGATAAAATTTAGTGAATTCCTATTTTTCCTTGTTCTGTGTGGTAAATTCTTCATATGGTGTGTAGTATGTTGTTTCCAGACACAACAGCTGGCGGTGGGTGAAAGAAACACCAGGGGCAGATCCTTGAGGTGTTGGAGAGAATTAAAAAGTTGGTTGTTGATAGCTTAGGGTGTGTGTTGTTACTACAGCCAAGCCACAGCTCCCAAAGGAGTTAGCAAAACTGCAGCAGGCCCTCCTCCCTTTGCCTCCCCCCACAACCTAAAATGAGTGTTAAAGAATGAGGTAATGGTTTTATAATGCTGGTCATTCTCTATGTCACATTAGAATGTGAACTAATGTTGTCTGTGCCCTCCTGCCATTTGGATTGGGCAATCACTGAATTTTTAATAGATCCAGGTTTCTTAGTTTATGTAATAAGTATGTTTCCTGTTACAGTCTGCTTGTAGAATGTAAATGAGACAGTTTTTTCCCATGTGAGACTTAACAGTCTTATTTTTTCTAAGGTTTTACAATTAACCTAATTTTTCTTTTGTTGACATATTTTTTAATTTATTTATTTGTATTTTATGTACATCGGTGTTTTGCCCATATGTATATCTGTATGAGGGTGTCAGACCCCCTGGAACAGGAGTTACAGACAATTGTGAGCTACCATGTGGGTACTGAAAATTGAACCTTGGTTCTGTGGAAGAACAGAGAGTGTTCTTAGCCACTGATCCTTCTCTCCAGCACCTATGAATGCATTTTATAAACAAAAGGTCATAGGAAATTTATAAAGGCCAATTAGACCTTCACTTGTGGCCAGACTTCTATGCTGTTGATTAACATTTTTAAGAATCGTCTTCTAGACAAGACTAGAAATGTCAGCAGTGTGGTTGTGGTAAGGAAGGAACTACAGCATCTCCGCAGTCACTGCTTATCATGTAGCAGGCTTGATTGGCACACAGCTGGTTAAAACATGTTGAAGAGGCTCAGAAGTAGACTGCTGGTGCTGTTGGTTCTAATGGGTGTTTGCCATTCAGGGAGACTACCTTAGTGACCCAAGTCGAAGT
This sequence comes from Microtus pennsylvanicus, assembly GCF_037038515.1. NCBI lineage: Eukaryota > Metazoa > Chordata > Mammalia > Rodentia > Cricetidae > Microtus > Microtus pennsylvanicus. The sequence continues at coordinate 163,106,419 of NC_134579.1, read as the reverse complement.
GGGTCACCTCCTGTCATGGGAGCCTTGTCTTCTAGTCTCTTCCAGCCGTTTGCTTTTATTGTTCTCTATTCTTGATTGTATTTGTATTTTATGGAAGAAACACTGTATAGTGGAAAGTCAAAAAGCATTTTAAATGTTGTCCCTTTATGAGCAAAGATCTACTATAATCATTGATAAGGCTCAGCCTACACTTGGTAATTACAGTTTACTTAATTTGTCATACACTATAAATTTAAATGAGCCAGATTCTTTGCTTTGATTGCTTTCCTCTCCCTCCATCCCTGTGCTCTGTCCAGCACACAGGCACTGCTGGCTAATCTTGTTGATACACAATCTCTTTAGATCTAGGTCCAATGATACATGTCTTTTCTAAAGTCAGAGAACTAAAATGATTACCTTCTTTCTCTATTAATGGAGCTGATGTGATGCTGGATCCAACAAAAGATGCCTCTGATTTCCCCTCCTTATTTATTTCTATCTTAATCTCAAGAAGCTAAGTGACTAGCCTGACTTTCCCAAAGGTGGAAAACATGAGCTTGTGTGTTGCTCGCTGTGTCACTGGCACTAGGAAATGAAGTGATGAAGCAAACCAGTGTCCCTGTCTTGTCACATGGTGCAGCTGCTCCATTGGTCACCATGTACTCATCTATAAGCTAAAGCTCAGAGCAGTTAGAGGTTCTTATTGATATGAGTTCAGAACCCACGGTGGTGGTAACAAGTAATTCTACGGATGCACACATAATATAAAAACAGTAATAACAACATTTTTAAAGGAAATATTTTTGAAATCTCTGCTTTTTCAATTATATCTTTTTCTTTTAAATGAACAAGGCTTAATGTTTAGCTTTCACCTTATTTTTTCCAATTTATACTCAGGAAGCTCTTAATTAGTTCATTTAAATTGTCTAAACAGTAACCGACTACAGTTTCCATGATTATGACTAAATACATGGTTTTAATTTAAATTTTGCTTTATGTTCTTCTCACCAAGAAATATAATGGTTATAAGCAAAAGTCAAGAGAAGGCACATGTTTAAAAGTTGATGAAGCTATCCAAAGAGCCAACGTTCTAGGGTTAGCCTAGGAATAAAGTAATATATATATAATAAACACCTTATACACGGAAGAAAGATACATGGGCTGTGAGTGGCTCCTTATGACCAGCACTGAGTTAGCATAGACCCGGAAGATGTTAATGGAGGCTGTAAAAAGGCTTGTGGCTCTGATAAACAGCGCTTGCCTTCTGTTTGTGATCACAGGATAAAAGCCTTGTGCTCGTGCGTGTTCATTTTTACTGCTACAGCATATAGTGTGCTCTTAAGATGGAGATCTCATTCCCCAGGAAGCATTTTGTGTAAGATTAATTGCCCTTTTAAAATCAGTGTTTGATGTATTCCTTTGCCCATATCCTGGCTTGCTTTAACCCCCTTTGACCTGACCTCACTATTACCACCGCAGCTGATCAGAACCCTACACATGATGTATGCACTTCAGACTTCAGCCTGTGCTGTCTCCTGTCAGTGGATTCGGTTGGTCAGCATCTTGTTCATGACCATAACAGAGGTTGAAGAATTCGTCAGATAGAGTAAAATTGTTCAGGCTAGTTAGCGGTAATCAGAAAGCTTGTCTCTTTGTTGGCTTTACAATGTCTTCAGATTTATTAAATCTTTCATAGAAGCTTTGTTCTTGAATCCTAAAATAACCCTGAAAAGCTGCAGGTTAAAAGTGGCTAAAATGTTTGTCAGTCCATTTGGTCTTAGCTTTCTGTTCTTCTGTACGTAGAGGTGTGAAACTCAAAAGGGATTAATTAAATTGAAATTTTCTCATTAAAGGCTGTGTTTCTTTGTCATCCTTTTCTTTAGCCTCCACTTTTAAAACTAAGAGATTCCATTCACTTGTCAATCAGAAAGAAACTTCAGAATATCCCTAGAAGCTGACACAGCTTGCTTTACAGACCCTAGTTACACCTTTGTGGCAGCTGACTGGGACCTGAGGACTCAGTGGCCAGCAGGCCACCATCACCTAGTATGAGCCCTCAAGCCCCTATGTGAGGGAGGTTATAACAGAGGTTCCAGTGGGATTGTTTTTGTTTTCTTCTAGTTGAGTGTTTTTATCTTTTGGTTTTTGTTTTTCAAGACAGGGTTTCACTATGTAGCCCCGGCTGTCCTGAACTCACTCTGTAGACCAGGCTGGCCTCTAACTCAGATCTGCCTGCCACGTGAATGCTGGGATTAAAGGCAAGTACCACCACCTAGCTGTTTTTATCATTTTAAAAAGAATCTTCAAATCTTTTAAATAGTATAGCTATAATATGTTAGGGCTTCTTTTACTTTTAGGTAAGGTGCTTCACTGGATTTTTATGTTGAATATATTTTATGGCTTTTGAAATTTTTTTTGAATGGCCATTTAATTTGTATAATACTGAGTCTGAGGTTTCGTTGCCCCATTTTTTTTTTAGCACTGACACTGCTTAGAGGCAATGTTCTTATAAACTTTCACTTGCCAATCACATAATTAAATTAAAATATAAAATATATATTTTTATATATCTTGGTGGATACTTAGTGTCAAGTTGGGAGCGTAGGCCCCAGCCCCTCGCATCTATTCCAGCCCTCAGGCCTGGTCTGGACTCCAAATCCCAGCAGGCCACTCCCCAGGGAATTTACATGATCTCCCAAAAGAGGAACACGTGGTCCCTTTTCTTTCCTCCCGGTGGTCGTGTTAGAGGCCTCCCAGTTCCCCCCTCGGGGCCACCCGAGAGTGCAGAACCTGGATATTTCTTAATTCGGCTTGTTTTGATTTGGCCTGATTGGGAATTTGGCGTCGTCAGGGAACACACGTTAGGAAATATTCCTAACACTTAGTACCAAAATAATTAACTTATTACCATACCAACATATGCTTCCCCTTCTCTTGATCCCCGTTCTCTCTCTGCCTTCTCCACCTTTGTGGTCATATGTAGCCTGGCCTGGCCTAAAATTTTGTGTGGGCCTCAACTTTTGTTTCTTCCCCCTGAGTTGCTGGAGTTGCCACTACCTCCAGTTTATGTAGTGTTGGGGATCGAACCAAAGACTGTGTAGTCAGAAGCCTTTGCCAAGATATACTCCACTACCCCCAGTTTATGTAGGAGTGGGGATCAAACCAAAGACTGCGTTATCAGAAGCCTCTCCCATGTTATACCCCAGACTCATTTGCTCTATCTTTTTCTTTTCTTTTTTACTTTTATTTTTGTTTTTATTTTTGAAACAAGGTTTTACTTTGTCACAGCTTTAGCTGTTCTAGAACTCTCTGTAGACCAGGCTGGCCTCAAACTACTCACTTAGATCCAACTGCCTTTGCTTCCTGAGTGATGGGATTAAAGGTGTGAGCCACCACCACCCAGTTGGGCTCTCCTCTTAATTTCATTTAATTCTCCAAGAAGTTCTAGAGATGAGAAACTGAAGACTCACAAATTTGACTAAGGATTCAAAGCTAGTAAATGTTGATGTGTAAAGTCCAAAGGAAAAATTTTGCCATTCTGGTATGAAAGAGTCAGAGCATGACTAGAACTGGAAGGTCTTTTAGGACTCTGGAGACCAGAGGTTTGCAGGCTGTGGCTTAAGAGTTAAGGGAGAAGCGACCTTGTTTTCTAAGCAACAGGCAGGACTTGGGACACAGCTCAGTCACACATTAGACTTCCCAGCATTAGCAGCTGGGCCTCCTCAGGAGCTGTGACAGTTGGATTTCTGCTGGAGAACATCTGAAAACAGACATTACTGCATATTTGTTTTCTGTTCACCTCTCTTGCTGCTGATGGTCTATCAGAATGTGATCTATGACTCTGTATTACACTTTCACTTCCTTTATGAAGAAATCTCAAAGGAGCGAGGTCATTCACTCCCAGGGAGTCAAGTGTCTGAACTAATCTAGCCAATAGGATTTTGCCTGTTTTTTAACCTGTTTTATATATTTTTTTGTTTCTGTATATAGCTACCATTCTCATATAGCCAAAATGTACTTGAATATATATTTGTATGTAAACATGATTTCATTTTGATTTTGTGTGTGTGTGTGTGTGTTTACATGCAATCATAGTAGGGTGATGTTGACCGAGGTTTTCTATCCCACCTGGTCCTTGTCCTGTCTGGTTCCTGCAGTCATTAAATCCTAAAGAAATCACACAGAGGTCTATATTAGTTATAAACTGATAGACCTGGTAGCTTGGGCTTGTTATTAACTCTTATAACTTATATTAGCCCATTATTCTTGTCTATGTTAGCCACGTGGCTTGGTACTTTTTTTCGGCGAGGCAGTCACATCTTGCTTGCTTTGTGGCTAGATCAGGACTGCAGAATGTGTCCCCTTGCCAGAATTCTCCTTTTCTCATTGCCCTGCCTCCACTTCCTGCCTGATCACTCCGCCTATACTTCCTGCCTGACTACTGGGCAATCAGCGTTTATTTAAAATATAATTGACAGGATGCAGACCATTGTCCCACAGTACTTCTCCCTCAAAAAAAAAAAAAAAAACAAGAACTCTGTATCTAATATCCTTTGCTTAGCTTTCTCCTGACCATTATCCATAACAACTTTTAACCAACATTCCAAACAAAGGAAAATATCCATAGTCCATTTTTTGGGAATGTGGGTATAGTTTCTTCCTGCTGGTTGGGGGTGCTGATAATCTTATGGGGACCTAAAGAAAATTTAGAATCATGATCAAGTCCTGACTGGAGTATCTTATGAGGCTTGATCATCGCAGGCAGCAGTCTTGAATTTGCTCTGGATGTAGAACTCAAACATCTCAGCCATCTGATCCTACTAGAGATTTCTCAGGTGGTCTTCCTTGATCAAATCTGATTTTTCGTAATTCAGAATGAATCCATAGTCTCTCATTTTCTGTGAAAACAAAAACAAAATCTCTTCTCTTTTGTTTCATATCTTTTGTAACATATCTTTTTACTTCAATTTGAAGTCAAGACATTTACGAAATACTTTTGTTTTATTAATCCAGCAGCATTTATATTTAAATGTCTTTTAGCAGCTGTTGCTGCTTCCTCAGCTGTCAAGCAATTCAAAAACAACATAATAATATACAGTATCCAGACTTTCTGTGTATTTTTCATCTTTACGTGACTTTATTTTAACCCCTATTTTTTTTTAATGTTTGGCTTTTTGAGACAGGGTTTCTTTGTGTATCTTTGTCCTAGAACTCACTCTGTAGACCAGGCTGTGTTTGAACTTACAGAGCTCTGCCTGCCTCTGCCTCTCAAGTACTGGGATAAAAGGTGTGTGCCACCACATCCAACTATGCTCTTTCTTTTTTATTTTAAGGACTTTAACCTTTTCTTTACTCTCCCAAGCTTGCACATATTTTTAACACACTGTAAACCAACTAGAAGTTTTCTTTGTCTTTGAATCTCTCTTTACTATATATCTCTCTCCTTTTCTGACCACATACATCTTTAATTTGCTAAGCAATATTGCTAGGATTAAAGCATGGCTTTGATGGCTGGATCCAGTCCATTCCTTAGCTTTCTGAGATTCCAGCCTCATGGCAGAGGTACCAGCTGGAGCCATGTTTATTGCCACAACACTATGGCGTTTCAAGGTCCCTACCACCCCAAAACGCATGCAGTCAGCTTTTCATCAGCACCATTCAAGTGTTTCATGGCAGGACCTCTCACAAAAGCTCCAAGGTTTTGTAGCTAATGCTGAGTCAGGAAGCCTGTCTTAAATGAGAGCCCTTGCTGGCCTCTAGCAAGCAGAGTAGACCAAAGAAATTGCTGCTACCAAAAAGTCATGCTTAATACTGTTATTTTGTGTCTAGAATTACTTCCTAAGCTCTCTCAGGCTTTTAAGTAGATTTGGTCAGCCCCACGTTGGGCGCCAGGGTGATATGTACACCATGCTGGGAACCAAACCTAGGCCCTCTGTTGCAAGAACAGAGCCAGTCCTTAGCCATGGGGTCGTCTCTTCAAACCATAAATATATTTTCCTTAAAAGACAACTGTTGTAAAACTATTTGCTTTAAATTAGATTCTGATTTCTACCACATCGACACCTTACAAAAGCAGTAATATATGCTTTTCAGTATTGGAAGTCTAAACTCAGCTGCAGACTAAAGTGTTCCCCAGATCCCTGACTTGGAAGATTTTTTCGTCTAGCACTGTTGGAATTGGAACTTTGAAAGGGCTGTGGCTATGGACCTTTCCTCTTGCCTGTCTACTGTCTGGGGATATCAGATGAAGGCCCACACAACATGCTAGTGCCTCAATCGTCACCTTGACTGCAGAACTGTGGGAATGACTGTTCTTTAGAAGTGCTACACTCTGAGAAATGTCTAAAAGCAGCACAGCCTGAGACTGGACTGGACTAGGCTAAGCACCAGGCTGAGCACAAAAATGTTGGAACTGTTGGTTTATGATAGACTACCAAATAGTTTCATATCATTTTAAATTTTCCTAACTATACAATAGTTCTGTAAACATATCTTTTAGAAAATTCACATTACAAGTAGAAAGTTTTGACAGAATCCAAGTTTATCCTGCAAAAGTGACTTATGAATGACCGTAACTGCTTTTCTTGATTACTGTCTAAAATGTTTGCCTGATTTAAAGCCTCTTTGTATGAACTTTTTCTGGGGAGGTAGCTGTCTTGTGCTCATCTCAGATAGGACCAGTGACAGACCCAAGAAAGAATTACACTCAAATCACATCATAGTGAGATGAGAGAGAGCATTGTCTATAAATGCTCAGGTTGGGCTTCGTGAGCCCCTCCCCATCTCCAAGTTAGAAAGCTAATGGGCCTAGTTTTGAACAGATCTTTCAGTAATCTCAGGTGCTGATAGTTCCAGAGGGTCACAGCCAGAGGACAGAACTCCACAGACTTCCATATACTGTTTTAGAAACTGCAGTGGGGGCTGAGGAAAGCCTTGATGGTAAAGGCTTTGCCTTGCAAGCCCAAGGCCTTGGGTTAGTCTTGTATCACCTGACCTACAAAAGGCAAAATCCCAAGTAAGAGGTATACAGAGGAGTCCTGAGTCATCTGTTTTGAGTGATGTTTCCAGTTTCAAGTATAAAGTCTAGAATCTCATTTAGAAACACAGAATGCTCATCAGACACATTCAACTTAGCAATCTCATCAAGGGCTTCCTTTCTCTTGTTAGAAGAAAATATGAAGTCATTCGTCAGTATTATTTTTGCTGGTGTAAGTAATTGCCAAATTATCCAGTCATGCTTTGTTGTTGTCTATGGAAGCATGAATTTAGGTGAAAACATACATATTTGTTATTTATCTTGGACTACTTTTAGCCTTTACCTCACTAGCTCCGGCAGTTCTGCAGTCACACAACTTTGAAACTGTACTGCGTATTCAGTACCATGCTAGATGCTGGGGACATCCATGAACACAGGAGCTCTGATTATAGTCCCAAGAGAAATCCTGCCCCCATCCCAAAGATCCTCTGTTTACGGTTGCTCTTGGAGGGAAGTCAGAAAGTAAACAAAAGAATAAATACTGATGAAGTGTTTGGATTAATGATGCAAAAATGTTTCACATCTTTGTCTTATTTTTGTTTTCTTTTTCTTTGTTTTGAGATAGGGTCTTAGTCTGTAGACTAGACTGCCTTTAAATTCAGAGCTGTCCTCTTGACCCTGTCTCCCACATGCTCAGGTTACAAACACAAGCCATGCCTAATTATATCTCATATCTTCAGTTCTGATGATAGGTATGGCAGAGATAGATCTGACTTAGTTGTCTAGTTCAAGCAAAGGATTAAGGTGACCCCAGTCTGAAAGCCGGAGAACCAGTATTTGCCTACCAGCGCCTGTCATGATGTGGCAGACTTGATGCAGAGTTGGAATGGCTCGGGTGTACACGGTATGACTCAGAGTCCATCTGTTGTCTCCTGGCTTCTCAGGCTCATGTGTGTCCCTGGATGGGGCACCCGCATGTATTCACTCTCATCTCAACGCTGCTCTAGGACAGTGTGGAAAAGTGAGTACTGACTTGTTAGTTTTACTGTCTCAGAAAAAGATGGCTCTGGCCTGAGAACCTGTACACAAAAGGAACTTTTACTCTCACCACGCTTTCGTTTTTTGACTCAGTTCTAAGTAGGAGGAAATTCTGAGAATATTAAAATAACTCAAAGAAATATATAATAAGAATATTAACAGAACCATACTGGAAATGCTTTAAGATATTCTAAGAAAGATTTAATATGGTAAAACCTTGGCAATCTAGAACTTAGATGAATCATTCTAGAGAACTTAAATGTTCATCCATCTTACACCAATTCTAATGTCTTCCCAAAGAGCTGATGTACAGTCTTCAGTGTTCTGTGTACAGCTCGATGGTTCTGACCAGTGTCCAGAAGCCAGTCATTGCATTCTCTCTGTGATTACAGCTGTGTAAAGAAGTTACAGAGACCCAACAAAGATGGCTAGCAGGGCTGGAAGGATGTCTCCGCGCGTAAGAGTGCAGTGGTCCGTCAGAGGACCCCAGCTCAGATCCCAGCACCCATGTTGGCAGCTCATGGTTGCCTGTAACTCTAGACAGAAGATCCAACACCCTCATCTGGCCGCTGCGGGCACTGCACTCACCACCTGCACACATTCACACTCAGACACACCTACATTAACTAAATAAAAAAGGCCTTTAAAAAAAAAAGGATGGCTAGGGAAATGAAAGCAATAGAGGCAGTTATTAATTTCTGGGATTCTGAGGCAGTCAGTAGTCTTTCCCCTAAAGTTGTGCTAAACTATGACAGGGATGTGGGAAGCTTTGTTTGATTGGGTTTAGAGTTGGTAACATGCTTACCCGATTCTTATTTGAGCATTCGCTTTTGACTGTAGTGTTTCTGTGTTCTCCATGATTGCTCCCTGCCGCTCTCTCTCTGTGTCGAGAGGCTAAACATTTCTTTAGAAGTTCTGATGTCAGGTGCCAGCCAGGCCTTCCTGTACCTTAGCACAGTAGGGACTGAAGGGCACTGGGCATAGGGCAAGGACAGAAAGGAGAGCAGCAGCTGACGTGCTCCTGCCCCACCAGAGGATTTTGCCCTGTTGTTGGTGTCTTTTGTTTCCAGGATCTGAGGTGGTTGCCATTGTATTTTGAAGACACTATTAAAAAATTGTACTGCAGGGTAACAAATACTTTCTTCTTTTCCTTTTTGAATAATTTTTGTTTAGTCTGGAATGGTTTGGGGAGGCATGTTCTTTAAATTAGGGGTTTTCCTTGCTTTAATTGTTAATAAAATTTGAATTTTAAAGTGTTAATTGAAGCACCCTTTAAATTGTTATTACATTTTAGTTGTTTTATTGTTGGGGTGGTTGCCCACCTACCATGGTATGTGTATAGAAGTCAGAAGACAACTTGGAGACTAGGTTCTCTCCTACCATGGCAGGGATCAAACTCAGACCACAGTGTTTTTATCTGCTGAGTCCTGCAGCAGGCCCTAGTACCTTTTTAATTAGCAATTGAGAATCATCAAAAAAAAAAAAAATCCGTCAGGTTTGGTGCCTCTTAAGGCAGAAATCCTTAAGTCAGACCATTGGTTCTTTCTGATAAAGCTTTAATTGTGCTTCTACTACTTCCTACCCTTGAGCACATTGTTGATAGTCAGCAAAACTCCCAGCTGTTACACTCCTCTCAGATCCCAAGGGTGTGTGGCCGCCTCCACTAGGTAACAGCCTTCTATAGTGGTTTTAAATGTGCACTAGAATACTTTTGGTCAGTGGCTTCACCCTGCTGTTTTCTCCAGGATAGTTTCACTAACGTCAATCTTGGGCAAGCACAGTAATTAAGAAAGAACAAATACTTTCATATAGCAACAGAATTTTTATCAGAATTCATTGCAACCTCAGGTTTCTGTTCAGGGTGAGACATTTTGCAACATTTAAACTTTCTCCTTGTCTTCATTTCCTGTTAAGAGGATAAAACAAGTTTGAAATCCATTTAATTCACTAAGGAATCTCAAAAGGCAACAGAGTATCTTTTCTTTGTGGTTTTTGTTTCTTGATTACTATTGGATTTCTTTCTTGGAACAGATGGAGAAAAAAAGAACCAAGTAATGATTCACGGAATTGAACCAATGCTGGAAACCCCTCTACAGTGGCTGAGTGAGCATCTGAGCTACCCAGATAATTTTCTTCATATTAGCATTGTCCCCCAACCAACAGATTGAAGGAGCAGCTCCTCGCTGGATGGAATCACCTTGAGTCAGCATGTCACCCTCGCTTCAGTCAGGTTCAGTGGAGGCTGCAGAACCATGTGGCTGCCTGCAAGTCTAGGAGGAAGAAGATTCCATGAGAGATAGGGCAGCCGGGCAGGCCTGACTGGGCACCACCACTGCTTTGCTCCACTGCCGTCATTAAACCTCAGCTGAGACATGACAGGACCACTGGAGCTCTTGTCTTCTCATGAAATACAATGCAGCCGAAGCCTTTGCTCTAGGAAAGAAATGGAAACGTGCCACAGTTCATACTTCTGATTAACAAATAAGCGGGGTATTTCCTAAGGTGACCATGGTTGAACCTTAGTTAAGAAAGTGGAAACATTGGTTGAATTTTCGAGAGAATTAGACTTGAGAAAGTAAAAGAGAAATTCTGTTATCAATAACTTGCAGTAATTTTTTTGTAAAAGATCAAATTACAGTAAACCCATCTTTCCTTAATGAGAATTTCCTGTTTACAGTCAGTCTATTGGTATGCAAACAATCTTGTAACTTTGATAATGAACAGTGAGAGATTTTTAAATAAAGCCTCTAACTATGTTTTGTCATTTAAAGCATACAGTTTGTCACTTTTCAGAGACACCCCGATTCCCATACAGTAAGTCATTTTTTTATTCTGTGTTCCTGTTTCTCACTGGCATAGCAAGGGTGCAGGGCGTAGGGTAACTTGTCTCAGGAGCTATTACGGGATTTATTACTGCAACTTGAAAATCTGTCATCTATACACTGAATATGAATAATAGTAACTGTCTTTGCTGTTTCATTGGTCACTGTAAACCTGTCAAATCATAGTATGCCAAGTACCCATCTAAGGTAATTTTGCATATTTTGAAACTCCCATTCCTTTCCTTTGGTTTTTGGTTGTTTGGTTGATTTGGTTTGGTTTTTGGGCTCCAGGAGTACTATGTCACTATTTTCCCCTGGAGCCAGTCTTTAAATTCTGAAGGTGACCTGTTTCTAGACTGCAGTAGCTTTTCCTTATCATTACCAAAAAACATCCAGAGGTTCCTGGAACTCCTCCCACTATAAGGGAAGTTTGCTGCACTCTACGGCCACTGCTTGGAGACTCCTGCAGTTGATTTGTGAACTAGCTTGCTGTCCACATTGAATGTCAACCCATCTGAGTATGCAAAAAGACAGTATCATAAAATAATGGTTTTCGATTCTATAATAAAAATGTTTTCTTATAAAATTATACGATGACTCAAGTGAAATCCTGTTAGTGCTCCTTGCCTCCTCCCTCCTACACCCCTTGTGATTTTTCACTGGTTAACATAGATTTATTCACAAAATGAGAGAAAGTGGATCAAAGAACAAATATCCCAGAATGGAAATTATAAACATAATAATAAAAGAAGTAACGTTGGGTACCACTCGCAGAAACGTAGACGTGAGTAGAAGAAAACTGGCTGACTAAACAAAGTGCCCTTTTAGCAAAGGCAGGAAAAAATAGTGACACTTGAGTTACATAAGGAAAAATCCACTGACTTGTCTTTTTGCAAGACGTTGGTCTGAATATGATTGTTCACATTATGGGTGTTTATTCGTCTGCTGAGTTTGGGGATTTTCCCCTTGGTGTTTTGACAGACTGAGGAGAGCATCACTGAGTAGAAGGGTCAGATGCCAGGGTGTGCTAAACTGTGAGGTGTGGTCAGAAGGTAACCATGGTGATTTTACAGGTGACTCTGGGGATTCCTGGGGTATTTTAGAGCTCCTGGACTTCACTTGCAGATTAACAAAGTAAATTATACCAAGCCACAGGAGTGCCATAGACAAACACCTGTAAAGCCGGGTGAGCAAGGGCCCAGTGGCCAGAGGAATGTCCATCTTCATTCCTAGAGGCTGGAGGTGAAATATTTACAGACCAAGATCAGGACTTCCCTCATCTTCAGACTGTAAGTTTTTCAGGAGAAGAATGAGGACTAACAGAAAAGAGGGCCACAAGTCTCAACAAGTGGCTCACTCTTAGGGAAAAAAAAATAAGTATTTTATTGGCATTGCCGACAAGGAAGGAATTCCGACCATGGTGAGTAATCAGTTACCATGTTACTCATTGCACAGTTGACCTGAGCTGTGAGCATAGATGGGACTTAATTGATAATCACTATGATTTCTTTTGGTACCTAGATACCCCAGTAACCTATTAGAATTAAGCATAAGTAATGATTTACAGAGTATCTTCCTGTCTCATTGTAAGGGAGGAGTGTCCCCAGGCTATGTTATGATTTTTCCAGTTCAGTAAAACCAGGTGGATTATTCTAAGAAAAGAATACGGATTTAACATTGAGTGACTAGTTTTTCCTCCCCCCCCCCCCCCATTTTTGCGTTTTATTATTTGGGAGGGGCGCACAAATGCTTGTCACAGAATGAGTGTGGAGATCAAAGGACAACCTGTGGGAGTTGATGCTCTCCTTCCACCATGTGGGCCCCAGGGATTGAACTCTGGTTGTCAGTCTTGGCAGCAAGCACCCTTAACCCCTGAGCCATCTTGCCGACCCATCAACAACTTTTAATGGTTATCATTCTACATCATGTTGGTTTAAAAGTATATGTTCATATAACATATCTTATAATATTCAAAAATTTGGTGTGTGTGGCTCATGCCAGAGAATGCAGCTCACTTTTTATCCTGCTCCTGACTCAGGTCTGAGAGAAGTCAGGGTGCTTTTTACTTGTGCCAGCATAATCCAGATAAGAGGGTGAAATCCTTAGGTATTACTGGAGAAAAAATAGAAAAAAACTTGGGCTCTTTTGTGCACAACCAGGCGATAAGAGTTGTTCACAATACCTTTCTCTGAGTTCCGTTCCTCTGTTTTCTGAATATATTCATGTGGCCTGAGAATGCTCCAGAAGAGGAGGAGGGAGGAGCGTGCATCTTGTTCATGTTATTGGATATCAAATGGCACTCTGGAATTGCAGGTCTCTCTTGTCTTTTGATGCAGAAGTGACTGGCAGGCGGTACAGGCTGCGCTTTAGAGCTTTGATGGCTTTAAGCTGGCACATGTGGTAGGGATGCTTTCTCACCTGGGCAGCAGTAGGAATCCCCAGGTCAAGTAGCCCCAAAAGCAAACATAATACTCTTCAGTGTGCCGTATTGTAAAGCTAGCAGGTTCACAGGTATGTGAATCAAATGCATTGCAGTTGAGTGAGGATCTCATATGTTCTAGGCTGACCTTGAACTCACTGTGTTGCTAAGGACGCCCTTCTGGTTCCCTGCCTCTGCCTCCCAACCCTGGGATGACAGAAGCGTATATCGTTCTATTTTTCAAATGCATTTTTTTCAGTCAGATGTTCTCAACTTGCCCATCTGAATCAGGGAGCAACTACAAAAAGATCTTCACTGTGCACCTTCATATGACGAAGGGATCCTTCAGACTTCCTCAAATACATATTATAATCTTTTTTCAAGTACTAGCAGGTGTACTAACGTCAAGTTTTATAGGCCTAACCTTGTAATCACAGACTTAAACATTCTGTGTTTAGATTCTAGAGCTACTCACTGGAAACTTGGGTTTTTAATACTGAACTATTTTAATTTACAGCATGTTAGGATGATCCAGATAAAGGTAAGTCAGGAATTTAGGAATATTTAATGTGCTCTGATACACCCTCTGGCCCCTAAATGTGCTTGGTGCAAAGCTTACTCCTACCTCTAATCACAAGACCGCCCCCCCCAAAAAAAAACTGTCTACAAAAAGACAAATGCATGGATAATAACATTTTCAAGTAGGTCTTGCATTCCTGTCAGAGTTACCAACAATAAAAATAGGACAGACCTTGTCATTTAGAAATCGGTGGTACAGAGTTCAGTTGGTTGGAGTTGGCATCACCGAATAAGACATGCTTACTCAAATCTGCTCTCGGTAGGAACCACCGTGGCCCGGGTCCTTGCGTCAGCCCACATTCATTTTAGCTGTACTGTCGACCACAGCACAGGCCTGTGTCAAGCCTCCCCTTAGCAGCCCCTCGGTTGCTATTTTGAGCTAGCATCTGGAGGCCTGCATTAGTCTGGCCTTTTTGTAGACGAGTGGTTTGTGTCGTGCTTGTGCTTGAGGCTCTCCTGCTGAAAACGAGAGTCGATGAATGCAGCATTTCCTGACTCCTGAATAGAACCTTTCCTTCCAGGCTCCCAGCAGCCGTTAAATAGGAGCTGGAGTAAGTCATTGGGTGCAGCTGACTTAGGGTTTGGAGCGTGACTCTTAGCCCCCCCTCTGCTGTTTAAAAAGAACTCAAGCTTCTCGCTCATCTCCAGGCCAACCATTTTCATTCCTTTATTGGATGTGTCCCATTTTGTCAGTGTCACTTCCAGAATCGTTTACCAAGTTTCTATTGACCAGCTGATATCTGCCAGGTACTCCATCTGTGCGATGGGAATCAGATGTGTGAGCACTGGCTTGCAGCCCTGGCAAGTGCAGCAGATACCTTTCACTTCTAACTGGCTCTGGCCTTGCCTAAAGTAGCAGTGACTGTCGTGTGTGCTGTGTCGCTGGAGGTTCCTCTGTGGAACAGGCTCTGATGGGCACGCTGTTACTCTGTTGATGTCTAGCTCTTCTACAGGGATAACTGATGTATAGGCATCTACTGTGTCCACTCCCTCTCATTTTGTGAAGAGTTAGGGAAACTATCCCATAGCTACCAACCTTTTCCTGATTTCTCTTCACATCTCCACTAAAATGTCATCCTGGTGCCTGCGCTTCTCTAACTCTTCCAGATGCAGTCCCGAAATTCACTGCCATCTCAAGTCTCTGATAGGCTTCAGTGATACTGGTTGTCAAGTCCACAGGTGTCACCAAGGCCTGGAGCAAACTTTAAAAGGTTAAGGAGCCAGTCCGCTTGGGATAAGTAAAGAATTTGGAGGCAGTGCATGAGACACGAAAAATGAGAGACGGAAACTGCCAAGTGAATGTAATTAGCAGCAGGCCACCTCAGATACCTGCAAAACCCACAGATGCGTTGGACTCTTTTCTTTCTTTTGTACCCAGCATCTCGTGAGATAGTGCAAGTTAGCCTTGAAATGACCCTCACACCCTGGCCTGAGAGGCAGTACACACCACACTCAGCAGCCACAGATGAAGTAAGACCATTGCTGCAGGGCTGTGATAATTGTGCTTATGCGCTAGACTTACTCTGGGTTTATAGAAGTCTGTGTAACAGATACAGGAAAAATGGTAGCATATATTCTGGGATAAACAAGACCAGTGTCCGTGAGAAGACAACAGACAGAATTTAACTACAAGGAGATACAGGACCAGGCCATGAGAAAAATTACAAATGAGGCAGTGGCAAAGACTAGCTTTGGGCTGTGGTAGATGACACAGGTCGATTTGACTCCAGCACGTTTGACAATTGGCCACACCTTGTTCCATTCTTCACTTTCTTCACTGGTCACCACACCCTGCTGCTTTTTTCTTATCTCAGCCCCTTTTCAGTTTCCTTCCCTTCTCACCTTGAGTGTGGTGTCCCAGCATTCACCTTGGGGCCTCTTCCTCTACAGTACTTGAAATCATTCCAAGCCTTTTTTTTTTTTATGTCTACATGTGGGCATGATGGTTTATGCCTTTAATCCCAGGGAGACAGCACTCTGTGAGTTCGAGGCCAGCCTGGTCTACACAGTGAGTTCCAGGATAACCAGGGATATGTAGAGAGACCCTGTCTCGCAAAAACAAAATAAAAAAGTGTATGTGTATAGGCTTTTGTAAAGGTGCCAGTGCCAACAGACGCCAAACGGTGTCAAATGGAACTGTCCTTAGAGATGCCTGGGAGCCTCCCTGTGGTGCTGGAAACTGAATCCAAGTCCTCTGTAAGAGCAATCAAGGTTCCTAACTGCTGAGCCATCTTCCCAGACACACATCTTAGGATGTTTAACACCCTTGTTATCAACACTGACCTCTAAGCTCCAGACACCAGTGAACCACCTTCTTGACATCTATGTCAGGTACATAGAGCAATTCTATTCAAATCAAAGCAGAATTCTTGGCTCTCCCTGCCTGATACACCACCACCTGTCCAATTCTTCCCTATCAGAAATGCTCCTCACCTGAGATGTGAGTGCCGCACTTGTCCTTCTCCCCCAGCCTGTGTCCATCCGTAAGTCTCCGTCTGTCTACCTTAAAATACAACACATCTATGATGTTCCTGTCACCGCTGCCGCATAAGGCTCGGCAACCAGCCACCGTCTCCTCCAGTCTGCTGCAGAGCCTTCCACGTGGTCTCCCAGCCACCGTCTCCTCCAGTCTGCTGCAGAGCCTTCCACGTGGTCTCCCAGCCACCGTCTCCTCCAGTCTGCTGCAGAGCCTTCCACGTGGTCTCCCTGCCACCATCTCCTCCAGTCTGCTGCAGAGCCTTCCACGTGGTCTCCCAGCCACCGTCTCCTCCAGTCAGCTGCAGAGCCTTCCACGTGGTCTCCCAGCCACCGTCTCCTCCAGTCTGCTGCAGAGCCTTCCACGTGGTCTCCCAGCCACCGTCTCCTCCAGTCTGCTGCAGAGCCTTCCACGTGGTCTCCCAGCCACCGTCTCCTCCAGTCTGCTGCAGAGCCTTCCACGTGGTCTCCCTGCCACCATGTATCCTGTGCTATTCTGTGTGCCATTCAAGACACATTAATAGGAAACAGCATATGCCGTTTATCTGAAATTTCCTAGTTCTGCATTTTAGATGAAGTCTTCCTAAACTCGAGTTGGTTTTATGCCCTCCCCTTACACATTCCCACTTGAGTTCATTGCTTCATAGCTGTTCCTTGGTGGGGTGTAAAGCTCTGTGAGGGCCAGAACTGTCTGCTTTGTCTCTGTCTACCAGTGCTTAGCAGCCTTGTGAAAGAGTCATCAAGTAGCACCTGGTGGGCCGGGTAGTGGTGGCGCACACCTTTAATCCCAGCACTCGGGAGGCAGAGGCAGGAGGGTCTCTGTGAGTTCCACAACAGTCAGGGTTACACAGAGAAACTGTCTCAAAGAAAGAAAAAAGATGCATTAAGGGAACAAAGATAATGTTTGCTGGAGTTCTTGAGGGCCAATACTTAAGGTGCTGATTTTTTGCACGGAGGGAACCTTGTAGTTGAGGTAGCAGTATAGCAAAGAGGGAGGAAAAAGATCAAATAATAGGAAGATAGTACCAAAGAAATTTCACAAACTTCACAGGGACCAAGGGTAATAATGAATCAAACCTTGGGATTTAGCAAGTAAATACTTGAGACCCTCATAAAAAAAAAGCTGTTTTGAATTGAAAGCTGTCTGCTTATACAGATTTAGGAAATGAAGTAAGATTTAGTGGTGAAAACAAGGTTAGACTGCAGCTGAGCCTCACATGGGGAAGAGAAAACCGAGTCTTATGTATCGAGGAGACAAAGCACAATATGCACAGGTTTAGGACTAGTGAGATGCAGGAGAGATGGCCACCCCTTCAGGGTAGTGAATGGCCTGCGGGGTGGAAGGAATGGACAAGTTTCACAGTGAGCGTGTGAATGCTGATCCCTGTAGCCATTTCTAACTAGTGAGACCAGTGATCTGAGAAAGTCACATTGGCCTTTGTCACTGAAGATGACATCTAGTCTTCACCAGGAAGTATGACCTGACTGGGACCAGGCAGTGTCTCATCAGCAGGCAGAGCCATGGCCATGGGGTTCTTGTTTGAATGCTGATTTTGATGGATTGAGTGGGGTGGGCCTGGGGTTCAGCACCCGCACCCACATCCCAATAATACTGGTGCTGCTGGCCTTTGGTCTTACATTCTAGGTTCCACAAGACATCCCCCTCTTTTTAAAATAGCATCAAGCTCCATTTCACATTCGACTTCACCTTACAGTGAAATCTGCGTCAGAAAAATGAAGCCTCCTTTCCTCTGAAACGAGGTGGAGTGTGATTGCAAGATGCTCTTAAGTAATTCAGAACTCCTGTGTGTTCCTCCAGCTTCTCTCGCAGCATTCAGGAAAGACCTGTCTTTGGAATTTGAAAGTACATTGCTGTAGAATATGCGAGAATAGGAAACTGCCTAAGAGCAGCATGTGATCTTGATGAAATATTTACCCCAAGTGAAATACTCACTGGTTATTTGTGCGAGTTCCCGTTAGTGGATTCAGAGAGACGAGACGTTATCTTAAAATGTTGTGTTGTACGATGTGTTATTAAAGGTAGGAGATGCTGGCAAGGCAATGCTCGTTTGGTTTTGTTGATAGGGTCTCACTATGTAGTTGTGGCTGGTTTGGATATGTAACTCAGTAGTCTTGAACCCATAGCAACTTTCTTGCCTCAGTCTGAGGGCTAGCAAGAAATACTTTGTAACAGAAAACGACAAAATGTGTGCTATTTACAGACCTAGGACTTACTTTAAAAATAATTTCTGAAAGTAGAACATAAAGACTACAATGAGTGTACAGAGTTCCTCTTACCTCTTCCCACTGCTTCCATGTATTTACCACAGCCAGTATTGATACATTGTTGTTAACTAAAAGGCCCTATTTTATTCTAATTTATTTGGGTCTACAGTACTAAGATACCATATCACATGGGAGTGTTTTTTATTAGTATGTTTTATTTTTTTCTTTGGAAATTTCATACATGCATACGATATATTTTAGTCATATGTACCCCCTACTCCCTCTCCCTAGGTCCCCCCAGGATCTCATAACCCACTGTCCTACTAACTTAATGTCTTCTTTATTATTCTTGTTGCCTCTTGAGTCCAACTGACGGCGTACACATGGGTATGGGGCCATGCACTGGAGTGTGGCCAGCCTCCTAGTAGCCACATCCTCAAGCATGCTTGTCGCCCTTCCTCAGTGGCCCTCCACTACTTATAGCTCCTCAGCAAGCCCCCCCCCCACATCTGCATGGGATTTCTTGTCACCTTCATCCTCCTGTTGTGTGACAGATGGGGGGACTACTCAGCTTGTGAACCACGCCTCTGTCTGAGTGCGGCTGAGGCTACTGTATTGTTAGCTGCGGTTCTAGGAAAAACACCACTGCAGCACGCTCCCTTCTCACCCTGCGTGTGCATCAAGTATCTGCTGTCATCCAGTGGGGCCAGGGTTCTGTCTGCCAGCTCTCTCTACTAGGTAGTCTTGCATTTTCTGTGTTCCCCGACCTCTACTGCTTAGAAAGCAACATGAAGCCAGCGTTTCCTCCCCTCGAGCAGATAGGGTGGAATGGGCAGAAATAACTCAGCCTCTGGGCAGTATCTAGAGAAATCATTTGAAATTCATTTGTAAGAAAAATTTGACTTCTGCATTCTTTTATTAAGAAGACTATTTCTTTATATGAATATAAACTCAGATGTTTAATGCTTTGTCTACAATCTAATATCCTGCTCAGAATTTGCAATGTTGGTGCCTGGAAGCTTTCCAGGTGGCCCCTGTGGCCTATGACATGCCCCCATACTTTTGTTTGTGAGCAATTTCTTACTTTTTTGGCATTTAAATGTATTTCTTGCCTTGTGCCTAAAATCCAGTATTTTTTTCAAAGGATCCTGATTTATTTTATTGAGAAGTCTTGTTTTGTTTTTGTTTGGTTGGTTGTTTTCGTTCAATTGATTGTTTAGTTTTATTTTTGTTTTTGTTTTTTGAGACAGGCTTCTCTATGTAACGGCCTTGTGTGTCCTGGAACTAGCTCTGTGGACCAGGCTTGCCTCAAACTCACAGAAATCCACCTGCCTCTGCTTCTGCCTTCTTAGTGCTGGGATTAAAGGCATGTGCTACCACACACAGCTAAGAAGGCCCACTTTTTAAAAACTGGCCACCCACCCATCCATCACCCACTTGGTGACTACCCTATTCTACCCTGATGCTACATCAGACCAGAAGCTGGACATACAGTGGGGAAGAAAGCAGATAAAATCCCAGCATTGGAAAGCTAACCTGGAGGCTGGGAGGTAGACAAGGCACACCTCTAACCAGTGAATACATAATCATCGCTTTGATACACCCTCTGAAGGGAAGGGACAACTGGCAGAGATTTGAAACAACTCGAGTCTGTGGTCTGGTTTAGATCAGGTGATTGGAGAAAGTCTCTGTGAGTGGCTGACACGGAGGAAGCAGCTGAAAGGTGAGAAACAATTCATTTGAAGAGCAGATGGAAGGGCACTTGCCGCCACTCCTGAACTTGATCCCCGAGACCTACATGTTAGAGAGAACAAGTCCCCATAAGTTGTCCTCTGAGCTCCATGAACACACGCATTCATATATGCCTAGATACATAGATACCATACAGTTCATTTCTAATCACTCTATTATAATGAGCTCACAAATGGAAACAGGTAAATTAAGATAACCAATCAAACGCTTGCCCAGTTCCAAAGCGCATCTCAATGAATTCTTATACTGCTAGAAAGTCCATTCTGAAGCCATGGGGTTTCATTGGGATTTTACACTGCCACTATTTTTAGGGATTTAAACCACAAAGAAAAATCTATAACAGAGTTGAAACTAGCAAAACAATTAGCCTTATACCTGCTTTCGCAGCTCATGTGTCCTGTTGCCTGCGTTCCAGCCTTCCTTGTCACCTAGCATTGCCCTTTGGTCTTCTTTCTAAATTTTCTACTGTACCCACAGAGCTCTTTACATAAGAACATGTATACATTATAGCCCGGATCACATATGAAGAAGAATGTGCTAGGTTTTTCTTTTTCTAGGTGGCCAATGCTATAATTCTAAGTCCATCTATTTTCCTGCAAGGATCATTTTTGCTTTACAGACAAATTGTATTCCATTTCATATTTGTACTACTATTTAAAATTTAAATAAATTTTCAAAAGGAATAAAAATAGCAAAGATATTACCTTATATAAAGTCTTTTCTATGTACAGATTGTTACAGTCAAAGGTGATAAAGTGCATTGTTGTGTGTTTTTTAATGGAGATTATGGTCAAAAAGAAGTTTGAAAGCTACTGTTTAGGTAGCAGTAAGAGTAAATAGAAGGCTCTGAAAAGAGAAAACGCTTTATCAGCTTGAGGATCTGAAAAAAATTCCGGTATGCTTCTAAGGAACAGGGATAGGAAAGAAGTCAGAGATGGAGGGAGGCAGTGGCCACAGGGAGCTAGCAGGTCGCAACAGGATTAAAGTTGAGAAATAAAGGAAAACATTGGACTGTCTCTATTGTTGTTTTGGTTTTCTGTTTGTTGTTATTACTCTGTCAAGACAGTGTGTTTCTGTTTTGTAGTCAGCCCTGGCTGTCCTGAAACTCACCAAGTAGACCTAGCTGTCTTTGAACTCACAGAGATCTACCAGTTTCTGTCTCCTGGGTGCTGGGATTAAAGACATGTACCATCACATCCAGCCATTTTTAAAGTAAGGTTTACTTCTTTTCAAATTACATTTGTGTATGTGTGTGTGTGTGTGTGTGTGTGTGTGTGTGTGTGTGTAAGAGAGAAACAGACAGAGAAGGTTTGCCAGTTGATTCACCATGTGGAGCCAAGGGACTAAATTCTTCACTGGACTTGCTGGCTGGAGTCTTCACCCACTGAGCCATCTCACCAGCCCCAGTTAGACAGTTTTGAATAGGGAAGTGAGGAGGTCTTAGATCTTTTCAGGTATTGTGTGAAAGGGGAAGGAGAGAGCAAAGGGCAGAGTGAGTGGCTTCTGGTCATGTGAGGAGTCACCAGGGCATATCCATGTTCTCTGAGGTGTCGGAACATGCCTGGAGCATGGCCAGCCTGTATGCTGTGCGCTGAGCTGAATGTCTCACCTCCATACTTGTGTGAATAGGTTACACAGCTCAGGGAAGAGGGAGAGAAATCAAGTCACACTTGGAAAGCAGCACATCCTGCTGGTAGGCTGTACGGAGGGACTGGAAGATGCACTCCCTTTGCACAAGTTAACTCGTCACACTCCTTCGTGCTTTCCCGCTGTGGGGCTGAGGGTGGGTTCCTTAACCTTGCTTACTAGGTCATAGTGCCCAGAAGTGGAAATAACAGAATTTCCAAGAGAAACTGAGATAGAGTAAAATCTCAAAAACCAGTTCTCTTCACAGATTTTCAAACCTATATGACTTATAAATTATGATGTCAAATGTCTGAATTTCCAGAAGAGTCCTCCACCCACAGACCAGAGTCCTAAACTCCTTGGGGCTCAAGGCTCTGTCCGGGATCTAGTAAGAAAATCGTCTTTGTTCCACAGAACCTTCTGCCTGACGCTACGTTAATGAAGAAAGGACTGTGGCAGGACCCTTTCCTGACACTCATCTTGTCACTGTGGAACCGAAAATGCCTGCAGCTGGCTATCCACCCCTGCAGTTTCCTTTGCAGAGAACAGTTACTTGTCACCGAGGTAGGACTCGAAGAGCATTGCCTTCGTCTGAGCTGGGCTGAGATGGGCTAGAAACTTGAAGAAGCCAGATCTCAGGACTAGAAAGATGGGGATCTCTGGGAATCTGAAGTGGGATAGGGGTGCTTGTTCCCCCAAACTCATGATAGGTTTGAAGGGATGTTTTCAGGCTGACTGAGAAGCAAAAGCAGAGACCAGAGGTTACCGGGTTCAGGCAGTGTTTGCCTTGCTTGTCAGTTTTTGTGTGATAGAAACTCAAACTGAGCAAACTAAGGGGTTGCTTTTACTTGTATTCTGAAATCTTGACATTGCTATATGCTTGCATGACTAGATGATCTGGGTACCACATTTGTCTCAACCATGAGCACTGCTTCTTCTCTGTGCTAACTTGGTTCACAGGCTGGCATTGTTGGCACACATAGTTTAGGGAATGTGCACTTTGAAGTTTCTGCAAGGCCATCATGAAAAGAGATCTCTCTCTCTCTCTCTCTCTCTCTCTCTCTCTCTCTCTCTCTCTCTCTCTCTCTCTCTCCAGAACCCAGGGACGCTTTTTCTCAAAAGGGCCAGCACATGTTTCCTCAAACCTCATTGGCCAGAACTAAGCCAGTTACCTGTCCTGATGCATAATCTGAGGGGCATCACCAGCCCAGGTCCCCAGGAAAAGAAGTAGAGAGGAAGTTCCTTGGCAGCTGAGGGAGAGGTGAGTGTTGAGGAGGCAACCTAGGAATGCTGATTGTACCACCTTCGTTACCGTGGTACAGGCCAAGTTAGATCAGGAGCAATACAGACATTGATGAGACATTTTCCGTCTTTGGAGGGAAGAAGGCAGGCAAGGTCTCCCTGTGTAGACCACAGTGGCCTTGACCTTAGGATCTTCCTCTCTCTTCCACTTGCTGTTGGCAGCCACTCCTGGTGGTAGATAAAAATCTGTTCAAAACCTCAGCTCTGACTGCTTCTAGCTAAGTCACCTCTTCAAACTCCAATTTCTTCATCTTAAAAAAAAAATGTGGCTTATGCCTATAATTCTAACACTTGGAAGGTTGAAGCAGGAGGATTACCATGAGTTCCAGGCCAGCCTGGGCTACAGAGTGAGTACTTTTGTGAAGAGTAAAATGTAAATGGCAACCCCTCAGTGAAGATTAAATTCATCTATCAAAATATATGTTTGGCCCAGCACTTGTGTGGCAGAAGCAGGCAGATCTCTTGAGCTTCAAGGTCACCCTGGTCTACAGAGGTAGTTCCAGGTCAGCCAGAGTTATATTGTGTGTTCCTATCTACAAACAAATAAACAAAAAGACATAAGGAGGATGGAAGTATATGTTTATATATTTGAAAAATAATCAGGTGAAATAAATTATTTTTTAAGGGTGTCACATACAGTTGTTGAAGGCAGCAACCAGACTCATTTCCACCCAACAGTACTGTGAGCACAAGAAGCTGGTCCTGGTAGAGTCGGGCAAGTCAAGGCCATCTGGTGTCTTCGTTGCAAGAAAGAGGGCTCACTGGTTCAGAACCAACCTTAGGCAGCAGGTGTTCAGGGCTGGGGTGGTGGAGTTTCAGCTTTGATTTTTCTATGAAGCCGTCCAGGTTATTAAAATGGTGACCCTGTTCTCTTGTTTAAGAACCGGTTTCATTTCTAATGACACAGCACCATCATGCCATTCCTTGATTTAGTCACTAGAACCAAAACTGAAGTGTGGCTGGTTTCATGTTGTTTTTATAGCAGTTAGTACAGAGAACAACAGGCTCATGCGAAAACAGATGTATTTGCTATCTGTTTCTGCATCTGCTGCCTCCCGGACTCACAGCCCATCTCTGCCATAGTTTGCTCGTTAGCTTTGGTTCTTGTAGGAGAGGCTCCCTTGAGAACAGGAACCTGCCTGCTCCTCTTTCCAGGCAGGGCTGGGGACACCTTTTTTGATGGGTTTTTTTTTTTGAAGAGGAACCAAGTCTTGCCATTCTCCCAAGCCTTCACAGTCTGGAAGGAAGAGGCATCAGAGAGAGATGTGTGTTGCCCACTATGAGCTGCGAGAAGGGTTTTTTGTGTATTGGGCCTCAGAGTACTGAACTAGAACAAGAGAACCTGTCTAGTTCTCTGGGGAAAGCCTCATCTTAATAACAATGCGAAAGTTCTCACAATAAATCATAGTCTCCTCACAGGATCCTGCCGCTGGCTGTGTTTCTATAATCAGGGTTAAAAGTGAATGTTTACAAATAAAGAAACAGAAATGGCCTAAGACTGTAGCTAAATTAGCAAAGTGCTTGCCCAGCAATGCATAAGCCAGGCGTGGTGACACAAGCCTGTCATCTTAATCCTTTGGTTTGGGAGGGTCAGAAGTAAGGAAGTTCAAGGTCATCCTTGTCCACAGACTGAATTTGAGGCCAGTCTCTGCTACATAAGATCCTCTTTAAGCACACACACACACACACGCTTCCATAAACACCAGTTCTTACATGTCTTCAGATTTAAGAATAACAACGTAGAACCCTGAGCTAACTCCCATATAATTGCTCTTTCTGTGCTCAGGTTTCCTTGTGTATAAAATGCAGCTAATAGAAAATACCTAATAGGGTGAAAGGGCCGCTTACATGAACACATGCCTACAACATACTGGAGAAAGCACCTGGCAGAGAGTTTGCACTCCTGAAAGGTCAGCTGTCCTCGGCTGGGCATGTAACTCAGTTGGTCTGGCGTTCACAAAGCCCTAGGCTCCATTCCCCAGCACCACACAACACAAGGGCCTCTGCCTCACACCTGTAATCCCGTTTGAAGAGGTGGAAGGATGGGAAGTTCAGAGTCATCCTTGGCTACATAAGGATGAGTGAGACCCTGCCTTGAAAAACAAAACCAATCCATAAATATTAGTTGTCATTGTTCTCACTTAAATGGTTTTGACAACTGCAAGTTGAATGTCCTCATCTCCCCCACACAGTCACACGGCCTGTTTCCCTCAATACCTGCCCTACCCTCCATTAACTTCAGTCATTCCTGTGACCTTGACTTGTTGATCTCACTGGACAGGTGAGGGTGAATCTTGCTTCCACGGTAACAGACTGGTCTCTTCCAGAACTGTCTACTAACCAGAGTTTGTTGGTTTTTAATGATAAACATAACTCAAATATGATATCATATTCATATTCTCATCCAGCTCCCCAGGTGATTGGGTTTGGGGACTGCACGTCTCATTTTGACTTGGCTCTGCTGCTGCCAAGCCTTCATACTGAGCCTCCTTGTACAGTTGTCAGTGTTTCCGTATTTGACTAAACTTTGTACCTTAATCCCCTCATTTAAGAAAATGCTTTGATATGGTTGAGAAAGCCATTCTCCATTTAATTTTTTTTCCTCTTCTTTCATCTCCCATCCATATTTTCTTAGTGTGTTCACTGTCTGAGAAGTTCAAATAACAGTATGGCTGTTCATTGCTCTCTCAGTGTGAACCTTTAGCCCCTCCCGGATTGCAAATTTCTTGAGACCAAAAGCCAGAGCCTGGCAGCATTCCTGAGGTTCTGGGCAGAACACTGTCTGTTAGGGGACTCCCAAGAGGGCTCCCGAGTGTGGCTCTCTCTACTCTTTCCCCTGTTACCTCCAGAAAGTCTCACAGGCCTTTTCTTTCTGAATTTAGTTAGGCCTTCAGTAAGCAGGGACAGACCTTAAGGTGAGGGACTTCGAACCCTGGATCCAGAAGGTGATGTGTTGGGGAGTGAACCTGGCCTCCACCCTCAGCTGAAGTAGGACATTTTCTCAAGCAGAAGGTCTCCTCTCTATATCTACCTCATCATGTCCTTTGGGTCTGGTTTCTTCCTCCTACCCAGTCTCTTTTGCCTGCTCTCCCCTTTCCCTGATTCACTTCCAGGCCACCCTCCCCCGGCCTGTCTTCATGCCTTCCCTCTTACTCTCTCTGTGTATCACGTAGGTTTCTGTTCCCTCTCATTCTTTTTCTTTCACTTTCCCCCGCCCACTAGTCATTTTTAACAGTGTCATCATGACTTACAGTGTGGGAACATGGAACTGGCCGTCTCCCACATTACACAGCCATCTCTGGATTCCATGTGACCAGCATTCCCTCACTGAGCTACTGGGGTAGGATGGATGTTCCACCACTACCCGCTGCCAAGGCCGGGCTCTCTCTGAGTCCCTCCTTCCTGCCTACTGCAGCAGATGGAGACCAGAGAAAGCAGCCACAGTGCCTGGCAGGAATGTTGGGCAGTGTGCTGTAGGTCTGACCCCAGACACCCCTCCGGCCAACTTCCTCTAAAAACCCCAGGGGTTGGGGCAAGGAATCTGAGAGGAATGACATGAACTATGGGGAAGGTGTGGGGCTGCTTGTACAACTGAGAGCAGAGGGGCTGACATATATGCCTATCTTTATAATCGAAACAACTCAGCTGAAATCCAAGTCAAATGAAAAACAGGGTCCCGGGGACCTGCAAGGAACACTCTTCCCTCTTCCTCCCTCAACTCCACGAGTTCAGGCTTGCGCAATCTGTTCTTCCAGAAGGGTTTGCCAAACAGTCCAAGCTGAAGTTAGATCCGGGATCTCTCCGATGCATTCCACCTCCCTTTCAAAGGTCAGCTGTCACCAGCAGCAGCTAGAGCAACCTGGATATTAGAGTGGGGGAGGGGCGGCATGCCGACGGTGCTGGGAATGGGACCTTCTTAGACTCTGGTTCTCAGTAAAGGGAACGTTTTTTGTCTATCTTACCGGCAAGCCAGAGTTGGTGACTCGAGTGGCCAGTGTCCCTTTGCAGCCGGGGTCAAGGATGGAAATAAAGCCTCTCCCCATCTTAGAGGATGGGTTTCTGCCAAGCACTGTTTCCTGCTGGTTTGCTACCTTGGCCTTTGGCAGCACCCAACCAACACAGTGAAAGTGATCATTGCGCTGGCTGCCTACAAGCCTCTGCAGGCATCTTCTGCCCTGACCTGCTTGTCGGGGCCCTCAGAGCCAGCCTCAAGGCTGGCTGAGGGAAAAAAGTGAGCCAGGTCTCTTGGCGTCTTTCCAAATCCCAGAAAGGAACTGCACCTAATCCAGTAGTCTCTTCGTTCAGGTGCAGGTAGCCAAAGCCCACTGCCATGGTTCCACTGTATTGGGAAGGCTGCGTTCTCTACCCAGTGCTGGGGGGTGGGGCCTGATTAAAGGTGACTGGGCTATGAGGGCATAGCGGATTCTCAGAAAAGGGAGTGTTCAGTCTTCTTTACGCTCTTTGTTCTGCTGTAGGCTGTTGGGCACAAAGTCCCACTGCAACTACTGCCCCCTCAGTCTCAAACTTCCCAGTCCAGGGAACCATGAGCCCGATAAGAATATTCTTTATTACGACCCTGGTCTGGCTTTGTTGACTCCGCATGGGAAGCCTTACCTTCTCTGAGGAGTGGACGGGGTGGGGTGAGGAGAAGGGGGGAGAAGCAGCAGTGAGGGAGGGAGGGGGAACTGGGATTGGTATGTTAGTGTGTAAAATAAAAAAGACTTAAATAATAAACAAAATAATAAAATGATAGGAAAAAAGTACCTAGCCTGGCATTCTGTGACAGCGAAACAAAATGAAGGCACCTGCCACGGGTGTACCCTCCCATGACACCTGCAGGAAAGCAGCCACAAACTAGGAGGCGGCAGGTCTGCAAATATCTTAGTTACCCATAAGGCCCAGTCCTGGTGCTGAGAGAGTAATTAATGTTTTTGGACTCCGTGCATATGTACATAAGAAAAAAAACAATGGAAATCTTGCTTTGTAGGGATGCATATTTTAAACACAATTTTTAAAGAACTATTTCCATAAAAACCACAGCTTTCATTGATATCCACCAAAGCTCACCAGTGTACACTTCAAGCTGTCTTAGGTCAGAACTAAGTGTGTAATGTTGCCCAGAGCAAGTAATTATCTAAGATTCCTTTTAACTGGTTTAAAAAGTTTTCAGAGCTGAGCTCCCTAAGGTTTTGTCCTGGACCTGTGCATGCACATTGAAATGCAAGAAAAAAAAAGATACTTTAACCTCCATTTATATCAATATTTCAATCTGAAACAGCAGTGAGAAATTGAGCTTTAGTGGTAGTAGTAGTAGGAACAGCAACAGATATGACTAATATTTAGTGTGCACAGCCACAATTGCACACATGTGCAGCTTATGAATACGTAGCAATGTGCTGCAAATGCAAGCTCGGTGTTTTGAACTAGATTGGATGACCAAAGTGCTCAGTGGGACTTCTTCTCCTGGCCAGTGCAGGGTAATAGACCAAATGTGTCTTCCTTCCTGCAGCAGCCTCCAGGAGAAAAGCAGCCAGAGCACACAGATGCTTGTTTTCACAACACTAGACCGCGGGCAGTAAAGAGCAGTGCTCCCTGGGAGCCAGGAAGCAGACAAGGGGCCCCGAGCTTGCCTTCACTCCTTACACAGTGCTCGCATTGCTTAATAAGTGATGTACGTGTTTTGTTTTTAAAGCTTGGAATCTTTTTTTCTCTAACTAGACTGTCAAGTCTTTGAGAACAGAGACTGCCTCTCCGGGACAGCACACCCCTAGTCTATAGTGCAGTTGCTATGTATTGGTTGCCAAATAGACATTCAGCAAGATCAGAACTGATGGGATCTGGGAGCTACGTGCACCGTAGATTGTGTAGTCTGTCGCCTCATTACACTGGTGAAGGGACATGGCCAAGCAGTGCGGTGACTTGCCAAAGCCACATGGCCCCTCATTGGTAAGAATTATTGGAAATTTTCTACTCTCTAAACCAGTACTCAAGAAGTCAGCAAGGCAGAGAGCCTCAGGCTGCACAGTGCCTTTGCTTAGGAGGCTGATTGCACTATTTACAGAGCAGGGGTATGATGGAGCGCATGCATCCCCTGCCACAAATGCAGCAGGGCCAATGGGTTATAGACTGAAACTTGACAACTGTGAGCCAAAATAGACCTTTCTCTTTATAAATCACTAACTTCAGGTGTACATTCCTGTGTGGAAAGCTGGCTATACCAGCTACCTAGGGTCGAAAGGATAGCTGAACACTGCTCAGTTCCAGAAATGAACTGTAGGCTGAGGGAAGAACCAAAGGGAAGCCATCTCTGAAATGAGCCCAGAGATCCCTGGGGACTTTGAAGGAGCTACCGGAATCTAGATCAAGGCAAGCCTTTCCCAGAAACTTCAGAAGAACCAAGGCCACACAGAGTGATCATAATTTTTAAAGCCTGTCTTTGGCCACTTATTGCTCACAGTACAGCCCTGTGGATTATATGGTCATTCTGAAGGCTGGGAAGGGCGGGAACATACGGAGAAGTCCACGTGGCAGCTCTAGCTACTGTCTCAATGCTTGCCTGGGCTATCTCTGGAAGTTCGCATAGAGAAGACACAGTGCTCCAGGGCTGCTTGCTGGTCTGACATGGAACACCTCAGACCATAAGATGTGTGGTGGCACAGAAAGAACTGCCTCCTCAGAAGGGGAAGAACCCTGACAGGATATTCCCATGAAGTCAAAGCAAAATCTGTAGATCCCTTTGGACCACTCCCTAAGGCCTGGTCCACACTCAGGCAGCACCGTCACTTCTCGAAAGGGTTTATGCCAGAGCCTGCTGGGAAGTGGAAGCTGTCTTCACATCTTTCCCTAGAGTCCAACCATTACCATTTCCTCAAAATCCTTGAAAGGCGGCCTGGTTCTCTCTATGCACTTTGTCAAGGATGCAATCAGAACTTCTAAGACTTGTCAGTGTGTCTTGTTAGATGCTATCCTGACCCAGCATGGGGGGGGGGGGGTGGCAGATGGATGCCATGGTAAGCACCCAGCAGAGGTTTGTGGGACTTTGGGATGACGTTTCCTGTTTAATGTGGTCTCACAGTTTGTATTTTTTTGTAATGTTCATTTGGGCTTTGCCTCACGAAACAATCAACGGAGTCTGAAAGTATATGGTGATTTAAATGTGATCGTGGCAGCCCCTTGGTCCTGAAACCGCACCAAGTTCCTCTAGGAAGGAACCAAGCCAGAGATCCTACAGCTTAAAGGGAGTCCTCTGAGCTAGAATTGCTCTTTGAATCCTACCCAGTGTTGGTTGAATCTCCTCAGGTTCAGAGCCCAGCTTGGAAGAGGTCTTTAAAGGACAAAGGTGACAAGCAGGATTTCTCTCAACAAGCTGTGCTCAGTTGCGCCCCCACACCGTCAGTCACCCACGAGCAGAAGCCACAATGTAGAGGGACAAAGGCAGGTTACAGGCAGCAAAGTGGGTTTTGTGTGCTCTGTCTAGCCTGAGCAGTCCAGGGCCGCTGTGGGTCTCTGAGTCAGAAACGAGGAAAGGGTGACTTAGAGTCACTGTGTTGTTTGCTTGTTTTGTTTCGTTGCTTTATTGTTTTCCTCTATTGTAATTTGAAGTAATCAGAACTCTGAACACCAGGTTTGATCCAAAACACTGAAAGACAAATAAAATAGTTATTAATAATTAAGGAAAACTGTATTTTATTCCCTCAGGGGCTGGCAGTCACATAAAGCCAGTCACAAGTACTGTGAACTCAAAATGCTAACTTGATGTCCCCTAAGTTAGCATTGAGCTTTGTGCTGGACTCTGTGCTCTGGGGGCAAATACCCCTGCTTTATCCATGGCGTGTCTTTGTAAGCTGCTTTCTCTGGGTCTTAACCTAACCCCATCTGCTCAACAGCCGACACGCTAATCTGCTTCAGTCTCCCTGCACAGCAGTCTCCACCTTCCTGGGGGGCTGTCTGGCCTGTGTATTCCTCCCCGGAGACTGTGTGTTCACCCCAGCGTGTCCACATAGAGTTGGTCCCCTCGACCCTTTGGAATTGGCCACGCCACGTTTCCCCCACGCATGGTGGGCTAGGAGCACAGCACAGCCAAGGATTACAGGTGCCCTTCCTCCCTGGTGAGTCTGCTGCCCACACTCACCTTTGGTTCCTTTAGATTGCCCAGCTACTTCACCCACTCCCCCAAATCTTCTTCATCATCTCCCTACCTCCCCTTACTGGGAAATTCCTCCTTTAGGAATTCTAGGCCCCTCCCAATCTTACAGGAATCTTTAAGCTCTCCCTGGTCACAGGACAGTCTTTGTCTATGCTGGAGAAATGCAGTAGCCTTTTCCCTATCCCATGCAAGACTGGCTTGGCCACTACTCTCCCACAATGCCCGCAGCTGATACAAAGGTGATGTGGCTGGTAGAATTCAATGATGAAGCCATATCTCACCTGTGCGCTTACCTGCATGTGTGATGGCAATGGTTTACAGGATAGCTGACCAACCCTTATTATAAGAAAGAGATACAGTTCTGATAGGACTGACTTGATAATACTGGGGACCTCAGACCTAGACAGGCAGGGAAGTGGATCCTACCAACAAGAACTAAAAATGGCTTTCCTTCCCAATGACTCCAGACAAATACTCTGGCCAGTTTATCCAAGAGAGGAGGGGCTAAGCCATATTGTTTCACACTCTGTAGATCATAGGACTGAAAACTAATAAAAAGCATTGTTTTAAGCCACTGGGTTATTGGTAATGTCAGTACATATTTAATCATGTGGAGTTATGGATTGTTTTCTTTTAGACAGTCTTGCTGTATAGTTCAAGCCGTCTTCTGTCTTAGAATTCTCTCTCCTCAGTCTTCTGAGGACTAAGACTGCAGACATGTGTCACCATTTCCACCTGATTTTTCAAATATTTGTCATGGCCCCTCTGGCCATGGTAGGCTGCAAATTTCTAGCAAGTTGGAGGAAAGTTGACCAGCTGGTTTACTGCGGGTGTTACTCAGCAGCACATGGAGATCGGAGGCAGAGGTGAACTTGCCCTTTCTGGACCTGCTGCTTTCTCCTCAGAGTCTCCTCACCTGCAGTTAAAAGGATCCAAGTGTGAGGAGGAGACGGCATTGAACAGAACACTGGAAAAGATCAGCAGAAAGGAACTCACACCTTCTGATGGAGCCAGATCCTTCAGGGGCGTGGCTGTGCTCCTCCAAGGCTGGCTAAGGCTGGCTTCAGGGAAGAAACTAGAAAATGCAGGGATTATCTAGAGGGGCTGTGCTTCTGAGTTATTCAGGCTGCTGGCCATTTGACAGAATCAGGGGTAACATGAGTTAGCATAGAAATGTAGGCTAGGCTTTTTCAGACCCAGGCCAGCTGGCCTTGGTGAGTTCCCGATAGAACATCCCCATTGTCTGGGATAAAACCGGACTCGCTGAACATAGCGGACAATGAGGACCACTGAGAACTCAAAAACAATGGCAATGGGTTTTTGATCCTACTGCATGTACTGGCTTTGTGGGAGCCTAGGCAGTTTGGATGCTCACCTTACTAGACCTGGATGGAGGTGGGTGGTCCTTGGACTTCCCACAGGGCAGGGAACCCTGATTGCTCTTTGGGCTGACGAGGGAGGGGGACTTGATTGTGGGAGGGGGAGGGAATGGGAGGCGGTGGCAGGGAAGAGACAGAATCTTTAACAAATAAATAAAAGAAAGAAATGATAACGGTAACATTTAATATTATGAATAAGTAGTAAATAAGTAGTATACCTTCTAAATGTGTGTATGGGATATTTAGTAGAATGGCTTTCAAAGAAATAAACAACTTTAGAAAAAAAATGTGGTCTAGGTCTCTGGCATGAAGGCTCTCGAATGAGAGACAGCCTGAAGTTTGGAGTATTTTGGTAAGGAATGAGGGCCATGACAAACTCAGGAGCTGAGAGGATAGACTCAGAGTGAACTGAGCATACGTGGTGAGGGAATAAAGGCAGCAGGCCTTCTGAGGACAGCATAAGCCGGCCCATGGGGGTCACACACCTTTAATTCCAGCACTCAGGAGGCAGAGGCAAACAGATCTCTGTGAGTTTAAGGCCAGCCTGGTCTACAGAGTGAGTTTCAGGCCAGCCAGGGCAACACAGAGAAACCCTGTCTCAAAAAAACAAAACAAAACACCCCCACAGTTTCTGGTAGAGAGAAATGTCAGTCGGCTGAAGCCATGGCGCCTTCAGGGAAGAATGGCGTGGGGTGTTATATCCTTAACATTTTTGCTTTAATTTGAAGTGCTTGGGATTGAACTCTGGGTTTCATCCAGAGTAGTGAAAAATAAATAAATAAGAAATTATTATTGTAATAAATGAGAGTCTTTTATTCATTCTCTCATTTATCAATAAGACCTTGCCTCATCCTGTGCACGCGCGAACACACACTCAGCCACGGCCTGTCATCTCCAGTTCAGACAGCTTTCCCAGCTGTGGACAGAAAAGCTGTTATGCAGCCTATGTTCCTTAGTTGGGTGGTTCTTGTAGCCACCTTGGTTGCCATGGAACAGTCCTTTGGGCCCTTCTTCAGGCACTAGCTCCTGTTGCCTCCCCTCCCTGACTGACTCTAGCTATGGTTGGTACTTCCTAAGCACGGCTTTATAGGGTAAAAGGCACACAGTGTCGCCTTTTTTTTTCACCAGTCAAGGCCAGACCAGGCCAGCAGGCTGCTCTTCCTCCCCACGCGGCTCTGGCTAAGCACACATCTTCCACCCGTACTTTAAAGGCAGATGATTCGTTTTTATCACTTGCCAGCACAGCTGAGGGTGATTATTAATTAATCAAAAACACTGACTTTTAACTTCCCACGCTCTCTCCGGAGATGCTCCGCGGAGTTTGCATCTGGACTTCAGAGCTGCACAGATAGAAGTGGGCACCACGTAGCAAAGACTTGTTTTTTTTTTTTTTTCTGGTTTATTCTTCTTAAAACACAGCTCTAGCCTAATCCCATTTAGGCAGTAAACTCGATTTTAAGGTGGTCCCACGTTGTGGGGTTTCTCTTGGTCCCTTTTATACAGCTTCCTTTGAAAGCAGAATGCTGTGTCAGGCTTTCATCGAAGGAAACACGAGTTCAGAGCACATTTTCTGTTCATCAAAGACTCGAGCCGAAGCACACACACCAGCAGCCTTGCTTCGTGAGTAAGGAAGCGCCATAGGCTTCTCTGCTGGCCGAGCGGCTCGAGGTCTCAGACGTGACTTTCTACAGGTTTCCAGGAGCAAACGCACACTGTTACATGTGAAAGGATCGTGACAAGGACGGTCTGAGGCGGTGCTGAGGTTTGAGCTGGAGAGCTCATGCCTGTGCTGCACCATCTTTGTGACCATACTGTGGTTTTCAGTGAGAAAAAGGAAAGAGACGGCAGAGAACAGTTCACCTCAAACTACACCTCAAAGCAGAATGGCTACTCTCTTTTTAAAAAAGAGTATTTGTTGTTGGTTTCAGCAGAGGCCAGACCCCCCCCAAAAAAATCCCACGCCTTTGGGAGCAACACAGATTGACAAAGGATTCTCAACAAAAGCATGGCCTTGCTTCCTCTGGAGAAGGCTCCCTCTGTGCTGTGGACGGTGAAAGCCGCCAGAGTAGCAGCTTACTGCAGCGTCTGTCCCTATCCCCAATGTCACTGCTAGTGTGACATTGTGCTTTCCCTGGTGCTCTTCACCCTGCCCCCTTTTAATTTTTTTCTTTTTTGGCTTATCATTCATTTGCATTTTTCTTGGAGGTGTGTAGAGGAAACCAAAGGAGATTAGAACAAAATAAAAACCACCTCCACTTGTCACAGGCCCTTCACTACTTGTCACAGCTCTGGTGAAAGACCAAAGAGGAAACTATTGGCCAAGATAAGAGTTCAGACAAGATCTGTAGATCACCTATAAGATTCATTCATTCCCTGTTGCCCTCCCAGTCCCCTTAGCATACTGGAGCTAAGTGCCGACTGTCCTGCACGGTTCTGTTTTATTTTTCATGACGAGTAAAAACTTTATGTCATCGTTAGGAACTGGCCAGAATAACTCCGGAGGTAAAATTGATCAAGCTACATCATGTCTTGATGACATTAAACCAGTGCCACAGTTCAAACTAGCGAAGCTCCGCCCACCGGTTAAGGCCTGGAGCTAGCTGCCGGCAGAACTGGTGAATCAGCCTATTTCTGGTTGGTCAGGTAAAAAAAATGAACTCATTCTCAGTCTAGTCAGCGTCCCTGGGCATTTCTGCAGTTCTTCGGAATGGGTGGGAAGAAGAAACTGCAATCGATGAGTTCAGATCTTTGATTATGAGCAATAGAATGTGACTGAAAGCAGCAGCCTCCCCACCCCCCAAATCAGCTAGCCGGTGGGAGAAGTCAGAAGGCCTGAATGGTTGGCTTCCTTACTCTCCTTCCACTCCATGCATACACCAGCCCTCTTGCCTGACCGACCTGTTCCCTCCAGACAGGGGCCCAGAAACCCATGATGGCAAGGTTCTCTTAGTTAGGATTTCCATGGTGGCGATAAACACCGTGATCGAAACTTAGGGGGAAAGGGGGTTCATTTCACCTCACAGCTTATAGTCCACCATGAAGGGAAGTCCGCGCAGCACCTCAAGCATCAACCTGGAGGCAGGAACGGGTGCAGAAGCCATGGAGCAGTGCTGCCTGCTGGCTTGTTCTCCACAGCTTCCTGAACCTGCTTTCTTACAGCACCCAGGACCGTGCAGATTAGAGCCACAGTGAGCTGGACCCTTCCATATCAGTCATCAACCAAAGCCATGCACTATGGGTGTGCTAACTGGTGGGACATATTCCCAACTGACGTTCCATGTTTGAAAATGATTCTACCTCGTGTCAATTTGACATAAAATTACAAGCACATCAAAGAAAAGGAGACTGCTCTTTTGTAGTTTTTTTTTTTAATTTCAGAGAAAGTATCTGATTGGCCTAGATTAGATAGGTTGCGACCCCGCCAGCTCTGACCAGAGGGTAGAATTGTTGCTGGAGTTATAGAGGTGACGGTCTGGGCTCTGGCATCCACAAGCCAGGTTCTTAGCCACCTGTTCTCAGTTTTGCCTCTGATAGGGGCAAACCAAGGAAAAGCAGGAGCATGGGAAGAAGGGCAAAGTAAAGAGGCCCATTGACCTTCAAGTCTGTCTCTAGGGTACTGACACAAGTCAGACATAGCCAGCCTTTGAAACTGAGACACAACATTGACATTTTCCAAAAAAAAAAAGGCAAAACACAAAAACCCAACTCATTAGCGTTTTAAATAAGCTTACAGTTTTGTGTTAGGCTCCATGTGTGAGTTTGCACACACTTTGGGGTGGGGGGGGCGAGAGGTATGCATGAAGCAGTGTTGGTCAAGGTGTGGTCCCACATATTAATGCTCCATCGTTGTCCTGGCTCACATCCCTGCAGCAAGGTGGTCTGACAAGTTGGAGCTGTGTGAAATCTTATCCTGGAGGGCAAGTTCCTCCTCTGACACACACCTGCCTTGCCTCCCTCAGCATGGCATTCCTGTGGACATTTTAATCCTTTGGGGTCCGTTGTTTAACAGTCTTTAATAAGAGTATCTTGGCTCCTGCCAGGGTGGTAAAGGATCAGAAGTCTAGACTTGGCAGTGAGGCATGGAGCGAGTGGTTGGAGGAGTGTTTATTACCTCAACAGAACAGGGCACCTGACCTCCTCTTGCTCGCAACCTGAAAGCTACATCTCTTGTGCTGGTAAAATGACCATTAAAATAGTTCAGGGCTAGTTGCTATGGAGGCATGGGGACAGACACCCACCTAGAATTAACTCTTAGGAAATAACCAGAGTGTCCCAGTTTCAAAAGAATAAGAAGCATCTTTAAGGTGTATACAATAGCAACCCACAGCAGTGAACTATGCTTACTCAGTTTGGAATGGGTGCCAGAAAATTACAATGGTGTGTGAAAAAAAATCATCATGGGAATGCACATTCCAGACAATTTTCCTTACATAAGCTTTTAAAACATGCAAAAGTAGAAAATATACTTAGGGACACATGTCTATTGTAACACAACTATGAAAAGAAAATAATAGGCCAAATTCAGGAGGATAGTCACACATATGGTGACATGATCAAAAACTGACTTTCAGAGGGCTAACATTCTGTTATGACTCTGCTAGCGGAACGATGGCTTTCACATTCATTTTTATCATTATTTAATCTATATGCACTTGTTTATGTATTTTATATCAAACACACAAATGAAGGCTGTCAGACAGGCATTCTGCTTTATGAGAGCAATTCCTTGAACCAGGCAGCAGCTACCTGTAATATGTTCCTGATCTGGGGTGCTTCAGAGAGCAGTGAGCAGATATGTTATTCGTCAGGTGGTTTTCTATTTTCTGACCATGTGATAACCACCCAACAAGGAAAGTGTTTGGGACACCCTGCCTGAACGTGAGTACAGAGTGCTTGAGACACAGCGTTTTCTATATCCTTTGGCCTAATATCAAGGAGCTCTGTGTCTCTGCTCCCAGCTTAACCATCCCAACCGTAGAGAGCCAACTGATCAGCATTTCCATCAAAGTATGATTACAAACTGCTTGACAGTTTCTTCAAATGCTCGACATGTAAGCACCATATGACCCCAAAACTCTCCTCCTAGGTATGTATCCAGGAAAATCGAAGATGGAGATTTAAACAAAGAGACCTTCTCTGTAGTCTATGGCTTATGGCAATAGCCAAAGGATAGAGGCAGCTCACATGGCTACCAACACATGAGCAGATGGGCAAAGTGTACGGTACCTCTAACCCAGGGACTATTACCCAAGTGAAAGGAATGAAATTCTAGTACTTAGAGCAGCATGGACAGACACCTTCTTGGAAATATTATGCTAAGTAAAATGAGTCATATACCAAAAGACAAATATACTCTGATTCCATATACATCAGGTATGTAGAGTAGGAAAATTAATGTAGACAAAAAGATAGTGTGGCTAGGAGGAAGGAAAGTTATTTAAGGGGTAGGGACTCTGCCATAGAGTTGCGGTTTTACAATAAAGTGAGTATATTTGATACCAGTCAGTTATATACTTAAAAATCACTAAAATGATAAATGTAATGTAGTCTTTACCACAATTAGGAAGAAACACAATCACAGAGCGCCATGAAGGCTACACATGTGGGTGATAGCAATGGTCCTACGAAGGTAGACACCGGCACAGCTGCTGTGGGACAATGTTCTGTATTCTGTCAATTATATATCAGTGTTAAATAAACACTGGTCAGCCAGTATCCAGGCAGGAAGTATAGGCAGGACAACCAAACAAGAAGTAGAGGTGGGAGTCAATGAGAACAGGAGAATTCTGGGAAGAAGGAAGACCTACTCCTCAAGTCTTTACCCCACCGCAGAGGAAGCAAGATGTGACCGCCTCGCTGAAAAAGGTACTGAGCCATGTGGCTAATATATACTAGAATAATGGGCTAATATAAGTTATAAGAGTTAATAAGAAGTCTGAGCTACTAGGCCAATCAGTTTGTAACTAATGTAGACCTCTGTGTGATTTCTTTGGGCTTCCCTTTCCTTTCTTGGTTCTCCTTGCTCATTTCCCAAAGGTCAGCAGCAGCTCATGCTCCACAGTCATCTCCACATCAGCTATTCCCAGTGCAGGCCTGTATACTCGACACGCCACTTGTCTGCTTTCAACACAACAGAATGAAAACATCTCGAGAGCTCATGGCGTGTTTCGGTATTGTGACTCCTGCTGTAGTGACAGAAGTCCGTGGACCAGGGCTAAACACCACTGACATAGACCATTCGGGGTCCACACTGGACTTCTGAGCAGGGTGGTTCCTGCACAGGGACTGACTGTGGTCACATTCCAGAGGTGTGGCAGCTACTGCTGTCATACACTCCTCTGCCAGCGGTGGCGAGGAGAGAGAAAGAACACATTTGTTCAAATTGATCTTCTGATATTTTTTTGTTGTTGTTGTTTGCTGATACCAACTGGTTGCTCTAACAGGAAGAATGTGATTATTTATTTATTTATTTATTTATTTATTTATTTATTTATTTATTTATTATTTTTGTGGTTCTGGAAGTTAAACACCGAGCCTTGTTCATGTTGTGCAAGTGTTTGCCCCTGCGTTGTACCCCTTCCCCTCTTTGCATTACATATTCTGAGACAGGGCCTCGGTACGTTGCTGAGATTGGCCTTAATTCACTCCATCACCCATGCAGGTTTTGCACATGTGAGCCTCCTTCCTCAGCTGGGATCTCAGGCCCGGCTTCTCTACTGGAATAGGCCAGGATCATTCTCGTGTCTGCCGAATGGGTGGGAGGAAAATGGGCGAGGAGGGTGCTGTTGATTGCTGTACACAGTCGGGACTTGACTAAGCCAGAAAGGACTCTTTGTGGCTGCCAATGACAAGAAGGCAGATGGGGTCACAACCACATCAAGGGCCTTGAAGTATATTGTCTCTTTGAACCACCCCTCACAAACACATGTAGTAGTAGCAATAGAAAGGTTAGATTAGTATGCTTTTTAACAAGAATTTTTACTCTTCAACAAAATTGAATTGACTTTTTATAGACCTTAATTTTTTTTTCTAGAATTTAAAACCATCCATAGACCCCTCTAAGTAGTCTGGGTACAAATACTGTGTCTGTATGTGCTATGAAGGTGCATTATTCCCAGGCCCTTGTGGGGTTCTCTGCTTTCCCTGCATGGTACTGGGATGTCATTTCTTTCTCCCTGGCTCCACGTTGTGACTCCTTCTCTTGTGGTAGGAAAGAGCTTGGTCTCCTTTCCTTTCTGCCTCCTTCTTGTCATCATGCATAAGGCCAGATTTCTGAGACAACCATTCAGGACTGATGGTCTAGCCTGGCCACATGGTGATCAACTGGTGCTCAGCCGGGGAGGGGAGAATCAAGAAGGCCAGCAGCCTGTGAGGATGCTGACATCTGCTTGACCTTTCTCTTTCTGGTCTTCAGCCCTCTTACGCTGTGCTGGAGCCTTTAGGAGATGCTCCCAAACCTCTGCCTGTAGCTACTCTGCTTTAAGAAGCCTCGGGGACAGCAATGTGGAGACTGCTCATGGGATGATAACTGGGAGGGGCTGGAGTGGACACAGTAGGAACAAGCTTCACGGTTTAAGAAAGCAAAGACTTCCTCCTAGGGAGTCCCTGGAAATAAAGAAAAAAAAAAGGGAGAGGCGGCTATTATCTTGTGGTTACTGGGAACAGGTTGGCCTTTGGGGATTGGAGAACAAACGTCCAGATGGAACAGAGCATCACTAACGCTGAACAAGTAGGACAGAGAATCTGAGCTTCCCGAGGACTTCCTTCAGATAAAGTAATTTACTAACTGATGTCCTCGAATGAGGTGTCAAACCTGGGCTACTCAGCCCGCTCAGCATCCTTCTACCCATATCGTTCGCACCCTGCTCCATCTATCGCACCATCTATCACTTCATTGTCTGTGGACTTGAAAACTTTATTTTTAATTCAAAAAATTCCCTGTACTCCCAATGGAGTAGAAGTGTATTGAAAGGCGTTTGACAAACATGATGGTAAAGTCAAGCTGAGTCTGGTCTGTGTCATTTCTCAGTTTTCTTTGACAAGGAGGTCCTGCTAACTTGGCATGCTCATGAACTTCCTGTCTGTCTGAGGCATAGGAGCTCCTCAATGTGATTGACGTAAGTGTTCTAAAGAATCTGAGGCACATAGGCCAGTAGGAGGGCCACATCTGTCTCCCTATTCCTAAAAGTGGAATTAGCGATACTATTCAGAGCATGTGAGACAGAAAGAGCATTGGAAGACTATTCTGCAGTGTATATGATAAAATAATGACTTTTATATTCTTATCTAAGGTGCAGAAACCATTGCTTTCACCTGCCTTGCATCCTTTCCCTTGTCGTCTGCAAATATCACCCTGATTTGGGAGACTTCTATGCTCTGCCAGGACCGCACCCGTGCCTTGCCTGCATGAGCATGCGTGCCCATGTCTCGAAAGCATATGCCTAGAGAAGGGTGACAAGCTTCCCTGTTGAAGTGATCTCGAAGGGGCATGGGATCCAAGCACAGTCACTTGTGGAACTTCAAATTATGCCTCTATGCAGAAAAGACTTCACACCTGCATGGAGGTAGGGAAGGGTTGTCCATTAAAGGAAGTTTGGGTGAATCTAAGTGGCCGCCATTCTCTCCCTTCCCAAGAGCCCTGATGGTAACAGTGCCAGGCCATGAGATGGAGAGATCAGTGTGGCAAAGACATGCTGATGTGTCTGTTTGCAAGGACTTGGTGATGTCTAATGCTGCCTTGGCATCAGTTTTCTCACTGACAACTGAGATGTTTGAGTGAGGCTAACATTCTTTCTTTCTTTCTTTCTTTCTTCCTTCCTTCCTTCATTCATTCATTTATTTATCTATCTATTTATTTATTTATTTTGATACAGAGCCCACTGTGTGTAGCCTTGGCTGGCAGGCTAGCCTCAAACTCAGAGATCAGTCTGTCTCTGCCTCCTGAGTGCTGGGGTTATCTATTTTTTTTTCTTAACAGCAGTACCAAGGATTGTCTTCTTGAGGGCCAGAGATTGACTTGGTAGTCACATTTTGTCTGTTCTGTACTGGAATGAATTCACTATCTCTGAGAGCAGGGGTAGGACAATTCAAGAGAAGCAGTATTTGGAGTTTCAAGCAGAGGAACTTTGACAGCTCTCAGGAGAGCAGAAGCCTTGCACTGACTAAGATGGGGGAAGAGAGCTTCATCTTAGCACAGGGCAGTCTTAGGCAGCTAACCCATCGACCCCATCACCAGGTTACACAAATTAAAACGGCAAAGAGAGGCCAATTAGCCTCGCATTGGGATTGCACCTATTCTGCTTACCACTGCCCTCCCCTAAATAGAAAGGAGCGCCAGGGAGTGGTGGCGTGCACCTTTAATCTCAGCACTTGGGAGGCAGAGGCTGGTGGAGCTCTGTGAGTTGCAGGCCAGCTTGGTCTCCAAAGCAAGTTTCAGGATAGTCAGAGCTATATAGTGAGACCTTGTCTAAAAAAAAAAAAAAAAAAAAAGCAAACCTAAAACAAGAACAAGAAAAAAGAAAGCAGAGTGCGCACTGCGAGCCTGTGACTTGGGCCTGGGCTAGAGGCTGCACGGTGGCAGTAAATGATGGACCGGGTCCTGATTGGAAGATCAGTCTCACACTTCAGCTGTCATCTTTTGTCTCTGTTGATGTGTGTGCGTGTAACTTGGTTGTATTTAGGTCTTTGATATCAGATAAGTTTGACCGAAGCCTCCAATGAAAAGACAAAGAACCCTACCTACGCTTTAACTTTGGGTGTGACAGCAAGTCCTTGTGTGGCCTTAAAAAAGCCTCTTCACCTCTTGGCCTCAGTTTCCCTGTCTGCAAAATAAGGCTCCTAATCCAAACCCGGGTGCCTCATTGGTCTGCTGCTGTGCACTAATTATTGTTTATAGTGCAAGTGGAAGTTGGGCTGTGTTAATTATTATTATCATTCCCGACTCTTCCAGGCAAACTCCAGCCAACCTTCACCTTGCTTTCAGTTCCTGAGATCTGACAAGAGACAGCCCAGGCCACGAGGAGGTGACAAATCAAAGGCTCAGAGGATGCCTGCCTCTCCTGGCTGAAAGGCTCAGCCAGCCAAAGCTTTTGGCTCTGAGGCTCTGGAACAGAGGCTATCTGTCTTAGAACCTCCTTCCTACAGAGCAGGATCTCGGAAGCTGCGGCCACACTTCTGTCCTTCGACTCTTTCTTTGTGTACCTGTCATCTCATTTACTAAGAAGTCTGGAGATCAATAGGAGGAGCTCGCCCTGTCATTACACAAGCCCTAAATTGCAAGTTACAGCAGAGGAGCTCTCAGACAGGTTGTGCTCGCTCGTGAGGAAAGAGAATGCGTGCTTTCTTCTGGTCACTCTTGGGGCTTATGACTTTGCTTTCTACTCTCTAAGTATGACAGTTACGAGACTGCACGTTCCCCAGGCAGTGACGGTCAGGATGTCCAGTTCCTTCTAATGCCCATGTGAGTGTCTTCCTTCCCTGGGGATTGAACCTAGAGCATTGTGCACAGCAGGCAAACATGCCACCGCTGAGTTAGCGCTACAACGCATCTCTGCTGCTGACTCCCTAGGTATGATGCACTCAGTTAGAGGAAATCCTCAGTTCCCCATGAAGCATCACTCACGCTTTCTCACTAGATGGAAGCCCATTGTCCTCCAAGGGCCGATCATGTCCCTGCTTCTGTGTTTGTGTCCTCTCTGCACCTGCGCCCACTTCTCTGGGCATTAACCCTGTAGCTGTCTTGGACAATGTGGTCCCTGATACAGTCCCCAGCCCTCACTTTCTCTAGTTTTGCTCTTCCCCGAAGCAGGCAAGTCCCGCCTGCCTCTTTTGTCTGCTCAGCATTGTAGACAGAGTTGAGGCGGTGGTGAGTGCTAGTTAAGTAATTAATGATTGTCAAACACTCTGAAAACATAAAGAACTAGATAAATGCCAAGTATTATTGTTATTAATGAGGAGGAGGCTGTTTAGTCATCCTCTGCCCTGAACTCAGCTCATTGCCCCCACTGTGGCCACAGGCTCATTTGTGAACTAGGATGAGAACTCTCCTCCTTCTTGCAGGCGCTGTTTCACACTGAGTCAGTGACCAAGGTGAAGGGCAGGGGCCAGGAAACCTCCCCTCCTCATCTCCCACCTGCTCTCACAGCATTGCCGGCTTTGTGGCTGTCAGGCCAGCATTTACCGAAAGCGGGCTCTGAAACTGCCTGTGTTTCCCATTCACCTGG
The DNA here is from genome assembly GCF_037038515.1 of Microtus pennsylvanicus. NCBI lineage: Eukaryota > Metazoa > Chordata > Mammalia > Rodentia > Cricetidae > Microtus > Microtus pennsylvanicus. The sequence continues at coordinate 163,062,478 of NC_134579.1, read as the reverse complement.
TTAGTAAGCTCGCTGGTGTTTACGTGAGCTCTTGATTCTGGTGATTATGCTGCTGGCCCATCTGAGGACAGGATGGAGCTTGAGGTGAAGCGCCACTTTCCACTCAGTTGGCCTTTCTTGTTCTAGTGACCTTGGTCTTTCACGTGCTGTGCTGTTTTGTTTTCTTCTAGATTCTTCCATCGATATCTGTCCCTTTGACACAGTAACTTGGGTAAGGACAGCAGATGCCCTTTTCCCTGTTTTGCAGGCTGGAAAGCTGAGGCTCAGGGACATTATGAGCCCGTGTGAGGCTCCCAAGGCATTTACAAACTGGTGATTGGGCCAGGGGTCACCCTGGCTCTTCTGAACCCAAGCTAAGTAACGTCCTCTGACACTTCTGATGGCTGCAGCCAGCCCCAAAGGATGTGTGAGGACGGACTAAACATCCCGGATGGGTGGGAAGAAAGCAGGCATTTTAAGGAGCACCTCATGTCTCTGGGGACCACCTCATCCACAGCCAGGGATAGTGCAGAGCACGCAAAAGTGTGCTTTGTCAGTTTGGGGCTTGGGATCCCAGAATCTGACACCCCATAGTATATTAGAGACAGAGAAACTCTAGAATTTATTCTTGGGACTCATCCCACTACAAACAATAAATCCAAGTCCAGAGAGGCCACACTGTTTACCGGCGTGACAGACACAGCAAATGGTGAGACTTGCCACGGGCTCCCCAGCCCTCCTCACGGCATCTTTCTCACAACCACCCACAATTTGCTCAGGATTTTTTATTGGTAATTACTGAGGATCCGGGTGATTTTACATCCTTTGTGTTTTTCTACTTTTTCAAAAGTGGAATCCTTTTCAAGATCCCTTCTGAAATAAAGCTTAGGAGCACTCAGAACCATCAACTGCTGTGGCTACATGTTCCTACATACAAACTCACTGACATGTATGTGACCTTTTGCTTGCTGTGCTTATGCTGCTGGTTCATCGAAGGACATAATGGAGCTCTACTTTCTTCAGTGGATGTATCGGCTCCATGGGTGACAATTTATTTCACATATATAGTGCTTTATTTTTTTTGTACATGCAACCATAGAGTATTACATTCCTTTCTCTTTTTTTATTTATTTTTTTTTTCATTTTCCATACCAGTCCCAGTTCTCTCTCATTTAATCTTTTTTTTTAATTAAGTGTTTGAGGTTAGCATACAACATAATGGGATTCACTGTGACATTTCCATCCACATGGGTCATGATTCTTGGCCATCAAGTACCACATTTCTCTTTCTTAAACATATAACCCTCTTCTTCAAAGGTGCAGAGGCTCTCCATGTAATTTAGGTCCCAAAAGAGGGGGGTGGCAAGCCTGGGGGTGATTGACTTGAACATACACTGGGGGATGGGAGGAGGGGGGGATTACTTCTGAGGACAAGACTCCGCCTCCGAGCCATCCCAAGGTCTCCTCTATGACTGTGAGCTCTATGGTGCTCCTGCCTCTAGCACAGGCTGTGTGCTCCCTTGACCCAATCTTGTGGTCTACTGCCATGGCCTGAGATTTATTTATGTAATAAGTGGATGATGTGGCCCTATGTTTAAAAATTACAACTTTATAATGCATCCGAGCTCAACGTGTGTCCCTAACACTGCCTAGCTTGGAGTGGAACTCAGAGGCAGATGGACTCAGGCACGACCTTGGGTTCTGCCTCTGTCCCTCCCTTCCCTATTCCCTTCTCAGTTCACTCCTGCTGCCCACTCGGTGGGGACACTGCCCTGCTCCCTCCTGGGAGATGTGACTCCTTTTCAAAAGGAGATACTTCAGCCTGAGGGATTCTGGAGCGTCTGCAGAAAGTTGTGGAGAGAATGCAATCAGAGAAGAGCGGGCTGACAGAGCTGGAGGCATCAGAGCCGCTGGTCGAGTAGACAGGCACCCTGATTCTGACTCAGGAGCCATCAGCTTCTGTGTGAGGGTTTCTGACGTGAATTCTCCAGATCACACGGCTCAGCGATGATGCAGAGAGGTCGCTTCTCAGAACTAGAATTCACTGCTGCCATCGCTCTCAGCACAGCCAGTGTGGGCCGAGAACTACACGTTCCAGGCACAGTTACAATAGAGACTGTAGTCTCGCGTTTAACTCTGCCAACATGGCAGCTCAGTTTATAGCAGAGCCATTCCCTACCCAGAGAGAATAAGAGGCATGCCTGAGGACAGACACAAGATTCAGATGGTGTCTTCTTGGCTCCAAAGCTCATGTTCCCATCTCCCCCTAATTTCATCGCCCTCTCAGTCTGAAAGCCAAACTGAAGTGAAATGTCTTGGGGTCTCTGCTACGCCTACTAGGAAAATGCAGGTGTTGGGGTGCTTGCTCCCCTGCTCTGCATTATGTCACCTGGCTGGAATATCTTCCTGGAGATTGTCCTAGATGCAGAGAAGAAAACCCAGAGGGTCACCAGAAGCTTGGGACCAGAGCAGTGCCTACAAACAGCCCTCACGTAGGGTAGAAGAGTCAAGAGAGTCCAGAGAGTCAGGCGGTGGTGGCACATGTCTTTATTCCCAGCACTCAGAAGGCAAGAACAGGCAGATCACTGTGAGTTCGAGGTCAACCTGGTCTACAGAGGGAGTTCCAGGAGAGGCTCCAAAGCTAGAGAGAAAATGCCTCTAAAAGCAAAAAACAAACAAAAAGAGTCTAGCGGGGTCCTTTTGAATTGCTTTTGTCATGGGCTACTTGAACACCACACTTTTTTCTCTGCTGTCCAAGTCCACACTCTGCTTCAGGCAGCCCAGCTTTACAGGCACAAAGACATAGACCCTGGGAGAAAAGGGCTTCCCACACACTCATGAGTCTGGTGTAGGCTGTTGTGCCCTTGTGTACCCTCGCCTGGCTTGGCCTCTAGAGTCACATCAAACTGGCAAGTTCTCTGGGCTAAAAATGCAGTGCTGGGTAGGCCGCATAGGCACTGGGGACTCAGCCCTGGAAACTTGGTCCTGCTTGGCATCCACCTCATCAGCGTGAGCATCCTCCTCTCGCTGAAGAATGACTTGGTGGAAGGTGGCCAGCAGGGAGACTGGGAGCAGAGAAGACGCCACTTGCGCTCAGCCCTTCTCTAGAGAAGGCCTTTCATCTGGCTGGCTCAAAGCACCTAGAAATGAAAATCCTCCTTGGGACACCTCCTAGGGTGGTAAGTGTGTTGACTCGTTTTTATGGATTAGAGCAAGGAGACACGAAGTTATTAAATGATCCCTTCAGCCAGAATATCCCTCTAAGAATGAGAAGCGGTCTGCTTCTGAAGTGGGAGGAGAGAGCCGAGGCCAGGGCAGTGGGTAGAAGTCAGGCTCTGTCAGTGGGCTGCCTTTGCCAACCCTTCACACACCTTCTTCAGGAAGTAGAAAGTTTGTCACTAGATGGGGTGTCTCAAGGAGACTCCCACAAAGTCAAGAAGTCAAAAGAGGGAGAGAAAAGGAGTACAGAGCAATAAATAGCCCAGAAGGAGGTTAGGGGCTCTCGGGCTTCCTGTGTGTGTAATTCTAACTCCTAACGAGCCACATGCGAGGGAAACCAAAGGTCATGTGAAATAGTGAAATTGTCGCCCACAGGAGGTGGGGCCCCAAGGCAAAAGGTTAGAATAAACCCTTTCTAGCAGAGCTGAAGTCCCTTACACTATTTTTAGCAACAACTCCTCGAATCTGTCACCTCACCCAGAGATGAGACGAGCCAAAGAATTAGTTTGTCACTCAGCGAGGTAACGCCAAGCTTTAGCTGATGAGCCCCTGAGTACCGTCCGCTGGACAGATGTTAATGGGGAGTCACACTGAGGCTTGGGAGGAGAAAATAGCAGCCAGTCATTCCACCACCTGGGAGGCCTAGTGGTTAGCAGCGTGGACCTTGAAATCTTGCAGACTCGAGCCCCACCCCCACCTAGTCTTCCTCATCTGCTAACTGGACCCTGCCTTGCCCTACCTCATTCCATGGTTGGAAGAGTAAGTGTGTACTCACTCCTAGTAAGCCTTCATGACCAGCCGCTGTTATTATGTTCTTAGCATATACATTTTTTAAAAATTCAAGATGGCCACGAGGACAATCAGGCTATCAGACTTAGGGCTCTGAGCCATCCCTCTCCTCTGGGCTGGTGGAGAATGTCCTCTGAATCCAAGCCCTGCGTTAGACTCGGAGGTTCTGCTTGTTTTGTTCCTCACTTCTCCTGGGACCAGTGGAGATGAAAAGGCCGTTGGTGTGGTGGCCTTTGCTGACACAGGCCATCTCAGAACCCACTCTCACGGTTCATCAAAGACTAATTTGGTTTCTTTACAATGGAGGGTCTGAAGCCATGACGTAAACATTTTCAGTAAACCATGAGACTATGATGAACCTTGGAGTCCTCCCCTTTAGAATAACCAACACAATAGAACATCCCCATTGTCTCAGTGTGTGGGTGCACCCCTCGCGGTCCTGAGTTCCATGCTCGTGCTCTCTCTCCTTCTGCTCCTGATTTGGACCTTGAGATTTCAGTCCTGTGCTCCAATTTGGGTCTCTGTCTCTGTCTCCTTTCATCGCTTGCTGAAGGTTAATATTCAGGAGGATGCCTATATGTTTTTCTTTGGGTTCTCCTTATTTAGCTTCTCTAGGATCACTAATTATAAGCTCAATGTCCTTGGTTTATGGCTAGAAACCAAATATGAGTGAGTACATCCCATGTTCACTCACCAAGGCCAGCTGGCCTGGGTCTGGAAAAGCCTGGGATAAAACCGGACTCTCTGAACATAGCGGACAATGAGGACTACTGAGAACTCAAGAACAATGGCAATGGGTTTCTGATCCTACTGCACGCACTGGCTTTGTGGGAGCCTAGGCAGTTTGGATGCTCAACTTACTAGACCTGGATGGAGGTGGGGGTTCCTTGGACTTCCCACAGGACAGGGAACCCTGATTGCTTTTCGGGCTGGGGGGAGACTTAATTGGGGGAGGGGGAGGGAAATGGGAGGCGGTGGCGGGGAAGAGACAGAAATCTTTAATAAATAAATAAATTAAAAAAAAAAGAATAACCAACACAGGCTCTGGATTTACAGCAATGCTTCCCATTACCCACAGCAAATAGTTCTATCCTGTAAGGGCTCAGCAGCCACGGGTTAGCATCCACTGAGCCGTGGCTACCAGGCAAACGTGGGTTTCTGTGAGCCTGAGGTCATAACATTTTTGTCAACTGGTCAACACATTACCATGTTCCTATATGCTTTTGTGTAGAGATTCCTTCTTTATACATATTTTTTGGTTTGTTAACAAAGAGCTAATGACTGGGCTAATGAGTGGGTGGCTCAGTAGGGAAGAGTGCTTGGTGTACAAACAGAATTACCTGAATCCCCAGAACCAATGGAATAAAGCTGAACCTTACTGTGACCTTAGTGTTGAGGGATGGAGACAGGCTGGTCTTAAGAGTCCACTGGCCAGTCAAATTAGCCAAAATGGCAAGATGGTAAGCTTCCGGATCTGTGAAAAACTCTTTCCCATGGGAATAATAGCATATTCTTCTGGCATCCATGTGTTTGAACAGGCACACCCCCCAACAAGCACACGTGTGTGCACGCACAGCCCCCACCCCCCCCACTTACAGTCTTATAACTCATACCTGAATAAACTTTCCTGACCCCCACTTTTTCTCTCTAGGGCACATCCCAGTCTTACTGCTCTGAGAAGCTTATGTGACACTTCAGCAGTGTCCTTGGAGTCACTGTAAACAGTTTTGTGGGGACGTTAGAAAGATCACTAACGCAAGATACAGAGGCCAAACCCACCACACGGGAAAGGTCACAGCGCGAGAGCTGAGTCAGCAGGGCAGCCACTCTCTCCTGCGTGTCAGTGGGGTGAGGCCCTTGATGTATTCGCCGCTCATAAACAACTGCGAACACATAGGCATTGATTCTAAGTCAATTTTCACGTGTAGAATCTTTAGATAATGACAATAACTTCATGTATCTTGAGATTAAGAGCCCATGGAAGTTCATCTGGGGGAACTGGGACAGAATGAAGAGTTCAGATGTTGTGATCCATGACAATGAACCTAAAGTAGGAATAAGCAAAACATCTTTCTGTAAAGTAATGACCATAATATTTTTACTTATTTATTTTAAGGCATGCTCTCACATCCCAGGCTGGCCTTGAACTCACTATCTAGCTGAAGATGGCCTTGAACTTTGGATCCCCCTGCCTTCACCTCTCAAGTGCTAGGATACAGGCATGTACCACCATGCCCTCCAAATGGGCATCTTTTATCAAGGACTTTCATTTTTTTTTTTTGCACTGACATTTTATACCCCTGAATTCTGCTTAAGATCTAGTTATTATAGAGGCATTGAAAGAAGTGAACATATTATAAAATGAATATTATCTGGTGCCTTATATTTATTATTCGTTTGCTTGTTTATTTTTGTTTTCCCACATCAGGATTTCTTTGCGTAGCCCTGACTGTCCTGGAACTAGCTCTGTACACCAGGCTGTCCTCGAACTCACAGAGACCTGCCTGCCTGTGCTTCCTGAGTGCTGGGATGAAAGGCATGTAGCTCTACTGCCCAGAAATATTTATTATTTTTATCTTCAGCAGCAAACTTTCTAGAACAATTATGATTATTGAAAAAATATTTGGGTGCAGGCCGGTGCAGAAGCCAGAGAATGAAAGGCCTGCCACTACAGTGAGGAAGTGTGTGGTGAGGAGATGAGAGAGAAGGAGAGATGGAGCGCTGTGTGCACTTTGAAGAGAGATGGAACTGGAGAGGCGAAGGTAGTGAAGAACAGCCTGATACGAGAGGCCTGCATTGACACCTGAGACCATGGTGATGTCTGGACCTGTGCTACTGCTGAGGACCCTGTCTGGGTCTGTAGTCCTGCAGCAGGGGTCTGTGACAATATCTATAACCCGTGTCACCACCAAAGACCATCCTTAATCTGGGCTGCTGTCTGAGGCCATGTTAATGTCTGAGTAAGGCTCTGAGCTGGACCAACCCCTCACTGGGCACCAGCCCATGGTGCTGGGGTGATTTGAATGTAGGAGAGATGGCCCTGCCTCTTTCTGGCTGCAGCACTGAGGAGTCTTGGCTCGGCCCTCGCCTGGGCATAGGGAGATAGCTAGTCCTGGGGGCATGGGTACAGACAAGCTACCACCCAGGCCCAGATCCAGGACAACACCTACCCCTTCTGTGAGCTGCTGGAGCACGTGAAGGGACCGGTCCTGCGGAATGATAGCCGCAGGACCTCCATGACTCAGGGCAACAGCAGGATATCTGAGAGGAGTTCCAGTGAGGATCCAGTATCGATGTAGCAGAAGCCAGAGGCCTCGGAAAAGACCAATGACTCACTGCATTGAACATTTGCAAGCAAAGCTGGCTGGGCAGAAGAACAGACTGTGTGACACACTGCAGCTTCCAGAGCAAGAGCTTTTTACAATTTTTATTTCTATTTTCTTTTGTGGAGAGGTTACAGGGTGGAAGGGGTATATGGAAGGACTGTGAAATGGGTGGGATTGGTGCGCATGATGTGAAATTTACAACGAATCAATAAAAGTTATGGGAAAAATGTTTGTACCTAGAAAACTTGAAAAGAAATGATTGAATGAAAACATTTGTTGAGGTGGCAGAATGGGGAATATATTTTTTATAGTATGATTTCCAATATAGATGTTATATGATCTCAGATATAAGTGAACTGAAGCAAAGGCATCATGACTAGGAATATATATCACTGAGCGATTACCTAACACATATGAAGCCCTAAGTTCAATTCATCACGCCACAATAACAAAAACAAAGATTCAACAGCAAACCCCTTCAATTAGAGCAAAATATTTGGGAACGAAAAATGGCCAGAGAAAATACATAAACACACAAGAGGCGATAATCTTTAATCTTTCTCCCTTGGAAATTGATTGATGTTGGGGGAAAGCGGTGGTGTTTCCTTCTGTTGTTTGTGCCTGCAGAGTTCTGGGGGCCACGCTGCTTCATCTCAGGCTCCTTGCAGATTTCCTTTGTTCGATGCTGAGCCCCAAAGTCAAAAGCTGTGATCCCCAATATGTCATTGCCGTAGATAACGATGCAGTGTGTCGTGGGGGTGGTTCTAGGAACCTGTGGTTTTATGAAAATGACGGTGGGTCCTGTCCAGAGGGAAGCTGCCAGCAGGGAGGGCAGGTGGCTTCTAATAAGGCTGGTGAGGTACAAGCGTGGCCTGCAGCCTTTCAACACTGAATGTAGGGTGTTACCCAGGTCTAGATACCACAGCCAGGGCCTCAGTAATTAGACAACGCAGATTTTACTGAGCACAATTTACATGTCAGACAGGGTCATGCATGCTAAGTACTGAGACAGATCAGACCCAATCTCTAGCTGTCAATTCATCCCTACTTAAACTTTTTGTTTGTTTGGTTGGTTGGTTGGTTGGTTGGTTGGTTGGCTGGTTGGTTTTCAAAACAGGGTTTCTCTGTGTGTAGCCTTGGCTGTCCTAGAACTTGCTCTTTAGATAGGGCTGGCCTCAAATTCACAGAGATCTTCTTGCCTCTCACTCCCCAGTGCTGGCATGCGAATTCAGTTAGTACCAAGCTTTAGCATAGAGGTAAATTTAGTACATTTGACTTGAGATCTGCAGAGACAGGCAATGGTGGGAGGGCCATGCGGCCACGGCTCACTGGGTTTTACTTCCGGTCAGAACTCATCATAGTTACCAATGCTGACTCTTCATTTGGAGATAGAGTCCATCTAGGCCCTGCTGTCTAGCATGAGTCAGTCCCCTTGAACCATGACTGTAAAACTTAGAGCAACAAGGGCCCACGGTAACAATCAGCCTGACATGTAGGACCAGAGCTGGACCTGGAGCTGAATGGGCTCACACTGTTTTGACCATATTTCTGTTTGCTCACAGAGCCCCAGCTGGCACTGGCAAGTTAACTGGAAAGCATGGAAAACATTACCTTTGGTATCCTAGACCCCCTCCCCAAGTCCTTATATGTGTTCATGACCTCTTGGTGACCCACACCAACATCATCTCATGATGTTTACTTCAGAGCAAAGACTAATAAAAAGGGCAATTTGAAAACTAGCAGTTCCTATCATCACAACCATTACAAAAGCAATAATAACAATGGCATGTCCAGGGAAAACAATAGTTCCCTGGAAATTTGAGAGGAGATCCTGGGGGGTGGGGATGCCCCATAATCATCTTACTCAAGCTGTTTTTTAATAGAAGACAATAACCAGAAATGAAACCATCGCCATCAAGTACACTATGTCATAGGAGATAATTGCCAGCTCAGCCAGGCTCTCTGGAGCGAGTCCTCCTTGGCCTTGTGTCTTCTTTACCAGCTACAGACATCCTCTTCTCACGGTGGCTGAGGAGTGCCTGGCTTGCAGATCTGAGCTGGGAGTGCAGTAAGCGGATACGCGTTGTCCCAGCTTCTGGCTTCCGGCTTCTGAGCTGCGGGGAAGCTTTGAACTTCAGGAATGGACCATTTCCTTTGTGGGAGAGAAGTGCGTAGGGAGACCCAGGAGGAACACATGTCCCTCCTCTTTGTTTACCATATGTGTGGCTTCCAAGCAATCTGGCCCTGGATGAGAAGTCACTAACACTGCCTGGGTGGGCCTGTAAACAGGACCCCCAGCACTGCAAGATTTGAGAGCTTCTAGAGGGCTCTCCAGCAGCCATTCACCAGGGCACGCACTACCCCAAAGCCCAGTGATGTGTGGCTTCCTGGGAATCCAAGCTGAGAACAACTACCTGAATGTACCAGCTGTCTGAATGTGCGAATAACCCCACTGGCATTGGGGAAACCAAACAAGGCACACCCTACCCCTGACTGTGTGTCATCTTGGCTGTTTATGGCCTGACATTTGACCCACTGTCTCTATGTCCCTTTGGTCACTACCTTAGAACACTGGGATTCCACTTTCATTTTAAGAGTCATAATTCTAAAGCATCGTTTGGCTCTTGTGGCCTCTCACGGGGAAATTCCTCCTGAGCAATGGCACGCAAATCTTGTGGTCACCAGGTGTGAAAACAGCACTTTTACCTGTGTCACGCTACAGGGCTGATCGGTGAAATTTGGGAATGATCCCAAGTTCTCTTAAGGAAACTGCAGCCCAAGCGTGCGGGCCCTGCCCTGCTTTACTCAGAGTCTCCAAGGTGATTCACTTCAGTGATACAGGGAACCAGGGAACTGGGAGCCACCCCGTTACGCATCTCGTTGTCACATTTAATCACTCGGAATCACCTGGCATGATTTGGAATGTCTTAGAAGGTGCTATTCCAGATTTCGTTTATGAAAGCTGGAGGGCAGCCTAGGACCTCCTTGAGGCGTCACTGCTGGGGACAGGCCATGGGAAGCGTTGCCCTGTGGCTTTCTTTGCTTTGCCCTGTAGCTTCTGTGGTTCTGCAGCCCCCACTCTGCCCTTCCCCTTGGGTGATTTGGTGGCATTCCTTTTCTCCTCAGAGGGCTGGAGGAATTGCTGGCTCTTCCTTCCTTGGCAAACCCTGTGAGGCAAAGGTAGACAGGATCTTCCGTAAGGAAGCTCTGCAGCCAGTAATCCTCCCGTCAGATCTGGGGCAGCAAATCCCCTCACACCTTCTTCCTCTCTGCGCTCTGCCTGGGCCTGTTGCTTTCCTCCTTGGCTGTCCACAGTCCCGACAGTATGATGTAAGTTCGCAGAACCTCAGATAAAAGCCTTCCATCCTCTTCTTGTTCCTCTACACCCAGCACTTCATTCTTTGTAAGAGAAGCATGTAGAGCTCACAAGCCTTTTTTCCCACGCAAGCCTAATGACCTGAATTAGATTCCTAGAACCCATGGAAAGGGGGAAAGAGAGAACCGATTCCATCGAGTGTTCCTCTTGCTGCCACTATGATGCCTTGCACTCACATACATGCATCACACACGCACCTGTTCATATGTATACACACACACACATAATTTAAAAGTTGTAACTTCGTGGCGCACGCCTTTAATCCCAGCACTCCGGAGGCAGAGGCAGGCGGATCTCTGTGAGTTCGAGACCAGCCTGGTCTACAGAGCTAGTTCCAGGACAGGCTCCATAGCCACAGAGAAACTCTGTCTCGAAAAACCAAAAAAAAAAAAAAAAAAAAAAAAAGAGTAACATCAGCTGTGAGTGGTGGCACACCCGTTAATCTCAGCATCCAGGCGGCAGAGACTAGCTGATCTCCCAGTTTGAGGACAAATGGGTTTATATAGCAAGGTTCAGGCCAGTCAGGGCTACATAATAAAACCTTGTTTCAAAATAAACCAAAACCAAAAAAAAAAAAAATCTATTTTACTGAATTGGATTTGAGGGACCCAGGAGAGGCAGTGACAAAGTAGGCCCCTTACTTTGCTTTTGAGTGCTAGATGAGTCTGGTAATTTTTGGAAAGAGGCCACCAGAGGTAGCTGATCCACACGTGGCCACAGAGTACCTACTGTGTTAGCCTCCCCACCCACTGTGGAAGCCTCTCTCTCTATGGTAGCAATATATAAGGCTGTTTCAAAGTAAAAACATAAAATATCCACCATATTAAACTTAGAACAAGAAAAATCACAAAATGTTTATATTGATTACAAGATGTTACTTTAGATACTTTGAATAAAATAGTTTTTACTTATTTATTCATTTATTTTTTTGTTTTTCAAGATAGGGTTTCTCTGGCAGTCCTGAAACTTGCTCTGTAGATCAGGCTGGCCTTGAACTCAGAGACCTTTGCCTACCTCTGCCTCCTGAGTGCCGGGGATTAAAGGCATGTGCCACCACCACCCAGTTAAAATCGATTTTTTTATTGTTGTTGAGATAAGGTTTCTCTGTATAGTCCTGGACGTCCTGGAACTAGCCTTGTAGACCAGGTTGGCCTTGAAGTCACAGAGATCTCCCTGCTTCTGCTTCCTGAGTGCTGAGATTAAAGGTGAGCAATACCACAACCCAGCCAAAATAAATTTTTAAAAGGGGTTCACTTCACCTATTTTATTTACTTCTCCCGTTTTTTTCTTTTTCCATTTTCTTTTCTTTTGTTATTTGAAACAGGGTACCCCAGATTGCCTTGAATTTTTGGCCTTCCCACCCCAGCTTCCTAAGTACTAGGATTATAGGTAGGTTTTTGTTTTTTTTTTTTAATATCTGCTGGAAACAGTGAAGTTGTATTTGTGGCATTGATTGAGCAAGCTGTAGGGTGAGACACAAGCCTTTACTTTGTAAGCCGCTGAGACCACAGTGCCACCCTCTAAGGTTTCTGATGCAACTCCACCTAACACTGAATCCTTGTGTAGTGCTCCCCACAAACACAATGGAAATGCCATTAATTGAAGATTTTTTTTCTTTTAAATTTTTTTTTCTAACTCCCTGACTTAGCTTCCATACCAGGCCATGGGAAACTCTGCTCACTTAAGTAGAAATTGCATCAGTGCGGCAGCCCCAGGACCCTGTCTGTGACGGTTGCTTTCATCAGAACCCCTTTTAGATATAACTCTAACGATGAGGCTGTGGGCCAGGGTGGGAAAGATGTGTGTCTCCTACGTGAGAACACTAAAGTATGATCTGGAAAATGGGCTCTTCCAGGAAGTAAAGGACACCACGATTGCCAACAGGGCTAAGGGGAAGGAAGTGTGATCAGGAAATGCTATCATTACCTCCCACTGGATAGTCACAGATATACACGGGTGTGCATAGAACTTGCTCTTGGGTGAGGCATGGTGGTGCTCACTTGGGAGGCAGAGGCAGATGGATCTCTGTGTAATTCAAAGCTGGTCCAAGCAGTGAGTTTTGGGTCAGCCAGGGCTACATAGTATTTTCTGGGCCAGCCAGGGCTACACAGTGGAGGCCCCATCTTTTTTTTTTTTTAACATTTTTTTATTGATAAAAGAAGAATAAAGAAAAAAAACAAATTTCCACTTCCTCCCAGCCTCCCCTTTCCCTCCCCCTCCTCCCACTCTTCTCCCTCTCCTCCCACTCTTCTCCCCCTCCTCCCACCCCTCTCCCCTTCCCCCCACTCCTCTCCCCCTCTCTTTCCAGTCCAAAGAGCAGTCAGGGTTCCCTGCCCTGTGGTAAGTCCTAGGTCCTCCCCCCTCCGTCCATATCTAGGAAGGTGAACATCCAAACTGGCTAGGCTCCCACCAAGCCAGCAGATTGCGTAGGATCAAAACTGCGTGCCATTGTCCTTGGCGTCTCATCAGCCCTCATTGTTCGTCATGATCAGAGAGTTCAGTTTTATCCCATGAGGCCCCATCTTAAAAAACAAAAACAAAACCTGTTCTAAGAGTGCACATATATGCAACTATAGAAAGCTCAACAGATCGGCCTGCTCAGATGTGGTCAGTATGTCTGTTGTTTGAAAGAGAAATCCCAAATTCCCCAGAACTTGAAACTAGCATTAGTTTGGGCTCTCATTCCTTCTCTTAATTTACTTTTACCATTCCAGAGATGTCAAGCCATTCTACACATGGATTAACAGCCAAAGATATGTCTTCCATTATACGTGGATCTAGATAGGCAATGAGGGACCATTCCCACCTTCTGGTGTCTACCCTTCAGGGAGGCAGCATCACTCTCATTAGTTCCCATGGTAACTGATGAAGGCAGGGGACTAGAGAAGTATTACAGAAACTGTAGTGCACCTTGAGCCTTGAGCTCCACTTTAGGTGATGTGTATTGGTCATGGAATCTGTTACCTCCCTAAAAGAACCATCACGTGGCTTAGCCTCAGTGGGTGCTCAAGGAATTCTGGGCAAAGACAACTGATAACAAAATGTTAACAGTGGACTGACTGGGTCATATGACCAGTGCTTTCTCGAAGTCATGCTCACTAGTTCAGGTCTCAGAAGTGATCGACATGAAAGGGCAAAGGACAGTGCCAGAGTAGGGCCCTCCACTACCCCTGACAAGGCTCTGCAAGGCGTTTCAGTGTGGAACCCATTATATGAGTGCCGCCCAATGCTGTGGAGAACCCAAGGATGACCATGGCCCTAGTCAGAATTACTGCTGCTGTGAGAAAACACCATGACAACTTGGGAAGGAAAGTATTTATTTGGCTTATACTTCCATGTCACTGTTCATCATTGAACAAAGTCAGGACAAACACCCAAACAGGGCAGAAACCTGGAGGCAGGAGCTGATCAAGAGGCCATGGAGGAGTGCTGCTCTCTGACTTGCTCCACATGGCTTGCTCAGCCTGCTTTCTTATAGAACACAGGACCACAAGCCCAGGGGTGAACCCCAACCACAATCGGTTCAGTCCTCTCCCATAAATAACTAATTAAGAAGATGCCCCATAGCTGGATCTTAGGAAGACATTTCCTCAATCAAGGTGCACCTCCTCACCCTTGTACACTCTAGCCTGTGTATCCTTCGTCCTTCTGCCTCTACCTCCCAAGTGCCAGGATGGCAGGTGTCAGCCACCATAGATCCAAATTTTTACAAAATATTTTAAAAATCAAAATTGACATAACCCAGTAGGGTTCTTCGCAGAGAACTACAATGTTCCTATCTTTTGAAATATTTAGGCCCCTTGGAGACTCTCCTCTGAATGGAGGAATACAGTCTCTCCTGTGACTCTGATGCCACCCGGAAGGTGTTCAGACAGTAGCATGTAATCAGGGTAAGTATGGCACATGGACCTTCAAAGTCATGATGTCCCGCCCTGGGATTGTCAGCCAAGGAGCAAGTGAAGCAGGATCCTCGGTGGCAGCCTCCACCCATGGAGAGCCAGCGTTACCTCATATCCGTGGGGAGTTTCTGTGGAACCAGAAAGGTTGAGTTTCTTTGCAGTGGCTATGTGGTGTTTTTCGAGCCAGATGGAGCACAGACCCTAGGAAACGCTACCTGGCATTTTCTTCTGTAAGCCAGATCAGACTCACTAGGATGTTTTGAAAGAGGTGCCTTCAGATAAACCACCTGGAATTTCTTAGCTTTGTCCCAAATCTTCCGAAACAGCTCTTCTGAGAGCAAGACCCAGAATAAAATTTGTATTCAGCCTAATCTCATGCACAAACTCACCCATATCTGAGAGTTATTATTGTGTGTGAGCAGCTGACACATCCCTAAGGCCGCTTCTTTCCTCCATAGCAGTCAAACCTACCTCCTGACCTGTCGCCGCCATCCTAAAGGACACTTCCTGCCATTGGAAATAACTACCACGCCATCACCTCAGGGTCCCAAAACTGTTGGTTGGGAGCTTGAGACAAAGAATGCCAGCAGCAGCCTAGACCAGGGTACTGGCACAACAGCATGATATCAGGCTAAGCCACCAAACTCTTTTGTCCTTATAGTTCCTGATTAACAATCTATATAGATGTGGGGGATGGCTCTATTGGTAAAGTGCCTGCCTTCTAAGCATGAGGATCCAGAACCCACATTAAAAAAAAATGGTTGCGATAGTGTAGGCTTGTAGCCCCTATGCCCAGGATAGAGTAGCCTTGTAATCCCTGTGTTTGGGAGATAGACACGGGCAGAATGCTGGACTCCATGGTCAACAAATCTGCCTTACTTGAAAAGTTCCAGATTAGTGAAGATCCTGTGGTGCCTTGCATTTTCAAAAGTTTAGTTCCTTATCATCGTGGTGCAACATGGTGGTGTTCAGGCCGGCATGATGCTGGAAATGGATTTAAGATTTCTATCTCTTGACTTGTAGACACCAAGAAATGATCTGTCTCACTGGGTGTGGCTTGAGCATATTTGAGACTTCAAATCCCACCTGTACAGAAAAAAAGCTGGATATGCTAATGGTAAAAGGGTCAAATAGTGCATTCAAGTCCAGCTTTTTGATATTGTGTGACAACACTGTCGTCTACAAAATCCATGTCTTCAAACAAAATATTGAGTTACAAGAAATTGTATTATTTCTTACAATGTTTCAAATAAATTTATGATGGGGGAACTGAAAAAAAAAAGATCCGGTGTTACAAACAAACAAACAAAAAAATACCTATGCCTGAGGAACAACATTTAAGGTTATCCTTCACCTCCGTAAATACCCTTTCCTGCACACATAAGTACACATACACACATGATGGGGGAAGCTCTGTTAACCAATCACCTTTAAGAAGTGGAATCTAGTTAAGACGTGGCTACCTGGAGCCCAGGAAGAAAACTGGGACGGACCAGGTGCGCGCTCTCTCTCTGGATGATTCCTGCCGGACACAGCAGAACTCGGACTTCTCATTCTTGTGGCGTGAGTTTCCCCTTATGACAATTAAAAATATAATTGTTTATCTTTAAGCTGGCCTGGTTATTTCCCGAATCGAGTGAACACGTACACACACACACACACACACACACACACACACACACACACACGCACGTCGGGCAACACTCAGACACATAACTGCCATGTCTCCTCAGTCTCTCACTGGCCTAAATCATGAGGTCTGAAGCCAGCCACAGGTTCCCATCCAGGATAATTCTCCCCAACAAGGTCAGCCACAGTCTGGGTGACCAGTTCAGATGAACCTTGTTCATGGGGAGTGCTCATGGTTGAGTTGGGCATGCAATAGAGTCCTGGCGGGCCTGGTCATCAGCTGCCTTAAGTCGGCTCACATCCCTTCATCCCTTCATCAGAGATATCCTTACACAGAGCTTCAGTGACCTAGAGGCAGGAGCTTAGTTCATTTGGCAGTTCTGATACTATGTTTATTATTCCCTGTTACAGGGATTTCCCAAGACCCAGGCAGAACGATCCCCTTTGTTGGCCAAATATAGTGGCAGGGGCGAGAGGAGAAGAAGAAAAAGGCACGCTGTGCTTTGACTTTTGCTAGTTTTTCTTTGTGAGACAGGATCTCATTGTGTAGCCCTGGCTGGCTTGGAATTCACTCCAGGATGACCTTAAACTCAGAGATACCTCTCTGCCTGTCACCTGAGTGCTGGGATCAAGATGTGGCACATCTGGCTGCTATCCTGCTTTTATTATAGGACAGAAGTGGAAAGTTCCACTCAGATAATTCTTCCTAAAGTGACAAGCCAGTTGCCATGGGTGCTCAACATTGTTGCCGACTTTTCCCAAATGAAAGTGTAAACAAAGCAAAACTCTTCCCTCCCATCCACCTACTTTCTATAGTTAAACATCTAATCCTAGCATATTTTCTCATTCTAAAACAGACATGGACTTAGGCTGTTTCTCCCAGGGCTGAGTGCTCTCTAACTTATCCTTTATATCATTCCCAAATCCTAATTACCAGCAATAAAACCATTCACAATATGTGTTATTTGTGGGACCGCCTCTTAAGGTCAAATATTACCAGAAGATATATATATATATATATATATATATATGGAGAGAGAGAGAGAGAGAGAGAGAGAGAGAGAGAGAGAGAGAGAGAGAGAGAGAGAGAGAAAGTAATGGAGAAACAAAGACAGAAAGAAAGAAGGGGAGAGAGAGATAGAAAAAAAGAAAGAGAAAGAGACACAGAGAGACAAAGACAGAAAGACACAGAGAGAATTGGGTCTTGCTGCTGGCACTCATTCCCTGTGGAGAAGAGCGTTTTACACACACCTCCCAGTCACATCTGATGGTGGAGTAGTACCTGTTGCTCTGCTCCGCTGGAGGGCAGCCCCAGATCCTTCCAGCCTGTGAGCACACTAAGGCACATTGTGGAAGACAGAATCTACAATCCAGTCAGCTCAAAATCAACAGGGCTTTTTGATTTTGTTTGTTTTTGAAACAGAATCTCTCTCTATGTAGCCCTGGTGTCCTGGAACTCAGGATGTAGACCAGGCCGACTTTAAGCTCACAGAGATCCTCCTGCTTCTGACTCCTCACCACGCCTGGTCTAGTGAAGACAAGGAACAACTCTAAATCATCATGCCAAGAATTCAGTTCCTTTCCCTTTAGTAAAAACATTTTTATAATCCAGGAAGTAAAGGGCTTTTATACAGACAGGGAGGGACCTTTGTACGCAACAAAGAGACTATGAGACTTTTAGTGTATCACAGTCTCTGGCTGTATCAGCTCCTGCCAGAGTCAGGGAGAAGCCGCCTGTCAGGAGAAACGCAGGGTCCTGAGAGGCTGTGCGAGCTTTGCAACTCTTGAAGACAGTGTTTACCATTATTTCATAACCTGAGAGCCTGTCTCTCGGTGACGTAGAGGCACGGTCATAGAGCCTAGTTTAATAGATGTCCGTCTGTCTTATCACTGGGATAACTTGTATGCAAATATAAAACCTGGGGATCCAGAAATCTCTGGGGTTGAGTCACTTTCCCTCCCCCTGCTACTAGTGTCTTTCAGAAATAAAACTAACCACTGCATATAGGAATTTCTTAAGAAAGCTATGAACCTCTTCACCGTGTTGAGGCTGTTCACTGTCTGTTTTTGTTTTGGTGACTGCTCAGGAACTATGGCTGGGGTTGTTGTCTCCCACACTCGGTTGTCTCGTCTCTACTCCTGACTCAGGACAGGCAGTGGCTGTCCACATCTTTCTTCCTGGCTCTGCTGTTTGATCTGAGTCCAGTCTTTTGTGGACTGAGCAGATCTCTCATTCCTTTAGAATTATGTAAAACATTGCACAGAGTCTGAGAGACGCTAAGTGAGGGCTCAACCCACATGTGCCGGGCGCTTAGAACTGGGTTTCGGGAACCCTTCCTGGTGTCTCCGAGTCATCGAGCTGAAGAATTTCTTATCAGTGACAGGAGTCTCAGAAGATGACCTTTGGGCTACGTCTCATCTCTGTGGTGGCCTGTCACTTATTAATACTCTAGCGTTGTTCACCTCAGACTTCACCACGGGGAACAATGGCCAAACTCCAAGACAGCAACACATGGGAAGAAGTTTCCATCCGCAGAGCCAAAGCTCACGGAGCAAGAGGTTGTTTGTGTGTTTCAACTGGACAGAGGTAGCTGAAGAGGGCAGGACTGAATGACAAGGCGGCATGCAGAGCCAAGTGCCTCCTTGGAAATGGGCACAAGAATATGGTTGTTGGGGACTGCATGAGTTAGCATTCCCAAAGCCCTTGGGAAGCATGAACTCCTACTTGAAGACAGAGAAGAGTAAGCCAGGGCTGAAGGTTGGCTTTGTTCCAGGATAAGAGTGTTATTTCCAAAAAGAAGAAGAAGGAGAAGGAGGAGGAGGAGGAGAAGAAGAAGAAGAAAGAAGGAGACTGAATTTCCTTTTGCCTTTCTTTTACTTTGGAGAAAAGAAAAAATATAGTTAATACTAATTTTTGTTATGTAATACATTTTAATTCATACATTTTATTTCTATTTGTGTATGCTTGCTCATATGTCTGTGCACGTGTCCATGACCTCCTCTGACGTCAGAAGAGGGCACCACATGCCATGGGACTGGAGTTACAGGGTGATGTGAGCTACTGTGTAGATGCTGGGAACTGAACCTAGGTCCTCTGCAAGAGCACCAAGTGCTTTCTTCAGCACCTATCTGATAACTTTTACTTACCAAAACAAATCTAGCTGGGTGGTGGTGGCACATTCCTTTAATCCCAGCACTCAGAAGGCAGAGGCAAATGGATGTCTATGAATTTGAGATCCGCCTGGTCTGCAGAGGGAGTTTCAGCATGGCTCCAAAGCTATATAGAGAAACCCTGTGGGAAAAAATCCTAAATATTTCATGTTAAAATACATCTTTTTTTTATGTATTGGAGAAAGAGTTGGGCATGGTAATGTACACCTTTAATCCCAGCACTTGGAAGGTAGAGGCAGGCGGAACTCAATAAGCTTGAGGCCAGCCTGGTCTACAAAGCGAGATCCAGGACATTCAGAGCTGCTACACAGAGAAATCCTGTCTTGAAAAACAGAAGAAAAAGAAGAAGGAGGAGGAGGAGGAGGAGGAGGAAGAGGAGGAGGAGGAGGAGGAGGAAACAAACAAGCCATAGTGTCTTTTATAAAACAACCATTGCCAACATCTGACAAATAAAAATACAAAGAAAGGAAGAGGATAGTGAAGACAGTCATGAGAACGGAGCCAGCCAAGGAGTACTTCCAGCTTGACATGCAGAAGAGAAAGGCCCATCCTTCTGAAATAACCCCCGTCTGCTCAACCATGTGTGTGTGATGTGTGTGTGTGTGCATGTGTGTGTGTGTATGTATGGTGCATGTGTATATATGTGAACATATGTGTATGGTGCATGTGTATGTATGTGCGTTTATATGTGCATGTGTATGTGTGTATATGTGTACATGTGTGAATGTGTATGTGTGTATAAGTATGTGTGCATGTGTATGTGTGTGCGTGTGTAGATATGCATGTGTATGTGCATATGTATGTATATATGTATGTATTGTACTTGTGTGTGAATGCACATATGTAGGTACACATGCATGTGTGTGCACATGCATGGGGGGCAGAGGTCAGTTGTGGGTGTCTTTCTTAAAATTACGTTCTGTAGGGAGCCAGTGAATCTGTCATGTTGACATGGTCAGAGCCATGTCAAGAGACCCTATTTTCTCAGCCCTGTGAGGGTGGCAAGGCTTTCCCTGGTGAGCCTCAGAGGGATGGCAATCCTTCTGTTCTGAGTGTGGATGTTGACAGTGTGTGCAGAAAATACCCACCAGAGCTTTCCCCTCCCGGATGTTTGCAACTGGCAGACTGCACCTTCAGAGATCAGCTAAACCTGTCTCCTTGTTCAATTGTGTGCAATAACCCCGCCTTCCTATTAAACTGTGTGTAATAAAAACACTGAGCTTCTTGGGAGATGCTTTTCCATCGGAGAGCCCAGGCCACCCAATCCCAGCTTTTCTGTGTGTTTGTGTGTCCTTTAAATTTGTTCTTTCTTCATTCCCCAGTTAGGTCAGGCCCTGGAGCTGGGCAAGGATGTGCCAACACGACACCTTTTTTACTGAGACAGGATTTCCTTTCACCAAACCTCAGGGATTAAGCTAGCCGGGCTGGCTGGCCAGCAAACCCCAAGGATATGCTCCCCTTCCCTGCCTCTGCCTCCCCAGAACCAGGGCTCCAGGAGCACACTGCCACACACTCAGCTTTTACACCAGAGCTAGGGATCTAAACTCCACTCCACAAGCACTTTAGCAACTGAGACCTCCTCAGCCCACGAGACATTTTCTTAACATGTTCAAGAAGTCCTTCAGGGAAGCATAAAGAAATGAGGGTAGGCAGGGGCAAGCTAGGGCAAGGGACTCCTCGTGGGAGCAGCGAGCCCAAAGACCTTTTCTTCAGTTTTACGATCTCATGAAATGCAGGCTCACCCTCCACGAAGTGTGGTCTTGAGTTGTTAAACTCCAAGTTTGGTGAACAAAAGGACAAGACTGGAAGGTGTGTCATTATTAATTTAGAGGTGCAGTTTCTCTCCCCAACTGTTTGTTGACTCATTTCCAAAGACAAACTGCAGAACCCTTGAGTTGTGGCTAGAGACAACGAATAGGAATGAGCTTTCTCAGGTGCCCACACCTTAGCCTTCACCAAAACCTGGGCCATTGGACATAGGCTAGGACTTTCAAAGCAGTCAGTAAAAGGCAAACAGAAGGCAAGAGAAAAGAAGGGCCTTTGCTTCCACCAGGATGGAGAGTCCCTCTGCCTCCTGCTGAGCTTCCGGGCTGTCAAAACACGAGAAAACAAGATGGTTGGTGGTTTTCATCGTAAACACCGGGCTCCAAACAATCAGCTCAATTCGTTAAGCAGTTGGATGACCCATTTTGACTCATGCTGCCCGGGTTATGGAAATTCCACTGCAAACAGCAGGAGGAATTAGATGAGACTGTCAAGTCAGGTGTCTGTGGACGTGGTGAGGGGGATGATTCAGAGCAGGACTAAGATAAGTCTTTCCTGCTGAACTCCATGGAGTCCAGAGTCCATTTTCTAAAGTCATTATGAAAAAGGAAATTCATTTGGGTAAATAGAAAGTAAACCATCGCAGAGGCATACAGGTGACATGTCCCGCAAGAAACTGAAGGTCAGGGCCCAGGAGGGACAAATCAGTGGGCCATAAGTATACATCCTTCGTCATATAGAGCAGGTTCACAGGAAAAGTAAAATGAGGAGGACACCGGACTTCACTACATTAGAAATAAAAGGTAATTCAAAGCTGGGCCTGGTGGTGCAATATCTATGCCCTCAGCACTTGGAAAGGAGAGGCAGGAGTATCAGGAGTTCAAGGCTAGCTTCA
Source organism: Microtus pennsylvanicus (assembly GCF_037038515.1). Lineage (NCBI taxonomy): Eukaryota > Metazoa > Chordata > Mammalia > Rodentia > Cricetidae > Microtus > Microtus pennsylvanicus. Next base: position 163,040,431 of record NC_134579.1, on the reverse strand, counting down.
CTAAAATAGAAAGTTCAAAGCTAGCTTGGGTTAAATGAAATTCTATATCGCAAAACAAAAACAAACAAACAAGCCCAAAAACTTAATTTGAAAAGAACAAAACAAAACTAAAACTAAATATTATTGCACTTACTAGGTTTTTTTTCTGTAGTAAAAAGAGACAGATATTGTCAGTTGTCTTTAATGATTTTTTAAAAATATATATAGTTTTTACTTGTGAGACTGTGGGAATACACACACACACATACACACAGACCCATTACTGAAAAGATGAAGACAAGGTGTGTTCTGGAGTAGAAATATTTGATGCTGAAGTTTCTATGCTGAACTTGACCTATGGTGGGAGGGTTTGTAGCTTGAAGGGTTCCAATCTATCTGCAGGTTGGGAGGTTTAACTATCACTTATCTCTTTCTATGTAGCAGAGAAGACTCCCTGAAAACCTGTTTCAGCCACCTATCCTTCTAAGGAGTCCTAAGCCGACCAGTCGGACTGTCCTCATGGGGTTCAGTCAGTTCTGGTCATTTAACCAATGTGGGTATTTTGCCAACAGTCCCAGGAAACTGTGGAGAAGTGAGTATTCTGTAAACAGTGCACCAGGCTCAGGGTTAGGTGCCCAGGGTGGAGTCCAGCTTTACCCCTGAATCTGGTATGTGTATCATGTTACAGTTACCAGGGCTGGACAACTAGGGAAGGAAGTGGGAAAATCCCCAGGGCCTCTTCAACCTCAGAGATTCTCCAAGTTCAGAAGTTTTGTCATCTGTGGGATCAAGAGTCTGCTCACTGCTCAGGTAGAGAATGTCTGTAGTATATGCAGAAACAGAAGAATTATTGATAGGCTTAGGCCAAACTAGTCTACATAAGTGAGCTGCAGGCCAGCCAGGACTGCACAGTGAGACCCTGTCTCAAAAATAAACAGCACCATCCATCCATCCATCCATCCATCCATCCATCCATCCATCCATCCATCCATTTGTCCATCCACTCACCTGTCCATCCATCCATTGAGCCATCCATTGAGCCTTCCATTGAGCCATCCATCCATCCATCCATCCATCCATCCATCCATCCATCCATCCATCTATTTGTCCATCCACTCACCTGTCCATCCATCCATTGAGCCATCCATTGAGCCTTCCATTGAGCCATCCATCCATCCATCCATCCATCCATCCATCCATCCATCCAGTCAACCAACCAACCAACCAACCAACCAACCAACCAACCAACCTATCAATCAGACAGACAGACAGACAGACAGACAGACAGACAGATAACCAACTAATCAATGAACCAACCAGCCAGCCAGCCAGCCAACCAGAAGCAATAAATTCCTCCCAAAGTAAACAGTCTAACAAGCTGCCAGATCCTCCAGGAAAATGCCAGCAGGAAGACATGTCATGGAACAGGTTCTCAGGCAGGAGCAGGAGCCAGGGCTGTCCAGTGCTTGCTGGGCCACCAGTGGAAAGCACAGTGGGCAGTACAGTTCACCATGAAGGAAGACTTTGTTACTCAGTTTCCGGTGCCCCCAGATCTTCTCTCTTTGCCAGCGGATTTGGAGCTGTAACCTATCCTCTCTGCCATACAGTATAAACATTACAACTCCCCCTGTCCAGGTTGTCACTCCAAAAGCATCAGATTGGAGCTGACTCTAAGAAGTCAGGGCAGGAAGTACTTCTCCCTCCCTCTCCACCCTCCTTCTGTCAGCACAGCTATTTCTAGGTTTCTTGAAGAGAATTCATTCCATTCCTTAGACCTCCATGAAAAACGTTTGTTTTTCTCCATGTGTTGAGAGCCGGCCAGAGACTGGGGTGCATATTAGATAGTATTTAATTTTTTAAACATATATATCTGGGTCAAAATTCAAAAAATTCAAAATAATTCTCAAGGTAAAGTAAGTCTCCCACTGTTCAACACCCCCCACCTCTTTTCCAGAGGCTCCAACGTTCTCCTGATTCTTGCATATCTGTTCAAAGATCAACCCAGAGGTGCAGGGTAGATCTCCAAGGTAGAGCCATTGCTTAGTCCATGCAAGATGCTGGGTTTGATCTCCAGGACATATTTAATGCATACATAACACTTTGCAAATAAATAAACTGTCATCTTTTCCTTCCACAAATAGAAGCAGGACACATGTCAATATACACTTGCTGTTTTTTAACCTATAGTCATGTTTGGAAATCTTCCATTTTAATATCTGTAGAACATGTAGACCAGACTGCCAAGGCAAACAAACAAGCAAACCAAATTTTAACCTGTAATATTTCACTATGTAACTGATCATCATTTATTAGGCAGTCTTTAGTAGACATTTGAATGGTTTCCAGAATGAAATCATTAAAAAACAGTGCCGAAACAAATGCCCTTCATACCTATAATAGTGTCTTGTCACGCTCCGCCTTGTGCTTTTAGTTTTATTCTTATGTGTAAGTATGTTTTTGATGAGATTGTAAGTGCCTGGAGACCTGGAAGAGTCTTGCACCACAATTGCCAAAGCAATACGCAGCAGGGTGCACATAGTTTGTGTCTTGGAATGCTGGGTGAATGAACAAAAACTCCCCAGTCACGCCAGTGACCCTTTAGACAGAAGCAGAGAGCATCTGAAAGGTTAAATGGCCTCCCAGATTTCACAGAGACCCAGCCAATCAAAGCAAACACCAATGAAATCAAAAAGTGGCTAAAAATAAAGATGATATTTAGAATTTGTTCCTAAAAAAAAGAACGTTTTCCCAGCACTGCCTTGTGCAGCCTAAGTGACCATTTCATTGACTAGTCCAACAAGAAAAGTAAACACCTGCTCTAGAAGAATCTGTCATCTCGGGAGGTAAGCAGATGTCCCCAGCTTTTGGAATTGCTCTTTGGTATTGCCTCCAGTTCTCCCAACCACCCGTGTCCCAGTGACCTGGAAACCCTCAGGTTCACCATCAGCCCGAGCCTGACTGGCAAGTAGATCATTCCTCCCTTTATTAGTAAGGAACCTAATAAAGCCTAGAAGAGGACAAAAAAGAGGCAAGGGTGAAGGAGAGGGAAGCAGGAGAAGCACCCTGTGAGCACGTGCCAGCTCAGGAATTAATCAGGAAAAGAGGGAAGGAGTGGGTGACTCTGGCGCTGCTGCCACCGCAGCTGCCGTGGGTGATCCACGGGCGGAGTGAGCCTTTGTTAGCAGACAAGGAGGGTGTTGTTATCACAACACCTAATGAGCACTCATTATAGCCGGGTAGGGCAAGTGTGTGGTCTGATTGGTGGCCCTCAAAACAATTATGTCGACATCTCATAGCTTAAAGATAGGGCTCTGTGGTTTCGCAACCCCGCACCCCTAAAAAACAGAGATTTTCATACCCACCGCTGTTGCACGAATCTCTATGACTCCTTTCATGGATTTCCAAGGTCCCCACCTAGAGTGACTCCACGCTGACACACCCTTCCCCTTTTTGTTTTGAGGTAGTAAGTTTCCTTTGCCCTCAAGGGAAAGGGAAGGGGAAGAGGACTCCACAGATGCTGCTGTCTCTTTTCTTCTCTTTCCCTCTTTCATTCCCCTCTCTTTGGTGACACGGACGAGCAGGCCCAGTGGATTTGGAAAAGTCTCCCGAGTCACTCAACTTGTCATGGGGTGGAAAACAACACATGGACAACACGCCAGGGAAGAGGAAGTGTGGATGCCATGCGACCCTGAGATGCAAGAGTCAGTGGAGGAGTTAATTAGCCAAGGCTGCCGTCTGATGGGGGATGGAGGTGGACACTCCTCAGCTTGAGTACAGTGCCCTGGAATCTGAGTGGCTATTGAAGTAGTCCACATTGCAAGTCACTGGCTCACCTCAAAGAGCTGGCCTCAACCCCATACCAAGGCCCACCTGGGTACCCGTGGCCTTGACCCATAGGGCAGAAAGCCACAAGCTGAGTCATTAGTCCCTCCTAAGCTGAGCCAAGAGCTACAGGGCAAGGCCACCCTGTTTTTCTTTGTTACCTTGACCAAAACACCCCAGAGAGCAGCGTGGTTGGACCAGAGTGCCACAGGCCGATTCTTCAATGACACTTTTTAACTTTAATACATCTTTATTAAGATGAGCAATAAGCTTTTAACTTGCTGGTGGTAGCAATGGACTCAGAGGTCACTCGGTTTACTTGAGGCATTTTACAGATGTGGAGAGGTGACATGTTTTGCTAAAGTCATCCAGCTGGCCAAACCAGTAGCAAACCGAGTGTCTTGGTCACTTGCCCTCTAACATGCCCTGCTACAGTGCCTACCCATCTCCTGACACCAATACTCCTCGGGACACCAGCTTATCCTCACTCTTTTTTCACAGGCCATTTTTTAAAAAAACAAAATACTGTCTAGTGACAATGTCTGTAGGCATCCTTATGAAACAGTGGGCTGGTTTGAAATGAAAACCTCACACTGTCTCAGCAAGAGATATTCCATATAATACTGGAAAACAGAAGTAAGTAGTTGTTCTGTTTGTGGATGAACATCTGTAGAAACTCCTGTCTATGAAGAGCTGTACAGAGAAAGACAGCTCCAACTAGCCACACCCGAGTCACCGCTGTCATAACCCACATTTTCATTGAAGACACGGACAGATTTGCCAGTGCTTGATGCTACTCTAGCCTTGTCCCATTGGGGTCAGTACACTAAGTAGAATATGGAATTTTTCTACTGGACATCTGAACCTAAATACTGTCATATTGTACACTGTTCATATTCACAAACCCTTTTGATACTGTAAAATTAAATTTGTAAAATTAAAAGCTATATAATCAAAACTGGGTATTAGTCTTTCAAAATAAATTTGGCTTCCCTTAGCAGATATTAATATAACTACTTTATTTAAAAACTATCAGTGACAGGTATCAAATTATACACTGCACTTTCCCCCCTGAAGCAGGTAATTTTTTGAGGTCAAGGTCCTGGCCTTGCTTGTACCTGACCCTTGACCTGACCGACCCAATTCCTGAAGTGTAACAGGCAGGTAATAAATGTCCTTGGGAGAGGGGATGAGTAAACAGACAGCTTAGAAAGCTGATATTGCCTTTAGTTATTAGGATAACTAATAACTAAACCTAGACAAAATAAAATAAAATAATCTGAAGAGTCACATTCTCACATATCTAAGGAGAGGAATGAGAATTACAGGGAGGAGGGCAGTAGGAAGGATTGGCTAAGCAGTTTCTCTTGGGGACAATGATCCCAAACATACTGCACTGGATCAGTTAGTTCTATGTTGTGGATCCTTCTTAAACCCTCTGATTTGGAAATACACAGTAACATAAAGGTCTCAGTATATATTGTAAAGTTTATCTCACTTCAAAGACCCAGGCTTTTTTGTTTGTTTGTTTTTATACTAAGGTTGAGCTTCTGAGATAGAGAAAATGTTGGTCACAGTAAGTATGACATTAAATTACTCGAAAATATTTTTAGAATGGCTGGGAAGATGGCTCAGTGATTAACAACATTTGCTGTTCTTGCAAAAGAACCCATGCTGGGTTCCCAGTACCCACTAGGAAGTTCATAACCATCTGTAATTCCAGTTCCGGGGAATCTGATGCTTTCTTCTGACTGTGGTACATGTACACACATGCAAGCAAATCACAGAAAGTTAAAATACATACATCTTTTTTTAAAATGTATTTTTACACCCGGCAGTGGTAGCGCACGTCTTTAATCCCAGAACTCAGAAAGCAGAGGCAGGTGGATCTCTGTGAATTTAAGGCCAGCCTGGTCTACGGAGAGCTAGTTCTAGGACAGTCAGAACTACATAAAGAAACTCTGTCTTAAAAAAAATCAAAATAATAATCCTCATGTAGTAATAATAAAATAAAAATATTTTTAGAGCCAGGTCTGGTGATACACTCAGCTACTGAAGCAAAAATTCAAGGCTCTCCTAGACCAGTTAGCAAGACCCTGTCTCAGAAAAAACAAACAAACAAACAAAAAACTGAAAATTAAAAAGAAGGCTGGGGATTGTGACAGTGTTATAACACTTGACATAACACATATAACATATAATATATGTGTTACTTGTTGTAACACATGTATGAGCCTCTAGGTTCAGTCCTCAGACATATAAAGGAAAAATCCCTATACACACTGTTGTTATTTCTTTACATTATCTAATGTCCAACCTTTCTGGGCTTCTTTCTATGTACAAGTGAAAAGGACCTAATAAGTTAACTTTAAGGGCTGTTTGTGAGGACAGTTAGTGATGGGTACCAACTTAGTGACTTCCACGGGAGAAGTCACTACGTTCAGAACGACTGCTGAGCACAGAGGCTGCATTTAGGGTTCATTTTTACTTTCTGTTTCTTCTACTGGAACCATGCCATTTTAAATGAATACTATGGAGGAAAAACAGACATGACTCATGAATCAGATGTTCTTTGGAACCCTAATCTCTTGCTTTCTTCGTTTATCTCACGAAGGAAACGAGCCAAAGAAGGAAAGACAAGGCGAGAGTGGACACAAAGTCACTCTAAGGAGTATGAGGCTAATTTCTCAAAAGTTCATCAAGCAAGCAGTGTGGGCAACTAGTTCAGGGCACTTTACAGGTCTGTGAGATGACTGGAGTGTGATTTGTAACCTGTTCCTGTGGCTTATTTCCCTAGCATTTCTACTTGAGTGTCTCAGAGTAAGAAGCACGTTGTAAAAGCCGTCAAGCTTTGTTCTGTTCTGGGAGGGACTATGATCTACTGAAAAACAAGCTAACTTCATTCTGAGCCTTGAAGCTTAACAGTGTCATTTACAGTGTGACCTAGTCACGCTCACGCTGTAAATAACCAGAAACATTCCAGAGTTCATGACTGTTGTGTAACAACAACACTTCAAGGGTGGCTGCAGGCACGAGGCACAGCACGCCCAGTGCGCGGTGAATGTGGAGTAACCACTCCCCTGGAATGTGGTCTTGCTCAAAGGTAGTCAGGCCTTCTCTCCTTCCCCACCAGCCAAGCGTGCTGGGGGTGGACAAGCCAGACTGGAGGCACAACTCTATTTTCAGGGCATGACAAACTGACGGCGCTGATTGGGTGAGAGTACTTACCTGCCTCCTGCTCTGGTTCCAGGGACAACGTGCAGGGAGAATTTGCTTAGTAGCAACTTAGAGAAGGAAATGCCACTACACAACCTGCTACCAAAGAGGGAAGGAGACTTCAACCAAGAGTTGACTAGAAAAATTCTCCTCCCAACAAGCCTACAGCCACCAGGCTGAAGAAGAGGACATTCCATTCCACTGAGAAGGAGAAGGAGACAAGATGGCAACTCTAAATTACATGTGCAATAGCCCAAGAGGCTTATAAACATTTAAGGAGCTGATGGTTATTTTCATTCCTGGCTGGTGCGCTGGTGCAAATAACAACTCCAGAAACTGTTGCAGCCCAAGCGGGGTGCTGAGCGCGTGGATTTGTGACTGGGATCTGCAGTGAATGATGGCTCTCCACAAGGAGTGAATCTGAACTGCTCCTCTGGCACGGCAGTTGGTGTGTGAGCTCAAAACAGGCCTTGGTATGAAAATCAAGCTTATAGACATAACTGAAGAAAAGCACTTGTGATCCCAGTAGTTGAGGGGGAGAGGAATGAGGACCAAAGTTTCAGGTTTGCAAGATGAAAAAGATCTATTGCACAACAAAGTACATATAGTTGACACCACCATGCTGAACACTTACAAATGCTTAAGATGCTACATTTTCTATGTTTTTTGTAACAATGGAGAGAGGCCATGTAGATCAGCTGGTGGAAGGCTTGTCTAACATGCCCTAACATGCCCTAACATGCCCATAGATGTAGCTCGGCTGGAAGAAGGTTTGACTAACATGCCATAAGTTCTGGCTTTGATTCTCAGCACCACATAAACTGGGTGTGGCCATAGACACATGGAGTCCAAGATCACTCTTGGCTGCTTGGTGACAGGTTTGAGGACAGGCCAAGATACATGAGACTCTGTCTCAGAAGAAGAAAAGAGAGATGAGAGAGAAGACAGACAGACAGACTTACAGACATGGCAGTACAAAGTTTATCCCCAACAGCCAAAACCTATAGGTACCTGTATTCCTACCTGTCTTTACCCTGCTGGGCCCCCATCAGTACCTGTGCTAAAGAGTCAAGCATAAACTATTCTTAGGCTACCCAGAAGTCATTGTGGCTACTCTATGGGCTTCTCACAACCACAGAGCTCTTGAAGTTAGTGTTCTTTGCTTTGTCTAATGATATATTTCTCCTCACCCCAAGATGCTGAGAGGTCGCGTGGACTCCCCAAAAGACACGTTTGGCTGATTTGAGGCCTAAAACCTGCATAGGCCACAGTGGCAAGCTTTAGGCTCTCTCTGCTCCCCTCACCCCTATAAACCCTTCCCAGCCCTCAACACCCTCTCCCCCCATCAAAGGGACTTTCCCTCTCTAACCACCAGGGTCTCCAGTGGTGAACAGAGACGATGACAAAGGAGCTGATGTGGTTTCTGCACAGTTAGAGCACAGAAGAGACTTTCAAACAGCCCTTAGAAGGGAGAAACCCGAGCACGGAAGGAAGTCTGTGCACCTTCAACACAGGCTTTTCTCTTTTTCTTTTAAATCTTCCAGAAGGAGCTGTTTTGGAGAAGACCTTCAGCAGAGCTCAGGGTAGAGTCTATACTAGCAAGACCCACATCATCCCATCACTTTCACACTCCTGTCTCTGCTGTGGATCAAGAGTCAGCCCTGGATTTACAAACTTGTCCTTCCTTTCTTCCTTCCTCCTCTTCCTTCCTTCTCCTTCTCCTCCTTTCCTTCCCTCCCTACTTTTCTCCCTCCTTCTTTCCTTTCTTTTATTTCTTCCCAGGCAGCTTTTTAAAGAGCACATCGTTCTTCAGGCTACAGATAAGTAATAATAGCTTTTGTTACTACCTTCAGTTTGGAGGAAGGGTTGCAACAGTGTAGTCCAGCTGAGATGGGCTGGTCATAGAAGCTTTAGTCTGGGATCCATGTGTGGGTCAAAACCAGAGGAGACAAAACAATGTGAGACAATACGACTAGAAATCTTCTAGGGTTTCTGTTGGTTCTAAAAGCTGTGTAACAGGGGGCCATGTGAATAGTCCTCAAAAAGCACCCAAAGGAGTTGGGCCTTTGGGGTTCCACTGCCTAAGAACAAAAGGTTGATCAAACTGTACCTTCTTAACTTTCTTCTCTGCAATATTTAAGGCAGAGAATAAACCACCTTAAATTCAGGAGCAACACAGGCCTTTTCTGTGCACTAGAAATAGGAATACGTTTGTTCGTGTGTCTTCCTTCCTTTGTAGAGAGCATACAGGCTCCATGCCCTAAAGTGGAAGGAACCTTTAAAACCAGTTTTTCTAAACAGCCAATGCCCATCCAATACCTGCTACCCAGGATCTGAGGCATAGGTTAACTGGGCACCTCAGTTTCCTCTCTGCAAACAGTCGATCTGAGGCTGGCGTAGATGCCTGATACCCACCCATCTGCAAAAGCAACAGAAACACAAACTCCTGGAGGCAACTCACACAGGAACTGCCATCCCCAGGATGGTTGGAGGGGTGGGTTCAGACTACTAGCAGACCATGGCAGGCCATGGTTCTCCAAAACTTTCTTTCTCAAGTTTTTCTCCTTATCATGACTTACAAACAGTTAAAAGTCCAGGCCATGTGGCTGCTGGCCTAGTTTACTAGGAAAGCACTCACGGAGTACGCACAGGGCCTGGGCTCAATACCCAGTACAGAAGAAGAGCTAAGCATCTCACAAAACAACAGGCAGTAATCTGGTGCCCAACAGGCCTCCTGCCCGAGGAATAGCAGTAGCTCCTTTGTTTGCCCAGCTGCCATAGGAGCAATGCCTAATCTGCTAACATATTGAGCATAGTCAGTTTCCAGGTCCAGCACGAAGCTGTTAAATGTCTTGGGCATCTTCCTGGACCTTTTCCCCATCTCTGGGCTGGATATACTTCAAGCCCAATCCCATCTACATCCTTCATGGAAAGCCCCAGCAAGGAAAGCACATTGCCTTTAAACTTCCTACTACCAAAGGCAAGAAACCTCCTACAGTCCAGTAGGTACCAAGGGACCTATGGGGTATTCAGGTTAGCCTCATTGGCCAGTGGACAGAACTACATTCCCACAACGATCATTAAACGTGAAACAGGTGCATTAGGAGCAGACCATGCATTAGAAGTTCCTTGGGTCATCCGGGCCAAATGTCCCCTGGGCCTAGCTTCCCTAGTGCCTAGGTCACTAGAGAGTCATATGCCTCCTTAAGCCTGTTCCTTTGATGAGGGTGTGCTCACAGAGGGAGGATGCTCACCAGTGAAGTGGACTGAAAACACATCCACACAGCTAAGCTTGGGGTGTGTGGCCACCTGCTTCCCATCACAGTGGGGAACTGTGGGGAATCCCACCGTGGGGAACTGGCTATGGTATCTGGTACTGGCCATTTTTCACAACACCGGGCCTGGCCAGTGTGTCCTTGAGCACTTCCTCTCATATCCCTAGTCATGCAGGCTCGCAGGAGGGCAGACTCACACTGGCAGAACCGGTCCACTTCCTGGTGCTCCCTGTGCTTACTTCCCCCAACTATGCAAAGGGGTGGAGGAGGGAAGCTGGCTATGATTGGCATCTCTCTTGCTACACCTGAGCCCAGATGTGCTCAGGGAAGAGTCATCAGACCTGGACCTTGAGACACGGCCACCATGGCTTGGTTGGGATCACACCACCTGAAATGACTGAGTGGCAAAAGGCAGGAACAGGTCATGGCTTTGGTTCTGATGAACCCCCTCCCTCTGCTTCTTCGTTGTTCCCACTCTGCCTTCACCCCTTGGCTTGTCCCTTTGGGCGATGCTTGGCTCTCACCTCGCTGTCACGACAGCAGGTTGGAGAGGTGACCAGTCATGGTTTTGATGATCAGGGTGGTAGAGTGGCCCATACCGTCTGTGCTAGAGGCAATCACAGTGAAACCGAAGGAACAGTCAAGTAGAAAACAGTGTCCGCCCACAGGCAGTGCTGAGCCAAGCCTGCAGTGGAGGTTAGGGGCTAGGGCTGCTCAGGCCAGCCTCTCTGCCGCAGCTTGTGATTCAGTAATAACTGGAAGTTGCGATGGCTTCTTCACTCACTATTTTTCAACGGTTTATTCATAAGGCAATTTTTCACTTTTCACTTATTTTCAGCCCCTTTCACATCTATTTACTCACAGTTTCTGTCTTGGCTTAACCTTTTCCTACTCCTCCCTTTCTCAGCTCAGTTTTTTCTTTATTCCCCCTTTCAAACTTTGAGCCGTTAAAATGATAGCAAGGCCTCTTGCTAACCGACATGGTTTCCTCTCAATGCCACCTTGGGATCTGCTTACTGTGTGTTCAGGTTCTGCCTCAGCTGTCGGGGTTTCTGTCTCCTGGTCCTTTTTTTGTGACAACAAACTTAAATCTTTTCCACTTGTCTTGTAAATATGACTTTGCTTTAAAGAAATTAAAAGAGGGGGGGAAAGACAAAGAAGAGAAAACCAAAACTGATTAAATTAGACAATTCTGGTACTGAAGTTTAGTAGGGGTCTGGCTTAAGCATAACCCATTATTTCTAAGAAGAACATGTAGGCTTCTTTCAGATAAGCTTATGAAAGGGCAGAGTTCTTACAAGTTGGCAGGACCCGTGAGCTTACTCTCTTTTTCCAGCAGAAGCCGAGGGAGTTGGCTCCACACCAGTTTGCCCCTCACTTCTGGGTCTCTGTCATTTCCTCTTTGACTTACGGCTGCCTACCGCAGCAACCAGACTTCAAAGTACAACAGGAAATAATGGAACCTTAGCATAGCAAAGGTGTAATCCTCCAGAGGGAGCTGGAAACCACCCAGGAATGGCTCCTCATTCTAAGGACCAGAGACAGAAACCTAGGAAGGTTCTAGAATTTTCTCCCGAAGATGCTTCTGAGAATGGGCAGACCTTAGGACTAGAGCTATACTCCTTATTCTGGGTACACAGTATGCCCCAGGATAGGAAAGACTAGAGCTCAGTTGGTACCCCGAATACATTCCTAGACTATGAGCCCAAGACCCATGGAAGAGTTAGGGGACCCTATTCTTGATCTTCAGCCCGTGGGTGTCCCAGGGCCTCTCTACCAAGTTACTTGCATTAAAACTGGTTGGAAAAGGTTTACAAAGGAGAAGATGCTGATGCCCCATCCTTCCTTTGCCTGTGTGAGAGGAAACTTGTATTTGGGGCTAGTGTGCTAAGAGGCCGGAGGACCCCTTCTTCCCTAGTAATTACTGTTCCTGAACCTACTTGGTTGGTAGTGTCTCTAACAGCGCCAGGTGAACACATCATTTCATCGCCCTTTTTAGTACTTGGGAATTGCAACGTGAAACATCTTGTTTTTAATTACATGAGGGTTTTTTTGTTTATTTGTTTGTTTTTTGCACAGTATCATGGACTCTTCCTCAGAGACAGGCAAACTTTCCTAGTGTTTAATTATACCTATTGGAGCTGGGCAGTAGCAGCACAAACCTTTCATCCCATCACTCCGGAGGCAGGGGCAGGCAAAACTCTGCGAGTTCAAGGCTAGCCTAGTCAACAAAGCGAGTTCCAGAACAGCCAGGGCTATTCCACAGAGACAAATAGGCCTCGGGCACATTAAAGGAGCTAATGTTCTCCACTAAAGCCTTGTAGGTGTCTTGGTTTAGGTCTATAGCTGAACACAGGATTGACAAGAGCTTGGGCTGTGGGCTTAGAAGGGTTTGCCGTGGCATCTTGAACTGAGCTTGTGTTTTCAAGCTAGATGACTCTTCCTGATGTCCTGCGCACAGGGAGATTCTGTCCCTGTTCTGGAAGAAGTCCAGTATGTTGCCAAACTTAGGTTAGTCAGGTAGTTAGTTTCCTCAGTTTAAACCAGTGGTTCTCAACCTTTCTAATGCTGTGACTCTGATCCAGTTCCTCATGTGGTGGTGACCCCCAATCACAAGATTATTTCATTGCTGTGCCATAACTGTAATCTTGCCACTGTTATGAACCATAGTGTAAATGTCTGATCTGCGACCCCCCACGTTGAGAACCGCTGGTTTGAACTCCAGCTGGGGGTGAATTTCTTTCCTTCCTCCCCCCCCCCCCCCCCCGTTCCTGTTCACAGTGGAGAACAGCTGGCTGTCATTACCCACAGGTGAATCCTTCTGATGCCTAAAGATGGGTGTTTTCCTACCATTTCATGAAAGTACATTTTGTAAGCACACTGAAGAATTCTTTTACCAAAATTGCCCCAGGGTGCTTATCTGTCACTTCCTCTTTCTTTCTCGATAGGGTAGAGGAAAACTAAGAGATGACTATGCCACACTTGTGCTGAATAACACCTTCTGTCTTAAATACACAGGGAGGGAAAGCTTCACATGACCACCTCTGACTCAGCACTTGGCAAGCCTGGAAGGGGCAAACAAGGAGAGGGACCTGTTAGTTTATAGTATTCTGAGAAGCTGAGCGATGCAGAGAATATTTGCATAAATCTGGTTAAAAATAACCTTCTAGAATCTTGCTGCAGTTCTTGTCTGAATCACACCGATTAGGACTGTATTGAAATTAAGATCCCTTCTCACCCGTTTAAGAAGCTGTCAGCAGTATTTTGAACACTTGGACTCAGGGGCTCTGAGGCCTCGAAAGGGGTGTGATGTGAGGTTGCTCCATGGGCTCAGAAACTTTAACAGTCCTCACACAGCTGAAAGTGGATTTGAAGAACTAGCCAACGCTTGGGGCGGTCTGGCTAAAGGTAATGAAATGGGCATGTTATGGGAAAAGCGCTCCCTGGTTCCCCAGGGAAAGGAAGCACCCACTGCCCAGTTTAGTGAGCGCGTTGTGGTTTTCCTCCTATTCTTCCCTTCTCCTAGTTGCTTCTTCTCTGTTCCAGCCTTCCTTTCTAGAGATATCTCCTTGGAGGCCTGGGTTAATATTACAAATCCTTCTCCAAGTGCCTACAACTACACCTCCCTCTGTTCTGGCCCTCTCTCATGATCTATTTGAGGACCTCCGCGTATCCGTGTGTATGTTTAGAGACAGGGTCTCACTGTATAGCCTTGATTGGCCTGGAACTCCCTACGTAGACCAAGCTGGCTTTGAATTCAGAGATATCTGCCTGCCTCTGCCTCCCACTCCAGAACAAGAGAACACACACTCACAGTTACACAGAGGGAGAGAAAGGGGGTGGGAGAGAGAGAGAGAGAGAGAGAGAGAGAGAGAGAGAGAGAGAGAGAGAAAGAGAGAAGGAGGAGGAGGAGGAGGAGGAGGAGAGAGAGACACGAGAGAATAACTTTATTTATACCACTTCATGGACATGAGTTGATCTCATTTCCCCCAAAGAAAAACTACCATGAAATAAACTTTTATGGTGCAACATATATTGTCTATATATTGTCATGTGGTAGAAAATATTTCTGCATAGCTTTTATGTTAAGGAAATTTTTAAAAATATAGTGACTTCTGCAGACTTTCTCTGCCCCACACAGGACAGTGATGCCTAAATCTAACAATATAGACTCTGACAGAAGGTCTTGGACTCCCGTGGGTGCTAACCTTCCATCCAAATCCATCCACAAATGTTCCTGAGATAGGCAACTCTCAAGAAAACAAGACATGATCTACCAACTAAAGAATTATATGTTAGTAATTGTTACACCCTAGATCTTATGGGGACTTTAAAAATTACTACCACAATGGGTCTGCAGAGTTTAGGCATCTAACCAGCACCACTTGGCGCATTATGACAATGAGGTTCTGTTTTGCTTTACTACACAGTTGTATGTTGGCAACATTTTAAATTCTTGGCACAGATATTTAAGTAAACTTAAAGAAACACGGAAAGCAAAAGAAAACACAAGAGAATCTTGAGTGTATAAATGTAATTAGGATCATTATTTTCTCCACATGCAGTTAGCAGGGAGTCATGAGCTTGGTAATGGTGAAATGGGAGCCATGAAAAGCTTTTGTGAAGCACTTGTAGATTCTTCCCCAGAGACTACTGTCATTTCTTCAGACCCAGCTATTTTTATCTACCAAAAGGGAATCAAATTTACTTGTGCCTTCTCTCTGGGGACAAGTTAGGTTCTGGAACATTGATGAACAAGAAAGGAAACTTATTCTCATCGCATGTTCCATGAGGCCCAGAGCCATGCCACCATGAACCCTAGGTTCTCATGAAGAATGCTTACATTTGGGTTAAAGCAGCTTTTTGGAAAGTCATGTTAAATCCCCACATTGCAAATGTGCTTCCCAATTGAGAAGGAGTGAAATTTTTTGTGGCACCCTTTGTGTTAGCTTCAAACTGCAGAAAGAATACTAATACCAGGAGTGGGAAATGTTCCTGAACCCAAATACTCTCAGTCCCCTCACCCACTGGAGGGCCGAGTACACATAGGCCATTTCTGAAATGGGTCCTAGTGTTCCGTGGCTCCTCAAGTATATCGATAAATATCCATAACTCATAATAAAAGGAACACTGTACTGAGAGTCATGACATTACCACCCTGAACCGTCTCGGAAGCTAAGCAGGATCTGGCCTGGCTCGAACCTGAATGGGAGCATTATGAGGTTCTACATGCCAGTGATGTTTGCTTGCTTTCTAATAGAGCACAGCAGGGTGGGATATTGGGCATCATGACTGATACTACTGGGAAAAGGAGGGCTGGGAGGGCTGATGGAGCAGGTAGAGACAAATTGAAAAAAAAAACAACCTTCAAAATGTGCTTCAGTGACACCCTTCAGGAGGGACAATAGGATTGGGCATCTCAGTTCAAGACACTAGACAAGCATTGGTAAAGCATGAACATTTATATTTAATTTACATTTTAACAATTTGCACATAAATAACAATGTAAACCAGTACGTAAACATAAGATAGTTTGTTGTTCTAGCAAAGTAAAAAGCCAATAACTTTGGTCAGTTTTAACTCTGAGGAAAAAAAAAAAATAAAACCACTGTTAATTGTGGGCTCAACACTCACATGTAAGAGGCCTAAGGGGAAGTACAGATGGCAAGAAAAGCAATTAGTACTTGTCAAACTCCTCCCAACAGGAGGAAAACAATGTAAGTTCACAGAAAGAGAGCATATTTGGTGTCAGTGTCATGTCACGCTTTGGTTTACCTACAGTTAAGGATTATTTTCATCAAACACAGATGCGTCCAGAAATGTCAGTTTTGAGCTGGGCTGCAACTCAGTGCTAGCTTGCTTGCTAGCGTGTGTAGAATCTCTGGTTTTGATCCTGGTAGGTGTTGAGAAACCCATCATGCTAGTCAACAGATAAGGCTCTTGGGTTTCCCTGGAAGATCTGAAGTTTTCCTCTTTGTGTGTTGATATACAAAACACTAAACTAAACATCAGACTGAAAGGGTGAGGAGGTGTCAGGGTTCCAAAGGAGGGGGATGAAGAAAGTAGAGTGGAGATGGGAAAATGATCTTTGTGACCCAACTGACACAAATGTAGCACAAAAAAAAATTAAATCGAACAGATGATGTTCAAAAGCAAAATGGCGTTTCTGTTCCTCCCGAGTTGCTACATGGCCCTTACCTCTGCACCAAGGTGCTATGGTCTCTGGTAGTAGGCAAGGTGGTGCACAAGCACCGTGTGCGATCGTGAGGTCATGGAGTTGCAAGCAGAATCTCAGAAAGAGGTTCCTTCTGCTCTTTAGGAAAAGTAGGTTCTTTTACATGGCTTGGCTCACAATTTAAGTGGTTATAAATATATTATATATACACATGGTATAGTGGTATAAATAGATTCATAAATATACATCATTCTTCGCTACACCTTGAACACCAACAGGTAACCTTTGGGCCTAGACGAGTACAAGACAGAACAACCCAGCCTACCATTCCAGAGCACACACGCTCAGCTGAGTAGCAAGTCATGAGATAAGACATCACTTCCTGCACTCCTACTGGGTACACTCAATGAGGTAATTGTTGTTGAACAACTTTGCAATGCCCTTTCATCTTCAATTAAATTAATTATAAAATGCAAAAACACAAATACTGAGAACAGCTGAGTTTTACAGAAATTACAATTGATGTGTTGGGGATAGGAATGTTCATTACCCGCTTAACCTAAGATGACAAGAATACCCGTTTTTTTTTAATTTGTTTGTTTTGTTTAGCTTTCTGTTCATTTTGTTCGTATTTTAAGTGTGGCCTGAGCCTATCGACACCAAATCTTTCTTGGTAGGGCACCACCTTTGTGCAATTTTGACATTAAGAAACAAAAACAAGTCAACAACAAAATGACACCCAGACTCAAGTCCCCAACCCACACACACACACAATTATCTGTGCTTGAAGACAGATTCTCGGTGGTTTTAACATGGCATTTTTCTCTTCTTCACATTTTCAGATAACACACTGGGATGCCAAAGTCATGTGGCCACTCAGAATGGTCCTATGACATTGGAGATAGGAAGACCCTATGTTTTTGGTGGGACAGGCTGGCAAAGCCTTCCTGTCACTATTTTGGTAAAATTGTGGCAAGGAGGGGAAAAATAAACTATCATTGGAAACATAAAATATTTCCTTTCTTATTCCTTCCCCTCAAATTATTGCTGAGTAATTCTGCACACATATCCCCAACTTACATAACGTTGTTCAAATGATACTATCCTCTGAGTCAATACACCAACCATATGACTTTGGCAATATCAAGACCTCATTTTAAAGCATTATTATAGAGAAACATGGTCTGAAATCACACAGCTGTCTACTAAGTCTCAGGTATTTCAACAAATGTGCAGAAATTATCTACAAAGAATGGCCACAAGACAATAACATTTATACTCAAATTACAAAGAATCTTTCCAGTCATTGTAAACTTTTTTAATTATTGCTTTTTGAAAGATAAACTGTATAATAAATTATGAAGGACTATCATTGAAAAAATAATTATGGCTAGGCAATAGTTTTAGTAATAGGAAGGCTATGCAAACATATCCACACAAATATTCAAAATACACAGGTTCAAATATATAGACATGGCTGTAAATAAGTATATATATATATATATAATATGTATATATGTATATATAGTGAGTCTTTGCCTCATTTATGCCCTGAGATTTTTGGTAACTTTGGAGTCCTTCTTAAATTCCAGAGGTGTGGGGAACTACCTCCTGCCAGGAGATCTTTGCAGACCTGGAATTGTTCACAAGCAATTCAATACAGGCACCCTGACTCACCAAGTCATAACCTAAGAAGCAAAGCAAAAACAAAACACTTATTTTCTGAAAATCTTAAGGATCCATCGGTTCAACTGTTTCTTGTTTGACCTTTACAGGCACCAGAGGTAGTGGGTTGCTGTGAGGCAACTTCATGAGGGACAGGTCTGATGACTCATAGAGGCTGCACCCTGAGGAGAGGAGTCCATTCCCCATGTTTCTTTGTAAAGACACTTTCAGACCAGTTTCCTCTTTCTCTTTTCTGACCACAGATAGAATCTCATTCTCCACCATAGAGGTCACATCCATGTTGTCCTCCATGTCCTCAAGACGGTCAGCATTGTCACTAATGTCGAACTTTTCGATTTCTTCATTGATTCGGGTAAGATCCTCCAAAGGCAGCCCAGGGGCTGGAGCCACGGGACAGTTGCCCTTCAGGTGGACCTTGAGGCTGCAGAGATGGATGTAGCTCTTGTGGCATTGGGTGCACTTGTGGGGCCGCTCGCGGGTATGCAGTCGTTTATGCAGCTTCAGGTGCACAAACTGGGTAAACTTGGCAGGGCACACCTTACATTGGTAAGGTTTTTCTCCAGAATGCAGTCGAAGGTGGGTCTTTAGATTGCTTGTGCTGCTGAATCGCTTGTGACAGACCTAGAGTGTGGAGACAAAAGAATGCAGAGAAAGGATAGAGGGAAAAATCATTAAGATTAAATATTACCAATAGTAAATATTAAATAAAATTACCGATATTAAATATTACCAATGGAAGGGGCAAGACAACAGGCCAATACCTAGCAACCTTGGAAGACCAAAAGCCTCTTAACGGCACTGGCGGTGTGGTAAGCAATAAGAGGGAGGCACTGTTTCTCTGTGGTGATTTCCTCACCCACTGAAAGCTAACTGTGGCATCCACCCATCACTACAGCCTGTGAGCAGCTGCAGAGCCTCCAGGAGCTTCACAGGACCAGCAGCCTGTGGCCAGGCAGGTACCTTGTGCTGGCTGAAACATCACTGGAAGCCAACACTACAAATATTTTCTACCAAGGCCGAAAGCTCTACCCAGAAAACACTGCCCACCTGACATTCATGTGGCTTTTCTCCCGTGTGCACCAGGTAGTGTTTCTGCAGGTGGGCGAGCTGAGTGAAACCCTTGTTGCAGGTCTGGCATTTGAAAGGCCGTTCTCCACTGTGCACTCTCAAGTGAACCTGGGAAGAAGCCACAGGCGTTAGCTCTAGAGTTGAGATGAGGCTTACCACTTAAGTGTCTGTTCAAAGAGTCAGATGTGTGCGATGTTAAGGCCTTTAGGAAAAGGCATCAAGACAAACCCACATTTTCAGCACTCAGCAGGCCGCACCCTCACAGCCCAGGCCCAAGCTGGGTCTCCTATAGCTCAAGTGCAGTTAAAAACCTGCATCCCGGCAGTCAAGTACAACCCGCACAATGTCTGGAGGCCTACCTTCAGGTTGGAGAGCTGACCGAAGGTCTTGGCACAGACATTACACTCATACTTGATCTTGCCGTTCTGCTTCTTCAGCGGGTAGGGAAGGGTCTTGTAACCAGTCATGTTTCTTTTGTTTTTGATGAGATTCATGGCTCCATCAGTGCTGGGGGCTGCCATCACTGCTGAGGTAGCTTTGGGTTGTACCACGTGTTCGGACGTGGCTGCGGTTCCCGCTGTTGGAGAACCACTGGGGGGACTACTCTCGTCCTTCATGCTGGCGGCAGCCCCGGTAAGGGAAAAGGCACTGTGGGGTGCTGGGACAAGCATCTCTCTGGGGTGCTCCGGTGGAAGCAGCCTCCGGGCTCCATCTGTGGGCAGGGAACTTGGTAGGGAAGCTGGGGTGAGCATTGGATGAGGCAGGTTGCCTCCACCAAGGAGGTTGCTGTAGACAGGATACAACCTGGGGAAGAGGCTGAAGTTGTTGATGCCGTTGATGTTGTTCATGGTGCTCAAGCCATTGGAACTTAGGCCATAGGGTGGCAATAGGAACTTGGGGTAGTGAGCATTGTAAGAGGGGATGAAAGCTGGTGGGAGGGGGGCAGGTGTGTAGCCAGGGTAGGAGCCCAGGCCCTCGGAGCCATAGGAAGCATTCAAGTAGGAGTAGGAGTCCCGGGGTTCCGGGGGACCGGGCACCAGGGGCGACACAGTGTTCCCAGGGCTGCCGTGGGGACTGGAGCTCTTGAGGCTCTGCTCCGGGCTGCTTGCCGGAGGGCTTGGAGTTGTGGAAGATGGAAGCGGGCTGTGGGTAATGTAAGTGGGTCTTTCTATCCCGTAGGCCAGGGACGCTTTCAAAAAGTCTTCCGGCAGAGGTGCCCGGATGGGGTAAACAACCCGAGGATAGAAGGGCATGTCAGGGCTCCCATTTTTCCTAAAGCCATCCATGTCCTTTTCTGAAGTGAGGGGTGAAATGTCGGAACGGTAGAAGTCCTTCCTTTTGGAGGAATTGGAGTCCAGTTTCAGGATTTCTTTCACGCTGTACTCTCTCTTGGGGACATTCTTTGGGTAAAGTTCATTTTTCTCACTACTGTATTGCTTTGGGTTGCTTTCCATGTGTGCTAAAATGAAGAAGAAAGGGCGGTTACTCAGAGACTGTGGAGAACCAAAGTGAAATCAGAAAGCATTCTCTCTTCTTGAGAAACTCCGAGCAGCAGCTGGCAATGCGAAGGCTAGACAGACACCTGGCCCCTCACGCCTCTCCCTCCAGAGGGCTCTGGGCCACCCACTCAGAAGAGCTGCTCCTTTTCCTCCAAGGGGAATGAGGACAACAACAAAACCCGGGAACAATGGCAGTAGCCTGCACCCAGTAAGTAGCAGCGCCGCTTCCATGGCAGCCTGCACTCAGCCGCGGCAGCATTTGGACAATCTCGTTTTCCATTAATGCAAACTATGATAGAAAAGTGCTGTTCAAGCTGGAACTGTAGAGCCTTCACTCAGATGGGGTGGAAAAATACAGGGGTGGGGGCTGTCAGAGGTTAATAAGTCATTCTGATGTTTGCAGTTTACCTAAAGGAAACCGGCACACTCTGCAGCCTTAGATGGAAGATTCAAACTAGTTGAAGTAACGAGCAGTCATCAATTTTCAACTCGATTCTCTTTAAATAGGGACTTCCATAAAGCCCTGTTCTAATTGCCTGTGCCAAACAGATTAAGGACACGGATGCTACCCTTTATGGCCATTGTTGGACAGCACTGGAATTTCACCAAGGTTCTGGTCTAACTAGGCTACCATCTGGGCTGGCTCCTGGAATCATGAGGCGTGACAGCCACCTCTGCCAAACCACAACAGGTACTTCCCAAGCCAGTTCAATTACTTACAGCACCAAAGAAAACAGAGGCAGCTAAGAGGAAAACATTTACTCCTAGAGACAGCATGTATTGCCTGGTAAAGCTCAGAAGCAGTGAGGACCTTTCTAGACTATCTACCGTCATCTGGCCGTATTACACAGGGAAGATGAGGCCCGCAGGAAAAGTCTCAGCTCAACTTCCCTTGACAATAACACATATGATACATAGGCTGAGCTCTGGTTCCTGGATGCTCCCTCAAACAGGCACTCCTACACCCACGAGTGTGCTGAGGGCAATGGGGGGTGGGGTGGGCAGCACATGGGTGCAGGGGGTGGGATGAACATGCTCCAAGTAGAAGCAAGATTCTTGGCTTCTGCCATTGAAGATGTAGCAGATTCCGGATGACGTTTAAGACATGGGAAAAAAAAAAGTATCCTTTGTACCCTTATAAAACAGCCTGTTGGGCTTAACTGAGAAGGAACTCCAAGCTTGCCACCTGATAGGTCTGAAGGCGAACTAACTCTTTGGAAGCCCAGAAGTAAACCTTTCCAATCCATTCTGCAGGCTGACAGCCAGAGGGATTCAATTCCAGTTGGAAAGCCCTTTAGAGGATGTTATCTCCCGCAGCTGTTATCAGTTACCCCTGGGCAGCCAGAGCCCCAGAATAAACACAGTGAACAACACTATCAGGGAAGATGCTGGTGGGGTCAGTGATGGAAAGCTTGCTGAGGGAGAGCAATTTCTCAAGCCTCTAAACCAAAATAAATATCCCCTTATCAGGCCAATATCAGTCTTTCGGTGAGGCCCAGCAGGCAGGAAGTTCAAATTGTCACTTTTGTTTTTTAAAGCTAAAATGGTATAGGAAAAGAGACAAGTAAGCTGGAAAACTGATAGGCAAGGCACCCCACAGTCACAGGAAGGGATTTACTGGAGGTTGAGAAAAAAAAGAAAGATAATGACATCGAAGCAGTTCAGGTCAAAAGAAAAAAAAGGAGATTGTGTTGTGTACAACGCTCCTAACTCTGCCCCCCCCCCCCTTTTTGTGGAAGGGATGGGCCTTTTTCTGAAGCCTTGGTTGGTCAGGAACTTGCTCTGTCAACCAGACTGGCCAAGAACTCAGAGATCCACCTGTTTCTGCCTCTCAATTGCTGGGATTACCTCTCAATTGCTGGGATTAAAGGTGTGCACCACCACACCCAACTCTGCCATTTTTATGTGGCAAATCATGTCAAAGCCTCATAAAGTTTGTGGTAGCCCCACCGTGGAAATGTAACAAATGAAACTCTCAGCATAAGGAATTAGGCTCTCGCTTAGTGCTGCGCCCATGTTTAACCATGTGTTCTTGCTACGCACGTCAGTTACTGAACTGATCTGAAGCTAATGGTTGAGTCAACAAAGAATTCAAAACTTCATTTTCTCTGTGACACACGTAAGAGTCGTGTTCGGTGTCTCTGTATTCAGAAGAACAAGCCGACAGCTTATTCTGAAGGAGTATCTGCAGCCAACTGTCAGTGTCTCTAAAATACTTTACATCTGGAAATTATAGACTGTACATGAAGGTACATTTTTAAAAACTCATCCTTCAGCAGCTGAGTAATCAAAGGAGCTGGTATCATTTCTAACTCTCCCACTTAGCAGCTTGAGTTAACATGAAAAGGAAAAATCAAGATCTGTTTTTGTTCTTAAATCTTAAATGGCTGTAGGCGGACAGAGTCATTTCAAGAGTGAGCTGCCTCTGAGGTTCTGAATGGCTTAATTATGCCGACTCACAATTTCGATCTATAATAAGCAGCCCCAAGACTACAAGAAAGAACCTAGAAGTTCTGCAGTAGGCAAAACAAAGTCTGTTTTCAACTGAAACCGAGAAAGCAGATTAACATTCAGAAGTCTATAATTTGGTCAACTGATTTCTAGATGGGTTAGTTAGATAGATAGAAAAAAATTACCAAAAAGATTGGGAGGGCCAGGAGGTACATTTAATAGTTCTCTTTTATCTTCTTCCCTCCCTTTTCTTTCTTGCCAGTTTGTGATTTCTGGCCACTTAACTTTCCTTCATCCCATCCCTATTCTTTCCTCCTGTGGAAGTCCTTAGGGAAGATGCTGGACAGACCTCTATTGTGCTTTAAGCACGAAAATCCAGCACAACTCATCCTGGACACATGCTCTCCCTCGGAGGCCTGATGAAATGGTGGAAATTTTCCTGATCACAGTCTCAATCATCAGTTACCACACCTGAGCCAACAGGTTTCACAATCAGTGGCAGGAGCCGTGTAGTGCGACTGTATTGTTAACTCTTCCTTTAGTCGGAATATCAGACAAAGGAGGTGCTAACATGACACTCGGGAGAATCCTGACTAAATCAAAAGGAAGAGCTGAAGAGCAAAGATGCCATTTCACAGTATGCATGGGCATTCCTCCTGAACACAAAGAATCAACGCTTGAACCAGGCATGGTGGGCACATGCCTGTAACCCTAGCATTTTGGGAGTTCGGGTGAGATCAGTTAAAGGGCATCCTTGGCTACCTAGCAACTTTAAGGTGAACCTAAGATAAATGGGGCCCTATCTAAACAGTAATAAAAAGACAAAACGCAAACATGGGAGGAGAGAGATGGCTCCCTTTGGCCAGGCTGGATGGTACCCACTGTGCTCAGGGCAGGGGTGCACTGTGCTGAGTTAAGGGCCCTGGGCACAGAACCTATAGTGTGATCCTATGGGAAAGGTGCTAAAACTGTGAGTTTTCAGAGAACTGAAAATTCCTGAGAGCCTGAACATTGTAGAAGGGGCATAGAGGCAGAAGCAGGCAAATCTCAGAGTTAGAAGCCAGCCTGGTACACACAGCCAGTTCTAGGACAGCCGGGGTCACAGAAAGAAACCCTGTCATGAAAAACCAAAAATCAAACCTAAACAACCCCCCCCCCAACAAACAAAACCAAAACTTTCAAACCTTCAATTTTTTTTTTGTTTTAATCAAAAAGTGGTCATTTAAAAAAGTTCTATGAAATTCATCAGTCCAACCCAGGACATGTAAGCATAGTTACAAGAAAGGTTAGAATCTTTTATTCTTAGATTGTTCTGAAATAATTGACTGAAATAAAGGAATGCTTTTTAGGCCATGACAGAAACTTTGGCCAAACTACAAAAAAAAAAAAAAAAGTAAAAGCTTATAAACCTAAGGAACCAAGAATCTGTCGAGATAAAGTGATGGGTGGTTACCGTAAGACTGATTAAAAGATGAGATTAATTCATTTTACCATAAGGAAGGAAGCTAAGATATGAAATCTTTTAGGGTTATTCACTGAGACTACTTGAAAAATTTTGACAGTTTTTCTAGAAACAGCCCTCCACATGAGAGCTTTATTCACAGGTATCTTTACAAGATTTCAATGACCACGCTAAGCCCTGACACATTATGGCATGAGGGACTACAGCCAGCATGTTCAACATGTCCACACCGGTCTGCATTATGCCTCCAATTGCCCTCCCCTTGCATAAATTCAAATTGGAAATACATTTCTTCCTGTAACTTTCTAAAGATTCAGAGTAGATCATTATATATATATATATGTATGTGTGTATAATAAACATATACAATAAATATTTGATAATTAAGTTTCATAATAAGGTCTAGGGATATTAAAAATGTTTTCCTCTTCCTAGTCTTACTAAAGCCACCTACTTAGTCCAACAGGTGAGGAAGCCATATAATTAAACAACATGTTATTAGCTCACAGGGGCAGAATTGACATGACTGGCGTTTTTCTTTTTTCTTTTTTTGTTCTGTAATCCACTTACTGAGATTCATCACTGTGAGCTCTCCAGGATAAGGATAGTTTAGCCTCTCTGCAAAGTCCCGACAATACCACACAAGAAGTTCCTGGTTGGCAGGGATGGGCTTAATGGTGTAGAAGTAGATGTTCATCCCGTTCTGACAGGCAGCCAGGTTTTGCTCGCGGGCAGAGTGAGCTGGATTCACGTAGCGCATCCAGTTGCTTTTCTCCTCATTAAAGCCATCGATGAAGTGGTGGAACTCCTCTCTGGAGTAGATCTGTCCCAAAGAGAGCAATGATGCAGGGTGAAAGGCGGCTAGCCCAAAGCCAGGGAAAGCTCCCCCAAATCTCTCAGCATAAATGAACCACGAGCAAGCAACACAACCCATGTGATTCCAGCTCTCATTGCCTAGCTAGAGAAAGAACCAAATCACTGGTCTGGTGAGACCAGAATCAGAAGAAATGAGGTAAGGCGGATTTTGTCAGTTACCTTTTCCATTTCAATTTTATGGTCTTTTCAGGGGAAAGGGGTGTTGCGGAGAGAGTGGGCAGATAGCCAAAGAATAAAACACAGAATCTCCTCTAAAGAACAGCCTGGAGTGGGTGAAACTGCCACCAAGAGGTACTCTTGTTACAGTAGCGAATAGCGAATGGGCACCTCTGCTCAGCACACTTCCAACTATGCTGACTTTTAGTGCTTTGAGTCACTGGGCAGACGAACAAGCAGAGGACTACGTCAAACTGGGTCTCAGCTTTTTTCTATGGCCTCTGTACTTGTGTTTCCAACACCTCCGCCTGGGGCTCAGACTCTGCAAACATCCTCCACCCCCAACCCTGAGTCCCACAGTAACACTTGTTCAGATGAATACTTGGAACCCTGCCTTTTTGTGGAAACACTGGGTGGGGCAAAGGTGAATTTCACCTGCCATAACAAAGCGAGCCACTGGCAGAGGCCAGGTTTGACAGTCTACGGAGAAGTCACTTCTCCTCTTGGTAAACATGTGCAGCCTCGTACCTCTCTTTCATGCCAGGGGAGTAGAGATTCCCTGGTAGCTGTGAGGAGGCTGGCTAAAACGGCACACACAGAACCACGCTTTAGGGCTTTTGGAAAAAGAAGAGGAAAAGAAAATATATGGTTCCGGTAAAGAAGAACACGGAATTTGTCCTACCTCTGGCTAACAGCTGTACTCACAAAACTTGGTAAAAAGGCACAGTTAAGACAGGGGGGTAAAAACAAGACAAAAACCAAAACACTCTTACTAAAACCAAGGGGTAATAAACTCACTCCTTAATCTTCTCCAGAAAGTTCCTTTCTTTGAAGAGGCACCACCTTCCTGCAGACCCCAGAGCTTTCTTTACACACAAGACAGTCTCCAAGAGGTGCAGTGCTGCTGGCTCACCCCAGAGAGCTCTACGGGCAGCAGGCTATTGCCTTAATCTTAGTCACACACTGGCTGTGTGAGCAGTTCTGTATTTCTCTCCAACGTTATCAGAAATAAAAAGGAACTCTGTCCCTTTAATACAGGCAGTAAACAGCAGAATCAGTTTCTTTTAAGAGTGACTTCCTGTGAACTGTGAGGGGGATGTATGTGGCTTCATCAAAGCAGCCTGTGAGAGCTTCCGCGGTGTGTCTTGTTAAGAGAAAATGTAACAAGACTGGGCGAATTCAGCTATCAAGAGGGGTTTTCAAGTTTGTTTACTCTGACGCGCAAACTTCCAGGAACATGGGGTTCCAGCGCTCTTGCACTAGGGCGGAAACAGCTAGCCGCGGGTGTCTTGATCCCAGTCGGTTCTCCACTACAGTTTACTGTATCCTCATTTAAAAGCCAAACTGTGGGTGTCATGGAGTCACATACACTCCAAGAAAATAAAATCGTGCGTTTGTGCAACGCACACCGATGCCTGCCTTTCCATCTATTATCAAGAAGATTAAACACGTGCTGACTCATAGTACAGTTACAAGAAATGTCACTGGTTTCTCAACTTGAACATCTCTTTGACTGTGTCATTTGCATGAAACCCTTTCATTCCTCACAACAGATGTTCATATTCCTGCCCTGGAAGTCAGGCTCTTCCAACATGTGAGGGGTTTTATCCCCCCCCCCCCTGTGTTTGTTGCATGTGAACCACTGATTTAATTCCTTCCTCCCAAGGAAAGCCTTCCACTTACTTATTATGATGATGCTGTACATCTTTAAATGAAACAGAACTGGGAGAGTAATGGGACACTCAGGCGTTTCTTGACTATTTTCAAAATGACAACGTATTAATGACCATGTCAAAGTGTCTTAATTCAGACCATTTGAGGCCGACATTAACAGACCTGTATGGCTCACATCTGAGAAGGGTGATAAAGGTAAAAAGACACTCATGTTCCCACACTGTCGGTCCTGTAGCATTATATTTCAACACCACGTAATTATTAAACAAATAAAAATTGAGAGCAAATAATTCTTAACAAATCTACAACTACAGTGTAGAAGTAACAAGTTAGATGTCTGGAAATAAAATGTCTTAAATGTAGAAGAATCTCTCAGGAATAGCTTCATTAGACATTTCCTAAGCAAATTCTTTCTAAGTTACTTATGCAAAAGCATCAGTCAGGGCAAAGCATGATGCAGTCTTGGCCGTATCTTCGGGGGATGTGTACTTTATGTCTGTATGGGAAAGTGCTCACAAAATTCATATAGTTCTTCATTTCCAAACTGAGCATGTCAGGGACATCTTTTGGAAAGGGAGGCTGACATTTCTTTATCCACTCCCAATTCAGATTTTACCCATGAATCGCATCTCCTAGGGCACCTCAGAGTCCTTGCAAACCCTGGAATCCCAAACACGACTGTATAGGTCTGAGCTTTGAAAGAGTTGTGCTAAGCCAAGTCTATCATGTCCCATCATGCGGGAATTTTCCTTATGCTTAGCAACTTAAGATACTGACTAATGTAACAGTTCTACAGTGCAGATGGATTTAAATAAGGACTTCCGCGCTCATTCTCTGCCCCACTAACCCACCTTCTACCTATCCTTTCCTAATGACATTTCTCTTCAAGATAATTCATTTATGATAACTCTTCCATTCAGTTGAAGTGAACTCAGCAAGAAATCAAGAAAGGGTGAAATCTAAGGCTTGGTGACTCATTACTACTTCCTCGAACAGAAATGCAAATGAGCCTGCCCTTGAAGCAAGCAGCAAGCTGTTTCCTTTCATCACAAAGCTCTATGTAATGAGTTGCAAAAATCAAGATTCGCATGTAGTCCACATCTAACCACCTACAGCCAATATTTCCAAGCGGTTTCATCAAACTTGCTCAGAATTCCAGTGTTGCCTTGAGTGAGCCCCATTGTTTCCCATAACTGGTTGAAAAGGAAGTGACCCCGTTCTTTAAGTTCCATCTACCCCCAAATATTGAAAAGTCTTCAAAATGTTTCCTTACTTACCCGCCAAAAATATTTCCTGTTGGCGTTCTTGGGAACTGTGTCATTGGTGTAGATTTCGCCTATCAGGGGTCCAAACCTCGTTCCCTTCGGTATGTACTCCTTACTCACCACTCCAGTGACCTAAAGAGATTAAACATGAACTCATTACACAAACCCAAAGATGTCAATCTTGTTATTTCAGTGAACTGAATTGTCAGTCGATGACCTAGCAAGACATCCATGAGGCCTCCACAATTTATACTGCTTTATTTCAGGGATGCCATCGGTCTTTCAACATTATCCGGTCACTGAAAATAGTCCAGCGGATTGTTTGCTGGTGTCTGTGGCTCTTGCTTCATTTCTTTTCATGCTAGAAGACCAGGAGATCAGCATTCTGTTCTAAGAGAATAAAGCTGTGGAGGGAGATGTCAAGATTAGACCCTTCAGTTCCCTCCTTCTCCCTCAAACCATAAACACAGTGTACTTTAGGGGAATAAAAGAGTTTTAACCTCAGAAACCAAAATAATGCTCTTTAGTTCTTCCACCGAGGCCAAAGGAACCAGAAACCAAACACATTAAGTTTTTTTTTTTTCATTCCAGATGAGGCTTCCCCCTCCCCTTCTTTCCCTCATAGCTTGTAAGGGCTCTTTACTAGAAGAAAGATCTTTCAAGTAACTTTGTTCTTCTCTAACATCTACTCAATGGTGGTCAGAAGTCCCTCTTTGAAATGGAATGTGTAATGAGGAGACTGTGGCTTCTAAAAGATGTGGCTTCTAAGATCTGAGGAAATGACCTTTTCAGACTGAAGCCTTCATGCATTGCAGCTCTGAGAGGTTTACTAAAGAAACATGTTAAAACTATGGCAGCTCTTCCTTGATCAGAACTTTTCTTTTTAGGGTAATTTTTTTTTTTAAATTAGATACAAACTAGGAAGCAATTCAAATGAACTCTAAGAACTAGTCAGAGTTCATCTTTCACAGTAGAGATTTGTTTTCTCAATTTAAATTTTGTTCTGGTTCAAAACAGAAAGGAATACCTTACTGAAATGGCCAAGGGCAGTGTAAAAGATAGTATTTATTTCTACTTTTATTTTTCTTGGTGGCGCTTATATAAGTATATGCCTGAAACAGCAGGTGGAGATAAGTGAATTAATGCCTGTTCAGATGGTTTGTGGTGGAAGCCAGGACTTTGGTTACACTACACACTGGTACCTCATTCAATCCATCAAAAATTTAACCTCGGTCTATTAGGGAACAAACAAACTTACATAGCTTGGACAGAGCACTCTTTCTCATGTTGGTTTTTTTTTTTTAAATCATCAAATGCCCTTTTTCTTGGGCAATCTAATATTTAATATACAGTTAATGGTGCATTCTTGAGACAGGAAAGGGGTGGAGGAAGAGAAAAATTTCTATACTCAATACAACTCGAAACACAGTTGGTGAGTTAAAAGTGTTATTTTTGGTCCTATATGAATTTGTGGCAAAGGTCTGAAAAAGGCAGATGTTCATGTCCTCTGCTCTCATTTTATCTGTCTATGCTTCCAAGAACACTTCAGCATTGCTGCTGTCTGTTACAGCCCAGCTTTGGAGAGACAGGAACATCTCAGAGCAGAGACTCTGGAGACGAAAATACACACAGAAAGCCTGGCTAGTCTTCGCTGGTCACGGGCTTGTTTAGGACAAATTATTGAACTTACTTTGTAAAACTCATGGAATTGTCTTCTATAATACACAAATTATTAGACATTTACATTTGAATGCTTATTCCATAATATTAAAATGCCAAACAGGAAAAACAAATAATGACATTTGTCAGTGAGCCAATAATTAGCAGCTGATAATTTCAACATATCCACTTGAAAGCAGTAATTTTGAGAAAGGCACTCGACTGGTTCCTCAACTTGGTTTTAAATTACAGCCTCCTGCAGACGGTGTCTTCGGAGTCGGAGCCCCGATTACCAACAAGGGGCACTACACTGAGGTCACAGTTTCCCTTCCAAATTGCCTTCCCTCTCCCTCCAGAACGGCCTCTTGGTTTTCACCTATCAGTCTTACCCTAAGAAAACACATTTTCTTGTGGCCAAAAGGAAGTTAATTAGAATCTTGTTCCTACAACCAAAGAATGTGGGGAAGGCATAAGCTATCTAGTGCCTCTCATGCACAACTCTGGACTCGGCACTGTGGATGTTTACATCAGTATTGGAAGCACCTGCCGTCTATAACCTCACAATCACAGATGAACAGACAAGACACGAGAACAACGAAAGAGCAAGTAGCCTTTTTAAGAAAGAAAGTACTGGTGTGGCTTCCTATCTCAGCTACTCTGAAGGCTGAGGCAAGAGATTGGTGAGTTCAAGGTCAATCTGAGAAATAGAACCAGACTGAACTTTGATCTTAGATGATTTTTATGAATAACATAGAACCTTAATAATTAGCATTCCTACTATAAACAGAGCTGAGAGGTACAGAAAAATGAACACTGAGAGACAAACAAAGACACACAATTCAGCGTTCTGGGATTAGAGGAATCCTGTTGCGTCGAAGTCACATATCTTTCACCAGCCGGGGTGGACGCCTCTAATCATAGTATGAAGGATGCGGAAAGATCACCGGCTTCTGGCCTGTGTTCACACTACAGACATCTCAAGATTCTATCTCAGAAAACAACACCAGCTCAGCCATCTATATCCACTCTAAACTCAGCATGCTAATAACACACAGCAAACACCTCCGTGTCAAATACACGTCCGCTTTGTTAGTCAAAGAAGACATAAAAACTGTAGCTCTAAGATGGGGACAGGAGCCAAAGCTGTTCTTAATGGAAAGTAGAAAAACCAACGTAGAGGCCTCCTGGTCCTAAAAGATCCAGATGAGTATCATAGCTCAACCCCACCTCCCTAACCCATTGTTTACAGCATTCTATCCTAGGATCAAGCAAATGGTACAGAGGAACTTGGCCTGTGCTTTGAGCAGTACAGTGCTAAAAACACTAATTAAGTGTGTGTGTGTGTGTTCACCTAACGCAGGAAAGAAACTTCACTGGAACTGACCAGGGTCCTAAAGAATTACTGCTGGGGACTGGCCGCTATGTGCCTTCTATAAACCTATCAGTAAGAGAAAGAGGCCTGCAAAGACTGCCCATGCTTCATCTGCCCCTACAGAAGCCCTTCACGCTTGCTTTATGTACTGAGCCGACCCTTCTGCCACCTGGGCACATCTGTCTCTGTCAGGGCTTTGGCTATAGAACACAAACTGTCTGGAGCTTCAAGACAAAAACCAGGGCTTCTTTTTAACTTTACAAAATAAAGTTTATTAACAGTTCAGGATGAAATGAATGGGAATATGGAATGAAAATTCGATACTAAGGACAGCGTGGGTTTGTTTGTTGACTTTTAAAACAATCCACCCTTTAGATAGTGTGCAATATACACGCTGAAGAAAGCACAGGGATTTGAAAGAGACACTATTTGGTTCCCAATGTTGTCCGAGCTTCCGCACTTCAAATTAAGAGTATTTTAATTGCTTGTGATCTTTCTGCTCCCAAAATCTCATCCAGCTAGATTTTTTTCTCTCTCTATTTTGACTGTAAGAGCATAGATGTCAGTCTGTATTTTGCTCCATTTTTCACAGGAATGGACAGGTGATTTTGAAAGGTTTCCAACGTTGTTATCTCTCTATTAAAGGAAATGCGGTAATGCCTTGCCTTCCACTACCAAATCAAAGAGTTTGGAGGTGGAATTGCATGTTATGGTGAGATCCTTTCCAGATGGCTCACCTTAATAATGGATCTCAATCGGAATGGACACCAAGTCCTTGCGATCTGCCCGATGCTTGTCAGCACTCAACTCCAAATCAGAGTCTCAGAGGAGCCAAGTGTTCCTGGAGGACAAGCCACCCCAGCTGACAGCAGAAACCTGGCCTGGACACTATTCCTAAACCTCCAATTGACTTGTCTGTAGTCAAATACTCGCAGATTATTTCAGGAGGCCGAGGGGAAACTCCCCACAAAAGAATAACCCCCCAGCTTAAACGTTCTCAAAGTTTTAAATAGCACGTCTGTATTTGGTTTTAGATCTGGAAATAGGAAGTAAGAACAGCCTCGATAAAAAGTGCGGCGTGATTCTGAGCCAGATCTAAAAATTAACGTTAAGATCAGAAATACAGCTTGTATGTTTTGTTTTTAAACCAAGGGGGTGGGGTGGTGGGAAGGTGCTGACACATAGCACAAATTCATAATGAAAAATGATCTTGCTAAAAAAAAATTCCCCAGGATGTCAGCACACAGTACATAAAGTAACAGCTTTTGCTATTTTAATGAAAACATTTAAAGATGACTGAGATAAATCAGTCAGATAAAACCTGCACGTAGAAAGAAAGGCCCTTTCCCTGTTTCCCCGGCTCCTGGGACTCACAGCACTAACTGAACAACGAAAGGATGGTGATGTATGTAAACATTTCAGCGAGGCTGGTGCTTCTGTCCCGGTGTGGTTTGCATCTATCATGCCCATAATGGCTCAATTCTCTTTCACCACCCCTAAGGAGCTGTCCCAAAGTTCAAAACGGGGGGTGGGGGGGGGGCACGGGACTGAGACACACATTTTGGTGTAAGCATGAGACAGGATGATATTGAATTTTGTTTCCTGGTTGCTTTTGTGATGAAGAGGTACACTCCCTCCTATTCAGCTGTTCCACCTAAGTAAAATATGGAAAGAAGGACAAAGAATTCCAACTTCCTACTGCTACAAAGAACTATCCTCAGGAACACAAGTACTCTCTCTTCCTGGTTGCTTAACATTACAGAAATGGGGAAGAATTCAGCAGAAAAAAAAAAAACAGGCTTAGTAAAAAGATAAATAAAGCCACAGTGACACCAAGAGGGACCAGAGGAGCATGATCTAGAAACACCTGGAGCAACCAGAGAAGTTTGCTTCCAGTCTGTGCCTAACTGTAACGACATAGCCTTTGGGGAAGTTGACTATCTCTCTGAACCTTGAACTAAATGATCTAATAGCAGAAGTCCACTCAGCCATGATTTTCAGTAGAATGACAAAAATTGAAAAACTTAAAGAACTGAACCGAGAAGGACATTGTAGGGTAACAAAGCGGGGACCCACAAAATGGGGGTCTCTACTTCTATCCTGATAGGCTGAAAAGACAACAGGACATAATTGACCCTTTTGAGTGGACAGATATTTAGTCAAACATGATGCAGCAAAAAAAAAAAAAACGGACTACACCTTTTAAAGCCACAGCCAGGCCTCAAACCCCCAAACAAATGCTACATTGACTCCAAGAGCTATCCGCTCAGAGGCTTCTATTGCTTTCGGGAAGAGGTATAATTAAAGCTGACCTCTGGGGTTACAGTTTTTAGGGAATATTTATATACAAACTACAATTTAAATTTTTTTATATAAAATCTAACACCATTCTCCCATCAGAAAGAAAACAAGGTGACGCTTTAGTGAAACTCAAAGCTGAATTCCTCTCTTTAAGTTTAGATCTCTCTCCCCCTCCCTCTTTCTTAAAAACATTGAACTCAGACACACAAACAGGAAAGAGACAAAGTATTTCCCGACTCGGGGACTTTCACATGCTGCTCCTTCGGGAAGGAGGAAAGGGATTCAGCGTGGCCATACTGAATACTCCCAGGAGCAAATCTGGGACTTTTACAACACAGGACCCCCTTAAGACAGTAGGCATCAGAACCCACTGTGGGTGGTGTTAATGGTGGGAAGTCTGCTGAGATTGATCCTCAGCAACTTGGCCCCTCAAGAGAGCAACGGCCAGAGGTAGAGTCTCAGAGCAAGAGGTGGCTCTGCAAATCACTTCCCAGCCACACATCTCACCGGCTTTAATTGGTATATAAAAGGGTAAACACAAATCAGGTGCTCCTCAGTTGCTTGTCCCTTTGAAACAACAAAGAGGGTACCCACTTCAGAAGCAAGCGGGCCTGCCAGCCTGGCCAAGGCAAAGGAGCTGCCTCAGGTAAACAGTGGTTAGTGAAGTCATCCTGACAGAGGACACTTTTACATGACCCTCTTCCTTCCCGGTTAATGCCATCACTTCAGTTAATAAACATGTCAAGGTTTCGAGAATAAATTTAGAAACCCAGCTAATAAAGCTGGCTCGTTAAAAGAGAATAAAGCCATCTCGGGAGCAAAAGGAGACAAAAGAAAACATCTTTTTCTCAGAAAATTTCCTTTAAAGTTGTGTAGGACCGGGCCCGTGGGACGAGGAGCGATGCAGCTCCTATACAGCTCTGCCCACCAGAGCTGCAAGTCAGCTCTTCCAAGACATGTCAATTTGCCAAAAGATTTAACTGTTTACTAATTAGTGCAGAGCAGCTGACGGGAGGAGGAAACCAACAGGAATTGGCTTGAAGGGAAAGCAATGAAAACAGCGGCTAGAGCGATCAATTATTTGCCAATACATAGAAATACTCACAATGCTCACAGAGAGCGGGGAATTAACCCAAGTGCCAGTCAGTCTTCAATAAGGCAGAGGCTTACCTCTTTGCTGTTGCTGCTGGCATACTTGAAAAGCAGGTTCCTTGGTAAGGATGCCTCTGCTTGAACAGAAGTACCCCCGTCGGCGCTGGAATCCCAGGGGTGGTCATTCACTATGTAGGTACACTTCTCTTCAAACTCAGCCTCTGTCCATAAAGTCATATCAGCTTCCTCCATATCCATTTTCATGATCCCAGTCCTCTCTGCTAACCCTTGAAACTTCACGGAGCTGGAGCTATACTTAGGGGCAGCCTGGAAGAGAAGGGAAAGGCCTTTAATCCCCATTGTCCGGCGTTCCTGTGGCTCCCTCTGAGAGGCTATGACTAACACAGTAGTCTGAAGACTTTAAAAGCTGATGGAGTACTTGTACAGTTGAGTAAGAGTCCAAAGCCGTATAAAGCAGACTGCCTTGAAGAAGCACGATTTTAGAATGCAACCCTTGGCTAGGGGGAAAAATTATATATATATATTTCGGCAACTCGGGAGAAAAAGAACAGCTATCTTTGAGCAATCCTTGATTTTACCTCTGAAGGCAGAATATGTTGTGGGCGCTGCTGCGTCCTGTGTCCCGGGACGCCTGGGGTCATGGCCGCCAGACCCTCAGTGCCTTGGAAAAGCTGCCTCAAGAAGTGTCACAAACAAGGAGAGGAAGAGGAAGGAGCGCTGTCTGCCTCTGAATGAAGCTAAAAATGGAAAGCGCGTGTGGTGCAGGAGCGGAACCCAGCCTGCCTTTTCCAAATGGGGAAGACTGAACTTTCCCACCAGCTCCCTATGCGAAACAACTTTCAAAACAACTGGGTTGTGTCCCCCCCCCCCCCCCCCCTCTGGTGCGCTCTGTCTCTTTCATCCTCCAGCAGCGAAGCACGAGAGGGATTGCATCCTGCCAGCATCAATGAGTACCAGCCTTCCCGAGCTCTCATGGACCACAGGAAAAGAGAAATGGGTGAAAGGTGCTGCAGCCTTTTTGGATCGGTGGTCATTTCAAGCCAGAGAGGAATAAAAACAAAATATAAAAATATTCATAGAATTCCCCGAAGAGAATTCCTTTAGGAACTCTCGGCTACAAATAGCACTTTCCATCTAAACGTGAAAGTGCACAAATTCCCAGAAGTCACTGCAGGGGCACAGCTTACTGTAACTAAGTCATACAGAAGACGCGGGGATCCTCCTGGAATCAGCCCTCGGAAAGAGTGCTTTCCAGAGAGGAAGAACAAACGCAACGCATTCCCACACAGACGCGGCAGATTAAAAATTAGGAATAAGGATATCCATGTAAGAACACGCGCTAGGAAAACGTAAACACTGCGGGAGCCCCTCGAGGTGCTTTTCACATTTCCCCACATCTTCCCTAAATATCATGCTCCTGGGGTAGGGGTGGGAGGGGATGTTTAGTTGTCTTTGACCCAGTTACAACTTGTAAGGTCATGTTGGACAAACGATGTTAAATTTAATAAAATTGAAAACCTAAGCCAACCCGGGATAGTTGCTTTGCTGGCAGCGGGTGAGGAAGCGGACTAGAACCACTACTGAAATTTCAGTGAATTGACAATTATGTCTAGAACTGAAAGGGTTAATGATTCATACGGAAAAAGTCTTTTAAATGTTTGACAGTGCTCCGCGCATTAAAGCAGAAGCCTTGGTTTCTGCTGCGGCTGCATTCTTAAAATAAATAAATAAAAATAAAAAAGAAAGAAAAAAAAGAGAAAGGAATGAAAAGTTTTCAAATCAGATTAAAAAACAGAATCCAGTTCCTTACCAAGGTCGTACCCACACGTTTTTCCAAAAGAAGATCCAACATCTGAGATAAGGTTCGCTCATGTCCACCCAGTCCACATCCTCCCGCGTCCCGGCCGGACTGAGCAGCACTGACGCGCACCTCGGCAGTCCCTCCTTTTCTACGGCCGCGGGCCGGGCTGGCTCCGGGCGGACAGGTGCTGCGCGCTGCTCTTGCGTCTCAGCAACACTGGAGGGCCGAGTGTCACGGCAGCACTGTCGCTCTTCCTCCTCCCTGCCTGCCGCAGACTTTACCAACTGACGGGTCTGATTCACTCCTACCAGCCGCCGGGATGGGGGCGTGGCCGCACCTGGACGGCCCAGCCGTGCGGCGGGGTTCAGGGTCCCCCCTCCCCCCCGCCGCCCCCGATTGCGAGCCGCCGCAGCTTCCTCTCTTGGCAAGTGGATTTCAACACGGACTGGGAATCTTCTTACTTCCCTTTCCAGGCGCTCGCCCTCCACGTTTACTCACGCTGCGCTGCGATTGTATTCTAAGTACTCCAGTTCGCCTGCTTCCTGTCGCGGCAGAATGGGGCGGGGTAGGGGGGGGGGGACACTCCTCCTCCGAAGAAAACCCAAATCACCTAAACTCGGTGTCTCAGTTACAGGATCCGACGTAGTTGGAAGAACAGAGTTAAAGTATTTTGGTTTCACATGCAGCACAAGGACGCTGTGGCAGTCCTGGAGTCGTTGCCAATGAAATAAATATTCTAAGGCGTTTCTCCTCTACTATTTAAACATGTAGAATTTCATTTTTCCTTCTCACTGGATACATTCTACTTGGGTAGACCTAACTTCCTTCTTTCAACCATTTGGAAATAGGGAAACAGGAAAAAGTTATGATCGTGTACACTGGGTTTGTTGTGCCTATACCGCTCATCTCCGAATCCGCAGCCAGGCTTCTGAGGATGTACTACAGGGGAGAGGATGAATGGCTCGCAGTTAAAAGGGGGATATTGAACTGATCACTGTGAGTGGAAAGCTGTTGGAGGCAGTAATTAGTGGGGCTTGTTCTGAGCCTGGGTGGCTTCTGCCTCGGCCCCAGTCAATCCTCCGGAGAAGGAAGGGCATCCTGTGATGATGGCATACAATGTCCTGTTTGTTTATTATTAAGAGCGTGGACCTTGCATTCCTGCTTCTCATTACAAAACAAACCAGATGCTCTACTTCCTTCAATGGTCTTGTGCCTTCAGCAAGGAATCCTCTAATTCAGAGAAACAATGATGCAAAGGCCCCATTTATAGCTGGCACCCCATCACTATGCCTGTTTAGATCACGGAAATTCAAGTCGTCCACTTTTCCTGCTTGCCTCATCACAGTTTTTTTTTTTTTTGTTGTTGTTGTTGTTTTGTTTTTTTAAAATCAGCTTTCCTTCAATCTTAGGCTGCGGTGTCTTTTCTAGTATTTTAAACACACGAGACATCCATACCCGCCCACATCATCCACACCCACATTCACACACCCAGACCCAACCTAATGATACCAACTTAGTCATACAATGAAGTGGACATTTGAGTATTTGTTTACAGGAAGAAATGAAACACAGAAAAACAAAACCCCAACTGAATCATAAAGACAGGCCTGTTTATCTTTAATTTTTCTTCCAAGAAACTTTCCCAGAATTTTTGGGAGGCGGATAGGATGGGGTGGGAAGTAAAAGATTGTATCGCAGAAAAATGGTATGTACATCTAAAAAATCCTTGTACAAACTGTGTGTAGTTTAGAACAATCAAATTCCCACCGGGGGGGACGAGAGTAGCCCACACTCTCCGGGGCTATAGGTCCACCTGTTATTACATGTTTTGCCAGAGGGGGCGCTAGCACCAAGAGGAAACAGGCTGTACGCTTGCTCTTGTGCCGGTGGTGTAAAACTGAATGAACAATTCTTAGGAGTTCTCAGAAAGGTCCAAGTGATAATTAAACAAAAGAAATCCAGCCTTCTGCAGAGGGTTTATTAACTGATGCTGAGTCAGCACCACGGTGGACAGAAAAACAATGTAGTCATCCCGAGGGCTGGCCTGCTGCTAGCTGTCTCCACTGCCGATCAGTTAACACGGTTTTTTCACTTCCCTTTCAGGATAAGCTCTGCTCCTGGGCCACAAGAGACGTGCAACTGTCAGTGAGTCCGCGACAGCGGCGTAAAGGGATAGGCAAAGGGTGGCAGGCAGGGTGGGAAGAGGGCTATTTTAGGCCAAATATTTACTTTAATGACTGGAAGATGCCAGTGAATCAACTCACGGTTAATTAATATCAGCCTGCACTCACCTTCTGAGGTGGTGAAATGGGCTTGAGTCTAGGGAGGACGCAAACATCAAATACCAGTGTGAGGCTTAGCCAGGCAACCCTAAAATTAGTTCCAGGTGTTTCTGCTGAGTTGGACAAAGTCATAGGTGGAACTATCAGGAAAGTAGATTTTGGGAATACAGTGTTGGAATACAATGTCCTTGTAGTGTTTACTTCTTGTTTCAAAGAGATGAGAAAAAAGCCAAATAGCTCTAGGCCAATTTTTGATAATGATTATGGAGTTCAGGACAGAAAATGATGTAACTTAAAATGAAGAGCCCAGAAAAGGAGAAAGGAAAATGGAAAGGAAGCAAGATCCATATATGTTCATATTACAGTACCTAGGTGTTGTCCAGCGCAGAACTGCTAGGCAGGGTGAGAAAAAGGCCAGTTGTGAGAATCACCCAGCCCTCCTGGACAGCACAACAGGGCTATCTTGAATGTGGACTAAGGGCTGGGAGTTGCTCGCGCAGGGACAATGCAGAGAGCTGAGGCTGCCACGCTCTGCAATCTTCAATGCTAAAATGTTTGCTCTAAACAATCCCTGGGCCCATCTTCAGTCACTGTGTTGTCTTCTCCAGGCTTAGGACACCCCAAAACTCCCCCAGCAGTTGCCTTTATGATTCGGCCTTTCCCAGCTGGAGTTCACTCACATGGACTGTGAGAAACGGTAGCCCATCGCAAGCAATCCCCAAGCTCTGTTCTCAGAACCCTGCTCTTTCTTCTGATGCATCATCACAAGCCAACTTTTATTCAGTGTCAGCGCCTGGGCCAGGTCCCTGCCCCCTCAGCCTTGGGTGGGTTGGGAATCACTAGTGGGCCAGACAGCTGTATGGGGCAAAGGACTATTGTAGCTATTGCAGCATGAAGGGAGACTGAGCACCAAATCTGGAGACCGGGCTCCACTTGGGTTAAAAAAGCCTTTTTTTTTTTCCCTAAGGAAAGTTTAAAAAAAAAATGGGATGAAATATGCTCAAGATGAAACAAGTTTTCATTTTCTAATTCAACTCCTGCTCTAACCAAACAAGGTCAATGACAGGCTAACCACATCAATAGAGCACCCCCCACCCTCTTCCCCACTCCCTACTCACCCACCCACTCTCAACCCCCACACCCATTTCCCACTTCCTGTAAGTTAGGCATCTTCATGCTGGTAAACATTTGGGGACCAACTGTAAGCCTGAGCCTAAGAGAGGGGCACTGTGGCTTTGAAGCCCTCCCACATGTCTCAAAGCCAGGATGAGAACTGGAGGGGCATTTGGTTTTTAAACTCTCACAGCCTTTTCAACTCAAGTCACTGGGCTTGGCTTCTCTGGCTGCCTTTCTTTTTCTTTTCTTTCTTTCTTTTGAAAAAAAAAAAAAAAGAAAGAAAGCTGGACAAGAAGAACAAGTACGTGTGTGAGCGAGAGAGAATGTATGCATGACACATGCTGTATTACGATGCGGAGTGTGTGTCATGGGTGTGATATGTGTATGATATGTTTCAGTGATGTGTTAAATCAGTTTAAAAATAGCATTAGCTCCCTTTGCATGACACAGCTTTACCTCCCCAAAACTGGAGCAAACACTGGCAGGGCCCAGACTTCCCAATGGTGATCCTAGGGGCCTGTGGCATGCTTTAGAATGATGTCAGTGTTTTGACTTCCTAAAGAACGGAAATAAAGATTAAGTGAATTAAAGTAGGACTCTCTTCTTGCTCTAGGAATGTAGCAAAGATAAGTGTTCTCCTAAGGCCTGTAAAAACCTTGGAGATGGCTGCCGTGTCAGGACTTCCCAGAGCTGTCCATACCACGACGCCTCAGTATATTTTGGTTTGTCATCAGAGTTACAGTTTTGTTTTTATCTAATTATTCACATATTTTAAAGTTATTCATTCCGTTAAACATCCACCAACTTAACAAATAATGCCAGCAGTGCGCCTCATCTCCGTGGCATCTGTGGGGGAAACCGCTGTGGGTTTCCACGATCTGATTGCCTTCCTAATCATGCTTTTATTATGGTGATTCAGACATGAGGGATCTTAATTCCTGAAAAGGCTGTGGGAAAAGCAATCATTTCTGAACCCAGAAAATGTCCTCTAAGCCGGAATTTGGAGGGAAAGGAATGAGGCGGGCACTAACAGGAGGCAGAGCAGAGGCCCTGACAGAAGGAGAGAGGGCCAGCAGGGCAGGTGCACCCTCCAAAGCAGGTTTCCTCCTCTCCTCTCCTCTGGGGGAGGAAGAAGAGCTTCCACCTCAGTGAGACCCTGGGGCAAATGTTTGCCTCTCTCTTTCAGTGGGAGGAGAAGCCTCCCAGCAAGAGGAAAGGCCCACAGAAAGATAAAGGTGGCATGCACAAAGCCCTGGGTTCAACTCCTAGCCCCGCATAAAAGCAGATGAAGTGCCCTGTGCCTGCCATCTCCACAGGGAGTCTTGATGCAGGAGTCTCAGAAATTAAAGGTGATCTTCAGCTAACAGCAAGTCAACCTGTCATGGAGGCAGAAAGGGTTGATGAATACTTCTCATTCCTTCCAAGGAAAGATTAAAGACAGTAGAGGCTTTGTGTGTGCGCGCATGCGTGTGCATTCATTCCAAGGGGAGTTAGAAGCAGATAAAGAGAATTATAGGAGTAACAATGAAACCTTTGAATCGCTGGCTCCTGTCACATGTATAGACTCTGCCCCATGGGGTTTAGTACTTTACCTGAGCTGAAGAGCAGATTCGTAACAAAACCCCACTTTCCTGCTCGGAAAACTGAGGACGGATGTCCAGCTGCTTAAAAGCATGTGCCCCCTGGCTTTGCCTACAGTAACTAGATCTCACCTACAACCATGTCCCTGGGAGATACCAGCTCATAGACATGGCTGCCGCCTAGGAAAGCAAACCCATAACTTGCAGAACCCCCAAATGCAGAGTTCTGAATATTATACCAATATCACATCAGATTGCAGAACCTTTTAAGTTGGACCTGGAG
The DNA here is from genome assembly GCF_037038515.1 of Microtus pennsylvanicus. Lineage (NCBI taxonomy): Eukaryota > Metazoa > Chordata > Mammalia > Rodentia > Cricetidae > Microtus > Microtus pennsylvanicus. The sequence goes on along the minus strand of NC_134579.1, from coordinate 162,998,320 downwards.
TTACTGGTCCCTTTTCACTTGAGAGGTTGAGAGGTGGTAGAGGCAAGAGAAAACAATGCTATTACAATAATAGGCCTCCTCTAATAAGCACCTTATCTTCTGAAAAATCTCCCCGCTGTTGACTATGAATAAGCCAGATAACCCTTTTAACAGGAAGACAGTGAGGGGGTTCTGATCCATCAGCCCGGACAAAGATAGTGGGAGATTCTGAAGCCGGCAACCAGGACTTATCTGGTCTCCATCTACAGCCCATTGTTTCCCCAAAGTGCCTACCAGGGAAACAAGCCGCCTATTAATGTTCAATAGGAATCTTCCCCTTAAGGTGCACCTGCGGGGGCCAAGGGGCAACACTGTATTACCTAAGAATGGGATCCTCCAAAGAGAAAGTAACAGCTTGGTGTTTTAAAGGGAGGCTTCCTAATAGCTGCTTTCCAACGAGCAGACACTTGTTTTTTAGGAGAGCTAAGCCCACAATGGAGAGCCATTAAAAGTATTAGAGCATAGACTGCCACCAGGATCCTCTGGAGGAGAGCTGGGTCCTGACAAAAGACAATTAAAGCTGATAAATCCGAGCTACTTGTTGCAGGTCTAATTCCTCCTAATTGTATTCTACTTGTATTGAGGGATGAAGGAAGCTAGTCTAATCTCTGGGGTACCTGACCTATTTCCTAAAGGATCTTCTTCCCAGCATTCTTTTCTTCCCATCTGGACCCCTTTCCTCTTCCCTAAGACATGTGGAGAAGACCCGTAAAGGCTGGCAGGAAGAGGACAGAGGCTACATTTAAGTCAGTGACTCTGAGGGCCCCAGACACTACACTAATAGGTAACAGCTAATCATGCTAATGGGTTGGCCAGCGATTACACTCCACTCTTTGCATTAGGCCCAACAAGTGGCACAAAGCACACTTAGGGTCCCAGCTCTAGTTCCCTGCTAGATGCCAAGTGTGCACTGCCTCAGCGATTCTGAATATAGCGCTGTCTCTCTGGTTGTACTATCGCAGCTGGCTATAGTGAAGGTTCCTTGCATCCAACACCCCAAAGGGTAGAATTCTGCTGAAGAATAGCGTTTTGAATGCCAGAGACCCCTACAGACCTACTCAAGGTTTGACCTACATGTCAACTTTGTATTAACATGAAGTTAACTTCAGAATGTGTTATGTGTGTATGTAAAGATATCACAATAAAACTCAATATTTTGTGCCATTGGTATATGCAGAGGAAAACAAGAGGAAGGAGTGAGAGCTCACTGGAAGCCTCGTCAGGATGGGGACAAGATGCTTTCTTTCCTTACCCCCCTCCAGCCCCTCCTCCCCATGTCAACCAGTAACAAAAGAGTAAGTCTCAGGGCTGCAATTATCTCAGAGAAAGTACTTTTCCAGGGCGAGCAGAATAAGGCACTTTCGGTGCCCTCCAGATATGCAGCAGTCACCAGCGAGCTTTAATTTTGCCCTTTCCATACAATTAGAAATTGTGTCTTATTTGGTGCACTGCTACAGGGACCCTGCTAGGAAACCATCAGGAGCCCATCCTAAGCACTATGGGAGGTAAACCCCACAGCCGCCCGAATCTGTCTCTGTTCCTTTAGATTAGGGAGTGAGAACAAAATATTGCGGAGAACTCCCTCGCTCTGCAGTAGTCTGAGCAAGCTGAGCCAGTGACAGGCAGCCCCCAGCAGGGGCTCAACTGATAAACTGTGTCAAACTCCAACCATTTGTCAGCTCCAGAGAGGGGAGAACAAGCTGAAAGATGGACTCAGGAAACAGATTTATCTGGTGTAACACATTAACTAGTCTAAATACCAGTAGATAAATGTAAACACTTTTGCGGGGAAGAAAAAAAACTCATCTCAGGGCCCAGGCTGAACTGGATGTTCTCCAAGCTTTCACCTCCTCAGGTGAGTGACACCAATGGCTTCTTGATGATGTTTCCAGAATACAGTTAAACAAACTAAAGGCTTGTGTCCTTACTGACGGCGATTTCGATTATAAAAGATTTTCTGCCAGACTTGAAGAAAGAGGTCTCCGTTCTCTGGAATAGAGGTTTTCCAAAGTACCGTCGTAAACACGAATGTAGTGAAAACATGAGCTCATGCCTCACACAAATGTCCACATTGCTTCGTGTTATTCTGAACATTCTTGGAAGCGTTTTTTAACTTTATCAGTTCCCATAAAAAGGCAAGAGAGAGGCCGCTAAAGTGTCCATAGCACCGCAAGTCTGCAAAGCCCGCTAAAGCACAGAAGTAAACACATGCTTCCAGGACAGGCTGCGCCCCTGTAGAACACAAAGCACTTGGTTCCCGTCCCCGCGCTGACCACTTTTGTTTTGTTCAGACTTTACCAGGGAAGCCGTTCTAGTAAATGGAATCTTCTGTGGTCTTTTACCTCCTCTAATCGGTCACCGTTATCATGAAGACTCAATCCTCAGCCCAGTGCCTGGTCTGTATGAATGTCTGCTGAATAGACTAACAGTGGTTCTTGGATCCTACCTGGAAATGAGACACCGGAACTTGCTCAGAAGACACTTTTGCTAGAGAAAGGATAGGGCACTCAGTCCACAGTCATGGAACTTGGGAAGTATTCTAGGGCAGAAGCCATCAACATAAGGAAGGATCTCAGCACGTGAAAATAAATTCTTTCATTAAAAAATAATCGAAACAGGGTCTTGCCATGTCTCTGGCTAATGCAGGCCTTGAACCCACAGAGACCAGCCTGCCTCTGTCTCCCAAGTCCTAGGGTTAAGGTGGCTGCCACCAAGCTAGACCTAAATGTAGTCGACTTTGCAGGCAAACTGCTCACCCAGTTCTTGTTGGATCTGCTTACAGCCCCTCTCACATGGACGCACATCTCCTCCCTGGAATTCTTTCTGGAAGTTTCTCCTGCCAGTCTTAGCTCCGTCCCCTGTTCCACAGCCACTCTACCCCATAACAATTGGGTTAAACTGGTGAAATCAGTAAGTTATACTCCTTGATGCTTAGTAAGCTGATAGAATAATTCTGATGGCAAAATTAATTTTGGATGTGCAGCAGTATAAAACCAAGATAAATAAGTCACACAATTATCTTACATACCATGTGTTTGTGTGTGCAAATAGTTTGACAAAGTAGACTAAAACTATACTTTCCTAAGTGTTAAGACTTCTTCACATAATACTAATTTATCTCTTGATGGAGGAAGGTCATTGGTTAAAAAATAAAGAAACTGCTTGGCCCTCATAGGTTAGAACATAGGTGGGTGGAGTAAACAGAACAGAATTCTGGGAGGAAGAGGAAGTGAGGTAAGATGCCTCAGACAGACGTCATGCTCCCCTCTCCCGGGCAGAAGTGATGCAGCTCCGACCCAGGATGGACGTAGGCTAGAATCTTCCTGGTAAGCGCACCTTGGGGTGCTATACACATTATTAGAAATGGGCTAGTCCAGGTGCGAGAGTCAGCCGAGAAGAGGCTAGATATAATGGGCCAAGCAGTGTTTAAAAGAAAACAGTTTGTGTGTTGTTATTTCAGGGCATAAGCTAGCCAGGCAACCAGGAGCTGGGGCGGCAGGAACACAGCCCGCAGCTCCTACTACAATCTCTAGTTTGGATTAGTGCTCAGAGCATTAAACCCTTCAGAGACAATGGCATCCTTATTTTCTGTTCATAAGTAAGTAAGAGCTTCTTGGGTGTTTGTAAAAGAAAGAACGATAAAACATAATCAACATATCCATTCTCCTGAACAGCTTCTACATGATGTATGCTTAAAGTTTCACAGCCACCATTACTGTAAATTCTTTTTGCTGGACACAGATAGCATCATTACCATATTCACTTATCTTCCAACATTAGTGCAGCATGCAAGTTCCACGTCAGTCTGAAGTTCTATATACTTTAACTCTTCTTTACTTGCAGTGATCCTTATGATAGTCTTATGTCAGCCAGCTTTCTTAAATGTTTAGAACGAGAGTGTGGTGTTGAAAGGAAGATGCTCTCTGTATTTCAACCCCCCAAAAGGACCATCTACTTTCAATTAAGAGCATGGCTCCTTCCTTTGTAAGTACTGGTGAGCATCCGACAGCAATAATAGCAGTCAGTGTGTTAAAGCCATGGAAACAATCACAATCCCATCTGAGGGCCAGGGACAAAACTTATCAGAACCAGGGACATGTTGTGGTTATTGTAAGGCTGTGCTTATTTTTTTGATTTCCCAAGAAGCCATTGTTGCTAAATATTATGTCCTTATTTTATCCAGAATACTGAATATAAAGAGGCAATTCTTTTAAAATATACACAACTGCTGAAGCCAGATCCCAAACCCTGGCAAAATATTATTTCTCCTCCCAGAAATCTAATTTAGTATAGGAAAATGAGTTTTGAAAACTATTTACTTTGGAAATGAATCCACTGAGAATTAATAACAAACTGTTCTTCCTTTCAAATGTTGTCCAATATTTACTTATTTGTTATTTATTTTACTTTTTCTAGAGTCGTAATCATGTTTGGCAAGAGTATTACCACTGAGCTACAACCCCGGTACCCAAAGTTCAATTTGTAACAATTTGGTTTTAGGTTCTTTAGCTCTTACTTATTTCCTTCCTTCCTTTCTTTCTTCATAGTATCCACTGGAATGTGAATCTGTGTTCATATGTGGGGAAGCAAATCTGTGTGCACAAGTGTGTGTGTGTGTGTGTGTGTGTGAGAGAGAGAGAGAGAGAGAGAGAGAGACAGAGACAGAGACAGAGAGACAGAGAGAGGCAAAGAGAAGCAGAGACAAAGAGAGACAGAGAACATATGTGTGGAGGCCAGAAATTGATTGCTAGGTGTTTTATTGTCTTGTCCCCCAGCTTACATGCTGAGCAGGGTCCCTTTCTTGAAACTCAAAGCTTATGGGTTTCTTTTGGGATCTCTTGTGATGGGATTACAGACAGCTGCCAAGACCATCCAGCGTTTACATGGCTGCTGGGATCCAAATTCCTGTGGTCCTCACACTTTCTCTGGAAACACACTTACTGCTTTTCCATTTCCCTGGGCACAGAGGCGTTTCTAATTGAGATGAGTTGAAATATTACATTGATTACATAGTCAAAACTAACTTTGTTTCCAAATTGATTGAGTAACCACATGGTTGATGCTTTCTTATCCAGTGCAAATGGGACCAATCACTCTAAGATTATGGAAACAGTCAACCCGAAGACAGTTAAAAATAATAATTACTAATCTTCAACACTGACTCTCAATCAACATATCAATGAGTAGCGACTTTCCCATCATTGATTCAGGGCCAAGAGCTGATGGCTGAGAATGGACTTCTCCCTGTTCAGCACACGAAATGCCATCCCTGTGTAAACCCTCCCACAGAGAAAGCCCCTCCACAGAGAAAGCACATTAAATGAGGTATGTCTCCACAGCCTTGTGTATTTAAAAAACCAGTCCCTCTTTGGAGAGGTTAAGGAATTTGTATGGAGAGCCCCTTTGCTGGAGAAAGCACAGCTTGGGGGAGGGGACTGGCTTTTAGAGTTGATATCCTCGCCCCATTTTCAGTTTGCATTGAAGATGTGATTGCTGAGGTTCCTGCCAGGCCACCTGCTACTAAGCCTCCCCTGCCTCTATGGCTTCTTATCTCTCTGGAACCATAAACCAAAATAAACTCTCAAGTGGCTTTTGGTCACTGTATTTTATCATAACAACAACAACTACTACTATAATAAACCCCCAAATAATAAAGCACCATATCCTACTATATTTATACTTTCCCACAGTATTTTGTAGTTTTACACAATCTCTTTGTATTACAAGATTTTTCAGTTTCAGGTTTTTTAAAAAAAAAATTCTACTTTTCTTATTTAATGGAAACAACTCTTAGCAATATTTTATTGGTTTATGTAATAGTCGTGTCACATAAATGCAACAAATACTAACTATTCTTTGTAAGCACAAAAAAGAGGGCCTATGAGACAACTCAGGAGGTACAGGTATTTGCTAAACACCTGACAATCCACGTTTGATACCCAGAACCTATAAGGTGGAAAGAGAGAATCAGTTCCCGCGTGTTTTCATATGCATGCCACAGCATATGTGCGCTCAGTCCCAACACAATGAATAAATAAATGTAATTAATCAAGAAACACAAAGAAGACGTGCTAGGCACAGTAAAGAACTGCCTAGACAGAGGACGTGAGGGATGCTGGAAAATGCAACAGCTTGGTCAACACTTCTAAATAATCAGTTAGTAACCAAAGTCAAAGCTCACCAAGGGGTTAATGAATAGTTTTAAAGAGGTAATAAACAATAAAAAAAATTTAAAACAAGTTTATGTCTTAAAATTTTTAAAAATATTCTCATTATTCACAATTCTGAGATATGCAAAAACTTTTTAATGAATCTGAAAGATAGATTATATGAAAATGTTCTGACCTAAATGATAAGACCTATGCTAAGAGACTATCCTATAAATAAGTCCTTTCCATACCTACAATTACCTAGGATGTTTCCACTGATGTTTTGTTTGTTTGCTTGCTTGAGGCAGAGTATTACTATGTAGCTCAGGCTGGCCATAAACTCACTATGAGCCTAGGCTAGCCTGCCGTTCTCGGGAATCCTCCTGCCTAACGTCCTGAGTGTAGGAGTTACAGGCCTAGGCTACGACACTCGGCAGATTCATCAAGCACACTGACAAACAGTTACTAGCAGAGCTCAGATCCCAAGCAAACAATTTCTAAAGTTAAATGCTGGGAGTTCACTCAGCAATGGTGCTTAAATATACAACAGACAGGGGGATTTTAGAAACAGTTCTACTAAAAATAAGTTACTCTTATTATTAACACAAAAGCAATTAGTCTTTATGGAAATGTTTCTATAAATATAGAGGACATTGACATTTCCTAAAACACCACCACCTAGGCAAAGTCTGGCAGGGCCGTGCTGGTGAGGCTGATGAACCTGAGAGCCCTGTGCCATGAGATTTTTAAGGACGAAGAATGTAGCTGGGCAGTGATGGTGCCCATCACGTCTTTAATCCCAGCCCTCAGAGGCAGTGGATCTCTGTGATTTCAAGGCCATCCTGGTCTACAGAGTGTGGTCCAGAACATCCAGGGCTACACAGAAAAGCTCTGTCTCAAAAGAATAAAAATAAAAAAGAAAAGAAAGAATGCAAGCAAGCAGAATATGAGGCAACGACTATCAGAATGAATCTGGCAGGGGTTTGGGACTCAGGTTCTAAACATAAAAGCTGCAGGTCTGGGGTGGAAAGGAGCAGAGAAGGAAGCTGACCTAGAGAACTGAAGGAAAGTCAAACACTGCCCTTGAGTGAGGGGGAAAACCATAGTGGCCTTTGGCTCCTGAGAACCCCAGGAGGCCGCTTTTCCTGCATTTGCCTGGAGGCATCCAGGAGATTACCCTGTGTGTCCCGTCCATAAATCCCACTGAGGGCCTCACACAGCCGCTTGGGTAAACAGGATGGTTTATTATTCCTCGCTGTAGCCACGTTGGTATTTTTAAAAAGCCAGTCATCGTTGGCAATTTGGTGTAGATTCTAGCACTTGAGTGTCACTTCTAAATGGCCATGCATCACAAATAATGGCTTTGTTTATTCCTGGTGTTTGGAGGCAGTGGCTCATAACCAACTTGAACTCCTGGTCCTCTTGCCTCTCCTTCCCCACTGCTAGGATTGCAGCTCTGCAGGCTATCACTCTGGTCCAGGACATAGGGCATTTCCCTTACCGCTGTGAACCCTCCCCAAGTCTGCCTCACTCTTAACAGCCAGAGTATTCCAAAGCGCAAATATGTCTTTTTTAAAATTTAATTAATGATCAACATATATTGTTTGCAGTGCTGAGGATTAACCCAAGATCTTCCTAAATTCATATTCTACCACAGAGCTACACCCCAGACGTAATGTATCTTTTTCCCCTAATGTATTTTTTTTTTTAACAAATCTTTTTTTTTTTTTTTTTTTTTTTTTTTTTTTGGTTTTTCGAGACAGGGTTTCTCTGTGGCTTTGGAGCCTGTCCTGGAACTAGCTCTGTAGACCAGGCTGGTCTCGAACTCACAGAGATCCGCCTGCCTCTGCCTCCCGAGTGCTGGGATTAAAGGCGTGCGCCACCACCGCCCGGCTCCCCTAATGTATTTTTAAACTATATAGACTACTTTAAAATCTTGGGAATCTGAGCCTGGAGGTCAGGATTTGAAATATGCTGAATTAAAAGTCACATCTAAATTCCCAAGTGTGCTATAGATAAAGGTGTAAGACCTTAACAGAGTCCCGAGAGTCAGTGCACTTCTCTCCCACCTGGCCATGGCCCAAGGATTCTTGGCTAGTAACTGATTCTAATCCCAACAAACATACTTATTCAAATTAATTCATAGCACAAGACTGTCTATTTTCAAACAAAATTATCAAGTATCTGAGTATTATGCTGTTTAATTTTATTTCTGAGATAGGGTCGCTCTAAGTGGCAAAAGTTGAACTAGTGGGCATCCTCTTGCCTCAGAGAACTCCCAAATGTTGACATTACAGGTGTGAGCCATCAGACTCAGCTAAAATTAACTTAAATTATAAAATATTTTTAGCTATTTTCTAGGCAAAACAATAAATAAAATAAACAGTACCATGTACAATGAATATACACAAAAAATTATAAATAATTTTAATTTTTTTCCCCCAGGACAGAGTTTCACTGTGTAACTCTGGCTTTCCTGGAACTTGTTGTGTAGATCAGGCTGCCTTCAAACTTACAAAGATTGTCCTGCCTCTGCCTCCCAAGTGCCGGGATTAAAGAAATGGGCCACCACCACCTGCTAATAAGTTCAGTTTTTAAAAAGGCAAGTTCTCAACATTATTTAGCTGACCAAAGGGTATAGACTGTAAAACAGCTTTATCACATTTTAGAGAATTTTTATAATGAAGAAATAATAAATATCTGGGGCTCGAGAGATGGCTCAGTGGTTTAGAGCACTAGGGGGCTCTTAAAGCTCCTAACCAGAGCTGGGTTTCCAGCGCCACATTGTGGCTCACAAACATCTGTAATTCCAATTCTGGGACATTCATTGTCCTCTTCTCTCCTCTCTGGCACCAGGCATGCATCCGATGCACAGATATATGTGCAGGCAAAATTTCCATACACATAAATAAATAAATATATCTTTAAAATTAATAAATAAGATAGTCTCTTTAGCACTATAGCAATGTTGAGAATACTTCTTACCTCTATTCACACAGTCACACTTTCTTTCCTCTGCTCAGCGTTGAAGGGAACAGCCAGCAGCCAGTTCTCACCCCCTCTCCTATTCCTGTGACATCATTACTTCCCCTTCTTGAGAATCAGATTGTTCACAGCACTGGCAGTGGCTTCTGAGAAGCCCTAAGGCCTGCTGGCATAAGGTTCCCTTCAAGGTACCCATGGAAGTCTGTGTGGGATGAGGAGGATTGAAACCAGCCTCTTTCCAGAGAAGAGTGAAATCTGCCCCACCATGTTTCTGTTCTCTTTTACCGGGAGCTCAAGACAGAAATGCTTAGAAGGTTGTTGCTCCGCTCCATACTACAGGCAGCAAAAACTGTTCCTCCTTCAGTGCAGAGCCTCCCAAAAGCACACGCTGACTCTAGTTACCAGGTCTTGAGTTCTATTACAGGCGGTTCATAGAAGAAAAAACTAACTGTACTGTTAACCGCGAGATGGGAGAGAAAAATCTAACTACCTACTTATCCATCTAGCTCTATATGTCTCTCTGTTATAACAGACAGTAGCCAGATGTGCCTTTAGTCTCAGGTGAGGCGACTCCCAGCTGTGTGCTGCATTCCTGGGACAAGAGGACCACAGTTCTCAGAGCTATCTCCTTCACAGTCTAAATTCTTGCAGAAGAAATGAATAACACTCTGTGGAAAGTTTCCACGGGGTCATTTCCAGGTGATTTTATTGTTGCCGTCTCTTAGAAAATGAATTTGCTCTTTGCTTCTTTTTCCCAACCACAGAGAAATAATTCAAAGGTGTGAAGGACATCTTTCTTTCTCACACTGGATAAAAAAAGAGACATGTCTGCGATTTAGTATGGGCGTGACTACACAAGCCCAGGCAATGGCAAACGGAGATACAGCACACGGACAGTAAACCATTAAAATATGCTCCACAAATGCTTTCGTTAGTAGCCTTCAGACCTTGCTGAAAACCAGAACAGCCCGGAAAATCTTAAAATATTAGCATTAAGGTTGATTTTGATACCAATGGAATCAAATGGTGAGGTGGGAGCCAGCTAGTTCCTTGGGTGGTTTAGACATGCTATCAAATATGGGGCCTTTGCTTTATTTAGCCAGAGTTCATCTTTTAAATATTCTATACACATAAAATATTGTCTCTCCTAATGCTTCCTGCAAAAATGTCATTTTGTTGCATATTGTGATTGTTATATCTTTTTAGTCTAGGTTTTAGTTAATATACAAGATAAGGAAGTTCATCATGACATCTTCAATCATAAATATCATTGTATTTTCTCATATCTACTTGCTTATTACCCCCCTGCCCCTCTCCACCCTATTAGTTTCTCTTCTGCTTTTGCATCATATTTGTATAAATATATTGTTAAATCTGGGCTCTGCATGACAGAAGCACACAGTATTTGTCCTTCTTCTCTGCTTTACTCTTTCTTGTACCCTCATTCCCCCCTCCTTTTTGTCCCCACTTTCAGTATGCACAGTCTCCTTTGGCCTTTATGTAATTCAGTCCTGGGTACACAAACAGCTTCTAAGTATACAACTTGGATTGATAATACACAGTCTGCTCCGGGACTGACAAAGGACCTGGTGCAATGAGGTTAAGCATACAATTTCTGCACTAAATACTTGAGTTGGTAGCCGCAGATCATATGGCTATTCCAGTTATGGGAGAATTTGTGACTCAGAAGAGACACTACCACCAAGAATGTGGATGAATAAACAATACATACCCAATGCTGGAAAATCAACTAAAAATTATACATTCTGTGGCTGGTTTAGAGCATAGTTGAGAGTGCTTGTCTAGAATGCATGAACCCTTACACTGCCACAATAATACCAATTCTACATGCTATTGAAAGTGGGTTGGTATTATCATCTTCCTGCGCTGATTATATGTACATATATGTATACATTTATGTATGTATATATATGTGTACATATGCACATACTCATAACACACACAAACACCAGACCTGTGTCAAACTCACGGGCATCCAAGTACTGGGATCAAAGCTGTGAGCCACCACACCTAGCTCATAAGATATATTCTTAAAATATGTGGTTCCAACATACCATTAGAAGTTGCAACTGTTCAAAGAAACAGTGGAAGGTTGGTCAGAAGAATAAGTATTTAAAGGGACTAAGACCTGCTCTTTGGGGTATGACATGGTACCTCAACACAGTCAGACACCACCATGTTTCTCAAAGGAGAAGATAGACAAACACAGTCAGACATCACCATGTTTCTCAAAGGAGAAGATAGACAAACACAGTCAGACATCACCATGTTTCTCAAAGGAGAAGATAGACAAACACAGTCAGACATCACCATGTTCCTCAAAGGAGAAGATAGACAAACAAAGTCAGACATCACCATGTTTCTCAAAGGAGAAGATAGACAAACACAGTCAGACATCACCATGTTTCTCAAAGGAGAAGATAGACAAACACAGTCAGACATCACCATGTTTCTCAAAGGAGAAGATAGACATTTGTTCACGAATAATATTATCAACACTTACATAAAAATAATATCAAAAGATATTAGTACTTAAAATGTTAGGATTAATCTGTTTCTAGGTAGTTACACAGCATACTTTGTTTATTTAACTTTTCTCTAAAACTTTTAAAGACTTATTTATTTATCATGTGTATGCTTTCGCCTGCATGTATGTCTGTGAACCATGTGTGTGCCTGGAGCCTGTGGAGGTGAGAAGAGGGCATGTGATCCCCTGGAACTGGAAATTAATGGCTGTGAGCCACCATATAGGTGCTGGGAACTAAACCTGCTCCTTTGTAAGAACAGCCAGTGAGTGCATTTAACTGCAGAGTCATCTCTATAGCCCCTATATACTTCTTCTAGAAATAAATCTACCAATAACTTAGAAAATCCCTAACATTTGGTCAAATAATTCATATGCATAGGAATAGGTTCATGGGAAAATAATTTGAGTAGTCAGAGTGATATAAGCATATTTAATTAGAATGTCATATATAGTTATGCTAAATTAGAAACAGTATGAGTACTGAAATTTATGGAAACGTGCTACTTAGAGTATGATGTTGGTTATGACATTGCTATTATTCAGCCACTGAGAAGGTTTTGAGGCGAAGGTAGTGGAGAGCGTGCCACAACAAGCCACAGGGGAAAGGGACCAATGCGAAAAGTCCTGCTACTCCATTTGCTTCTCCAGACAGCGACAAGGAAACCCTTTGATGTAAAGAAGAAACATCTCAAGCCATTAGAAGGGGTATCCGAATGTGGATGTCGCTTCTCCCTTTTCCTCATCTAATTAGTCCTAATGAAGACAGCAGTCATAAATTTCCATTAACTATACTCCTCATCTGGCACAGGCCCACGGGTCCATATGTTAGGTCTTTCAACTGACCAAATGTGACAGCCCCGGAAAATGATTTAGCTTAAAGAAAAAGAAAAAAATTCAGTAGATAAAAATAATGACAGACACCTAGGAAGTCTGAAAAGGTAATAATAAAAAACAAATCAAAAGAATCCAGAATAAGTAGGGGCTAGGAAGAAAGAATGTCACATTCAATGTATTTTCAAAATCTTGGCTTTCGTTCTTTCCTAAGTCCATCTAATCACAGCTGATAAAAAAAAGGTTTGCGGTGAAGAAAATGCACGTGGGTGCTGGAATCCAGCTCGCTGGGTCCTACTCACTTCACTGAGGAAAAAAACCCTCGTCACCAGAGTCAGGCCACCAGTGGAAAGTGTAGCACAGTGCATTTTTTATCGAGCAGAAATATTTAGCTTGGCTGTCTGCCAGAGAATGTTGGAAGAGCGAGCTGAATGAGGGGATTTACCATCCACGTGCTGGGCACGTGGCATCCAGAGTCTCCTGGCTGTCCCTACTCTCAGGTGTCTGCACAGGGCAGAGTGCTGTGAGATTCCAGGCAAAGGAAAGGAGGACAGGGCACCATCTTAATGGACAGACTGGCGGCTTTTCTCAGGCTAGCTTTCTTCTGCAATTGCTCCAGTTGTAAAATTGGGATGTCAGAGGTTGACGAGCTAGCCATACTTACTGTGCAAGCGTAAGGACCTTGGCTTGGTCGCCCAAAACTGACCAAAGGAAAAAAAAAAGTGAGATACCCTATCTAGAAAAGTAAGGTAGAAAGCAATTGAGAGGGATACTTGATGTCAGTATCTGGCCTCTGGGTATACACACACACACACACACACACACACACACACACACCACAACACAAACAAATCCTGGGCACATTCTAGGTATTGATGTTCGAAGGAAAAACCCCTCAAATTATTAGTTTCACAAAACTCCAAAGATGCTTTCCTTTAAATCTATTTCATTTCATTGATTTATTGCTGCGTAGGAATGTGGAGATCAATCCTGTGGAGGTCAATCCTCTTCCTCCACAATGGCGGTCCCAGGGTATCAGTATTGGTAGCAGGTGATTTCATCTGCTGAACCATCTCACCATCTCTGAATGTAGTTTTTATCAAAGCCAAGTCGATGTGGCTGTATGGGGGATTAAGGGCTGAAAGACCTGGATATGAGGTCATCCTGGCTGGGTTAGGATCTTCAGTCTCCTAGTTCCACAAGGCCTGGCTCTAGGCAAGTTAATTCCCTTTTTCTTCAGCAGAATGGAGATAACGGCACTAAGGTCCTTAGGAGGGTTTGGAGCCTCAAAGTGGGGATACGTGTGAAGCATCTAGAAAAGGGCCCAACACACAAAACGTGCTCAATAACTGAAGTAAGGCACAGCTTTATAATAAATATCATTTAGGGGACTGGAGAGATGGCTCAGTGCTTAAGAGCACTGGCTGCTCTTCTAGAGTACCAGGTTCCAGTCCCAGCACTCACAAAGTGACTCAGAACCAATTTCAAGGAATTTAATGTTTTCTTTTGGCTTCTGAGGGCACTCAGAACACACATAGTATACAGACATGCATGCAGGCAAAACACCCATACAAATACAATTAAATTTTAAAAAATACAGTTTTACAGAAGACATATAATGGGGAAGATGCTTGGACTCATAGTTGACATCACTATAATACTTTTTTTGTTAGAAAAGACATGCTTGCATTTTCATAGGAATTAGATGGCAAATATATACACACATTAATTATCAATTGTAAATAGGTGGTAAAATGTTATTTTTCTTCTTTCTGTATTTTCTAAAAGATTAAACAGTGAGATCTGGAGGGAGAGCTCTGTGAGTAGAGCACCAGGCTTGAGTTCAATTCCTAGAGCCCACATGGTGGAGAGAGAGCCAGCTCCTACAAGGTGCCCTGACTTTTACATTCCTGCTGTGTCCTGACTGTCAGGACACACACACATGCACATACAAATGAAATAAAATCTCCCAAAAGTTTTTGAAAGAGAAAAAAGCCTTTCTAAAAAAGAGGGTCCGAGACGCTGTCTTCTGGTTCCCATCTCCATTTCGATTTGTATTCTTGGAGCAAAGACATTTTGTTGCACGGTCTTTTGAAAACACTGCCTGTCATGTTTCAACCATGAAGCCAAAGATTCTCTCCCACACAACTGCCTACTTGATTAAAATCTCACTTCGAATCTTTATTCAAATCTGCTAATCGTCCTCTGCGGTGACCTCTAAGGCAGACAGAGCCTAGCCCTCTCCTTTGTGCCCTCCTGTCTTGTGACATTATCAGTGAGGCCCCTCTGCCTGAATGATGAATTAAATGTATGATAGTTATGACAGGTGAGGAATACACGGAGGGGCTTAACCAGGGGGGATAAGATAAAGCCCCCACTTAAGAACAAAGCCCCCAGCAAAGCTGGCCCATTAATGACCACACTGGGAATCTCTTTATTTGTCCCATTTGGAAGGATCAGGCAGAAACTGTAGACAAAGGGTGGCTAGGCGGGGCACTGTCTCCAAGGGTCTCCAACCAGCTAATTGAAAATCCTTTATATTTCGCTAAACACATCTGAAAGGCGGGCTGAGCGTCCATGGAAGAGCAAGGCTTCCTTTCAATGTTGCATTAATACAATAGACTTAAATTTACAGCTGGACTGAGTGGAATTACTGTGTATAAACCATAATATCTATCTGCAGGGATCCAGCTAAGCCCCCAAGAGACCAGACTAGTTCAGCAGGACAAATCCAAGGAATTTCGGAAATCAATCCATTAGGATTACAGGGCTGCCCCCTGATTTTGGAAGTCATAGGCTCAATCTATAGAAGCAGTGAAGCCCCAATCTTCTTTTATCCTAACCTCTTATCTGCAGACTTGTTGACCCAGTTTTTAAAGTACCGATGAGATAACGACCATTTTCTATAATGTTTACACAACATTCTTAGACAGCCTGGTCATAGATTACCTTTGGTGCAGTAATTTCAAACATACTTTGAAAACTGTTTGTATGCCAAAGGTGTTGCCCTTTACTATATAGTTACAATAAGTAGCCTTACCATCACCAATGATACACACTGACAACCCACATAAGAAACTATGAACTGTTTGTTGGTTGTGGTTCCCTGTGAAAGGCTTTTAGCTGCTGTTTATTTCAGCTTATTAACAATAGGCCTCCATTATAAATAGTACAGTCACAGAAGGGCCTCCCAAAATGAACAGGAAGTCCAGGCCTAGATCCTGTGTATTGGTCTGTGTGGGAGCGGGTGTACACAGATAGTTTCCAACAAACACTTATGAGTAAGAGCATTGACAGATTAGCTTCAACGTCACAGTCCATCGCTCGGCCATCAAGGTAACCTCCAAGTATTCTAGTGACCAGAACAGATGTGTGGATGGAAGTCCCTGAGCACTGTCGGGGTCTGTGAAAGGCCATGTGTGAAACAAGTGAATTAAGAGCAGGGAGCCTCATTCCTCTTAAAAAGAGGAAACAATGGCTCAAGCAACTAACTACTCCAAATAGAAGCGATTCAACGGCTGAGGTGAGGACCCTAAAGCATAAGTGGGGCTCCAAAGACTAACGAAGGCTTCTTCTGTTTTCCTGGTCCTACAGCAATGGAAACTTTAATTCAACATCCTCAAGAACTCTGGCATAATGTCTTCTCTCAATTTCTCTCAGGAGAGCCCAGCTCTGGGAATATCTGGAAAGGAAGGTTCCAACTTATATCTACATTGTCAAGAAAACCAAAGCTCCCCTGTGACTAGTGGCCAAGGCAATGCATACTGCCCTTGTCCTCACCACCGATGCTTCCTTAATCTAAGCAGAATTATTCCCTGGCAAATGCTTTCCAAGGCTGTGTATCCGAAGCATCCAGAGGAGTTTTAACAGCCCAAAGTCTTCCGTCTTGACTCAACAACTCCCCAACAGCCTCAGCAGCTGCCCTCTCGCCTTCTAAACAGGCCTGGATTTTGTCTGTCCACAGCTCAACGCTATGTGGGGACATTTTGCAGAAGAGCCAATAGACACAAAAGTGGACTGCTTCAGGGCTTTATCTGAATGGTGGGCCTCAACTCTCACCACCTGGGTCTGGCTGGGGAAGCAACGCCACTCAATCATGGCCTCTTTTCCTAGACAGCCGCCATTTAAACCCTCCTCTAACTGATATGAACGGGTGGAAACACAATGCTATTTTTAGAAATGGGTGTGAGTTCTTTCATCTATGAGAAACTTCCTGCTACAGTGGGTGAAGCCCAGAAGCTGGATTGGAGGTAAAAAAATGTAATACCAAGTCATTGTTGCCCATTGCAGAATGAAGGAGCACGGATCCTTCTAAACCAGTTGTAAATTCCAAGTTATTCTCCACGTTGCAAAAGGCTGTAGGAAACAGAGCTCCTGACTAGAATACAGCGGAAATATTAATAAACATCCTTCTAAAAGCTTCTTGATGATTTCTGCCTCCAGCCTTCTCAGCTGTGGTCTTCATGCATCTTTTCAGACTCAAGCGAACAAATGATTTGAACAAGAACTTGCTTCAGACATAGTAAAGTTATAATGGGATTTTCAGAATTGACTAGCAGTTTGGGAATTGATTATAATGTATTCCCCCCCCTTGTCTGACATACTAGGATTGATTTGTACTTTTGATTTAACTTGTTACTACTCGGGTTTTTTTTTCCACTGGGGTGGGGGCAGAGCAGAAGAACCTTACAGGCGACATACAGATTAAGATCACGAAAGTTCTATCCATAAAAGCATAATCACCCTAGCTGGTACCCAGATGGTCTGCTCTGCAGCCAAGCCATGGAAGGTTGGGAATGTGAATGCCTGCCGTACCGAGCAGCCTTTGAAAGTGCAGGCACATCCTTTCCCCGGCGTTTTCTTGCCATTTGAAGAACGATCTGGAAAGGAGGTGTTGAGTTAGTTTACATTGACCTTCTCCTGACCTGGCCAGAGAGGTTTTAAGAGCTGAGCAGCAGTCACAGCCAGGAAAGCCCAGGAAAACAGCACTCTGAAAGGGCTTCATTTGTGGGGACCCAGAGTCACCCCACCATTCTCATTGTAGATGAAGGGCATCCCCTCTGCCCTCTGTGGGAAGGGAGCCCATCCATCTTCATTTAGACTGTTTTGGGGGGATGGGGCATGAAGGGAGATGGAGGGAGACAGAACTGCCATTTCCTTTGGCTCTTAAAAACAAAGCCCAGAGATGATTATTCATTTCTATCCCTGATGCCACCCCTCCCCCACCTTGGAACCTTCTAGCAGCAACCAGAGAGAGGAATCAACAATCTCTGAACATATTAACTCTCCTGATGAGCCTCAGCCAGCAAAACCTTGGTTTTCAAAACCACTCCCTATAATGGAACAACTGCAATTGGGACACTTCATCAAAAGACATGTCACTCTTAAAAACAACTAAGAGACTCCGTTATTCTGTAGTCATCCCATGAAAATAGCCTTATCGGCTGTCTGAGAATAAATCTCACATTGCTCTCTATATAGTATACATATCAGGGGAAAGATTAGTTCTATATATGAATTCTCATATCAGAATTACCCTAAGAAAGGAGTTATATGCTTCTTTTCCTCAAAAGAAAAGAAAATGAAGGTGTTTAGTTTTCTAGAGAATAAGGAAATAGAAAATTACCTTTAATACTTAAATCTTAAGGAATACAGGGAATATTGTATATAAAATACACACACAGTCAAATCTATGGGCTTCATTTTTTAAATGATCAAGGACTACTTTTTAGATATCATGTAACATAAAAAACAACATATATGAATATGATGGTAAGAAATAAAAAATTCAAATGGGCCCCTGTTTTTCCAACACCAATGAAGGTAACGAACTCACAAAGTTGCTTTTTCATTCGTTTTTAGCTACTTACATCTTTTTGCAAATCTGATGCAATGTGTTAGAATTGTTGAGGGCAGTCCAGACTATTTCCTGAGCATATCTCCTGATTGCTTTGAAGCTACTTCACTCTAAGTTCTCCTTCATAAGTCTAAATCCCAAGTCCATTCTCTAATGCAGAGCTGGATCATGAATGGGCCAGAGCTCAGTTTTCCTGGTGGATATCATTAACCATTCCCAAAGCCTCTGAAATGCATGAAGACCTCTGCCCCTAATTAGCTGAAAGCTTTAAGCCCATCACTCAATGTCTCTGAGCTTGATTTCCTTATTAAGACATTCAACTCAAACAAGACATAGCATGTCTGATACTACATTACACACTGGTGGGATAACAGGCCCAAGTTTCTTGTAGGGGATGGCTAAAATGAAGTAGAGGAGACCTACTATCTAGAATCTACCTTAGAAATCATATTTGAAATAGTATTAAGAGATGGAATGCGATTGTAATGCCACAATGCAGATAAATTCAACCAGAAGCAAAGACAGGGAGATGCTGGGGAGATTGGCAAACTGGTCATTCCCGAGTCAGGAGGTTCAAGGCAGAGGAGCTGAAGCTGCTGGAAGACAGACAACTCTGGGTAGTGGAACCACTTCCAAGATTGATGGATGTTTAGCTGAAAGCCAATGAAGTTTGAGGATTTAGGGGGTCCTCTCATCTGTGACTGCTACTAGATCACATTTCTCAACAACCCTAGATCTTTTGAAGCCCATGGTATCAGAGATCGGTTATACCATGGCTTGCTGCCATGCCCCTTAAAGGCTGAAGCCTTCTGTGCCTGGCTAACTCTTGTCTTATTGTTACATATAACACCATGGAGGCCTCTTGGTCCCTTGGTCCCCTTCTTAGCCATCTGCTCAGTCGACTCAGTCAGCTTTGATTATTATAAAAAGGGGCATCATGAAGCTTCCTATGCTAGCTCCCTTCAAGCACACGTCTTACTTTGATGCTAAACATTCCTGAAATCATGTTAGTCTTCTAACCCAATGACAAAGTGCCTTTCTCCTCAGGTCACAGCTTGAAATCCTGACCCCTAATGTGACCTTATTAAGAAGTATGTACGCCCTGCACACACATTGGTATTAGTTGACTCCTAAATGGGACAAGAGAGAGTTTCCTTATTCTCTATCCATTATACAAGACTACAATAAGAAAAAGCATACAGCCCGGAAGAGAGAGCTCACAAGAACCCAAACCATGCTGCTGAGGGCCTTGGACTTCTCTGTGAGGCGGGCAGACAATTCTGTTATTTGTTGCACTGTGTTAGAGCAGTTCCAACAGATTTAAAAGCTGTTGAGAGACTCATATGAGGGTTGAAAGGAACCTGTACCAAGTCTTGACATAGGGTATATACTATTCGGAGGTTGGCATGGAAAGGAAGAGTCACAAAGAGCTCTAAGCCTAAGCCTATACAACTAAGAGGCACCCCCCCCCCCAGCAAGTGGCAGCAGTAAGAGAGAAGACAACAGTACCTAGTTTGCATGAAGTCCTGCCTGTCTTGAACAAAGCACATGGAAAATAGCTTTCAGAATATATCTATTCCAATTTTGTTTTCCCTACAGTTGCATAACAAAAAGCAGGATAATTTCCCTTACTCCTTCAGTCTTAATGCCTCTTTTCTTAGAGTAAGGATATAAAAATAAAAATGAAATTTTGTTGGATTCAATGCCAGCTCCAAAATCTGCAAGCAAAACAGTTTTATAGAGAAGCAGGGCTGAGTGGTCACTGTACCCACTTTGATTTCAAGGGATGACTTATGGCTCTGCTAGACATTTTCTGTCATTGCAAATAATTCAAAGGGACTCTTTCACGGTTTCCTTGGAAACAGTAAATTTGGCATTCTCTGCACTGATATCTGAAAAGTAATTTATTAAAAAGAAAAATCAATGTTGTGCAAGAAGGCAGCATATTTCCTTTCAAAGTCAGGTGCTTGGACACAGATTACAGACACAGACAGACAGACAGGCACACACACACATGCCGAGTGAGTTATACTTCATTGACTGTGTCTCCGTGAGGAAAACTTCATCCCGCTGCTTCCTCTTGGGGCTACAAGAAGAAACAGCACTTACGTGAGCGTAGCTGGCAGGTGGATGAGACGCAAAGCTTCTTCACCTTTTTGTACCAACACAGCATGAGCAAACAGGGCTTGCTCATGCTTTTCTCTAAAGTCACTCATAAAAATTCTTGAGGTTCTTAACCTTACTGGAAAAGAAAACCTCAGATGACTATAAAGTAAATACACAGCATATTCTCAATATCATGGCCATCTTCAAGCAATTTCTCACACTTATAATGCATTTATTTTTATATGAAGCAGATGCGTGTCTTTGGGGCAAACCATGCCTTTTATTCTTATGTTGTGAAAGTCCCTTCTAATTAAAACAGGAAATACAAATTTCCTTGTCTAGTTCTAAGGATAAATCCTACTTAGCACAAGCAGCTGTCTGCAATTTTGGATGAACACTTTCAGGCTACTCCGAATGTGCACTGTGGAATTCCTCTTCTGGAGCACTTTTGTATCCACATCCATTGTCTTCCCCGGCCCTCGCATACCTCCGGCTCCTTCTCAAACGGAAGCCATGGTACAGCTTTAAAAAACCGGACTCTCTGAACATAGCGGACAATGAGGACTACTGAGAACTCAAGAACAATGGCAATGGGTTTCTGATCCTACTGCACGCACTGGCTTTGTGGGAGCCTAGGCAGGTTGGATGCTCAACTTACTAGACCTGGATGGAGGTGGGGGTTCCCTGGACTTCCCACAGGACAGGGAACCCTGATTGCTTTTCGGGCTGGGGGGAAGACTTAATTGGGGGAGGGGGAGGGAAATGGGAGGCGGTGGCGGGGAAGAGACAGAAATCTTTAATAAATAAATAAATTTAAAAAAAAAAAAAACTGAAAATGCAGAGCACAGGAGGGGGGGGGGGAGACCGTGTTTTGGAGGAGGCTGTGGTAAGTAAAAAACCACTAAACTGTAAAATGAGAAGTCATTTGAAGAAGGCTCGGGGTTGAATGCGGGAGAGAATGGCCATGCACTTCTTTCTAAAAGCCATTCTTCTGTAAATGCTTTGTATTACAGCTCAAATTGCAATTAGGAAGAATTGGGACCCACCCTTCTAATTAAAAAGCACAAGGAGTTCCTTTACTGACCACAACAAAGGGCAGGCAGACTCACACCCACTTCCTCCACAGGAGCTTCTCTGGTTGTAGTTTGCAGGCTGGTGGTGTATGGCTGATAAACAGGCTACAAGGTCTGTCTATAGCAACTAGAGCCCAAGAGAGTGGATACCCACTGCACTGGAGTAGATGAGTGGGGTGGATTTTACACAATTATAAAATCTAGGTTAATATTATTACTAACTGAGTAGGGAACCACTTAGGAGCTAGGGATATGACTCAGTGCTAGTGTGCTTGGCATTCATGAGGCCCTGAGTTCCATCTTTATTGGCCCCCTTCCCCACAAGAAAAATGACCACTTAATTCACTTGTACAGAAGCGACAGGAGGTGGCTAGAAGTAGAGAGACCAGAAACTGCATTCCTTTTAGGGATGCATTTGTATGCTCATGTTCACCTTGTGCCCATTCCTTCTTTGCCCTTCTAATTCACAGCGGTGGGATCACACACTGGGCATGGAGGAGGCCGCTACCCCAGTTAGGTCTCTATGGTGACGGAGGCTTGCATTTCAACAGTGGAATAAAACTACCTTTGTAGACTCATCTGTAAGGAATTATGAGATGAGAATTTCTAACTTGAAAGTGTTCTCATTTAACCTTAAATACCTCCATTTCCCCTATCTGAAACAATGTATTTTCCCTTGAGTAAAATGTTCTCATGAGCTTTCTCCCTGCTCCTTCCCATGCCCAGCTTTTATTTGCAATCTCCAGCAAGGGTCTCATTACTTAGGCTCTTATTTACAGACCCAGCAAACCAACTCCAGCCGGACAGGTAAGGAACAAGTATAAGACCAAACTAGTCCTTCTGAATGTGATTGACAGGTGCATGGCTGGGGCAGACTGAGGGGCCACTGACAGTGGCACCAAGATTTATCCCTACACTTGCACTGGCTTTGTGGGAACCTATTCTCTTTGGATGGATACCTTGCTCAACCTGGATATAGTAGGGAGGACCTTTGACCTTCCCCAAAGCAATGTGCCTTACCCTCTCTGAGGAGGGGGATGTGGGAGGGGGGTAACTGGAGGCAAGGGGAGAGGGGAGGGAGTAAGAACTTGGATTGGCATGTATAATGAAAAAACATAGTTTGTTTTCTTTAAAAAACAAAAAAACCACACAACAACAACAAAACCAAGCCCAGCAAAGTAAAGGAGATATACTGAAATAAGAAGAGCCACATTGGGAAATCTCACTGCTGACTCCAGCCTCTAAAAATCCAGTTAAGGGCCTGGAGCTGTAACAATGATTCTCCACAAACATGACAAGAAAGTTAATAAACACTAACTGTTTCAACTGCAGCAATAAATCGTTCAATTGGTGAAATGTCTCCAAGTTCTTCCCAAAACACCTTGTGAACTGTTTAATTAGCAAACTCTTGCAACACTCCACAAATAGAAATGGGCAAGGCAGGGAGCCACAAAGTCCCTCAAGCATTGACTGTGCTGATAACCTAATCCAAAGGCTTTTCGAAAGGACACATAATCCATACTTCTTCCCCCCCCACCAAGATTTGAGCTATTCAAAGGATAAACATTTTCCCTTAAAACATTCCAACAGTAAATAAAATAGAAGTTTAGACAGCAGTTAACAATCATATACCAGCCATCATCAAGATTAATAGCAAATAACACATCTTCAGTGTAAAATAATGCAGGACATGCATGGCTCCTGCCAAAGTCATGATAGTAATTGCTTTGAGGGGATATTTTAAAAAAAAAATCCTTTAAATGCCAGATCTTCATTTTTCTTCACAAAGCCATAAAATAGAGCAAAGTATCTGTTTACTCAGATATCCATTCAAGGACATCTACCTAGTTTCCTGCGTGACACTGGTACGGTTCAGGTAGTGATGTTTTAACTACCAAACAATCTTAGGTCAACTCTACATGGCATGTTTTGAACCAGGACATGGTGGGTGGGAAGGGGTCATCCTTCACAACGACCTTGGCATTCTCAGTGATGACAATATTTAGGGGAGGGTGGGCAGTTTGGGTATGACAAGTCAAGCTGAACCCATTAATTATAGGGGACCTTGAAGTAGGCTGTGCTCTGTAAGAATGATTCCCTTCCTCAACTCAGACAGAGTAGGCCAGGCATATGGGTGAGGGCTCGCCATGCAATGGAAGCCATATCACAGACCCAAGGGCTGTTGGTGTCGTTTTAAAATGCTCTTTCCCAAGAGAGCTGAGGGATTGCCAGTGTTTACGACAGCATCACAGAGTGTCAAAGCTGTTTGTTCTGTTGAGGATCTATGTGTACAATGCTGTTGCTGAAAGAGTATTCATGAAGAATAAATATAATCTATTCTCATAAAGACAAAGGAAATCCAGCCTCTTCTTGCCCTAGAAAAGTTTTAAGTTCTTTTTCTTTTTTGGAAAGCCCAGTGGTGGTTCATTACAGTCACCATAAAATGCCTGCATAAGCTGAACGAAGCTGTTCTTAGTTGTACCTGAACAAGTAGAGTGCCACGGTCCTTATCTTCTCAAGGCTTACACATTAATCTGACAGTGATCTTCTTACACTGGGATATCCCGGTGTTAGTTTGTAAAGCACAGGAGGACATGTTGCTGTTTAGTGGGAAGACATGGGCTGGTTTGTTATTGTTGTTGTTTGTTTTAAATCCATGAGGCTTTCAGATAGTGGACATATTACTGAAAGAAAATCAAATATCATCAGAGACAATCCCTGCTGCCTCATCTCCAGTAAGGAATTGTTTATGTGTTTGTTTGTGGAGACATGGACTTCAGACAGGACTCCCCCTGAATTTTCAGTCCTTCTGCCTTAGTCTCCAAGCACAGCGAGTTCAGGTGTGTTCCACCACACCTGGCCTTGGTTTTAAATGAGAGACAGACAGACATGGGGCAGGTAGCTTAAAGCTGGGTACTAAGTACACACGAAAGGTTTTTTTAAAGTCTTTTCAGGAAGAGTTGAGCAGTTTCCTTCAAAGCCTGGGCAAATCTTGAAACTTTTCTGTAGAATATTGAGTTGGTAGCCTCTTTCGCTTTTCTTTAGACACAGCTGTAAAAAATTCTTAAATGATTATTTTTTCTCCCTACTATCTGCCTGCTACCACGAAATAATTGCAGTTACTGCATGATACCATCAGTCTTTGGTCAGCCATTCAACCCAGCCATAGGCAGACGCTGCTGCAAGCAGATGACCTATGAGCCAAAGTTAGCCTCCCTGACGAAGAGGAGGCCAAGCCGGTGGCTGTGCTCTGCAATGAAACCCGGATGGGGCTTTTATTCTGAACCTTTTACAAGTAGTTCCTAACCTTTGTCCTCTAGACTCCCGTTCAGACTATCTCACCACTCTGTAAACCAGGGGCCGAGGATTCTATAAGACATGAACTTTCTACCCAAACTGCGCTGTAAACATCTGGGGGAGGCATGGTGCTCCTGCTAAAATAAACCATAAAAAAGGACGTTAACCACGGCGCTGTTATCCAGGGGGCCTCTCTAGTTAGTGAACTCCATTTTCGCTTCTTCAAGAACTGTGGTTGACGGTGCCAAGAAGGGAGGTGAACACAGATGCCATCCCCTAACCCAGAAGCCATTTCCAACAGATAGCCACTCACGGAGGAAGACGTCTGCAAGGAGTTCCACTGGGTGTGCAAGCACCTTCAGAAACAGGTCCCCTGCCTAGCAGCAAACAGCTAGCAGAAAACAAATCACTACCATTTTTGGAGATTCCTTGCCTCATGATGCTTTGTCTGGACATTCTTTCTTTTCTTTTTTTTCTTTTTTTGTAGCTGTAGCTCTTTTGCATATATAATATGGGTTCTGATGTGTTTTTATGGGATTTCCCTGTGTGTGTCTGTGTGTGTCTCTGTATTTATAAGTGTTTTCTGTGTTTTTTCGTCAGCTCCTTCTCTCCTGGTATTTTGCTTCCTTTGACCTATTCTCATTTGTTTGTTTTTATTTTTATCATTTTTTTTAGATCCCTGTTTGTTTTCCAATGAGAGAGAGAAAGAAAGGGTATGACTTTAAGAGGATGGGGAGTTGGGGAGGATCTGGGAGGAGTTGAGGAAAGGGGAACTATAATCAGAATATATTGTCTGAAAAATATTTTTAATAAAAACTTGGGTTGGAGTATTAATGTTTTGTAAGGTAATAAAAGATAAATCCAGAAGAATTTAAACAACTAGGATACTATGGAACCAGAGACACACATCCACATATATGTGGTACCCACAGACATAAGGATACACTACTTTCTCTTTGTTAAACTGCAGAGGAAGCAAAACCACAGAAAAGGAAGAAGGTTATGTTCAAGAGGTTGTCGCTTAATATTTTCACTCTCTCATTTGGTTATTTCAATTTTAGCTTTGAACTAAGAGGTCTTCTTTCAGACAAGAATGCTTGAGCTGTAAATTAAAAAATAAGGGAAATACGATGGCTCACTGTGTAAAGGCACCTGCAGCCAAGCCCGAAGCCCCAGGACACCTGTGAGAAGGAGAGAACTGACCACTATAAGTTGTCCCCTGGCTTGGCATGCACACATACATTATTTGTATGTGGATGTGATAAAAATGTAATAAACTTTAAAAAAGAAATTAAAATTATTTACAGTAATTTTTCTGTTATTTGGAAGAGGCATCACCAATGATATTAAAACTGTGTTAAAGTTTACTAAGTCACCAATGAAGCAGAAAGTGAAACTGTCTACTTTATCTGCAATGCATAAAACAAGAGGACAAATATAATCTAAGGCTTAAAATTTAATTTAGGTTAAAGTTCTATTTTAAAAGTTCAGGAGTAAATTTGTGAAAAACAGCGGCTCAGCAATTTTTATGCTTTTCTAACATCTCTGTGGTGACTCTGGACTTTTAGGTTAAAGATTTTTGCACATCTAGTTGTGTTTAAAGGTAAACTTGCCTTCCTGCCAAGCCCTAACAATGAGGAGACTTTCCTCAAAGGACCCCAAATAATTGGTGAGGCTAACATGGTGGCTGCTTTGCTATGCTGAAGTCTGATGAGCCAAGCTATAAATCACTAACTTCAAGCTGATAATTATTTTTAGAGTTGTTAATCAAATGTGAAGTACATGAAACATAAAAGACACAAAGGACGTAATTAACTAGACATCCCAAAAGTTCATGCATTTTACCACATAGAGCATGCAAAGTCTTCCATAGAGCAAAATGGGGGCAGGGTGGGAGTAGACTTGTTCTTAATTGTGTTAATCACTTGGTCACTGGATCAAGTTTTTGCAAGTTGACTTTGGTTTTATAATTGCCTTCTGCTTGTCCAATAATTATAATGGATTTTCTTACTGCGGTAAAACATAAATAACATAAAGTTTACTGTTTTTCCCACTTTCAAATGTTTAGTTCAGTGGCATTAAGTATAGCCACATTGTTGTGCAACCACCATCATGACCCATCCCCAGTACTTTCCATTGCCTCAGTCTACATACTAGTCACCCCTTCTCCATCGTCCTCACCTCGCGTCTCTCTGCTAACTTCATTCTGCTTCCTATGTCTCAGAGACCTCACCCGGAATGGAACGATACAATATTTATCTGTTTTGTGCCTGGCTTACTAGCATAATGTTAATGTTTTTAAAATGAAAATCCTAACCGTCCTACTTACACATAGAATAGGAAAGAAATTTATTACCCAGAAAATATATATGCAGTACCCTTCCCCAAATACAATCTAGCCAACCTAGGCTACCCACTCACCTTTGCAGAAATAATTTTACCTTCTATAAGGAAACTCAGGCCTCAGCATCATTTCCCCTTTTAGGGTTCAGACTGTAGCATCTTTTGCCAAGTCACACTGTGCCTCTTTTTGCCCCTTTCTTCTAGATGGAAAGGAAGCTCTGCCTGCTGTCCTAAGCAACCCGTGCTTCTCCTCACACCTGTTCAGACCACGGGGCAGGAGAAAAGGAAAATAACAGCTGAGAAAGGAAGGTCACCCACCCTGTGATCTTCAAGACATTTACAGAACCGGTGCCCCTCTTTGCCTTCTTTATTTGAAAATAGCAATTTAAGTAACATGATTCCTTCCTTTTCTGTTTGAAGAGACAGTGAACGGCCACCTGCTGTGAGTCCACTCTGGGTCTGGGGAAGGGGCTGCCTCAATCCTCAGGCTCAGCTCCTAAGCCTGAAAGAGCACCCTTCGTTCTGTGGTTGTGTTTGCTCAAGGAGCAGGGGGCAACTACCAGAGTTAACCGTTAACCAGGTCTGTATTTTATCTCGCATATTCTCGTTGCCATGACTTTTACTCCTAGGTATAATTAAAGACATTGTTTGATTTTCTGATCTCTTAACTTTCTCTTCCTAAGTTTTGGACCCCAGTGTCCCAAATTCAAAACAACACACACACCCAAGGATGGGGTGCTGCTCAGTGGTAGAATGTTTGCTTAGCATGTTTGAGGCCCTAGGGTTTGATTCCTAGCAAAGGGTGGGGCATTAAAAAGGAAATACTCAATACTTTATATTCAGAAACACGCATGCACTGCACGCACACATACACACACACGCACACACGTGGCTCTCTTTTAGACTTTTATTCTAATCTTAGTGATGTTCTCCTTATGTTCTCTTAGAATCACCCATTTTTAGCTTATTTATTTTGGGGGGTGAGTGCTGGTGCTTGAGACTGAACCTGGGGACTTGCACCTACTGGAGGGCTGTCCTATGACTGAGCTCTCTTCTCAGCCCACATCGCATGGCTTTAGAACTCTGTAAGGAGCCCTGGAGACAGAGCTGTACAGTGGAGAACTAGCAGGATATTTCATCTCTATAGTAGAACACCTCTGGGTAGCTTTGGTCCTATTAAAGTTTCCGAAATCTTAGAGTAACTCTAAAATAACGCAGTAGACAAAAGCTGAAATCCAACTGTGGAAGGAACCCAAAGATTCACACAACCCGCTCTTCTGAGGCGGTGGAAACAGAAGCCCAACAGGATCAGGTGACTTAGTCTGGCATGCTATCTATCACATGCTCGCGAGCTTGTGATTCTAGCACTTGGGAAACAGGTACAGAAGGACCAGGAGGAGTTCAAGGCCAGTCCTAGCTGTAGAGTAAGTAAGATTCACGTGGGTCTAGGTTGCATGAGACCCTTCGGCAAGGCAAAACACAGTCACATGACTTTTTGAAAACCACTTTACCCCTCCACTGAGCTTAAGTGCCTTCCTTAGTGCCGCCTGCCATGTTCCTCCCCATCAAATGCTGATGACTTGAAAAGTCATCTGGGTGATTATTTTGGATTTGGAGAGCTACAGTAGTCAACATATTAGTATGGAGGAGAGATATGGGTTTGACATTTTTTACATTTACACACACATACACACACAGATGTACACGCTCACACGTGGGAGTTGCTTCTCTCTTGTACCATGTGGATCCCAGGGATGGAACTCATGTGGTCAGGCTCAGCAGCAAGCACCTTTCCCTGGTCAGCCACCTCACAGGCCCTGACATTTCAGGTTCTCAGGTTCAAGAAGACAGGAAATAAAGGGTAATGGAGACTTGGGAGAGCAAGGGCCCCTAAATTTAAGGGAAAGGAAGTGGGCATCATTCTGTTCTCCGTTCATCATTTTTTTCTCCATCCGTTACTCACAGATGCCACATGTGAGACGGACATTGACACTTGCTGTGCCATTGTTTTTGGGGCACAGTATATGTAGTGTGTGTGAGAGAGCATGCATGTAGTCCTAACCAGGACAGGCTGGGTTCCCCAAAGGTGCTCAGAAGAGCTGAAAGGAAAGGAGGAAGAGACAGGACAGAATGGCAGAGACGGTGTTGTCTAAGCAGAGCCTGGGACGGCATCCGAGTTGCGGCGGCAGCGCGCATCTTTCCCACAAAGCTGGTTACTCGGTGTCATCTGACAGATCTCTAAGGCGTGTCTGCAAATGTGACTAAGAAAGGCATGGAGAACACATCCATGTGGATAGAAGATGTACATAGCTAGGCCAACCACCCAAGCGTTGTCTGCTGGTAAAAGGAAGTCATATATTTTAACATTTGCTATCCAGGTCTTCTACTGTAGAAATAACGGAGGCATTGGCATTTGTTCTCAGTTCTCGGGGCTTTGATTTGCTTTTCAGTAGCAGTGTCTTTAGATTCCCCCTCCACACACACACACACACACACACACACACACACACACACACACACACGTGCGTGCTCGCGCGCATCTACTTACATATTCTATTGCCTACAAAAGTGCTAAGTAGAAAGTTTGATGGCTTCACTTCACATTTAGGAAGAAGGACAGCTCTCACTATGAAGGAATGGAAAAGGTTAAACCTGAAGCAAGAGAAAAAAATAATACAAAGGAGAAAGAGAAAAGCCTTCCCCCCGGCTCTGGCCTTCGCTGTCCATAAAACACACTTCTCCCTGATAAGCCCTGTGCTGACCGGGCAGGCACACTTTACTGCAGGTTCACTAATTGAACTCAGCTGTCTTTTTCAAGGATATCAATACAGCCAGGAGGGCCATAAAATTGTGAAATTGTAAGAAAGGGGGACTAAGTCAAATAGAGGCTTGGCTGAGACCGGCCAGTACAGGTGCAACCCTGAACTGGAGACGCTGCGTGTGTCCAGCTCTGCTCTGTGGACCCGAGTTCTGCCACCTCTGCTGCTTCTGGGCAGGCATAGGACCCATGCCCTCAGGGTTCTGGAAAGGGGGACTATTCTTCTCCAATTTCTAGTTATTCATACAAAACAGAAATAAAGGCATAGAAGTCATTTGCTGCTTGCCATTCCGCTTCAGAATTCCCAGCACAAGTAAGAAGTACTAAATCAGAAACCTCCCAACACAGAAGTCCATCTCTCTACCTGGAATCTACTCATTGAAAGGAACCAGAGTTTCAGAACTGTGCAGTTCTAGCCTGGCCTTGGCAGCTTAGCTCAGAAGAATCAGAGGGGTGAGGGATAGAATTTGCTCTCCCTTGGCCAATCAACATGAAACACAGTCAGCTATCTTGGTATTAAACTCCCGACATTGATTCTCTTAGCTATCAAGACAGCTTGCTTGTTAGCCTTTCAGTCTCTAGTGGAAGCCCCACGATTGGTTTTCATACAAGCACCGTGACTACTTTTTAGCAAAATGTCATTTAGAGGATGAGAATGCCAGAGGACAGCCTTGGAGGCAAACGTCCAGGCACACCACACTCCTGCCCTGTGGCCCAGGCTTTCCTTAACTCACTGCATAGCCTAGGCTGGCTGCTTTGGTCTCTTGAATACTGGGACTACCAGCATGTGGTACCACACCTCTCGGTGGTGGGAATCAATCCTTGCCATTCACTTCCTACAATATTTATTTGTTTGTTTGTTTGTTTATTTATTTATTTATTTATTTATTTATTTATTTATTTATTTATTTATTTATTTATGGTTTTCAAGACAGGGTTTCTCTGTGTAGCCCTTGCTGTCCTGAAACTCATTCTGTAGACCAGGCTGTCCTTGAACTCACAGAGATCTTCCTGCCTCTACCTCCTGAGTGCTGGGATTAAAGGTATTTGCCACCATTTCCAGCAAAAATGCAACTCTTAATTTATATTTTGACCACTCATGTCTTTCCATATTTTGTGGGCATTTTCACTGGAGATCCATTCTATTGTTAAAGACAAATTTTTTAAAAAGAATTTTTATAAACTAAAGTTCCTAAGCTGTGACTAACAAGGGGCACTATACAAGAAGAAGAGTGAAATGCCAAATTCTTCTCTTACTTCCACTGATAACTCTTATCTGTTTTTAAAGGTAGTTATGGTGATTATTAGCAGAAAAAATAAATCAAACTGGGTACAACATTCTTAAAGCGTCCTGAGCCAGGAGATTTAGTTTTGCATTATTTTGACCTTTTTTTTTAAAAACAAAAAACAAAAAACTGTGAATGGTAATGGCACACGCCTTTAATCCTAGCACTTGAGAGTCAGAGGCAGGCAGGGAGATTTCTGGGAGTTTGAGGCCAGTCTGGTCTACAGAGAGTCCAGGACATTCAAAGACCCTGTCTTGAAAAAGCAAATTAAAACAAACACATGAGAAAAATGGTATAAGATCCTTCATAAGAGTTTCTTAGGGCCGGGCGATGGTGGCGCACGCCTTTAATCCCAGCACTCGGGAGGCAGAGGCAGGCGGATCTCTGTGAGTTCGAGACCAGCCTGATCTACAGAGCTAGTTCCAGGACAGGCTCCAAAGCTACAGAGAAACCCTGTCTTGAAAAACCACACACACACAAAAAAGAAGAGTTTCTTAGGTGAATCTTGTTTTTTAATGTTCTGACTCAGTAGGGAGGTGGCAAGTGCCTGCCTTACATTTAGATAAGTGGTGAGGAGGATGGTGGTTTGCAGCCAGCAGGAAGAGGACATTGTTTAGACAGCAGAGAACGTGTTCATCCCAAACTGATTTATCCGTTCTCCCATTTGGCTAGAATAAGACTCTCCAACTGTTGATGAAATATTAACTCATCCACTAAGGGCACCCGAAATTTCTGAAAAGATGACCCTACGCAGAGCCTTCCCTCTCCCCAGGGCAGAGCCCGGTGGACAGAGGCCACTGACTGTCTCCTTGTCCTAGAACGTGGATTTGCAAAAAGCTGATGTCAGCATCCTTACTGGGAAGATCACGTGACATGGCCTCTGCCTGCTTCCCGCTAGTGAGTCTGTGGTCATGGCCAACTGCTGCAGTGGGGGACTGCTGGGAGATGAAAATATCTCACCTGTATTCTAGGGTTAAGGAGGAAGGCAAGCAGCTAGCTTCTTGCCCTGCCTGCATCGTAGCCTAGACACCTGCCTCTTTACCTGCACGGCTCAGGACGAGGAGGAAACAAGATCTCCATCCAGCAGCCACTGTCCTCACTCTTTGACAAGTTGCTTTGATCACTTAGGAGACCATCTATCTCTTCCTTCTGAAGCCCCAACTCCACAGGAGCAGCAGCTGTCTTCCCCTCCCCCAAGAGGAGCCTCAGTCCCTCCCCCAGGCTTGAGTATCAGGGCAATCGGTTCGATCTGACAGATTTTAATTACATTAATTAGGGCTTTTCTGAATAGGCCTGATTAACATCCTGCCAAAGGTTTTTTTTTTTCCTACTGCTTTTCTTCCTGCTAACTCTTCTCATCTTGCTCAAGGTAAACACGCACTTAATGGCACCGTGTATAGGAAGCATTTTATAGCAGAACTACCCTGGGAATGTGGCAAAGGCTAGGCAGGGGAGAAGAGACTGGAAGTTAGAAAGTTTTCTAAGTCGTCAGCATTGGTTTCGTTCGGCTGTTGAGAAAATGCTCCATAGTTCAATTTCTGTTCCGAAGGCCTGGCCTCTTCCACGTCTCCCTCGCAGTTAGATGAAATGCGGAGACCCTTGCCTCTGCCACGTTACCCACTTTAGAGATAGTAAAGACAGACTCCAAAAGCCAAGGGAGATTTAGCTTTCCTCCCTCCCTCAGTTTTCAAAAACAAAACAGAACGAAACCTCCCAATGTCAGTCAACAAGCGTCTTATTGAAAATATTTCCTAACTGCTGAAAGCTGCCAATAAGAAACCACACTGATTCCCCGGGTCACCGTGCCGAGACCGGCACAGCGCATATCCAGCCTCCTCCGCCATCTCTACTTCAATCGCTACTTCAAAATGTGCTGTTTCTAGTGAGCCACAATAAATGAGGGCATAGTTCCAGAAACCAGGAAGAAAAATCTCAGCTGATGTTTGCTTGCTTTTAAAAAAGCCGAACGGAAAACTAATTTTTTTTTTAAACCACATATCTTAAGTTAAGCAGTAAAAACATGGACTTGCGACCCTTAATCCAAGTTTCACCTCCCAGGGACATCCCTATCTCCACACGACTTGTGCAATAGCCGTTTCTCTGGAGATTAACACTGCTGCTCCTACCTAGCCGCAGTGTGTCCCAGTGATGACAGTGTCATATTGGGATAGTTCCCGTTTGGGACCTAAATATGAGATCTGAGAGATCACACCGTCTAGCCACGATGGTTTGCAGGAAAAGTTACACAGAGTTAGTCACGTTAAAAGCATCTTAGTACACATGTCCACGTAATGCGGCCCTTCATTATCTGTAAAGGTTAACCTAGACTAACATTCCTAGCTCTCTGGTTTCAAAGGGAGAGGTAGCTTGCCGTAATTCACTCTCTGTTCACCTTTCTTTCCACTGGCGGGCAGGGTGTGGGGGAAGTGTGGGGGTTGGGGTGAGTTCAATGAACCCACCTTTATTTTCTGCCTTCCGACTCTTACCCAATTCTCTCTGGAAATGAGAATGGTCTTCTACCTTCTCTTGTCCTTGGAGGTGGATGAGAGGTGCCTAAAGACCCCGATTCAGTGTTGTCCCTGACAACAACCGCGCACCCGAAGGACAAGGGGTGGCAGTTCCAAGCTTTCCACTCTAGGTTTTGACCCTTGCTGGGTCAGATAATGAAGAATGTCTAGGAAGTGTGAACCAACCTATGATCCCAGTTCCTCAGGAGACAGGGGCAGGAGGACTGGGAAGAAAGCCATGAATAAATAGTAAACACATAAACATGTAAATACAGAACTCTCAAAAATTCTAGAAACTATGTTGAAAAGACTGGAGAAATGTTTAATTTCAAAGTAGAACTGCCACGAGGCACAGCTGTTCCACTGCTGGGCACGTGCTCAGAGAGCTTGGCATCAGACCTCACATTCACACTTAGCGCAGCTCTGCTTCTGATATGGAACCACCTAGCTGCCAATCATCCTCTGAATGGATAATGAAAATGTGGGACATGAACAAAACAGAATACTGTAAAGAAAAATAAGATCATAAAACCATCAGGAAAATGGGTGGATTTGTACAGCATAATACTAAACAAGGTGACCCAAACTCAGAAAGAAAAAAAGCCTCATGTTCCCCCTTAAATGTGTACTCTGGTTGTACATATAATGCCTGCGTGTATATCTATAAGAAGGCATAAATGTGGGTATAGTGTAACATCTAAAAGGAGACCAAGGAAGGGTAATATTTAAGTGATGAGGAAGGATGGGGGCAAGCAAAAGATATATGAATCGTGAAAGAAGACATAAAGATAAAAATGCCTGGCGCCACACACACCTTTAATCCCAGCACTCAGGAGGCAGAGGCAGGTGGTTCTGAGTTCTAGGCCAGCCTGGTCTATAGAGCGAGTTCAAGACAGGCTCCATAGCTACAGAGAAACCTTATCTTGAAAATAAAAAGATGTCTGTATTTTGAAACATCACAACTGGGGAGACGGCTGAATGAGCAAGAGGACTGGCTGCTCTTGCAAAGGCCCTGGGTTCAGGGGCCGTTCCAGTTCCAACGGAATCTCATGCCCTCTTCTGACTTCTGTGGGCAACAGGCATGCATACATACATACATACATACTGACAAAACACTGGTGTATATAAAATAAAGAAATGTAAAATGTGATTTTAAATATCAATGCATTTCATTCAATTTAGGAAGCCAGTGGCAGAAGAAGGAGGGAATAAGAAGGGACAATGAGTAGGCAAATAGGAGCAAAGTACAATGATATGCATATATGCAAATGTCATAATGAAGCCATTATTCTGTGTACTAATTCAAATTAATTTAGAGATACACTGATAGTCACTGAGCAATTCACTGTTACCTACAGTTAGCTTGATTAAAAATGGTAAAGTCTAAATTTAAGATCTTTAAACATATTATTATATTAAACATATTAATGTAATCATGAGGCTTATGTGTACTAAACACAATAGCTCTCATTCATTCAATCATCCACATGTATGTCCAGCCAGCGACTATTGAGGCCCCACTAGGTGCTATGCTAAGGAAAAATTAACAGGAGAGACCAATAACAAAATTAATTTGAAAAGAAACGTCAATTGTGGAAAGTATTCAAAATGAAATGACAGTATTGTTAAGATACAAGGGAGTAGAAAAGTGAGTTAAGTGTTCAAGGACGAGGACTCTGGAAAGCAACCTTTAAACCCAGGCTTAATGGTGCCAGCCATGGAGTTGTGGAAGAAGGGGCAGGAGGAGAGAAGGCAATGCTGGCACTCCCAGAGGAGAAAGCTCTGTGGGTCCTGTGAGTACAAGGCCACTGCTATAGTTGGCCACATGACAAAAACTAAGGCTACATAATTTTTTAGCCCATGAGAAGAAAAGACTTTTTCTCGTGAACATTTCAGTCAAGGTTTCTTATTCTCAGATTTTATTCTGGGAGTAATTCTAATAAGAACAGGAATATTCATTTTTAAATTAATAATTTGACCATATTCATAATTCTTAAGATAATACTGGAGAAACGAATTGCAATAGGTTAAATAGATTTGATATATCTAGAAATAGAACAATATACAACCATTAAAACACTTTCAAAGAGTATACAACGACATTAAAAATGTTTAATACGAGTTTTTACTCTTAATCTTCTGCGAACCAGCAGTTTTATAAATAGAACAGTAAACGGTCAGGTGTCTTTGGACAGCTCTTGAATCCGTGTGCCACAGGTTTGCAGTAGACAGTCTGCTTCGTACAGAGCTGCAGGGTGCTGCCAGGATTCTCAGTCACTGAGAGTAGTACAGAAATGAGAACACCTTGCAATGACCATCTGCAGCCTCTGCTTTTACTAGGGCACACTCCGCGGTGTGTGTGAGTGTGTGGATCTGTATCCTTATTCTACAGCTACTCACTTCTACTACTCCTGATGGAAGGGTCTGGGAAGGGTCCTGGAGAGAAGGGGATAGCTAAGTCAACCTGAGGAAATCGACAGGATGCTCTGATTTCTTGCTGAATGCCCAGAGAAGGGGAACAATGAGTCTCAGCCGGTAAGCATTGCACAGTGCAAGATAAGAAAGAGTTAGGCAGATGGTAAACAGCACAGTTAGGCTGGATCTCAAACACTGGCTGCCTGATCACGTCTTCCGTGGTGCACAGTGTCCAAACGCACAGGGAACACTTCGCATAGCCTGGTCTCCGTGCTGAGGAAAAGGAAGTGTAGGGAGTGGAAAGGAGCAGAGGCCGGAGACAGAGTGTAAGGGACTGAGCAGCCTCTCCTAGGAAGCTGGAACCATCTCTTAATTACCGTTTGGGAAATAGGCTAACCACAATCTCCCTAATCCGCTGTGGATCAGCTAACTGACTATGGCAAGGATGTCATCAAGAAATACTTATTTCTAATATTGTATGACAGTAGATTTGTGACTAACCCATTTTGTACTATTGTTCTGAAAACTAGCTTATTTTAACCATTACTCATGTTTCACTGAACACATCAAGTCTAAAATTATACACTTGAATTTAACGGTTAAGAGATGAAAGGAAGCTAATTCCAGGTGGTTTATATTTCGGGCCTCATAAAAGAAAAACAATAAACTTGTACAACATGGGTTGACTCTTTTTTTCTCTCTTTTTTACTCAAACAAAAAAAGTCAACCCCAGAAGGGAGTTCATGAATGAATACACAGATCAAGTACTGTTGCATACTCTCAATTTAATAAAAAAAATCGATACGCATAAAACGGTTCTTTGCCTATCCGTTTTCTGAGGAACGTCTATTCTTCAAAGGCACATCTCCGCCTCTCCCCACCTTCCCAATGAAAGAGTAGAGGTGATCATAGGCTCTCTTACAGCTACTTATACCATAGTTAGTCTGTAGTTTTCCAAGTTTGTGGCCTACTTATAAAGAATGTAAGCAAGAGAGAAGGTAATTTACTTATTTGCAAAGAGTTTTCAAAACATATGCACATACAGTTTCTATTTGATCACTCTGCCAATGGTCTGTTCAGATTAACCAGTTCGGATCAGGATAAAACTGCTGAAAGGAAATACAAAAGAATATAAAGAAGTATGCATTTGAAATGGCAGTTGGAGACTGTGGGTGTAGTCTAGAGGTAGACAATTGCCCACCACGTGTCATTCCTAGCGATGTAAAATAATAACAGCGGCAGTTGGGAGAGAAGGTTTGGGAAAGGTGAGTGTATAGAGAATCAGGTTTTACACCTAGACAACGATCACACTGGCAAAATCTGTCTGATGTAATTATTTGGGGAACATGTAGTCTATTGAACACATGCATCTTGTAAAGGAAGGCTTGAATGGCAAATTGTAGCTAATTGTGGTCAATTTTAGTTCTTAATCTCAGCAGCAGCTATCCGTTCCATTAACCTCCAGGATCATGCTGGGCAGCTATGAATAGATTCCTGCACAGCTTGCAGCAGCTGGTGGGAACAGCTAGAATAACCAGTAAAGATTCTGTCTTCACATTGTGGGATCTGTGTTTTCATCGCTGATGGCAGAGTCTGATCATGGATGTACAGGAACATGATTGCTGAGTTTGCTGCATACACCTTCTACCCATTATTTCAAGTTCTCCTTTTTCTAGTGTGGAGGAGAAACCAAAAGCCAAAAACCAAAAACAAAAAAGAAAGAAAGAATAAAGGAAGGAAGGAAGAAAGAAAGAAATCACAAGGAATAGCAAGAAAACAATGGTAATACAAAATAAAGACTAAGCTTGCCAGTGGTGGTGGCACATGCCTTTAATCCCAGTACTTGGGAGACAGAGGCAAGAGGATCCAGTGATTCGAGGCCAGCCTGGTCTATAAAGTGAGTTTCAGAACAGCCCGGCCTGAGGAAGAGGAGGAGGAGGAGGAGAAGGAGAAGGAGAAGGAGAAGGAGAAGGAGAAGGAGAAGGAGAAGAAGAAGAAGAAGAAGAAGAAGAAGAAGAAGAAGAAGAAGAAGAAGAAGAAGAAGAAGAAGAAGAAAATAAACTTTGAAGTGGTCCTTTGGAAAGGCAGGTGGCAGACATACAAGACAAAGACATATAATTTTAAAGTCTAGATGCTTGAGAAGTAAAGAAAGATGCAAATAAAGTCAACTGGTAGATGAACAATTAGAAATACCAATAAAGAGGGGGAAACCCACAAAAAGATAAAAAAAATTCTACATTTAAAGTGAAAATTCTGCTAAGGAGATTCTGTCAAATGTAAGGAGGCAGACAAATTAGAAAGTTTAAAGAAAAGACAGGAAAATAATTACATCTTAGGGACAAAAAGAAAAAGGCCTGGGAAAAGCAAAGCCCAAGGGTCCTGTGGGACATTTTCCAGTTGAGACGGGGTGGAAAAAATTATATAAAGAAATAAAGGCTGAAACTGTCCAAGTTTGATGAAATACTTTATATGTAAGAATCTGAGAAGCTCAATAAACTCCAAATGCGAAGTTGGATGAACTCAGGAATCGAGGAATCAAGGCCTATCATATCATATGAAGCCAATTACCGCATATAAAAAGTATTAACCAGGCATGGAGGCACACGCTTTTAATCCCAGTACACACAAGAGACAGAGGCAGGAGGATCTCTTTGAATCTGAGGCCAACCTGGCCTACGTACTGAATTCTAGGCCAGACAGAGCTACATAGTAAGATCCCATTTTTAAAAACAAAACAAAACATCACACAAAAAAACCAAACCAAAACAAAAATAAATCAACTTTTTTTGTTGTTTTGGTTTTTAGATATTGGAGATAAGATTTCTCTGTGCAACCTTCCTTTGCTAACCTGGAACTAGTTCTGTAGACCAGGCTGGCCTCAAATTCAGAGTCCTGCCTGCCTGTGCCTCTGAGTGCAGGGATGAAAGGCACACACACAACCATACCAGGGGAGACCGAGGAGGGGGACGACAGCAACAGCAAACCCTTTTTATTTATTATTTTATATCTGCAGTTTTTTCTCCTTCCTCTCCTCACATCCCTTCCATCCACTCCCACCTCTGTACTCCCCCTCTGACCCCCATCTATTCCTCTGTTCTGTCACAGAGGAACAGGCCTCCCGTGGGTGTCAGTAAAGCATGCCATATCAGGCTGAGGTAGGACTAAGCTCCTCCCTTGTGTTAAGCCTAGGCGAGGCAACCCAGTATGAAGAAGAGGTTCCCCAAAGCCAGCCAGAGCATTAGGGACAGCACCTGCTCCCACTGCTAAAAGTCCCACCCGTCACACATATGTGGAGGGCTTAGGCTGGCCCTAAGCAGGCTCTCTGGCTGTTGGTTCAGACTCCGTGAGTTACTATGAGCCATATTAGGAATTAAAATTTTTAATAAAAGCATTCAGACTTCTCATCAGAAGTAATTGGAAGTTAAAAGAACAGAAGTCAAAATTCGGCTAAGAATCCTTTCAAAGTGAGAAGAAACGAAGGCGTTCTAAGAGAGGACTGATTACCACTGGTCTCACCCTATCAGCTGTGCCAAAACGTCTTCAAAGGTGAAATTAGAGGAGTTTAGACAGCAACTCAAGGCTATATGAAGAGTAAAATCACAAGCTAGTGTTACTGAAACTTGTTTACAATTTTTACTCTATTTGTTATTTGCGTGTATGTGTGGTGTGTGTGTGGGCATGTTTGGTATGTATGTGTGTGTGTGGTATGTATGTGCTGTGTGTGTGGTGTGTGTGTGTGTGTGTGGTGTGTATGTGCTGTGTGTGGTGTGTGTGTGGTGTGTATGTGCTGTGTGTGTGGTGTGTGTGTGGTGTGTATGTGCTGTGTGTGCTGTGTGTGTGTGTGTGTGTGTGGTGTGTGTGGTATGTATGTGCTGTGTGGTGTGTGTGTGTGTGTGGTGTGTATGTGCTGTGTGTGTGGTGTGTGTGTGTGTGGTGTGTATGTGCTGTGTGTGTGGTGTGTGTGTGTGTGGTGTGTATGTGCTGTGTGTGGTGTGTGTGTGTGTGGTGTGTATGTGCTGTGTGTGTGTGGTGTGTATGTGCTGTGTATGTGCTGTGTGTGTGGTGTGTATGTGCTGTGTGTGTGGTGTGTGTGTGTGTGTGTGTGTGTGGTGTGTATGTGCTGTGTGTGGTGTGTGTGTGTGTGGTGTGTATGTGCTGTGTGTGTGTGGTGTGTATGTGCTGTGTATGTGCTGTGTGTGTGGTGTGTGTGTGTGTGTGGTGTGTATGTGCTGTGTGTGTGGTGTGTGTGTGTGTGGTGTGTATGTGCTGTGTGTGTGGTGTGTGTGTGTGTGGTGTGTATGTGCTGTGTGTGTGTGTGTGTGTGTGTGTGGTGTGTGTATGTGTGGTGTGTATGTGCTGTGTGTGTGGTGTGTGTGTGTGTGTGTGGTGTGTGTGTGGTGTGTATGTGCTGTGTGTGTGGTGTGTGTGTGGTGTGTATGTGCATGTGTGTTGTGTGTATATGCCATGGCATGTGTATGCTTGTAGAAGCCAGAGGACCACGTGCAGGGGTCACGTGAGTCAATTCTCTCCATCTGTCTTGTGGTCCTGGGGATTGAACGCAGGTTGTCAGGCTTGAGTGGCAAATGCTTTTACCTGCTGAGCCGTCTTAAAAGATCATCATAAAATTATTTTTAACTTTACTTTTTGTACTCTACATTATTTGGGATATTAGTTCATGTTTTTGGTAACACAATGTACAGAGACGTAAACTTGCAGTATCAGTGATTGACAGAGGTTTGAATGGATCAGGGATTACAAAGTTTATAGCGTGAAGTGGGTGTGGTTTCAAACTGATGTATTCTAAATCCAGGATGCAGGAGAGAAAGGGACCAAAACAAACAGACAAACAAAGACAAGAAAAATGTCTCCATAAGGCAAATAGAGAATGAAGAACAGAACTAACTAGGTAAGCCCCTCCTTAGTACGTACCTTACGTGTAAGAGACTTAAGCAGCAGTACAGGTGGATGCATTAACACAGGGTAAATGAGTACAAGGACACTTTGGGGATGGTGCTGATGAAATGTCTGAATCCTGACAATATTAAAATTGCCTGCAGATGCCAAAACATTGAATTATGCCCGTTTGGTGGAGCATACCTTTAAACCCAGTGTTCAGGAGGCAGAGTCAGGAGGATCTCTGTAAGTCTGAGGCCAACCTGTCTTCATAGAGATTTCCAGGACATCCAGGGTTACATTAAACCCAGTTTTGAAGGTCCAAGAAAATAAAATAAATAAAACAAAAACCCACATCAAATTATAGGTATTAAATAGTTGTCATTTAGCGTATTTTAATAAGGCTAAAAAGCTAGATGTCAAATAAGATCATGCGTGCCATTAATGTAAAGCAATACAGCGAGGACACATTTTCACATTAATGCTTTAATTTTTGTACCATATTTTAGTTTCCTTACATATACTCTTGAGAGAGTGTTCCACATCTTCTTGTTATATTAATCTTAATCTTTGTTTATAGATGCCCAAGTCCTTTTCAACTTTTCACTCTGTAAACTACAGACAGTGGTATTTTTAGTGGGGAGTCATGACCAACACTCAGCTGCTCTATTAATTACCCTTGAATAGGGTCCAGGGGACCAGACCTGTGATCCCAGCTCCTCAGTTGATTGAGAAAGGAAGACTGTAGTAAACTCAAGACGGGCTTGGGCTATAGCATTTGTTATAGACCAGCCTAAAGGAGCTAGTGTCTCAAAACAAAAATAAAAATAGGGTTAGGTAAATAGTTCGGTGGTGGGGCAATTAGCATGCCCAGGTTCACTACCCAGCAACTGAAAAACAGAAAGAAACAAAGCAGAACAAACTACCTGTTAAGCAAAGGTCCAACATGGAAATTCAGTCCCATAGACATCAACTTGGACACACCCTTAGCCTTGGACTGTTACATAAAGATGCAGGCAATTGGAGCACCTCACCACTTCAATGTAAGGGAAACTCAGCAGAAGAAAAGAAAGCCGAGAACAGTGGCTCAGCCACTTCCAAATGCAAAGGTGCTCAATTTAAAAAAAAAAAAAAAAAAAACAGAAAAGAAAACACCACGCAGGTATTCAATGTAGATTTGGCAATAAAAGAAGAATGTACAGGGGATCTCCCACAAACACCCCATCCTTGTGCTGACATTGCATGGAACAAAGCAAATTAAGGTAAAGTCACCATTTGCAAACCCACTCACAGCCTTGTGTGTCCTGAGCAGCTTGTGAAAATGGCCTGAGATCCAGTGGTGGGAAATAGGTGGTCAATCAGCAGTGAATGGACATTTCGAATGTGTTAAAAATATCCAAGTCAAACGTCAAAATGTTTTATTTTTCTCTCCTTAAAAACAAGGTATGTTTTCATCTGGAAGGCATTTCTCAATGATGAAATCAAAGCTCCTGCTTTAGAATAGACCGTACATTATTCAGAACTTATCTTGTTCCTTTAAGTAAAAGCTCTCAGCTGCTTCCGTTTCTGCCCGTCTCTCTGCTGGTGCCCGGCTCTATTTCTCCTCGCAGTCTGTACTTTACAACTCTTTCTCTCTCTGCTGGACCAAATCTCTCCTTCATGCCCAAACTGCCCTTTGAAGTCTGCCCTCGCTTTAGGGCTTCGGTGGAAGTATTCAGACTGATCACACAATCCTAGCAGAGTTCCTGGACCATCCACGTTCTGTCGACTACAGTTGTTTCATGTGGCCTGTGATTTACAGTCTTAATTAATGCTCAAAAGAAGAGCACATCTTTGGTGGAGTTTTCCCCCTTCTTGCTAAAAAACAGGACTCTTGGGGTTTCTGTGGACATTGTGCAGGATGGTTTTGCCAAATGGAATGAGGCATGGTTAATACTTTTCCTTTATAACCTTTGCCATAAATCAGCTGGCACTCCGTTTGCACAAGTGCAGCGATTAATGTCCTGCCCCGCCCCCAGCACTTCCCGAACCTTAAACAAAGTCGGAATAAACTGAGGGTGAGCAGAGCCAGTGGGCTCAGTAAGTCAGTTTAATGAGGTCTGAGTAGATCACACAGGACACATTGTGGCAGAATGAGGTGGGTGGTGGGGATCCAAATTTCAATGATGTGGAAGTGGGGCGGGGGTGGGGGAGGGCGGCAAGGGAAAGAGATGGTGGCAGCTGTGGTAGGCAAAGCTCAAACTCGGACACGTGTCTTTGGTAGAAAGAGCACATCTTACATTTGCTTTGCCGTTCGCCAAAGCTTAACTGCTGGGACCCATTTCGATTTAGTACTGTTTCCTGTCTGTGGCTTTGCTTTTCCATGTTCTCCAACACATGGAAAGTTTATTGTTTGCGGCTCGTCCATAACTGTCTTGATCTGTACGCATTCTCCAGTCTCCTGCCGGCAAACAGACATCTCCATATGCCAAAAAGAATTCCTTACGGGAGAGAAGGAAAAGAAAGATCTGCCTAACTAAGGGATGGACTCCTCAAAAACCAATCACACCCTAGCCATTCTTGCTGGCCAGCCACAGGCCTCTCGACCCACACTTCCCTTAAATTCATGCTCCTCCCTTCCCTGGACAGCATCGGAGAAAGGTATGCTGCTCCTTTTCCTGTTCCTTAAGTCAAATATATGCATAAGATTTGACCTTTAGTGAAAACTATACAACAAGGAAAAAGGAAGCCATTTCAATGGTCCCGAAAATGTAATCAGTGACAGTGTTCCCCCAGAGCCTCGGGGGTGCAGTGAGGTGTCCCGAGTGTCTGATGACTGATTTTCCTAGCATCTGTCACAAAGTCACAAAGCAAAGGAGACCACCAGAAAGGAATGACTCTATTGCAGACATGGAGGGGCGGCGGAACTGTTGAAGGAAAGAAGCTGAAGAAAATGCAAGAGAGCTTCTTAAGGTTTTATTTAATTTGTGAGCCACACAAGGTCTGCTTTAAAACTCTGTGTTCCTCATGTATAAGACGACGTTTACTCTTTGTGACTAAATGGTGGAAGGTGGAAGTTTGGTATGTTACAGGCCTGCTGAGTCAGCAGGGGAAGAGACCGAGAACTTTCCATCATTAGAGGCATGCTAGGCCATGCTCCACCCACACTAAGGCCACGCTCAACCTCTGAGATGCAGAGGACACAGCTTAGACCTTTTTCTTTTCTGGAAGGGGAACGAAAGCTGTTTTTATATTTAGCTCTTGTCTAATTGATGCCTCGCAAACCAAGTAGACACCTAGCCTCACCTGAGGAGATCAGGCCAGGATAAGGCCTTATATTAAATGTTTCTTCTGAAAAGGGGATTCAAGACTTGAACATTCCAAATCCATGTTCCCTCAGAGAGCAACCAGAAAGACAGCACAGTTCCAAACTGCACCACTAAAAGTACTCCACATAGAGTCAATGAATATTGGATTGGTTTGGTTTTTTGAGACTGGATTTCTGTGTAGCTTTGGCTGTCCTGGAACTTGCTCTGTAGAGCAGGCTGGCCTTGAACTCCCGGAGCTCCACCTGCCTCTGACTCTTGAGGGCTCTGATTAAAGGTGTGCGCCACCATTGCCCAGCAGTGGACTGAATGTTTTTAAGCATACAAATTTCTGGCATACTCAACTTGAACAACGGTACCAATCTGAAGGTTGTAGGTTGACTAGGTAAGGCAAATCCAAGCCTTGTACTTCTGGATCATTCTGTATTATGAATTATGTCAAGCACATGGCATAAATGTTAATGGATTCAAGGCCACAAAAGAGACAGCTGTGGGAAAGCCTAAATTAC
The DNA here is from genome assembly GCF_037038515.1 of Microtus pennsylvanicus. NCBI lineage: Eukaryota > Metazoa > Chordata > Mammalia > Rodentia > Cricetidae > Microtus > Microtus pennsylvanicus. The sequence goes on along the minus strand of NC_134579.1, from coordinate 162,953,359 downwards.
ATGGTAACGGTTTTGCATTTTAAGATGTAGGCCTACGGAGCTATTCAAATTTAGCATAAGTTCCCATCACCACTGTTTCTCCCTCCTTTTTTAAAATGTAAGACAACTGATAATACATTTCAGTTTCAGATAGTTCTGACATGGTGTACTTTCTTTAAAAGTCCTAATTTTGCTTGTTATTTTTATTTTTCAAAATTATTAATTTCTCTCTGTCCCCCTATACACACACACCATACACACACACCATACACACACACACACACAGACACACACAGACACACACACACGGTTCAAGACATAAAGATGTTCTACCATATAGAGATAAGACATGGAAAATTCTTCAGACTGAAAAGTATTGATTCATTCCTAAGTGCTAGATTTCAACTAAGCACGCTTTGTACAGAACCATTTATTTTTTTTAAAACGAGAATGGATATATTACTGTATTGTTTAACACATATTCTAACTGCAGATCTAACAGCTAAGAAGAAAAGCGAGCTCCCTGTGAGTTAAATACAAGTGTCTGGTAAGTTCAAAGCACATCGAAGGGCTTAGGAGCATAATTGAATCATGGAATACTTTACTGGTTTATAAGAGGTCCTGGCTCCCAGTTCCAACACAAACCAAACCAAACAATACACCCACCAATCCAGTACTTTCATTTGTACCCTACTGAATAGATGAAGACAGACTACAGTTAAGTGAAAAACAGTTCTTTACATTTTTTTTGTGTGTGTAATATGTATACATACCATGGTACATATAAAAGCCAGAAGTAAACCTGAAACAATTGGGTCTCCGCTTCTACCATGTGGCTTCTGGGAGAACGATGTATATTTCAATTGTGGAAGGAAGTTCATAGCTATCCTGAGACTATTATGAGACATGCTCAGTAGGGAGCTGGAACTCCAGGACAGAGGACTGTGGTGGCTTCCTTGGACATGTGAGCATGGGCTTGATTTTTGTGAATCTTTTATTAGGGAGAAAGTAAGCATTCAGGTCATAGCTGAGACATAGTAGAAAAACAATTTGGAGTGAACTTCAGCCAACAGGATGTGTAGCTGGCAAGGGACGGGAAAGGATGGATGACGTGGAACAGGATGCAGGTGTGATTCTCGGGGATGATGCCCTCCACCGTCTGTCTTTACCTCCTTGGAAACAGATTCAGACGTGAAGGGACTTGCCCATCTCACTGAGAGCAGCACTCCCGACTTGTGCACGTCATGGGAAAGTATGTGGAATGTCAAGAGTGGGGCTCTCAGGCTCTTGTTTGTTTGTCTGGTTGGTTGGTTTTGGTCCTCTTTAGCAAATTCACTAGCAGCACAGGAACAATAGGTTGATGGAGGTTGGATGCATAGTGTAATACACAGACACATCCAAGGGTGTTGTAGACTGAGACTGGATTCACATTAGCCTGTGTAAATTTTGGACAAATCCCTTCATGCAATGGTTGCCTTTCCTTGACAGGAGGGTGATACTCTCCATTGGCTGTTGAGAGTTTTTCTCTTGTACATGCTAACTATATCCTCCATCCCCGATCTCTGTCTCTGGCCCTCTTGCATAATTTTAATAGAGCAAAAACAAAAAGAAATAAAGAATAAAAGGAAATTGAGTCATTGATAAATGTAGCACATCATTTATTATTTAGGGATGAATAGCCATATGTGGAATATTCACATCTATTCTTCTAACAACCCCATTCCATTTTTAAAATTTGCCGTGTGTGTGTGTGTGTGCATGTGTGTGCGTGTGTGTGTGTGTGTGTGTGTGTGTGTGAGAGAGAGAGAGAGAGAGAGAGAGAGAGAGAGAGAGAGAGAGAGAGAGAGAGAGAGAGAGAAGGGAGGGACCAAGTTACATACAGGTGTTAGAGGAAAACTTGTGGGAGTTGGTTCTTTCCTATTGTGAATTCTGGGGCTTGAACTTGGGTATCAGGCTTACCTATACCCAAGCAACAACACCATTAACCAGTCAACTATCTCACTGGCTCTTATTTTTAATGGACATTTTTTTGTTACCTCTTGGGGTGGATGAAAGAAATGTAAATTAATCAAACATTTATTTTATTTTATTTTAAACTTAATTTTGAGACAGGACTCTCTCTGTGGAACTCAGGCTGGTTCCTGAATTCAAGAGATCCCTCTCTCTGGGACTCCTGTATTCTGGAAATACAGGAGTATACCAACATGGCTGGCTTCTAATTTTTTCTTTTGATTATAGAAGGAAGAAAAAAACTAAAAATTATAAACTTCATTAAGCATTTGTGATTTACTTACATTCTAATTACTCTTGTTATTCTAAGATGTGATCTGCTAATATTCCATAAACAACATAGAAAAACCAGCAGGAGATCCTAAGCATTTGTTAGAATACAAAGCCCCTCTTCACCAGGTGCTTTATATTGCTTCTCTGTTCAACTGCCTCCGTTGTGTGAACTAAACATGGTGTCCTCCAGAAAGTATGGCTTGGGAAAGCACAACAAAGAGAGTCACTCAGCCTAGTAGTGGTGGTGCACATCTGTAATCCCAGCACTCAGGAGGCAGAGGTTGGCTGATCTCTGTGCACCGAGGCCAGCATGACGGCACAGTGAGTTCTGGAACAGGCAGGGATGTTACATGAGAAGCCCTGTCTCAAACAACAAACCAACAAACAAAAAGTCACTTCCCTGAGTTTAAACATGACAAATATGACCTCTGTGGTGCCATCAAGGTCATGTCAACAACAGTGGTGAGTGCCACACACTGACAGGAAGAAATAAATGGCTTTTGACCTCTGTGGTCTTTCTCCATACAACCCACAACCCCAGTCTAACCATATTTTGAAACTCTCCAGACAAATAAATTATAGTTGAGGGACTTTTTACAAAGCACCTGACCAGGTATTTTGAATTCACCAAACTTCTCAAGGTCATGAAAAGAAAGTGCCAGGCCAGAGAAACTTCACTCAGGCCGGGATCTTAGGCACAGGATCAGTGAGTGAGATGTGGTGTCTGCTCTAGGACCCAAAGAGGAAACAAGGTGAAAACAAGGAGTGTGTGAACAAGCATGGATCAGTTCCTAAAACTGTGCCAAGATGGTTATATTAAATTAAACCTCATTAATTCCAGACATTAAAAACAAAGTAGGTTGGATGTTCGACATACAAAACCCCCCTTGTACAAGCTCCTTAAGTTTTCTAAAAATTTAAGATGTTTTAAAAAATATATATATAATCTGTTTAAAAACACCCCAAATCCTTATATTGGCAAAACAGTTTTAACAACTGCCTTAGATTACTACAAAATTCATTTTTTCCTTAGTCAAATATTTGTTACATTTTCTTTTTCAAAATAGGTATTTTATTGAAAGAAGAGCCATTATCGAAAAATCAACTTCCCAAACCTGGGCAGTTCAGATGACAGTGTCTTGGTTCTGTGCAGCGAACTTTGCCATGTGCTAACCTTCCTAAAAATCTCTCATGCTAAATTCCTCACTCCTAGATCTGAGAAGTTGGAGTGAGTGGTTTAACAGTGGTGTTCAGTGAGTGGTGGTCTTTTTTTTTTTTTTTTATGGTTTTTCGAGACAGGGTTTCTCTGTGGTTTTGGAGCCTGTCCTAGAACTAGCTCTTGTAGACCAGGCTGGTCTCGAACTCACAGAGATCCGCCTGCCTTTGCCTCCCGAGTGCTGGGATTACAGGCGTGCACCACCACCGCCCGACTCTTTTTTTTTTTCTCCAGACAGGGTTTCTATGTGTAGCTCCGGCTGTCTTGAAATTGCTCTGTAGACCAGGCTAGCCTTGAACTCAGAGATCTTCCTGCCTCTGTTTCCCAGGTACTGGAATTAAAGGCACACACCAGCACCGCCCAGCTAATAATAGTCTTTTGTTTTGTATCATTTCTCCCAAAGCCAGAAGTGCACATGCAGACCCACAGAGAACTCCCCGCCCAGATCTTTCTTCTTTTCTCAACCTTCTCGAGGCTTTGTTTCTCATTCCTGATGTAGGCCTGGCCTCTAAATGGCCCTGCTTCCAATATTACATCATGACTGACAGAGTCAACTGTGAGAGGATGCCACTGAATCAACATGCCTTTAGGGGTCTTTCCAAAAAGGAAAGAAAATCTGACAGCTGACTTTGGAACCAAGATTACTTAGCTTGGTCAAAGTTGCTACACCATCCATCACTGAGAGATGAGGGGACATTTGCCCAGGGTCAGTGGCCAAGCAACTGTGTGAACTTGTCCCAAATTGTCACTGTTTCCCTTTGCCCAGTTCTAAACTTGGTTGCTTTATCCTTAATGTGGTGCCCCCGGCAGGGGGAAAGCAAAGACTCGCAGATCACCCTCTCTGGCCAGTTCATCGTGGAGTCACAGACTCAGACACCGGTGGTTTCCATTAGCCCGCGTTCATTAATATTGCCTGCTAGCTGCCAGGCCCTGTTTGGAAAATGGTTACATTTCAGCAGCTATTCCCTATTGTTTAAATGTGCTTTAGCTTCAAACTAATTTCAGATAAAGGAGGACATTCCTTTCACACAGAGTAAAAAAAAAAAAAGCCTTTGAATTCTGTTTTGTTCTCTCTGACTTAGGCTGGAAACTTGTTTTGAACCTAAGACATCACTTGACAACTTAAAGTTTATTCAAAATAGCCAACATGTAAAAATAGCCAAACTATCCGCCAACATACAAAAGATGACATATACTTGGTACATGCCTATCATGGAATATTATTGAGTCATAAAAGGAATGAGGTGCTAACATATGTTACGCTACGCATGAACCTTAAGAACATCATGCTTGGTGACGTAAGACAGAAACAAGGACAAATATTGTTTGACTGCAGTTGCAAGAGATAGCCGAGAGAAAACAGACAATAGAAAGCAGACTTAGGACTGGAAGATGGGGAGAGCTGTTAATGAAGACCTCCTGTCTGTGAAAAAGCTTCTGTAGGCAGATGTTGGTGATGGTTGACCATCCTGTGCACGAGTGTAGGGCTGAGTGAACCATGTGCTTAGAAACAGTCAGAATGGGGCCGGGGCTTGGTGGTAGAAAACGGGTTCAGCCTAGCATGAGCAAGGCCCAGGGCTCAACCCGTAGCACCAGCCAAGCAGCGTTAAAAGGGTGGATCCTGTTGCTTTCATTTTACTACTTAAGAAAACAAAACAGACAAAAACCAGGACACTGGAAGACAAAGATCCAAACAGAATAGGAGTTAGAAACTTGGAAAATTTTGATTTTCTGATTTGTTCTGTGCTGCTGGTGGTAATTTTGTAGAGACGGAGTCTCACTGTGCAGCCCTGACTGGCCTGGAACTCACTATGTAGCTCAGGCCAACCTTGATGCTATCTTCTTGCCTCTGCCTCCCAAGTACTGCGATTAAAAGGAATTGTGCCATTCCATTAGGCCTTATCTTGTGTTTTATTATTTATTACACTACATGATTCAAAAGTCAGGTTGATGTAAAAAGACACACAGGGAGAAAGCCTTAGCACAGACATCATCCCCTGTCACCTCCCTACAATGGGCCCTCCTCTTACATCCCAGCTGGCCGTCAAAGACCATAATTATTGCTCTTTTCTTTATTTTCCCGTTTCTTCAGCAGACAGAAGTAAGTGAACACATATTCTTATCTTCCTACTTTCTTACTCAAAAGGTGACAGATTATATTCACTCTTAAGCACTTTGCCTAAACCTTGAAGAATTTGGAATTTTAAAAAGCCAACCCCAAACTGTTCATTTTACAGTTGTCGACAAGACATAGTTGTATTTTCTTTACCCAAGTAAAATAGTATAGAGAAGTTTGCTTTCTGCTTTATTTTTAACAGAAGTTGAGACAGAGAGAAAAGTGGGGGAAAGGGGGAGGAATAGGGACAAGGAGAGGAGGGAGGGAGGGAAGGAGGAAGGGAGGGCGGATTTAAAGGTTCAGGAACATTAGGGCTGCCTGACTTGCCCTGGGGAAAAGTTTAACGTGTGTAAATCTCCTTTTTCAAAGCGCTTTATGTCCATTGGTCACTTGGAGATTACCACCTTGTAAAAGAAAGGAAGAAAAGCAAAGGCCCCACCCTAACCCACCGCAGCAAGGGAAGAGATGGGGGGGGGGAGGTGGAAGTGGCCCCAAGTTGACCACTGCTCCAACTGGAAGGGCTAAGTGCCCCTTTTAAATTTAAGGAAATCCACCTGGCACCCTGCAGGACTATATCTTGAATTCTGAGAACCCACTACCTATGACGTCAGGCAGTCCGGAAGGCTCCTGCTTCCAGCACCGACTCCCAGAAAGGAATAAGTGAAACCCCATCAGCTGGGCTAGTCTCTCTGCTCCCTCACTATTTCTGTCGCAATCATTCCCAGCTTTGGCAATTTAAAAAGAGAGAGACACCTGTCACCAGAAAACCAACTGCTGCCTTTAAAGTCCTCTAAAACAACACCAACCCCCCCCCTACTTTCTATTTTTTTAAGGTCAAATCTACGATTTTGGAATGTGATTATAGAGAAAATGTAAATTTATACTTCTAGTCTATAATTTTCTGTTGTTATTTATACTCATTCTATAATAAATTTGTATTAAAGGCTATATTTAGACTTATATTAAAGTTAAAGGAAGATACTCTTTATTAAAAATAATCTGATTTCAGATTTTGTCTTTTCTGTTTGTTTTTGGTTTTTGAGATAGGGTTTCTCTGTAAGCCCTGGCTGTTTGCATACCAGGCTGGCCTCAAACTCAGAGATCCTGCCTCTGCCTCCTGAGTGCTGGGATCAGAGATGTGTGTCACTATGCCCGGTTCTGGATTTTTTTTTCTTTTTTCAAAAAAAATGCTAAACGCAGTGACATTTGTATTATAAGTCGTTTAGTTCATGTATTTTTTTTTTAAAAAAACTTTTATATTCTAGAGATTTCCTCAGACAGAAGAGAAACACAAACAAATCAATTCCTTGCCTTGTGGCAGTTAGCATTCTGGCAGAGTCAGACAATGAGGAAGTAAACAAATTGATAAAGGCATTTGGAAAGTGAAATAGTTGACTAAAGCCAGATAAGAAGAGGGACAGAAGCACCAGGAAAGGCTGCTGCTGTGAAGAGATGATCAAGCCCAGTGAAGGGAGGGGGGCAAACCGTGATAAGGAAAACTGCCTACAGAAGACCCAGCCTGCCTGCCGCAGAAGCCAGTGCAGGCAAGAAGAGAGGGGGCAGAGCTGTCTGAGAGCACAGAGTGCCCTTCGAGACTCTTGGCGGCGCTGAGCCTGTAAGTATTAAAAGATGAATCTGCTGAAAATGAGAGAAGGAACAACAAATACTGCAGGCCAAGCCTTGGTTGCCTGGGGGGCTGTGTCCAGAAGCCTTTTAATTATGATAAGAAGCTCTTACGAAGTTCCTTCCAAACCCCGGGCAGCTCAGATAGGCCTCGAACTAGTGATCCCCTTGCCTTAGCATCTCTCACCATGCCCAGGATCATGGTCATTTATCTCACAAATAGATCATGGTCATTTATCTCACAAATAAATTCAGCACGATTTAATCAATCAATCAATGTTTTGAGTGGAAAAGTATACAAAATTAATCTTGTACTTATATATTTGCAGCATTAAGCTGTAACGAAAAATTTTATTAAGTTTTTAGGTTAGCGTGCAACAACATGGGTTGCATCATAGCATCGTCATCAGGCATGTCATCATCCTTTGCTCTCCTTCATTCCCTTCCCTGGTCTCTTCCTCTGTGCCCTGTCCCTCTGTCCCGCTCGTTTCTTCTCCCCTAAATTATCCTGTCTCTGTTTCCCTATCCCCTGTAATTCATTATTTTAGTTGTCACCTCCCTTAAGACGTCCTCCTTCCCTCTCATTTCTCTTTTCTCTTTTGTGGCGCACGCGCACACACACACACACACACACACACACACACACACACACAATTTTAAATCTACATTCTGCATAGGACAGAAAGCACATGACAATTGTCCTAATTCTGCCGGATTCCTCTTAACATACTGATTTCTAGTTGCATTTCATTTTCTCCATGGCTGCATAAAATTGCATTGGATAGCATATATATATTTAAATCTGAGCTTCTTAGCACTTGTTCAAAAAGAAGGGGATGACTTCTGTCCCTACAGAAATTAAAGCCAAAAAACAAAAACAAAAAACAACCCTGGCCGCCCCAGGACAATACTCAGGCAGATTCTCTGGCATCCCAAGCTCTGAGGCTTAACTAGATCAGCTGAATTGGGTTGTGGATGGGCTAAGCTAGGTTTCCCATGCACCAGAGACGGAGATGGAGTATGTATTGGGAACCCTTAGATGGCTCAGTGGACTTTTGAGTCTAACCTGACCCAGCAGTGACCTACGTACTGAGGACGGAGAAAGTACATTCACAGCCCCCCCCCCCCCCCGCTCCCCCCGCAACTCAGATGTTCTGTGTCTCCCATTCTGGTTACCTCTTTTCTTTTTTAGCTAGACTCCAGGTTCGTTTATCTGTGCTCTCTATCTTGATATAGCTTTTTTCCAGAAGTGTCCATGCTGATGTGTCCCCTTGCTGCTCTTCCTCCTTTACTACACCTGTGAATATGTGCGGACGGTCCCCTCCCCTGGAAAATGATCCGCCTGAAGATGCTAATTTCTCAGGTCAATTTGCCAACTTCCTCAAATTTTTTCACTTTACTGTAACCTTTCCCTTCTAGCAGCAGAAAGAGAAAGTTATCCTTAAAAGTCCACATACTGGATATGGAAAGCTGAGTGAATCCGCTCGGAAGTAGCTGAGTGACAGTTTGAAGTCTGATCGTCAGAAATCCACTTTGAGTGTCTTTCCACTTGTCTGCGACTTGTCCAATTCCCCTGTTTCAAATATCTCGTGTCAAAGTTAATTTACTTCATGCTAAAGGCAAACCAAATGCCAAGCAGCCTCCCATGCAAACACTCTAGGGAAACTAGCGACTAAGACAGGAACTGGGGTGCAGAGCAAAGGGAAGACAAGGGCGCATGGGAGAATACCTGCCCACCGGTGGCAGCTGTGCTCAGCCTGTTTGGTCTTCAGCTATGAACCTGGCCACCGCTATATGGAGAAGGTGGTCTTTGATCTGGACCTTACGGAAAGGGTAAGATTCATCCAGACAGGATTGAAGCAGAGGGTTTTCAGGTACCAGAAGAAAATCAAGACAGGCTAAGCCACTGTTAGGAATCAGGATTCTTCTTAAGCTAAGATAAGAAGCCCTGTGGGAACTGGGGAGAGTGCTGAAGTGGTCTCTGCCCGTAGTTCAGGTAAGGGGCACCACCAAACAGTCCCATATCACCTGATTACCTACTTGCCCTCTCCCCCGCCCCCGGTAAAGTGTGTGTGTGTGTGTGCTCGTGCACACACACACACACACACACACGTGCACGCATGTTCCCAGAAGGCAGTTGCTGGGCTTGCAATGTCTGCAGCAAGCATTCACCAAACGATAGTGTCCTTGTTAATGATGTAATTAATCCTGGAACACAGGATGCACAGGGAGAATGAACTGAAGAAAGAATGCACGTGGAACAGACTCCGCTGCAGTGAGGGGAGAGACATCAGGCAATTTCCTGAAGGGCTTTGAAAAGGATGTAGGATTAAGGTGCTTAAAATCTGGTCTGTATTTAAAGCAAAGCAGCGATCTCAACCTTCCTAATGCTGGAACCCTTTAATGCATGTCGTGCAGACTCCCAACCATGAAATTGTTTTCACTGTTACTTCATAACTGCAATTTTGTTATTGTTATGAATCATAATGTGAATATCTGATATGCAGGATTTCTCATATGGGACCTCTGTGAATGGACCGCTCACCCCAAAAGGGGCCATGACCCACAGGTTGAGAACCAGTGCATTGGAAGATCTGAAGATTCAAAGAGACTTCATCAGGATGGACAAACATCACAATACACAGAGTGTGGTGGGTAGGAGATGATCTTGGGCTTCATCCTCACACAATATCCTAATGGTTAGGGAGCTTGAGCTGATGCTGGGGTGAACGAAGGGTTGGCCAGGGGACAGGATAGAGCTGGGAAAAATCCTTCAGAGTTGAGCTTTGGAAATTATAAAGACAAGCTACTGCAATGGGAAAGGGGTGAGCTGGCGGTAGACTGGACTACTAGCCCTCAAGTGGGGAGTGAGAGGAAGGAAAGGTTTCCAGCAACGTGGGAGGGAAAATCCCCAATAATATGGGGAGCACATTGTCTCTGCTTAAAACCCTAAGATGGAAGAAAGGAAAAGTAACAACACATGAGTGGTAAAAATAGCTTGTTCAGGAATTGGAGAGATGACTCAGTGGTTGAAGAACATTTTCTGCTCTTACAAGGGAACCAGGGTTCAGTTCCCAGAACTCTTATCGGGCAGTTCCAAGTGTCTATTGTTCCAGCTCCAGGGGACCTGATACTCTCCTCTGACCTCCACAGACTCCTGCATGTGTGTGGAACTCATGTACACACTCAGCATACACAACCCCAGTGTGCACGCACACACTAGCTCTATAAAGCTTTCTTAAAACAACTTTAATAAATCTTTAAAAATATAGCTTGTTCATTTGCCAGGTCTCCTCGTACCCTTAGTATCATGTAATAGGAAATTTTACGTGAATGATCTGCTCAGACAGTACAACAAAATGACATCTGCTTTTGTTTCAAAGATGTTTTGACACGCCAGCTCTTGAACGTGCAGTTAGGAAGTACAGGAGAGACATCACGGGGAGTCAGGCTTGATTTCACTGTGACTAAGCCCCAAAGGAACAATGGGGACATGATGCAATAAACACTAACAAGAGTCCGATGTGCTTTCTACGGTCTGGCAAGGAAATGGCCCAAGTTGCATGGAGCACCACTGTCAGAGAAACCTTAGTCATGGTAGCATGCTGAGTCACTCTCAGGCCCAGGTCCACCGGGACAGTGCTCTGCCCGGAGAGAAGCCATGAGGAGGATTCTTCCCTTACCACTGTGGTGCAATGCCAGAGTGGTATGTGTCTAGACAGGAGTGCGGCAGGGATAGCCTTCACCCCCAAGAACCTCATAAGGAGACCTGCTTCTTAGATGGGCACAAAGAGACACTGAGGACACTTTGGTGCTAGCTGGCAAAGGGCTTACTATGGGAAGGGGAGGCTGGAAGACAGGAGAAGGTATCTTATAAGTACAAGTAGCCTTATAAAATGGTAACTGAAGCAAAATTAAGTTCTAGGAGACTCTCAAGCATCCTTCTATCAGGGATCACTCCTCCCCCATCACTTTTTAAATTTTATCTTATTTGTTAATTTAATCTTATTTATTTATATAGTTGTCCCCCCCCCTCTCTTTTTGGTCTACAGGTCTTTTGATTATATGTCCTCCAGTTTAGAGGGTTTGTTGTTGTTGCTTTCTGGTTGTTGGTTTTTTGTTTTTTTTTTCCAGTGGGATTTCTAAGTGTGAAAAGGAGTGGTTTTCTGTGTCTATATCTGTTTCTTGTCCCTTTTGGGGAGATCTTTTCTTTTTGTTTCTTTTGTCCCATTCTTATGTGTTGGTTTTTGTTTTATCTTTATATATTTTATTTTTCTATTATTCCCTAGAAGCTTGTTTGTTTTTTGTTCCCTAATGAGAGACAGAAAGGGAGTGGATTTAGAGGAGGGAAAGGTGGGGATGAACTGGGAGTAGAAGGAGGGGAAATTGTATCAAAGTTATATTATGTGAAGGAAGAAAAAAATCTATTTTCAATAAAAAGGAAAAAGTTAAAAACCTCAAAGTTTGACATTGTAAGGTTTTCTTTCTTGATTTAAATGATTTTACTTTAAAAATGAATCCTCAAGGAGCACCTTGGAGGACAAGAAGGACCCCTGAACATCATTGATTTTGCAACTTATTGGAAGATTTGTACAGAATAAATTCTCTTGAAATTAAACCCCTGGCTGACAGCTTCACTAATTGCAGTCCTTCCTGCCGAGGAAGGCCAAGGCCCGTGCGGGCAGACAGATTAGCCACAGAGGGCCAGTAAAACAACAATTTGGTGGAGCCAAACCCTGGAGAAAAACTGTAGAAGTCCTGTGCATATCCAAACAGGCTGCGGTGTCACCCTCGGCTTCATTAGCACATGAAAATGCGGTAACTGAATGTCCTTCAGCCTCCCATCAAGGGCCCAAATCAATCATTCATGGAAATTAAGTTTTGATAAGAGGTGTTTAAACGTCGTCAAAGATTTTCTGAAGGTGTCATTCTTTCTGTCTTAAGAAAATTCCAGCCAGCGCTCAGCTGCAGGGCAGCAAAGTTGGAGGGAAGAGTTAGAGGCAACTGAAGCCCTGTCTAGAAGGGGGATCCAGCAGGTGTTTCCACAGAAATACTGATTTGGGGAGAAGCTGTTCTATCCTTCACAGATACAGCATTTAGATAGTTGTTTGATAAGTTATATAGAAGGGTAAATATTTTAACTAAGTCTTTATTTTAAGAAAAGATTTTTTAAAAAGCTTCTTTTTTTTTTTTTTTAGCAACAAGATCTTGCTAAGCAGCCCATGCTGGCATCAACCTGCCTCAGTTCGCCTACCTCAGCCTTCCCCGTGCTGGGGTTACAAGCATTTTACCTTGCTGGTCTTATGCTGACAGTAAAAGTGGATATACATCTTAAATATTTTTTATTGTATGTGTGTGTGTGCGTGCGCGTGCACACACACGCGTGCATGTATAAGCCATGGTATGTTTACCGAGGTCAGAGGGCAACTTGTGGGAGTGGTTTTCTCCTTTCACTGTGTGGGTCTCTGGAATTAAAGTCAAGCCATCAAGCTTGCCCATTAAGCAATCTCTCTAGCCCTTGCATGTACCATTTGATGACACTTTGGAATGTTAAAACATACATTCACGTATTAACCCAATATTGTAATAGTACCATGGGAAGCCAAGGCAGTATGATTGCTGAGTTGCAGACCAGCTTGGGTCACTGAAACTCATGCATTCAGGAACTGTGTCACACAGTTGGCATTGACAGGATTTCCCCCAGATTTCTTACCCCAAATCTGAAAATAGAGAGTAATAATACTAATAATCCCCAAAGGAAAGGATAAGATTGTGAATGATCTGTTAAACAGCACACAACCAAGCCCCCACCCCCTTTAAGATACATTATCTTCTCAGTTATAGGAAGACTAGAGAATAGACTGATAGGAAATCACTTGGCTCTTTTTTTTCAATTACATTCTTTTACATGCAAATATTTGTAAATCCTCAGAAAGTTGCTGGGGACATGCTTATCTTTGGGGACACAAATATCAGTCTTTTAAACAGTATGGGTCAACATTTCCATTCATTATTGTCTAACAGAAGGGTTCTAAACAAAGAGGCCAATAACTTGTTAACACTGGGCTTGGGCATTTATGTCAACAATGTTACCACCTTTTCTTCAGTCTCCTCCCATTTCCTCAAGGTAGCTCAGATTCACCCCGCCCAGGCACAGACTCATACTTCCAGGCTGCCCAGAGAAGGCAGGGAAGGGCCCCCCGCCCCCTGCAGTTTTCTCTCTGCTGCTTACTGAGAACCTAGCTACAGTGAGAGAGCAGAGAGGTCAGGCTGTGGAAAGCCACAGAGCCCTTTCTCCCTTCCAAGTAGTTTAACCCCTGTGGAAACCTTTGTTCTGATGATCGGCAAACACACACTGCCATATTTTGTATTCCCGGGTATAGATTTCAGAAGGGGTCAGGGGATATGACCCACAAAAACCTAAAATGACTCTACATAAACATTCCATACACCCTCCTCAAAGAGAGGCAACCCCTTTCCCAGCTGTCCTGTCCACATTGACTCACCCCTCACTTTCCCTCCGGATGACAAACAAAGCAACCGAGGCATACAAAGCTTTTCTGGTTTGAGAACCACACGCACTTCTGTCCAAAAGTGAGCAAGCTCTAGGCTTCCATGAAAGGCTTTTCCTGCCTCTCAGACCCTGTATCTCTGAGATGATCACCGGCCTGAGCTTGCTATATGCAGTCAAGGATTGGTATTTTCAGCCTCCTGCCTCCCTCCTCCTCCCCTGGGGCCAGTGCTGCTGGGATCGAAGACAGTGTGTACCACAATGCCTGGTTTACATGGTGTGGGGAGCTCGTATACTCTATCTGCCCCTCTCACAATCTTTATAATCCAAAGAAATCAACAAGACTTGCAGCTTGATTGACCAAGAAAGTCAACACAAGGCCCACTTGGAGGCCTTTTCCCCTAGTGGCTCAAAAGACAAAAGGCAAAAACCCAAAACTAAAGAGTGAACCAGTTTTTTAGATCAGTGGTTCTCAACTCTCCTGAGGCTGTGACCCTTTAATACAGCTCTCCATGTTGTGCTGACCCCCAAACATAAGACAATTGTCACTGCTACTTCATAGCTGTAATTTTGCTACTGTGATGAATTGTCATGTAAATATCTGATATGCAGGACATCTGATCTACAACCTCTGTGAAAGGGTTGTTGGACCCCCAAAGGGGTTGCAACTCACAGGTTGAGAACCACTCACCTAGACCTAGATGAATAAAACTGATCCAACTATAAAACAAGAGAAAAAAAGTGGAAGAAATTCTCAAGACTTAGGGACAGGAAATGAAGATGTTCAGGGAAATATTTCAAAATGTGCACTGGGTATGCAAATTCAAGGAACCGAACAGGTAGGGCACACTTCACACCCAAACAGTCTTTTCTTGTGTGAATTAGGGTCCTAGGTACAATGCCTACACGGACAATGCCTCTCCCTCCAACCAACTCTTTCCCTCTTTCCCATTTTTCTCCTGAGAGAGCTAAGTAAGCTATTTTTGAAACTTCTTGGCTGTAAGAATCATGACACCTAGAAGTTAGTGTCTTCTGGCTTGCTGGGAAATAGCCTGGCTTGTGCTTATTATCCTGACACCGATTATTCCCAATGCCCCATTTTACACTCAAAGTGTCCTGCCGCAGACAATGATCACTTCAGTCACAGAATACAAATTCACATGCAGGAGGTAAATCAATAAATGAGACACTATCCTAAGCTGCGACTATATGGTCTTATATTTAACTGTAAAGGGCATAATTTGGAATATATGAATTAACTTAAACATGAAAGAAGAATAATAGCTTTAAACTAACCCCATCATACCCAAATAACCCAGAATCCTATTGAATGTCCTCTTGCCCCTAAGAAATTTAGCCAAGTTAACCCTCGAACAGAAAAGGATGTCAAAATGAGGGCCCTGGGCCTGTTAATGCAGTGTGCCAGGTGCTCTCAGACCAGTGTAGAAGTTACAGCAGGGAACAAACTGCCTGCCCTAAGTATCATTTCTTTTTCCACAGTACAAAAACAAGGAAGGGGAAAAAACATTCCCAAAACAAAAACCTCAACAAATGTATAAAAGAAGGATGGAAATTTATACTTGATGAAGATGATACGAAGATATTTCTAAATTTGTATAAAGCAAAATACATTTTAAAGACATTATATATATTTATATCTATTATAGATATTATATATAGATATTATATTATCTAATAATATTAATATTTTAATATTAAAGCTCATTTCCCATTTCAGATGTCTTAAAGATGAAAGCATTAAAAATAAATTTCCAGTGAAAAGAATCTACAGCAATTCTACTTTTAATCCTTTGTCCAAAGAAGCTTCTTATGAAGTGTATTATCTTCACAAATAGTCACCATTATCTAACTATTTCCCTGGGGAACCGACAAGGTAAATGTTTCTAAGCAATTCTCTCAGAAGTTAAACATTAAATTAAAATACTGAAATGCCTCTGACAACCTTGGGATGACCTGAAACCTGTTCAGAGCACAGCAAAGGTGAGAAGGCTGTTCTCAAGTAACACCCATTGTTCCAGCTCTGCTAAAACAAAAGGAAAAAGAAAGCCATTGCCTGCTTAAACCATCACATCTCAATTCAAGTGCTACTTAAGAAAGCAAATCAAAACAAACTTTTCTGCTTAGTCAAATTTTCACATTTTTTTAAAATGAGATGAACTTTCTGACTTTGTTAACATACCAAAATTCAGGACAGTCAAGAGAATCAGTAGACTTTAATTTAGTGTTTATTATCCATTACATAATAAGTTTTAATTTCAACAAAGAACTAAAAATTATATGGAGAACATACTAAATGCGCTCAGCTTGAAATTCTGCAGAAAGTTATTTGTGGATATTAATGTCCAAAATTTTTATGAATGTTATCTTTACTATGTAAAAGGTACATATGCTGACCTCAAAGTCACAGGAAAAAGTCAAGGACCCAAAATGTTTCCACAGAAACCATGATTTACTTATAGGTGAGGTTCTAGGTTTGGTCCCCAATAATTCTAAATGAACACACAAAGAGATTATTTTGAAGAACATAGAAGGGGATGCACTGTGCCGGATGTTAAAGACAAAGTAGTTTATCCCACTGCAATGATACAGAAACACGAAAAGGTACATATACAAAGACATAAGAGATTGACAGGTGATGGAGGCAGCTTTTTAAAAATCTCACTTATAGCTGGGTAGTTGTTGACACACCTGCAAGACGGAGACAGGCAAGTCTCTGAGTTCAAGGCCAGCCTGCACTAAAGAGTGTGCTCCAGGACAGCCAGGGCTACACAGAGAAACCCTATCTTGAAAAACAAACAAACAAACAACAACAAAACTTAAACTTATGTGTAATGTGGGTCTGTGTGTGCCATATGTGCAGTGCCCACAAGGACACTGAATATCCTGCAACTGGACTTACAGGCAGTTGAGAGTTGAGTTATCTGATGTGGGTGCTCGGAACCAAACTGGGGTCCTCGGAAGAGTAGCGAGTATGTTTAGTGGTTGATCCATTTCTCTAGCGAAGGAGATAGCGTTTGTAAAGTGTGAGGAAAGGATGAGGGCGTTGACAAATAATGAATAGGTATTCACTTGGTTAAAAACTTAAACATATTTCTCTCTATCTGTTATTTTATCCTTACTTATTTTTTGGGGGGAGCAGGAATTATTTATGTACCTGGCTTGGAACACACTATGTAGACCTAGAGGTCTTGAACTCAGAGATCTGTCTGCCTCTGTCTCCTGAGGGATGAGATTAAAGGCGTGAGCCACCATGCCTGGCCAGTGCTTTTTAACAAACAGAAACATAAATTTTAGGTACATTAGAATCAAGATCAATATATTTCATTTTATTAAAATCAAAACACATTTGTCTGTGCATTTGTTTGGACAGAGTCTCATGTAATCAGGCTGACCTCCAAGTCTTTGAGAATGGCTCTCCTGCCTCTGCCACCCCATGGTTTGGATTACAGGTTTTCATATGTGGCTAAATATATACTTTTTAAAAAGATGTCATATACAATGTAAAGCTAAGCCACAGATTAGAAAAATATTATATGTCTAAGAAAGGAATAGGAATCTAGAACAGACACAGAAAAAAGATATCAATAATCCAAACAAACCTCCCAACACAAAATGCTATGGATTCATTCTTGGTTAGAAAAAGTTTCATCAAGTAAGACCTCTGAAAAATCTCCAATAGATGCTGATGGCTCAGGTGATCCAATGTTTCAGAGCACCTCTGTTGCAGTTCCCTCTGAGTTCTATATCTAGAATAGTCTCAAGAATGCTGCCTGAGACGATCCAGCCTCACAGAATATTCCAGGAAAGACTTGACCATAAACACACCCAATCAGCAGGAAGTGGCCTAGATAATTATGCTCAATTAAATAAAAAAAGGATTATAGATGTTTGTCTTTGTTTATATTATTGGGTACCAGTTATAATGTTCAGGAAAAAAAACTTTAAAAAAGAGATTAAATTCAGAGCTCTTGTTTTGAAAAGAAAAAGGTGGGGGGGGGAAGTTGTGGGATAATGCTCTTGTACACTGAAAAAATTTGCTGCTCTCATTAGTTTAATTAAAAAAAAACACTGATTGGCCAGTAGCCAGGCAGGAAGCATAGGCAGAGTGATCAGACTAAGAGAATTCTAGAAAGAGGAAAGGCAGAGAGGCAGTCACTAGTGGAGTTGCTGAGGACACAAGATGAGCATTCCTCACTGAGAAAAGGTACCAAGCCATGTGGCTAAACATAGACAAGAATTTGTAAATAGATGAATTTAAGTTGTAAGAGCTAGTTAATCATAAGCCTGAGCTAATAGGCCAATCAGTTTATAATTAATATAAGCCTCTGCATGTTTCATTGGGACTGAACAGCTATGGGGCCATCAGGGACAGAAACTTGCATCTACAAAATCTTTTAAAAAGATGTAAGTGCTAAATATTTGGAAACTGTTGAATTTTAATTGGTTATTTTTTTCAATTCAAATATGTATAACTTAGGGATTCTCTGTTTGACTAGTGAAACCTAGACATGTATATGGAATAAGAGCAAAAGTTGCATAAGCTTGTTAGTAAATAATAAGACAGTCTTTTACTGTGCTGGAGGCTCGAATCACCAAGGACAGAGAATTCTGCTTCAGTACACCTGAGCTTATCACACCATGACACTCAAGCCTGAGAGGACTTCGTGCCAGGCCATGCATCAGAGTATGACTTCAAGAAAGAGTACTTTGGGCTGAAGAGAAGGTTTCCTAGGATACTATGTCTACCATAAACAGCAGGAGCACACAACAGTGTGTATGTATGACCATCAAGTCTGGGGAAAGCCTAGAGAGGAATAAACGGGAAAACTTTTGGAAGAGTTTAGGCCTGGCTGTGCACTTGGGGCATCACTTCTCTCTGTTCTGAGGTATAACACTTCATCTGACATATCAGTAATCAAGAACCAGAAATTGGTGTCTTGTTCGAGTTTAACCCAAATAAAAAGAATTATATATCACTTTAGGGTAATATTTTTTATTCTAATTCATTACATTGTCTTTCAAATCTAAATGAAAAGAAAATTCTATTATAAAATGCTAGCACAAAAATTTAGGCAGGTTGATTCTAACAACCAAACAAGGAAAGACAGAAGTTGCCAGGAAGCTGAAGCAGGATCATAAATGGCAAACGTTATTATTTTGTTATACGATGTGGATACATCATTGGGGATAAAATCCTGGGCCTGGTACATAGTAGGTAGGTATTCTGACAACCATCAGCCCAAGAAGTTACCTTGTTACAAAAGTTGACTACCAATCTTTAGGCTGAGAACATATGCGAAAAAGGGATACATAGAAATTGGAAATCACTGTCATGATTTTAAACCAGGTGGACAGATTCCTTGGCGTCTTACTCGGGAACAAATTGAGACTATTAATCTGGGAGTTCATAGCCTAGACTGGTCTGGAATTTACTATGCAGCCCTTTGTAACCTGGGGTAACCCTCTTTCCTCAGCCTCCGGAAGTGCTGGAATTACAGGTGTGCTCTATTCCCTCATTGTCCTTTCTCCCTCCCACTCTCTCTTTACCCCTCCCTCCCTTTGTCCCTCCTCCAAATCCCTTCCTTTGTGCTGAGGGCTGGACCCAGGGCCATGCACCAGTAAGGCAAGTGCTTTAGCACTGAACTATATTCCCAGTCTTACAAATCATAGCAAAACATTTTTTTTTCATGGTCAGACGTGTGGCAGGAAAATGAGTGTGTCATTCTGAATTAGGGGTTTATGCAGAGTCTGGATTTCCTACTCCCAATGTCTTTCAGGTCTTAGATCAATTTATGTTAGTGCAGAAAATACTTAGTAAGTGCAGAGCAGCCTTTGAAAGCTGCCCTCGTATGTGTCATATTTAAAGTATCTTTCTAACTAACAACCAAAGGCAAAGGTTACTATTTAGCCACAACCTCCCACGCTGATGAATTCAGAATACCATCTTCAGACATGTCAAGTGGGAAGTGCTGAGAAGGGTTGACAAAGCTGTTGGAAGCCTCCACCAGAAAAGAGTCTAATTAGTAATAAAGATACGTGAAATTCATATATCCAAGCTACTTGCACGCTGCTGTTACCTAAATCAATATAAAACAGAAACCACCTAAATACACTTTTCTAATAGAAAGTTTCTAAGCTCCAACAACCCGCTCCCTGTGATTTCAATAAGGGAACTAGGTACAAATCAACTCTCTGCTGTCAGATGTGTCGTTCTGCCTGTAGTGACCTTCCCTTTCAAGCAGTGACCCCCATCCCTACTAACACCTAAGTATTCCTCACAGTTACAAGAAGCAAACAATATTTTCCCTTTGCAGTGGCATGGCTCAGCTCACGGGCTTTTGTTCATATATTATCCACATATTGCATTACAAGTCACGGAACCATACGTGAAATTTCATCGGGGGGAAAACCTCATATTCTACTCAGGAAACTGGTGACAGACAGGCTGCTTGGTATACAGAGGCTCCCACTGCAACAATGTAGAATTCTGCAAAAATTACAAGAAAATGTGGCTCAATTTTTGTGGGAAATTTTTCCTCAAATTAAGATACATCTTGAAGGTCATGAGCCATAATATATTAAGATTTCAGTGCAGAACAATAAAGCTCTCCCGAAATAGAAGCTATATAGCTCTTTTTAAAATATAGACAGACGCGTTCGCCCAAATACTCATTATAAAGCCCAGAAATCGGCTTCCCAATAATTGTTAGTAAGTTGTAATGCCTTTGATGGCTTCATTATTCCCAAGAAGTCAGGAAACAATCTAAATTTTCTTTTACAAATGCACAGACTAGGAACTTCTGAGGAAAACCACTCCAACCAACTGCCTTTGAAGAGGACTGAGGAGTCACTGAGAGTAGAACCCAGAGAATTTTCACATCACCACCTGCACTCAGGAAGGAGATGATAGACCTGGAAGAATTCCTAAATATAGATCAGGCCAGAAATGCCAGCAGATGACCAACAAACACTGTTCTAGCAGACTAAAATTATTTTAGTAACTAAACCCACACCATGGTATAAGACAGAAAAAGAGAAACAGCTTAAAACAAATTCAATCCTGGCCTTGCATTCATGGGGTTCACGATGAATCTGGGGAATCATTTAGATGCTTAGGACTTGTTTGTGAATGATGGGTACCTTGCACTTATCAAAGAGACTTGTTTGAGAATGCTGAATGCCTTACATTTATCAATGAGACTTGTTTGGGAATGCCGGGTCCCCCTGTCTGACTTTTACTCCACAACTGTGCTCAACACACGTGTCACTCACATTACATTGTCCACTTAGGAAGTTTCTACACGCAGATCTCTATCGGCTGTACCTGGACAGTTTGGGGGTAGAGTTAAAGAAGTCTGCAGTCCTAAACTAAGCAGCAAAGTTTGTAGCAGAGGTTTGTTTTCTCACTAACTTAAGACAAATAAAACCCACAGAGATGTGACTCCAAGGCAAAGGTACTCTATTTGGTTAAAATAACGTCTCCTTTGTGTCTGAAACAAAGGATTCTAGTGACTGTGGCCAGAGGGGGTAACTTTAACTCTATCTGCCCCTAAGAGGTGTTGTCACTAGAAAATAAGGAGGACTCAGGAGGCTGGGGGCTCAAATGGGGACCATTCTTAAGGAGGCCCAGACCTCACAATGTAATGTTCTCTTGGCCTTTGATGTTTAAAAAAACTTTTAAGACAAACACAGAGATCCACACAAGGGTGGCAGGCTATTCTTAGACAGAAACTGGGTTTTGCTCAGCACCAGATAGATTTTGAAGCCTGGTACACATTCAAATGCTGTTCAAATCATAAGAACGAGAACATCTTGACTTCCTGCATCTTCCAATGTCCAGGAAATGGATAGTTTATAAAGACAAATCTGAACCATGCAGCATAAAGTCTAGAAGAGGCCAGAGCTAGTTGGAGAAGAACACCCTGCTTGGCTTATCTTGATGCTGTATATTGATAGTCAAAGTAGAAAGGCCCAATTGTTAATTTTACCACACCAAGTAAAATTGGCAAATATCTCACTTGTCAGATGATTATTACAGAAAATCTGTGTTTATACTTATATTTCAGGGTACTAAAAGTTTGGTAACAGTGATTCAGATTAAGCGTGTGCTTTAAAAAAACTATAGTTAGCTGCTTAACTAGCTCTAGAAGACTAAAGTTATGATATATATACAAAAATTCCAACTAATTGGGAAAACACTGTTTTAAGGATTTCAATTTTTTCTGATCAGAAAATATTTTGAAATTTGAATTTCCTAAGACCTGAATAAAATTGAAAGAGGTACAAGAATGAATGAGGAGGGTTGCATCCATCCTACTGAATGCTTTTCCAAGGCAGAACAAGGAAGTGGTGCTACTCCCAGACTCTGGAACAAATGTTCCCCGTGGTTTTGTACCGCAGTGTTTAAAAACATCATATTTTAATTTCAGGCCTTATAAACTAAAGATGTCCCCCAAACTAATTACACTATTATTTTGGATCAGAGTTTGTGGCTGACAACATCTGTTAGAAACTCAATTGTGCTTCCTAATTAAAGAACCAAGTCTACTTGATGAAAAAAGGGTTTGATTCAAAGGGAGCTGTAATACTGTGAAAATAACCAAATCATTTTCCTCCACAAATATTCTCCCTGGGAGAAAGAGGCTTCTAGTGGGAACAGAGCTTCCCAGACATCTCTACTGAGTATCGACTGTACATTTTATTCTTTTCCTCATTTTCTGGGTCGTTCCTGTTACTTTCCAGCTGAAGACTCACTTAACCAATTGTTTTCTGCTGTCTTATTCAGCATTAACAAAGCAAAGCAGTTTCAAGGCAAACCTTTGCCTTTCGTTCTGTTTATAATTGCCTGTTGCATCAACACGTTTAAAACTCTAAATAGTGATCTCCGAAGGTTCCTTTTAAAAAGAAAAATAAATAAATAAATAAACCCTTGCTAACAAAAACAAAAAAAAAAAAACCCAAAAAACCCACTCCTAGCCTGCTTGTGAAAGAGGCAGCCCATGGTTCATTGACCCCATAGTGAAGGTGACCGTGCCAGCTAGATTCTCAGTACTGGCACCTGTCCAAACCATCCTCTGCTGAAGCCTAACCTACACACTCGCCAGGAACTGAGAACCTGAGGAGGTGAGACGCGGAAGCTTTGTGTCATTGCGAGTGGGACTCATCCCTCTGGATTTCAAAACCGGGAAGAAAGCAAGGCTACTCTAGAAGCCACCGGGCCCCATCTCTCCAGGCTGGCGACCCCAAGCTCTGCGTGTCGCTATGTTGCTCACAGGTTGCAAGGGCTCCAAAGCTCTGGTGGCCCCGACTCTAGGCTAGGCTGCCTTGCACTAGGAAGCCTGCCTGGCTCGCTCACCATAGACTTTAGTTCGTAAGCCCGGCCATCAAAGCCGCGGAATCAGCTAGAAGGCAGCCACACTTAGGAAGTGACAGGCAGCACCCCAGCCGATGACTGCGGGAGGGTCTCCTCAGTTCTCTGAAGGTTTGCTTCGCAAAACAGTTCAATCCGGAGCCTGGGGGGGGGGGGGGACCCGACACAGAAAGAAGCCCCTTCTAGGATCATCCTGGTCTTTCTCAGAACCCTTAGTTTTTATTATATCCAAAGTGACGCAACCTCTAGGCTACCCTAAATCCGCTCTTCTTTGGTTATGGGACTTTAAAGAAAGGGACTTCAGATCAAAGAAAATGAATAAAAGGTGTCTCCACTCTCTCACACCTCCTTGAATGTCTAGGAGGACCAGAGTCCCAGCAGGATTGCTGCCCGCCCTCTCCTTTTTAAAATAAATTGCGCAATCTAGTACAGCATAGTCTAATTAAGAGCCGCTAGTTCCGAATTCCCTTTTCAGTTTGTGTCTTTGACAAATGGCTGGAGCACCGGTCCTGAGTCCCCCTCTTCTGAGTCTTACCTCGTCCCATGGCCTCCCACCAGGTCTCGGAGTCCTAAAAGAAACCGGGATGCGACAGCCCTATGCCCCATCTCCAGAGACGCCCCGCTCTCCGCCTTCCTTGTCCCGCTCCCAGCGCCTAAAACTAGGGGCGCAGTTTTTGCGCTACTGACAGAGTAAACGCGGTTGCCCCAGTTCAATTGGCACAGGTCTTTCAAAATTCGGACAATATTAAGTTTACGTTCCAAAATAAAGTGTATCCGACTGTGCGTTTTATTAACCAACGGGGAACGCAAAATTCGACATACCTTTGAGCAGAATGTGAGGATATAGCATAATTTCCCTTCCATCCCGTTTAAAAATCTTAAATCACGATTGCCACCGGAGGATGTGCTTACAGAAGAAGCAGCAGGAGACCCCCATTGATTTACTATCCCAACCCTGGGCGTCTTTCCCCGCACGGATATCCTGGTTTAATAACCACCCCTGGCTCGACTTGGAAATCTATTTTTTAAGGTAGCAAAAGGAACGTTTTAAAGACCTTCCGCCGTCCAATGCTCTTCGCAGTCACAAGTGGCACACCTGCGCAGCCCGGTCAGCTCCAGAAGACCTCCAGCCTGAGAGTCGCAGTCTTCCTAGGGGCGCGCTCTGTGTCTCAATAACCTCAGAAAACAGGCAACTTCAATGAAAGCAAACTCAGCTTTCCCGAAGAAACTTCAAGGCAGCTACAATCTGTCTCCGATTACACAAACATACCTAAGGGCAGGTTGGAGTGTGACGAGGGCATTGAGGGTGGGGGTTTGTCTGCTCAGAGGTGGTTGAAACCAGTTTCCCCATTGTTATTTAGCTAAGAAAAGCTAGCTTTTGTTTTGTGGGTGATATTGTGGTTAAAAGAAAAAACAAAACAAAACAAAAAACAACATAAAGCAAAAGCAAAATGTAGACGCCACAGTTAAAGTTTACAGAAGTCTTTGAGATTAGGATAAAACTTAACTTCATGTGAGGATTTTGGTTCTTTTAAATTACAACACCGAATCAAGTGTAAATAGTTTCCGAGGGGCCCCAGTCATTGAAATACATTCTGAAGAGGACGGGCCAGTTGGCCCAAAGGGTAAAGAGTGCTTGCTGCCAAGTCTGGTGACCCAAGTTCGATCCCACGGAGTGGGAGATCCAAATTCTACAAGTTCTCACCGTGGAATACTTAACGACTCCACCCTTCACATAAAACTAAATTTGAAAATATTCCTAAGAACTGACGTTGAATCCTGCTACCTGGCAGGTGTTTCAGTAGCCCAGTCCAGCTCAGGGGTAGGTCAAACTAAGAGAAGTAGCAAAAGCAGGACTCACTGGGTCTTGCCCTGGAAACCCGAGTTTCAGACTCTATCTAATTATCACTGTGCACATTTGCTTGAGGGGAAGAAGGCATACAGCCCTAGTTCCCTCTCCAGAATCGAGCGAGAACCATCTTTCCGGGCCCCAAAGGGAGCGACGCATCAGTAAGTGCCTTGCACTTGCCAGCAGCTACAGCAGACGAAGGAAGGTGGTTCGCACTCCCCAGGAGCCGCGGGGCTTGGGCGTCCCATTGGGGAAGTGTGTGGTCTGGGCGGACCGGGACCGCAGCGAGCTGCAAAACCCCTGTGCGCACGGGGTCCTGCAGTGCCAGCCTGGCTAAGCGGCCTTCTCACAGCGGGCGAGGCACCGGAGGACCCCACCGGGTCGCAACCGGGACCTCAGGGATTGGACAGCCTCCAGCCACGTGACCAGCCAGGGTGAGCTCGCCCCGCCCCTTCCCTCCTCGCGTGCTGAGGAGCACCGCGCGTGCTTTGTGCTCACTTTCACTTTCTGCACTGGAAGTTCATGCACGAATGATAACTTTCTGGCTTTTTTTGTTTTTTAAGATTTATGTTTGAGGCAACTAAGTGCAAGAGGGAGACTTCGAACAAGAAGTCGCATATGTTTTTGGCGGGGGTTGGAGGGGGTGTCGAGGAGTGAGGAGGTTGTTTGCGGAGCTTGCCTATCCTGGAAAATTGGGCTGCTAGCCTTAGGGGGGCAGGGCTGTTTGAGCTTGTGTGTGTGTGTGTGTCCGAGAAATGTCCTGTGACGTGACACCCGCCATCGGGGCTTAGTAAGCAAAAGTTTGAAGCAAGTGGGAGCTAAATCCTCCAAGCCCTGATTTAGTCTTTTGTTTCTGAGGAGGAAAACCTGCCAGGTAGTTTGCTAGGTTAGCTGAAGTTAAGGGCCACTTGTTAGCCCACCCGGGTGCCTTGGCTGGAATTAGTACAGCAAATATGCAAAGGATGGTCCCTGCTAGCTCTGTGATCAATTGATGACTCAGAAGCAACCCAAAGCGAGTGTCCATGAACAACCCAGTTCTTACCTCTGTCTGTTCAGACGATCTGCTCCTTCCACATCTTCAGGCAGTCAATAGTCCATGCCGTTTGTTCTTATTATTACATAAAAGTAATTTTACGTTTTGTACGTATTTTACTTATGAACTTCTGGGACATAGCATCAAACTGCCTCCATCCCTTCTTTATCCCTTTCTTGTTTAGTACCCCCATCTTTAATAAGCCAGGAAGGTTGTAACAAAAGATTGGGTTTCAGAAAGAAAATTGTTTTTCCTCCTTTGAAAAGATATCTCCACAAGTTGATGGCAAAGCGACATTTAACAAGCTCTGAACTAAGCCCCTGTTTCTTTTTGGTTTTGTTTTTGCTTTTCTAAAGAGTAAGAGGAAACCACATTGACAAAGTGTGCACCATTGATTATCTAGCACAGTTTCTGGCACAAAATAAATGCTCAATAAATTATCATTGAAACTAGGCTGCACTTCCTCCTACAGAGTCTGAAGTGACAGTGTAGCCGTGGTCCTTCTAGGCTTTATTTTTATGTAGAAGTTTGATTAGGGAGAAAGCAAAGCTCATAAAGCAATTTGCTTCAATAGTATGTTGTGAGAAGTAACTTCCACTGACTAATTACATGTCATTTTGAAAGTATTTCCTCAGATTGGTTTTGAATATATAATATTGCCTTTGAATTTCTCTAATTTCTCCCATGTACTTTTACCAAATGAAAGAGTCTGGACTTATATTATGGGTTATTTCATAACCGAACACGGTGACTTTTGGGGGGAAGACATTATTATTTTCTCTGGGTGGTTATCTGAAAGTCTACCATAAAGTGAAGCCTAGAATAAAAACTAATTACATACAAAAAGTTACATTCTTTTCTGCTATCTGGGCAAAGAAGTCATATAAAACAGATATATAAATTCTTCATTTAAAAACAGTCCTGCTTTGGTTCCTGGTTTTGGGATCAAGTATATGTGGAAGCCTGAAATGAAAGCTGTTTTCTCTTTAAAACTACTCATTGGTAGACAAAAAAAATCTCTGGCCTAGGGATATAACTCAGAGTTCCAGTGCCTACTGATTAGCATGTATAGTACACTCCCTCCCCACCCCCATTGGATTCCTGGGAGACGGGGTGGGGTGGGGGGGTGGGAGGTTGAGGGGGGTGGGGAGGAATGGGGGGATGGGGGTGGTAAGGGAGGGAACTGGAGGGAGGTCTGAGTTCCAAACTCCCCACTCCCATTCTTTCTCTTACTTAGTTCAATCTCCCCTTCCCAGTGACCTATTAGGCAAGTATGGGAATGGTGCTGGGAGTTCTCTTTCTCCCTCCCTGGGTCCAGGAGACCTGCCTCCTTTAACCTAATTAGATGTGTCCCTTGTCTTGCTTCCTCTCTCACTGCAGCAGCATCTCCACTGTCGGGCTCTGCCCTGACCATTCTCTTCAAATCCTTTCCTTGAGTGATTTATCTGGCAAGCAGATCTGAACACGCCACTTGCCTTTAAAGCTCCCCATTACTTACCAGATAAAAATCTAAGCTCTTGGCCCCAGCATCCAAATCCTCTTTAGCACTCTGTAGCTTTACCTCTCGCTACTTCCTGCCCTGAATACATTCCAGCCACGCTTCATGCATTCTATACCAGCGTGTGCCCGCTGCTAGGCTAGGCACCCTGGGTACCCGAAGGAACAAGACTGAACTTTGTTCTCAAACTTATATGTTGGTACTGGAGGGTTGTCAGTAAACAAAAAAACCTAATATGTATATTTTATAGGGTGTAGGTAGGGTAATTTTAGATCTTCTGGTCTGTATTGGCTTTACTGCAAATATGATATTTTAGCAAAACCATGAGAGAGCAAGATATATATATATATATATATATATATATATATATATATATATATATATATGAAGGCTATCTAGGCCTTGGGAAGCCAAAGCAAAACCCTGAGATGGGTGGGAGTGGCCTTGCCAATCAAGGAGAGAAAAAGAGAGGAACAAGAGGGAGTAAGGTTGAGTATATCTAATTCCCCAATACATAATATGAAATACTTTCCAGGACAGACTCCAAAGCTACACAGAGAAACCCTGTCTCAAGGGGACACAGGTTGAAAATTCTGTACTCATGATAGGGTATGTGATAGGTTATAGTAAAAAGAAGAAAAAAACTAAGAAGATTATGTAACCTTATCTTCAGTCTATGTTATAAGCTATTAATGAAATAGAAAAGAACACCATGTTTAACCCAGATGAGGTGGCGCATGCCTTTAAACCCAGAACCAGGGAAGCAGAGGCAGGCAGATCTCTGAGTTCAAGGCCACTCTGGTTTGTACAGGGAGTTCCAGGTCAGTCAGCCAGTCAGCAGTACATAGCGAAACGCTGTCTCATAAAAACAGAAAAAGTAAAAATAATACTGTGTTTAGTTTTCACCCCACTCCCAAGTAGACACTCAAAGACTTCCAAAACCAAAAGCATATCTTACTCGAGATAAGGGCTATTTAACTTAGTAGAGAGAGGCGAGGCCTGAAGAGAAGATGGGAGATGAGTGTGCTTTGGGGCAGGTTCTCACTAGCTCTTGTAATAAATTAGGGGGGTCAACCACTTGTGGTCACACTCTCTCACACAAACCATCACGTGCAGACTTTTGAGTCTTTAATCATGTTACTTTCTATTTTAATTGTTTCCCTCTTTCTAGTTGTGTTGCTACGGTGTGCTGCCCTGTTCTATATTTTGCCATATGATCTGGAAGACATAGGGACTGAGAAAAGATTCGCAGGTAGTTACCACAACATCTGTAGTACTCATTCTGGGCCGTCAAATACTTCAAGAATTAATGACAATAATGTTTGTTTGTAGAGTAGCTATGTATGCTAGATGCACATATTTATCCCTGACACAACCAAATGGGAGGTTTGTGATACCTATTATACAAGAAAAGAAATGAGGATTACTTATCTAAGGTTGCACAGCTAGCCCTTGAGTTGGCTGGGGGGTCAAGTCAGTGTTCACTTTGGAGACTTCCTCAGATGGCCCAATAAAAGAGATGAGAGCATTTGCTTTTGCTTTTGTTTCTTGCACTTGGCTTCTTGTGCCAAAGTCAAAAGAGGAAACAGCACATTTGTCTATTTTAATAAGCCTATTTGTTAATTTATTAACTATTGGATAAAAATCTAGTGTCTACCAGATACAGAGAATTCAATGCTGAGCAAAGCAGAGGTGGGTCCTTCCCTTCTGTACTGAAGAAGAAAGAAGGGAAAACCACAGTTCTAAGCCCACAGTCCTCAGGGCAGAGACAGCTCCTGATCCAGCGAAAGAAGACCTCACCTGAGAGGACATCTGCCAGAAGAAGATTCTAAGTGCAATGTACCACTGGTCTTAGGACACTAGAGTTAGGAAAAGGGAGGGATCTAACTAATTGCAAACAAAAGCATTCTCCACAGACTTGTGTATGGTACTAGATGCTATTGAAAATAAATCAGAAGAATGTTGTGAAGACGGAGACTGCTCATTAGTTCCTGGCTGCCCAGACCCGAATAATCGCACAGAAACTATATTAATTACAACACCGTTTGGCCAACGACACAGGCATGTTTCTTGCTAGCTCTTACATCTTATATTAACCCCTTGCTATTAGTCTGTGTATCACCACGAGGTTGTGGCTTCTCAGCTAAGATTCTGTTCTAGAGTCTTTCTCCTTCAACAGCTACATGGCAGCATCTCTCTGGCTACACCTACTCTCTTACTACATCTCTTCCAGACTGGCTATATTCGTCCTGCCATAGGCCAAAGCAGCTTTATTCATTAACCAATAAAAGCAGCACATATACAGAAGGACCTCCCACATCAATGCTGCTTCAACCTTGGCTAATATTGGTGCCTCCTTCCCCTACAATCTGATTGTAGTCTTTTGGTTCACAATTTAAAGCAGAAGCTTTTGTTTTTATCTTTTTGATAAGTATGTGGCCTGTTTAATTGACTTAATGAAATATGTCTATTTTAGGGATAAATTCCAAAACTATGAAATCCGAGCGTTTATTCAAATTATTTTGCTTCATTGGAGTTTGGTGGTGTATTGCATCAGTGGCTGGAGTTTCAGGACGTGATACAGAAAACAGTTCTAAATAACTTCACTGATAGGAATGAAGTTCAATGCTTGCTCATGTTTATTCTCTTCTCAATGAAAGAAATAGCTCAGGAAACCGTGAAAGGTGGTATGGACTGAGACAGGAAGAGACTAGACTGGGAAAGCAAAGACCCAAATTCAGAAAGTAGCATTTTAGTCTTTTTTAGCTTGTGGGAAATTAATAGGTTGTTCTCTTCAGATTTCCCCTGGTTTTCAAGTGAGGATATTGTATTTGCCACCATAGTAGCGCTAATATATGACCTGATTTTCAAATTAAAAATTGAAGGATGAAAATAGTTACTCAGACAACTTGAAACTGGCGGCAGTGGTGGCAGCAGAGCAGTTGTTTTTAATAAGAAAATGATGGGGAAGATCAAAGAAGAACAGGGATCAGGATGTGGGAGTGAGTTCTCTTTATTGTGAACCGCTTTGGAGGGACGTGAGAGATGGAGATTAGAGATGATGAAGCCCTTTCCTTTGGTTCCTCTGATCTAGCCTTGGGTGATGCGAGTCCCCCTGGACAAGCGTCAAAGGAAAGACATGGTTAACTGGGTAGTAAAAAATAAAATCAATGGCTCATAAATACTAAGTGTTTTAAGCTTACATTTCTCCTGGATTAAAAAAGAAAGAAAGAAAGAAACCCTTAGCGATTGCAGTTGTCCTCCGCAGCTTGTAAAACACAAGTTTCCCTAATGGAGCCAAGAGCAGCGCGTCTCAGTTGCAGATAGGAAGACAGTGCTGTGATGATTCAAAGACTTTCTGGCAAATGCATGTTTTAAGGCTTTAAAGTGTGCCCCAGAGGAGGAGAAAATATGCTGGAAAAATAGCCATAAAGTACTTTTTTATGTCAAGAACAAAAAGACAGGAAATGTTTTTTTTTCCCTCTCCAAATATTGTTGTGTTTTCTCCATCTGGTGTAATAAAATAAGGCAGATATGTTATACTGTTACACAAAAATCCACCAACAAGACAGTGAGATGCTGGAAAGCAAGAGTCCCGGGTGCAGTAGATATGTTCCTGTTGCCCCTTCTCTCCCTCTCTCCCCAACACTGCAACCCTGAGGCCACTAAACCTTATTGGCTTTTTACATAGAAAGTTTTCTTTTTGGCTAATGGAATTACGGAAGTACAGAACTGTCAGCATTACGTCTAAGGAATCCTCAGTCTGCTAACTTCCTTCCAAAACATTTTTGTCCTAATTACATTTTCGTTGGTGGTTTGAAGAGCCTAGGACAACCCAAGGGAATGATTTCATTCTAATTGCATCTTTCCTTCCCCAGGAGGTCTGTGTCCCTTTCATATCTACCAAATTTACTTGATCCCTTGATTAACTATTGTCCACTTTTCAGTCAGGGGAAAAGCAAGCAGGTTAACAAAAGCCAGTCCAATCTGTCTGTTTTTTTTTTTTTTAACTCCTTCCTTGAAGAGGCAACTAAGTTTGCGTTTTCTTTCAGCCAGCCCCCAGTTCTTACCCAGGGCTCCCAGTCTGATACAGAAGGCTGTGTGTTTGTGTGGAAGGTGAGGACGCAACGTTCCCCGTTCCCCTCACCTTCAAACTTCAGGTGTCTTCCAGGCTAGGATCTTTAGTTTGTACCCAGCTTTGAAGAGACTGGGGGTTCCTGAGAGGTGAAAAACCACTGCCCACAACAACCAAGTTGATTTCTCCACGTAGGGAGACCTGGCTTTCTGGGCCTAGGTTGGGGGATGCATTCTACAAGGACCAGGGCTGCAGTGAAAGAAGTCCTGTACCGCTCCTATAGGGACGACTTTCTGCACGCCGCTTCCAACGCTGCTCTCTTCCCTGCGTGGAGAGCAAATACGAACTCCGTGCTCAATTTTTTTTCTCCTCAGAAATCTGAGAGGTGACAATAGAGGGAAACAGGAGCGCTTTCCTTTGAGCCTGTAACTGGAGAACAGATGAGGTACTTTACTAGTCTGCAGGCAGACGTGCGCCCCCTCTCTCCACAGCCCCTCGGATTCATCCACCAGGCAAAACACAAGCCAGAGCTGCTCAGGCGGATGGGAGGTGCAGGCGGCTGGAGGGCGCGGTCGGTGGATTGCTCGCCCTTTCACTGCCAGACCCGCTGGGGTCCCTAGGAGGTAAGATGAGGCGACCGGGTCTGGTTTTCCCAGGTCTCTGCTCAGCCTGTACCCTCCTCGCATGCCAGAAACTGCTGTTTCCTAGGTAGGAATTTTGTCCAACCCTCCCTAAACCACACCTTCAGTTTGGTTAGCCAGCTACCCACTTGGGCTGGACATGGTGGCATAAGTTTGTAATCCCAGGACTCAGGGGGCTGAGGCAGGAGGATGAGGAATTGAAGATCAGCCTGTGATACATTGTGAGACCTTATCTTAAACAAACAAACAACAACAACAAAAGAAAACAAAATCCAAAACAAATATTAAAAGCAAAACAAAAATCGGAACCCCTCCCACAACTACAGCTCAACCGCCTGCTTGATTAGGCATCTTCACTTCAACATCTAAAACCCCTCAGATTTAAACTTTCTCGTTCCTGGACAGCATTCCCCCTTCTGATTTTCGGGAATTTTTTAGGTCTAAAATCTGGGAGCAATGAGGCCATCCTGAAACCTGAACTCACACTCCACGTGGGTCCTACCACTGTTTGGGGCTTGCTCTGTTGTCCTCTATCACGTAGATGATCGTGGCAGCTCCTTCACCCTAGGGAACACCTGGTGTGCCCACTTCAGAATAAAGGTCTCCTAAGAGCCCACAGCTGGCCTTTCTCTCCACTCTGGTCCCTCCCAGTGAACCCGGCAGCTCCTAGAGATCTGAAACTCAGTTTGTTTGAGGCCTCACCTACCTCCTCTACCTACACCGACTTTCCTGCTTCTCTGCCTCAGGGTCTGTGCATCGCTGTCCCTCTGCCGAGAGAGGCTCCTTGGACCCTACTGTGGTTCTTCACTCATAAGCCATCTTCTGGGTGAGCTATTCACCGGTGGCCTTCTTTTTCACTTTCTCTTCCATGTCATCTTCGTGGTACTTAACTTCTCTCATAGGGAATGACTTTCCCCTCTTGGACTGCTTCTGTCTCCCCTTAAGAGTGTATTTGACAAAAAAAAAATCTATTTAAGAGTATGAACATTTTGGTTTTAAACTCTTGTCTTCCATTACCGAACACATGGAAATCGTTCAATAAATATTTATTTTTAATAAAATTAGGGACAGGAATCACTTCAGTATATTCTATGACCTTGTACAAATTATTTAGTTGCCCTAAACCACAACTTTATCAGCTGTAAGATTCTGGCATCTTCTAGTTTACAGGGTTATCGATAAGAGTTAAATAACATATAACACACTAGAAACATAGGAATACAATACTTAGTACTTCTAGTGATATATAATATTGATATATATGCAGGTCTGACTTGTGCTATATATTTGATATATCTGTGGATTTTGAAAATATATAGAAATATATGTAGCACCTGGCCCACTTAGTCTTTCCTCCTTGTCTATAGTATATAGTGTCTGGCTCAGATTTTTATTATTGATATTTTTGGTGCCTTGGAAGTGTCTCATTAATAATACTTGAGGCAGTTGAAAGGAAAAGGTCGTTCAGAAGATCTGAAGAGCCTCCTTTCCTTGGTCTGTGCTGCTTGCTTTACAATGATCCCATCTGTTTCATGGAAGAAAGGAAAGAAAGCAGGAATCTGATTCCTTGACAGATTTGAGTTTCCCCCTTTCCATCATTTATAAATAATATAAAAATATTTATTACATTATGTATGTGAGCGTTTTACCTGAATGTATTACATTATCACATGAATGCCTGGTGCCTATGGAAAGCAGAAGAGGGTATTAGATCCCTTAGAACTGGAGTTCCAGACAGTTGGGAGCTGCTATGTGGATGCTGTGAGTTGAAACCGAGTCCCCTGGACAAGCAGTCCTTGCTCATAACGGCCTAGCCTTTCCCCTACCCTACTTTTCCTGCTGTTTGTTCTATCTGCCCTATCTGGGGTGAGTAGACATTCCTTCACGGCTCGCCAGAAGTGTCACAGGCTAGATCTTGAACAGAAAAAGAGGCTCTGGACAGGAACCTACCAGCTACTGAGACTTTCCCCATTGTCCCTCTCTAAGAACTCATATCACTGAACCAGATGAAGGAGACACACAAGCCAGGCTGGACACGGGCGTCTGGAAACTTCTCCATTTAAAAATTTGGTTTAGACAACGGAAATGAATTTTCTCTTCATCCTGGAGGCTGGAAGTGTGAGACCCACGTCAACAGGTTTGCTTCCCCCTGAGGCTGCTCTCTGGCCGGCAGATGGCTGTTGGCCTGTTTATTGTGTCTGAAGCTTTTCCTCTGTGTATGACCGCTTGTCTTTCCAGGGGAAAGGGGCTACAGGTCTTGGAGGAGGGGACACATGACTTAAACTTCCATAGGTTGGAAATGACCCTTCCTACCATGGTTTCCAACAGCTTTCCAGCCTGTTTCCTAGGCAAATCTCTCTCAAGTGGACTCACTCCATGGGGTGCTGGGCGTGTGTGTGTGTGTGTGTGTGTGTGTGTGTGTGTGTGTGTGTGTGTAGCTTAGACAGCCGCTGTACTGTGGTATTCCTTTTGTCTCAACCACCCTTGCCCTAGCTTGCTCTCTCACCTGGCTTTACTTATTTTGTGATACACACATACCCCCACCCCGTCTGAACCATGCAAATAGGTCAACAGTTTTCTTTGCTTTCCTTCCAGTTCCTAGGGTAGAGTTTGGTGTGCTTGGTCCCCTTCAAATGCCCAATGTGACACAAAGCTTAATTCTGCTAAGCAGTGCTGACAGAAACCAGGTACTACTAAAGGTTTCACCTCATTTTCACAACAGCCCCTGGAGGGAGATGTGTGTCTATAGAATTCCCAATTCGCTAATTAAGAGAGGAGAGAACAGAAAGGCCAACTAGCTTGCTTAGAGTCACACAGCAGCTAATAAATGGTAGGCCTAAATATAGAATTCACATTCTGAGTGTCCCAGACTTCCTTGGAAAGACAACAGAAGAGGCTCTGGATCCTGAATGGTCAGGAGCTGAGAGGCCAGAGGCTGCCAAATCTGAACCTCCTTTCATGGTTTTCTCTGTGGGGGTGGCCTCCCTCCAGTTCAACTGTCGGAAGAAAACAACAGGTCCGGCATCTTCAAAGCCATCTCGCAGAATCTCTGCTGGTACCCAGACAACTCACACAGTCAGCGTCTAGTGCAGAGGAGCCACCAAAGGTCGCACCCACTAAGGCCTTGGGTTTCCCCAGGTTTCATGCTTGGCGTTCCCCTGGATCCCCTCGGAAGATCCCCGTACAGCTATCACTTGTGTAAGGAAACTAAAATCGGGAACTGTGGGCTTTGGGAACTGAGAATCCCAAGGCCAATGTAGTGTGAGCGCCCGGAATTCACGCGTGGGCCACAGCTCCATACCCAAGCTGGCCTGGCTCAGGGACCTAGGCACCAGAGTCTGCAGGCCTCAGTTTGCAAACTGGCATTCTTACTGTTGCGCCCCCTCCCCCGCCACCCTCACGCCACTCCACAGCAAGAAGAGTTTGTCCGGTAGTCACACCCGTTACCCTGATTTCTTGTCGTCACCGCTTTTAAAAATAGGGAAGCTAGATAGTAAACCATTTTACTGTGTGGAATCACGAATTCATAGGAACAGTTGGTTGTTATTACAGGGATTCTTAAAACGTAACTGCTCACTTTGTGGGCTTTTAGCAAAATGTGAAGGTTAAAATATTTGAAAACGATGGTAATTTTTACGCTGGTAATGCAGTTAAAGCATCGGCTTACCCATCACAGCCAGAGCAATGCTGGGGCAAGTCAGCAAAGAAAGACATTTTTTGTGGTTCTGTTTGAAAACTCAAGAACAAGCAGCCTGGACTTTTCATTCACACATTAGAGTTCGAATTTGAGTTCCCCTTAATTACTTTTAAAATGTAGATGTTTGTCTCATGACAATAGTTTCTCACGCAGCGTTTTTTTTCTTCTTTAGACATGTTGAATGAAGGATTCATTAAAACAAACAGAAATCCCAATATCTTTTTCTTAGCCAGCCACTTTTTTTTTCTGAATTTTTTTTTAAAGAAGCAGTTATTTTTAAATGAAATCTAACAAAAAAGTAATGATGATGTTTGGCAACCCCATGGTAAAATATAATAGTGTCATGAAGATAAAGACAGAGTTCAGCTTCCTTTCTTGCCCCATGACTCACTCACTTGATGTGGCCCCTGACAAGTCCCTTCAGGGTTCTGAGCCTGAGGCTCTCTTCTGTAAAGGGGGGGGGGGATCATCCTGCCATCTACCTGCCTCCTGGGGGTGTCGTAAGTGTTAATGAGATATGTGGTGAGCGCTTTGATTCTAGGGTGAATGACCCTGTACAAATAAAGCATGATTATATATCAGATTCATCTTTGATTCATCCGAATAAATGGCCCTTCTCTTTATTAACTCTCTTCCTTTTAAAATTTCAAACCTGGGCTGTCTGGTTTTAAAGATTCAGAGCAGGGTTGTGGCAGTCAACACTTGATACCCTGCGTAAAAGCCCTCTGTGGCCTCTGTGAGTTCCACACCACATGAACCAGCAATTCTGTTTGTTCACAGATACTGAATAACTTACTTTCCTCGTTATGCTAGGCAATGCATTCTCCAACAAAGACTCCTTTCCCAGAGAAAGGGTACAGAGGGAACACACAAAGAGCTGGTTATGCATAGCTAGCCCCTTCTAGTCAGGGTTTCAGTTAATCCTTGTAACAACATATACATACATGTATACATACATGTCTATGTTGTCATTACTGTATGCCCCGAATGCAAGCAGAGGAATTTCCATGTCATTACAGGTAACACACCGAAGACATAGAACCGAGGGAATGACATTAGAGCAGTGTCGTTTTCAGGTCATTTGGAACAAGAGGGAAGTGCTTCTTTGAAACTTCTGATGGAGAGCTGTGCTCAAACAGCTTTTTGGAAAAAAAAAAAGAGTTGCTAACCCAGCAGGTATGGGACTTGGCTATCTGAATTAGTGAATATCTTAGATGACATCCTCCTAGAACTGAGATGACGGAGTAGGGAAATTACATATTAGCAAACTATAGGGACTCGGAGTAGTCAGATGTTGCAAAGTACAGCTTCTTACCTTACGGCTTCATGCCACAAGAAAAGAACCACAGAAGCTCTTGTGTG
This sequence comes from Microtus pennsylvanicus, assembly GCF_037038515.1. Classification (NCBI taxonomy): domain Eukaryota; kingdom Metazoa; phylum Chordata; class Mammalia; order Rodentia; family Cricetidae; genus Microtus; species Microtus pennsylvanicus. Next base: position 162,916,085 of record NC_134579.1, on the reverse strand, counting down.
CTTACTGTTTCCTAGAAGAAAAAAAGTCTTGAGAAGTGTAAGTAATTGGTTTAAACTTGTCTCAAGTGTTAAACTGTTTCTGACCACTTCTAATAGGCACTACCTTGGGGTATATACCGACACTTTCTAAAATCTGCTGTATTTGAACAGCAGTCTGCAGATTTCAGAAGAAACTGTAGAGATAAATGCCACACGATGCAATCTAGTCAGTAGATAATTCATAGGCAAAATTTGAAAATTGGAAGGGTTTATATTTTTAATATAACAAAAAGGTCCTATACCCTTATTAGTATCAGGAAAAGAGAAACTTTGTGGGATTAGACCTCTTTTGCACAGAAAAAAAAATGGAAATTCTTTGTTCATTCATAGAAATATGATCTACCAAATTCTAACTTATAATGGCGCACAGAGAGAAAAGAAACAAACCAGAAAATATAGTTTTGCATTCTGTGTGTGGACAGAGAGGCCAGCGGCAGCGGACTACTTCAGTTTGCTGAGCACACAGGAATATTAGGACGCTGCCCGTTTGCTGCATGTTGAGACTGTGCTGATTCGCCGGTGTGTTTAAAGCCAACACTCACAGGCTGGGTTAATTGTGTGTTTGGTTTTAGACGCACAACACCGACACACACAGCAAGCAACAGAAGCAGACGGAGAGACCGCATACACCAAGTGTTGAGTGATTTGGATTTCTGGGAGCCAGGGCAAGAACTTTTTCTGCATGAGACAATAGAAAGGGAAGCGTGTGTTTTCTGCCACCTACTCAGAGACCGTATCCTTGAGAGAGTTAGAGAAGTCCGGGCTTACAGTTACTTAGTTGGGAAAGGAGTTTTTTTTTTCTTAAAAAATTGTTTTATTTAAATGTATGGGTGTTTTGCCTGCATGTATGTCTATGGCGTGTGTGTTCAGTGCCCACAGGAGCCAGAGGAAAGTGTCAGAATTACAGGTGTTTGTGAGCTGTCGTGCAGGTGCTGGGAACCAAACTCAGGTCCTCCACGGGAGCAGCAAGTGATCTTAACTGTTGAACCATCTCTCCAGCCCAAGAAAAGGATTCTTTTTTTTAAAATGTCATTTTATTGATTTCTTTAGGGGGTCTGTTTCCCACCAGGATGGTTTGCACTTGCTGGGTTGTTGAAGATGATCTCCTGATCCTTGTATTTCCAGTTCCTGAGTGCTGCCTGCAGGACAGACATGGGCTCACCATACACTCGAGTTTTTTTTTGTTGTTGTTTTTTGTTTTTTGTTTTGCTTTTTCGAGACAGGGTTTCTCTGTGGTTTTGGAGCCTGTCCTGGCACTAACTCTTGTAGACCAGGCTGGCCTCGAACTCACAGAGATCCGCCTGCCTCTGCTTCTCAAGTGCTGGGAATAAAGGTGTGCGCCACCACCACCTGGCAAGAAAAGGATTCTTGATAGGGATTTCAGAGTACAGAGCCATGATATGTTAGAATAAGAAGAGTCTATTGGGCATATACCCAAAGGAGGCACACTCACACCACAAGGACATTTGCTCATCTATGTGCATAGCAGCATTATTTGTAATAGCCAGAGCCTGAAAACAACGTAGATGCCCCTCAACAAGAGAGTGGATAAAGAAATGTGGCACATTTACACAATGGAGTACTGCTTAGTGCATAACATCTTGAAATTTGTATGCAAATGGATGGAACTAGAAAAAAAATCATCCTGACACGGAAAGACAAACATGGTATATACTCACTCATAAGTGGACATGAGACGTAAAGCAAACGACAACCAGCCTATAGTCCACAACCGCAGAAAAGCCAAGTATCAAAGAGTATCCTAAGAAAGACATACATGGATCCTCCTGGGATAGGGACAAATTCTCCAGAGTAAATTGGGAGCATGGGGAGAGGGGAGAAACAGAGGGGAGAAGAGGAATGGGGAGGAGAATAGGAGGGATCTGGAAGGTTGAGTTGGGGGGAAAGACAGAGAGGAAGAGCAAAAAAAGAGGTATCTTGATAGAAGGAGCCATTATGAGGCTAACCAGAAACCTGGCAGTAGGGAAATTCCCAGGATTTCACAAGCATGACCCCAGCTAAGAATCTAAGCAGTAGTGGAGAGGGTGCCTGAACTGGTCTTCCCCTGTAATCAGATTGAGCACTACCTTAACTGACATCATAGAACCTTCATGTAGAAACTGATGGAAGCAGATCCAGAGATCAACAACTAACTACTAGGCCAGCCTCCCGGAGTATTGAAGAGAGGGAGGGGCAATACTGTGAACAAAGGGGTCAAGACGATAATGGGGAACCCACCAAATCAGCTGCCCTGAACTAGGGGGAGCTCACTGACTCCGAACTGACCACTGGGGAACCTGCATAGGTCTAAACTAGGCCCTCCGAAGGCAGGTGACAATGGTGGGACTTGGGCAGGATATGGGGCCACTGGCAGTGGGACTAGGCTCAAACCCTAGTGCATAAACTGAGTGTGTGGAGAGCCCATTCTCTATGGAGAGAAACGTCGCTCAGCATAGGCATAGAGTGGGGGTAGAGGGCTTGGGCCTACCTCAGCGGAGATGATGGGATAGCCTTTAGTTGACACTCTAAGGAGTGGATGGGGTGGGGTGAAGGGAAGGTGGAGGGAGGGGAAAAGAGGAGAGAGGGAAAACTAGGATTGATTTGTAAATTAAACAAATAAATTTAAAAAAAGGAAAAAAAGAGTCATTAGTAGTTAAAATGCAACTTCTTATTTTAGGAATAAAGAAGCAGGTCCAGAGTCCTAGTGTCGGGGGCCAGGTTATTAGCAGATTGGTAGAATAAAGTGGGACCCGTCCTCTAATGTTCTGCTGTGCCAAAGGACATTTTCATTTGTTTAATTTGGTAACTTTTGTCTTGTTACTGTGGACATTTCCAAATGTATACAGAAAACAAAAGAGTATGCTGGGTATATGTCTGTCTATCGAGTTTACCCATTTAGTTTTATGTTATTGTTACTGTATTTATTCCCACATTTTCATTGTCATTATTATTATCATTATTACTATCACTGTTTTATTGAGGCAATCTCGGAGAGCCAAGGAGAACTTTGAATGTCTGATCATCCTCCTATCTCCACTTCTCAAGTTTTGGAATTGCAAGTATGTGCCATCATGATGAGTTTATTTTAAATAATTAATTAGTTTACTGGCTTATTTAAAAACAAATTCTGATACCCGCAGTGTTTCACTGGCAATGCTACTTTAAAGATAAAGACTCAAAACTATAAGTTATACTGTTGATAATCCCAATAGAATCAATAAATCTTTTGGTTTGTTACTTGGATATTTGAGACAGTGTTACGTAGACTATAATGGCCTCAAACTCATTCTGTAGTTCAGAATAACCTTGAACTGCTGATGATTCTGTCTCCACCTCCTGAGTGCTACTGTGTGCTATGGTGCCTAGTTTATATGGTTCTGGGAGTTGAACCCAGAGCTCCGTGCAAGTTAGAAGAGCATTCTATTAGTTGGGCCACATTCCTAGGCCCAGCATTAGCAAGCTTTGATGTTATCGAATACTTACTTCTTACTCATTATTGATTTAATAATCATAAGGACATTTTTCTGCTGTTGGGATGCCTGGCAAGAACTTCCATGCCTGACCGGTTACAGCTTGAGAGGTCCAAAACTTTAGCTTCCCAAGGTGAAAGGAGTTGGGGAGATGGATGCTAACAGTAATTGTACAACTGGGTGGTGGTGGCACACACCTTTAATCCCAGCACTCAGGAGGCAGAGGCAGTCAGATTTCTCTGTGAGTTTAAGGCCAGCCTGCTGGTCTACAAGAGCTAGTTCCAGGACAGGCTCCAAAGCTACAGAGAAACTCTGTCTCAAAAAAAAAAAAAAAAAAAAAAAAAAAAAAAAACAACAAAAAACCTAAAAAAACTTTTACCTAAAATTGTTATGATGATCATTTTTTTTTCCTGTGTATCTTACCAAAACTTGAAAAGTTCTCAGTATGCCTGGTGTAGTGGCATCCACCTGTGACTCAGCATTCTGGAAACTGAAGCAAGAGAGATATTATGAGGTCAAGGGCAATTTGCAGTATACAGTGAGATGCTATCTTACCCAAAACAAGAGCAAAGTTGTTGAGATTAATACACTTTTTGATATTTTATACTCGGTCATATATTATGAAGGAGAGAGAGGAATAAGGAGGAAAATATACAAATGCTTCTTTCTACATCCCAGTAAATAGGTTTGGGTTCAGCTAAAACATTTTCAAGTATGTATAAATTGTGAAACCAGTGAAGAGTTGAAGAAACATATTAGATTAGAGGAGGCTAGAAATATAATCCAATCCATTACAAAGTATTATCCTGGATTGGCTCTCAAATACAGGAGAAAACATTATAAAGGACATAATTTGGACAACGACGAAATTTGGATGTAGACAATGAGTGTTGTGTTTATTGTTTTGCTAAGTGTTCTGCAGATGTCAAGACTCTTCATTCTGAGGAGCATACATTCCACTGAAGAAGTTTTGATAAAGGAGCCCTGTATCTGTAAAATCTCTCAAATGATGCAGGGAAAAATACAGAGCAAGAGGAGATGAAGCAAATGGAACAACATGCTAAGAACTGATGACTATTAAGGAAAAGGCACAATCCAAGGTGCTAATCTTCTGTTAGTTTTGTGTGTGTGTGTATGTGTGTGTGTGTGTGTCTCACTCTGTAGCCTTGGCTGTTAGTGGGCCGGGAACTCATTGTGCCGACCATGCCTGACTTCTGCTGGGTTTAAAGGCATGCGTTGCTACACCTGGCCTATGTACTGGTTTGGAAAGTTCTCTGTAGATGTAGAACCAACAGCAGTCCTATCGTGCAGAGCCACTCTGGTCATCGTCAGCAGAGGGAATACAAATTAGCAAAGAGGCAGGTTGAATTGGTGACACAGCGGGGCCTTGGTTGAGTGAATTTAAGACTTTATGACCTGCCTTTTCTTTATGAAGAAGCAATTGAGGGTAGACTTTGTTAACTATCAATCTACATTTTTGTGTTAATTGTCCAGGCACTAACATTTGTTAGCGATGCACATTCTCCAAATCCAGGAGAAATCCACAAGGTGCGGGGCCATTGTGGTGATTTGCGGCTTGTGTTGTAAGCTGGGGCTGTTGTGTAAACTGTCAGATACTCAACTCAGACTTGTCTTATTCATCAAGTATTTGTCAAGGGACTGCAATGTCACACCTGTTTTCTTGCTCTTAGGGTCATAAAATAAAACAAAGCAGGAAAGACCACCTTCCTTTTTGTAACCTCCATATTGGTATTTTAAACATACAAGCACAAATATTTAGAGAGGAGCAAAGGGCAGGAGTAAAATATTGGCTTCACAATGGTGTGCTTGTTGGAAACTTCGTGGTTAGCTCATAGTCTATGGGCAGCTGGCCTCCTTCTGCTGGTCTCGGTGGAGGTGCCTCACAGGACAGCATCCTCAGTTCAGGATGTAGGATGCAGAGCTTTGAATCTCTTCCTGGAGTTTCCTGTCTCCCTTGGACCAGCAGAGACGCTAAGGCATGTTGTTCTGCTGACTGTAAAGAGTGTAAAGCTGTTGTTCTGTTATGTCTGCCATTTCATTGGTTAGTCAATTGCCTGGCTAAAGCCCAAGTCAGGGAATGGGGCAATGCACTCCTGCTCATGGAAGAGAAGGATGCTGTAAAGTCTTGAGTCAAATATTCTGAATATGATGAGCAATGAAGTTTAGGGCCTGTTCTACAATCAGCCAGCACTGGCAAATTCACCATCTCCCACCCACTAGATATAATTCTTTAATCTCTTCTCACTTTGGTATTTTTGGTATATGTTATTGTGTTGAGTATATATTCTCCTATGATCCAGGATCCAAACACAGCAGCCCTCCCCAAAGAAAAACAAAATCAAAAGAATCAGTAACACTTTTCCTCATGGTTTTCATCTTCAGGAAGGACTTTGGTGGTAGCAGGGGTCCTTGCCTATTTGTTATTCAGGATAAATGTCTAGTAATATGGTCAGATGATTAGAATGACCTAGGGCCAGTCTTCACTCTGTAGTGGACTTTGTAATCGTAGATTTGTAAGACCTATTGTAAGAAGGGGTTGGGACTTTTCTGTCCTGATGGCCTGGTCCCAAGTAATCACACAAAAGGCTATAATAATTACAGAATGTTTGCCCTATAGCACAGGTTTATTACTAACTAATTTTTTTTTTTTGGTTTTTCGAGACAGGGTTTCTCTGTAGCTTTGGAGCTAGCTCTTGTAGCCTCGATCTCACAGAGATCCGCCTGCCTCTGCCTCCTGAGTGCTGAGATTAAAGGCGTGCGCTACCACTGCCCGGCTACTAACTAGTTCTTACAACTTCAATTAACCCACTTGTATTAATCTATATTTTGCCACATAGCTTGTAACTTTGTCTGTGCTCTAGCAGGTCTTGTTCTTCTAGCCGCTGGCTCGCATCTCTCTTGACTCTGCCCCTCTTTTTCCTTGTATTTTAGTTTGGTTTTCCTGCCTAGCCTTATTCTGCCTTGCTATAGGTCAGATCAGCTTTATTACCAACCAATGAGAAGGCAGCCAGGGCTACACAAAGAAGCCCTTTCTTAAAAAACAAACAAACAAACAAACAAAAGATTTCACATCTGCTTTTTAAGTCAGTTTTTGGTAAAAGTTGTAGAGGAAACTATTGAACCTTGTCAGAGCTTTTGCCATGATGGAGCAATCTTACGGGGTGGGGAAAGAACAAACCAAAGACCCAACCACACAGGAGTTGGTATAATTTCAGCCTATCTAGTTGCTGTGCTTAAGTTTTTTCCAAGCACTTAGCTTCCAGAGTTTTGCCGATTTGAAGACATGAGCAATTTTCTTGTTTACAAGCCTAAGCTACTGAAATGGAAGTCTCCTCATGGTTGTCTGGGCTGATGTTAATGGGCCCTGGCTGTGGCATCCTCTCAAGAGAGCTGTCCAATTTAGCCTTGCCAAATGAAAGCTTCCAAGAACACAAGGGAGTCAGCTACGGCCATCTCTCCTTGGACTAAACAAATGTGTTGGATTTTTGCTCATAACTTATTGTCTGTCTCAGTTACACTTTTCCCATTTTTAAAAAACCAACTTAAAAATTATTTTTCTCAAGCCCTGTCTGTTTCAATATTGATGAAATAAGGGGGAAGCCCCGGTGCAGCACTACATTGATTGACTCATTGTTTTTAAGATGGCATATGCTTCATATTTAATAAAAAGAAAGCACATTTTCTTTATTTTTACAAATAAAGCATTACCCCCTTCATAGCAAGAAGGAATCTGATGCACCACTGATCGGTTAGTCTCTGCGCAAAGAGAAGATAGTGTTTTTCAATAGAAAAGGGAAGGCCAGCGAAGGAGGTAGAAAGTGATCTTATTCTGACGGGGACAATTTTCCTGTCCTAGGTCCTAGGTAGCTACTTTTCATCCATATCTTCCGAGGAGGAGTGAGTACGGTGACTGGAGTAGGGACCAGTTTAAGATTTATTTCTTTAACTCTTGAGGCAACCCCTGGTGTATTAAGCTACGGTTGGATCAACAGAAACCAAGACAACCATGATTGCTATATAATATGTGTTTGATCAGTAGGGATTTATTTTAAGCAGCTCAGGGGAGGACTGTTTGGTGTCTACTGCTGGAGCCTGAGTCAACAGAACAAGTGGTTAGGAAAGACATGGCAGACATGGAGAGTGGAGAAAGAGTAAGGGTTAAAGGGAACCCACGAGGATAGACCTATGCCCTCTCATCACTGACAAGGTTTTGTGTTGGTGACAGGAATAACTCATAGGGAAACTGATGCCCTTTTCTGAGAACGGTCCATGTACCTAGTCTAGAGGATAGACACGCTGGTGGAGATCTGTGGGAACTGTGAGTCCCAGGTCAAGCAGCTGCCTTGTTCTGCCCCTCAAACCAAAGTTCATGTGAATCAGGAGCAGTGAGGAGAATTCTAGGGAACATATTCCTGGGCAGCGATGGTGGCATGCTTCAAATGCATCACACCTTTGTGCAGGTGCACAAAACAGATGATGTTCATAGCCGTGTAATAGTGAACATAGGAAGCAACCTTGGCATTCACAAATAAGGGATGGGGCCAATGTGGATCATACTCTATAATGCCTTAAAAAGAGTGAACCAGATCTTATGCAAATAGATCTATACAAAAATATAGGATGGGAGAAAACAGTAAGTTGCATAATGATATAAATAATATGGTTTACATAAGTTTAAAAAAACAAAAAACAATGCAATTCATAATCTATTGGGGAGGGGAAAAGATATTCAAAGATACCTATTTCTGGGGTGTTATAAAATGATTTCTTTACGATAATGCTGCATTGTAAAATTACATCATTTTCTCTTCCTCTCCATGCCTGCATTTCTTCCAATTCAGCTTCCATTTCCTCACTCCCTGAGCTGATATAATACAGAGGCACCAGGGTTATTGCTTATGGGCTTATTTTCTTACAGGAATGCACGCATCCCTCTATTCAATGCAGACCTTTAGTCTAGGCAATAAGGAACTTGATGCTTTTCTCTGCCTGTCTTGGGTTGGGGCAATAAACTTTAACTCATTCTCAGTTGGGGTTTTGCCTCTTGATAGCAATCTTCTATAAAAGGTTGCTTCTAAAAAAAAACCCACTGCATACTGTAAAATGAAGTCTGTGGTCTTCTCTAAGCCCCTCTCCTTTCCCCTTTCCTACCCCCTCTTTCTATAAAAATATTCTATCACATTATAAATATTTTCTGAAGTCGCTGGACCACAGGACATAACTTAGAATCCTTAGACTATAACTTGATTCCATCATCTTGTCAGCCATGCTTGCTGTTATCCCTAAACTGATGAAGTGCAGGCTGGATTCAAATATAGGACTTCAAATATGGATGGACTGTTAAATCAAATACAAAAGCTAACAAGAGCAGGTTTATGCCTTTGAGGAGAAAATGGCTATTTTTAGACATAACTGTCATGATCCTTTAAGACTGGACAATTCAAGTACAATTGAGGTCAGGCAGAGGTCGTCAAACATTTGTGTTCTTGTGCTGTCTACAAGGAATAAAGCAGAATAGGAACAATGCATACTCACACAACTTAGAACTGGCACCCAACACTTTTCATCCTGAGGCTTAGCTGTTGACATGTATCTTTACCTATGTGCCCCTGGGTTAGTGCTGTTGTGTTCCCTGAGAGCTCTGCTCTGGGCGCCAGAGTTCTCTAATGCTGTGATAAGAGTGTGCCTTGTGGTCAGTGTTAGCGTTTCTTCCATTCGGGTCGTCCCCCATATACTTTTATTTAAACCACCTTTGTTTGTTTGGTTTAGTCTAATGGGGCTCAAGGATTTATAGGAACATATTTATAGTGGTCCTTAGTTTCATTTCTAGAGAGAAATAGCAGCAGCGACTTTGGAGTACCATGAAGACAGGAAGACAGAACACACATGTGTTCTTGAATGCCTGGCGCCTGGTGTCCCTGGAGTCCAAGCAATGTGCAAGTCCTCTTCACCCGAGTCTCCTATGTTCACGGCTGCTCTTCATCACCATAATGGGTTCTTATTATCTTCTACCCAACTCTCAGAATGGAATGCATTCCCTGTTACAGTCCAACTCTCTAAGGATTTGGAGTCTTTCATGATCTGGCTCCAAGTTCTTCTCTCTCTATTCTCCTGCTTCTCAGTACTGGAATCCCTTCCAGTAAGGCACACTGGCAGGCGCCATCCAGTTGACACGGTACTGTTGAATGATAATCCTGCACCCGTTGTGGCATTATTTGCAGGAAATAAACCAGTACCATATCTTTAGGAGTTTTCATTCTAGCTGGGAACAGACACCTGTAAAGAAATAACTAAGGGCCGGGCAGTGGCAGAGGCAGGCGGATCTCTGTGAGTTCAAGGCCAGCCTTGTCTACAAGAGCTAGTTCCAGGACAGGCTCCAAAGCTACAGAGAAACCCAGTCTTGAAAAACCAAACAAACAAAAAATAACTAAGGTTAACAGGTTCAAGCCACGGAGGTAGCTGGGTGTCAGACTCTTCTAGGGAGTCACCATAGAGAAGACATCTGGGGTCTTCCGTGCACACTGATCCTGTTCTTTCTGGACTCCATTTCTTTGCTGCCCTGTGTCTTTCGCTTGGGCCTGCTTTCCTTTCAGCTGTTACTGACTATAAATCTTGCTGTCTCGTCTCATCCAGTGGAGACGCCCTGCGCTTTCTGCTGTTGCTGTACAGTTTACTCCACTAACCTTTACACACAGTCGGATCTTCAGGAATTGTTCTGAATGGGTAATAGGAATCCTTCACCTCCTAACTTCTGCACAACCAACACAGTTTTTCTAAGAGGGGCAGACAGAAAAATCAACCTGGGTTACTTTGTTGTTGCTTTGAAAAAGAGTCTCGTTACGTAGCCTTGGCGGTCCTGGAACTCGTAGACAAGACTAGCTTCGCACTTAAAACAGCCATCTGCCATTGTCTCCTGAGTTCTGGGATTAAAGTTGCTGCCTTAAATTACTTCTATAAACCTAGTACATTGGAGAGAGCCTTGTGCAGCTGTTGTTGACTCCAGGCTAAGGGGAAACTGGAGGAAGGTGCAGTGTTCTCCTCCAGGGACCTGACTCAGGGCAAAAAGACACCTTTAGTTTTTCCCTTCATATGGATTCTCGTTGCTGGCTGCAAAAATGTGTACTCATAAATAACATTTGTGTCTTTAAGAATTCAATCAGGCTTGACATAGTGGTCTATACCTGTAATTCTAGCAGACAGGTGATGGAGGCAAAAGGATCATGAGTTTGAGGACAGCCTGGGCTATATAAAGAGAGCCTATCTCAAAAATTTAAAAACAGACAAACCAACAGACCCTTGCATGTATGCATTTCCTACACAAAAGTCATAAACAAATGTAAATAAGTTGTTTGTTGTCCTTACCCTGTGTGGTAAATTAAGCTAAACTATAAAAGGAAAGTCATTTTGTTCTAGTTTCTCTTCTTGTTGCTGTGACAAAATACCCTACAAAAGCAATTTCAGGGAAAAGTGTTTATTGGTCTCATAATTCCAGGTTACCATCCATCATGGCAGGGACATCACGGCAGCAGGAGCTCAGTAGAACTGGGCAGGTTATAGCCATAGTCAAAAGCAGAACACAGTGAGTGAAGGCATGCATGTGGGGTCCCTGGACTCTGTCTTCTCTTAAACAAAAGCCCCGGATTTGCTGCCCAGGCAAGCATGCTGCCCACCGTGGGTTGGTCTCCCCACCTGAGTTAATGTAATAGAGACAGCCCAGTGTAATCTAGACAGTTCCTCATCGGGACCCCTTCTCACGTGGTTCTAGATTGTCAAGTTGACAACTGAAACTATCATAGACTTGGACTTAGTTTCTAATTTAAAGCCATTTATGCTTCTAAGTATAAAAGCTTTTAAAATGTATTTTTTGGATGTATGGGCAATTTAAAATGTTAGTCTTAATTTTTTCGCTGTGTACATTCATTATGCATGGTCCTGTACTACCCAGGACATCTAATACAAGTTATATGTTGAGTGTGTGGCCCTCGTGCGCCTTTTCCACACCCTTCTCTGCAGTTAGTTGGAAGCACGTTCTTTTTTTTTTCTTTTCTTCAAGACAGGATTTCTCTGTGTAACAGCCCTAGGTGTCCTGGAACTAGCTCTGTAGACCAGGCTAGCCTCAAACTCACAGAGATCTGCTTGCCTCTGCTTCTCAAATGCTGGGGTTAAAGGTATGTACCACCACCACCCAGCTGGGAGCACATTCTTATTCTTCCATTTTCCTTGCCCCACATTGTCTTTTATCCATGTGTTATGGAGTAAATCAGGACTTTTATATCTATCTCTGAGGTTTCTGCTGTCTCCAGGGTTGGAATGGGGCAGTGGCAGTCCATGGACAACAGATTATTCACAGTTACAGATAACATAGTTTCTGAGATTGACGGCTCCGATGGTTTAAAATTGCTACAGAAGTGGATGGGCCATTACCAATCAGGACATATGACACTCTCCCAAAGATTACCGTCCAAGATGCCATCTCCTGACTTTTATAAGGTGACACGTGTCTCTCTAGAAATGTCTGCTCTGAATGGCAAAATAACCTGTCATTGCTGTCTAGCACACAGCAGAGGTCAGTTTGGGGCGCTGCCTTCTCACTTTCACTCAGCCGCAGACAACAGTTTTTTGCTTTGTTTCATTTTGTTTGTTTGTTTGTATTTTTTTTTAAAGAGCACAACTCCACTTTTTAATTATGTGCTTTCTAGTAGTTTAAGTGCTGGAGGGATACAGCATCATGTGGATTTTGTGATTCTCTGTCCAGTGCCTGGGCAGGAGGATTGCTTTGGGATTTGGCACGGACAATGTCACTTTTTCCACAGGCCCGAGTTATCTTCCCCAGACCACTCTTGTCTGGTTTGGTTTGCTCCAGGAGTCACTGTTGTTTTTGCTTTATACATATAAACGCATCTCTTGCGTAAGCTGAATTCAGTTTCATCCTGGGCATAAACACCTTCAATTTTAAGGAGGGACATGTGTTCTCTTTGGTTCTGGAGACCTCACTTCTAATTAGACATCCAGACACACTTAGATGTCTTGTGCCCAGCAGGCCTCCACAAGCACCAAAGTGGTGGAAAGAAAGTCACTGTCTTAATTGCCCTTCTTTCCCTTTTTTCCTCCTCTTTTTCTCAGGTCCTTAGAGTTTTTGTTAGATTTATTCTATAATTTAAGTGTATTCTCATTTTATTTATTATTATTATTTTTTTGAGACAGGGTCTCATTATATAATCCTGGCTAGCAAAAAACTATGTAGACCAGGTGGCCTAGAAACCACAGAGATCTGTCTGCCTTTTGCCTCTCGAGTTCTGGGATTCAAGGTGTACACCACCACACCCAACTCCTAATGCTTTCCAAATATTTCATTTCTTTTATTGCCACAGTACGTTTTTTTTCAAGAAGCACATTGACTAACAATGTCATTCTGTCATTTGCAGTTGCCCTAATAGCTCCTGGCTATCACCAGGATTAAAGACCCTTATTGTTTAGCCGGTGTCTGTCTCTACGGGGCTGTGGCCACCCTCTCTGCCCAGCTCAGTCTTCGCCCCATCATAGTGTGCTGTGCTGGCCTGTGTTTCTCTGTTCTGCCCATTGTTCTTCTTTTGGATGGGTTCTTTCTCTGTCATGTTAAGAGTTGTCCCTCATGATCAAATTCAAGAGTCATTGATATTTGCCATGGAATTAACAATGTCACGAAAGTGGAATAAATGAAAGGAAAATCTCTTTATAACTCTCAAAGGAATTCTTCCTGGATTCCTACTTAGGCTTCCAATAGCTTCTTATTCTTAGGTGAAGTTAGCGGGCAGGATTCTGTGGCACATACAACCACATTGAGGTGAAAGTCGTGGTAGGCACACTTTTATAATCAAGCTATAAGGTTATGTTATGTTAACATCCACATGCTTAGCATTTGGGAAAATGCCAGATAATTTCAGTGTTCTTAGACTATGGGAACGCACTAGTGAACATGCAGGTCAATGAGACAGCCCAGGAATGACGCACTCAGGTCCTGCATTCACCTTTCTCCTTCCCCTGAACATGTGAACCACCGCTCCTGTTTCCCTGTACTTCAAAAGAAATCAGGAAGCAGAAATTGATAAAGGACAATTTGATAAAGGAAGAGGAGTTTGTTTATTGTTTGACCAAACAGAAGAGAAAAAGAGTCCTGCTTTCTCTCAATACCTTTCCTGTAACGGTATTATAATTTTGTAAAAAGGGAGAGAAAAAGAAAAGACAAAGAAGGAAATATGCAGATGCTGATTTAGCCATGAGATAAGCTGTCAGAACTGTGTGAAATCTCTGCCTTTGAGGCAAGTTCCTCCTTTTACACCAAGACTCCAGCCTATTCTCACTCCCAGCATGGAATTCCTAAGGTAATTTTAAATGTTTAAGGACTATTGTTTAAGAGTTCTTGTTACATAGTTTAACCAATGTCACAGATTAACTAAAATTTACTCCTTGTCCCTTGGCCAGACTTTCCTTAAGTTCTTAGGAGATTTGCGAATCTTAGAACAAGATTATGGTTTCTTTAGCAAGAAGCATCAATGCTGTCTTACAGTTCCCATGTGTAACAGCAACAAGAACAACAACCAATATTTACTTCCAGTTGGAAACTGGGTAAGAAGCTGCCTTTGTTAGCTACATTGTTTTTAAATTTATTATTTTATTTTACATACATGAATGTTTTGCTTACATATATGTAGTAGTAGTTACTTGTTGAGACCACCAGTCCGCAAATAATGACATGAAGATTTCTTATTAATTATAAAAGTTTGGCCATAGCTTAAGCTGGTCCCACTAGCTCTCATAACTTAAATGAACTCATTTATATTAATCTATGCTCTGTCATGTGGTGCTACCTTTCTTTCATCTTGCACTTCCGGTTTTCTTTCTGTCTCTGGCTTGTGCAATTCTGCCTTTCTTCTTCCCAGAGCCTGCTCTGTCCCTGGAAGTCCCATCTAACCTCTTCCTGCCTAGCTATTGACTCATTCAGCTCTTTATTAAACTAATCAGAAGGCACCTTGGCAATGACACATCTTCACAGTGCACACAAATATTCCACAACACATGTATGTCTGTATACCACATGCATGCTTGTTACCCACAGGACTTTGAAGAGGACATTGGCTGTCAGGCTCCTTGCCATGATAATCACAGACTATATTCCTCTGTAGCTAAGCTCCCAATAAACTCTTTTTTGTCTTGGTTAAGATGTTTTAATTTAGCTATAGAAAAGTACCTTTGTTAAAAACTGTATAGCAGGGGCTGGAGAGATGGCTCAGAGGTTGAGACCATTGTTTACTCTTCCAGAGGTCCCAGGTTTGATTTTCATCACCCAGATGGCAGCTACAATAGACAGTGACTCTTGATCCAGGAAACCAAGATCCTCTTCTGACTCCTGGGGCACCAGGCATGCGTGTGGTACCCTTAAATTCATGAAGGCAAAACATACATATACATAAAATAAAGCTGTTTTAAAAATTAAAAATAAAAACAGATAGCAGCAGACTCAATATATACAATGGAGATAATTTTAATTAAAAGCAAAGCAGGGCTGGGATGTATCTCTCTAGTAGAGTACTTGTCTAGCGTACACAAAGCCATAAATTTTGTCTCCAGCACTAAATAAAATGGGCATAGTGGCCACACTTATGATCTGAGCATTCATGGGATAGAGGAAGGAGGATCTGAAATTTAAGGTCATCTTAGGCTACATAGTGAGTTTGAGATTACAAAAGGCCCTGTCTCTAAAACAAACACAAAGCAAACTAAACTGAAAACCAAGCAAGCAAGCAAGCAACCAACCAACCACCCAACCACCTCCCCAAACCAAAGAAACCAAACCAAACCAAACCAAACCAAAAACAAATGTTAAAGTTTAATAGGAAGTCTGCTCTTTTGTTTCTAATCCATGAAGATCAGGGTGCTTTTGTTTGTATTTTGTGTCTTGCACACAAGACCAGCTGAGATTTTAGAAGATAATGAATAATGTATATGTCTAATTATTCTTTGGGATAAAGTAATGCATTATTTCTGAAATCTTGTGCTCATGCAGAGAAGTATAGGTTACTTTGGTTCCATTTTGCAGAACTCAGTGTTATCTTTGGCTATTTCAAAATAAATATGAAACAGAACACTAAGCAAGTAATCACCAATGGATCATGTCAGAAACACCCACCCTGCTGAGTTTTACATACTTTATTGTGGGAATAAAAGAGAAGCTGAAGCCTGTAACTGTCTCTTGTTTCCATGGGTTAGGCAGCTGCTTCCGCTCTCTAGGAAACCTCGACTCCCAATTGTGAATTACCTAGATGGAAACACACTTTGCCAGTGAAAGCACAAAAGCCAATCAATAGATCAAATCAAATAGTTTCGGGGTTCAAGGGTGTATCAGGTGCTTAGCAGTACATAAAAGGACCAAGGTGGTGGGAGACTGTAGATGTTTTGCTGAGAACTGGGGGGTAAAGTGTTATAGCTTAAGAGGCTTACATAGTGCAGGTAAATGTATTTCCCATGGAATCAGAAATACAAGGCAGTACAGGTAAGCCCCAGCAGCAGTCAGCAGTCACAGTAAGTATGGGGGAAGAGCGGCTGGGAACAACAGTTTTAGAATCGGGATCTAACTGTATATCTGATGGTTATGTCAGGAGGCTTTTTCTAACTCTGTCAAGGATGACTTCATCTTTTGTATCAGTCAAGAAAAGGTACCTGAGAAGATGCTATGGTATTAACTCCAGCAGTGTGTTCATAGAAAGTGCTACTAAGAAAAGTCTGAACTATGCTACATTATACTCTTAAGAGTATATTTGTTATATTAGGACTATAAAAACAGAAAAGTAGTAAGTGTACATGTTGTGGTTTAAGTAAAACACTGCAGGTTCCCCGAGGGGCACAGCGGCGGAAACCTGTAGGTCCTCCAGTGGGGGCAGTGGGCAGTGGGCCATAAGACCACATTGCAGGTTCCCAAGCAGCAGCCAGCAGTGGAGAGTGGGTCTTGAGACTACGGTAGGCCACGAAGGCAGCCGGGTCCCAGGCTGGGAGCCCCCAAGTGGCCTGTGGAGCCATGAGAGCCAGCGGGTACTAGGCACAGAGCTGCATGGTAGGTGGGAGACTGGGATGGATAGGCATGCCATGAGACCATGCCACAGGTCTCTGAAGGCAACTGGTCCCTGGCAGGGAGCCATGTGGTGGGTGAGAGACAGAGACATGGATAGGAATGCCATGTAGAGTGAGGTTGGATATTTATTTAGTGGGCTATAGAAGGGAAGAGGAGAAGGTAGAAGAGCAGAGAGGCAGAGAGAGAAAGAGAGAGGGGGAAAGGAGAGAAGTGGGGGGAAGGGAAAGAGGCAGAAGCTGCCTCTTTGGGAGGGAGACAGAAAGGAAGAGACTCTGGCTGTAGGCAGGAAGGAAGATCTGCTTGCCTTTGTGGTGGACAGAGGAGGGAGTGACTGGGATTGTCTCTCTCTCTCTCTCTCTTTTTTTTTTTTGGTTTTTCGAGACAGGGTTTCTCTGTAGCTTTTGGTGCCGGTCCTGAAACTAGCTCTTGTAGACCAGGCTGGCCTTGAACTCACAGAGATCCGCCTGCCTCTGCCTCCCAAGTGCTGGGATTAAAGGCCTGCGCCACCACCACCTGGCCTGGGATTGTCTCTTAGACAGGACATACCATTTTCAACGAAGTATTGAAAAAATGTTTTTAAAGAGTTGACTAATAAGAGAGGGGTGAGAAGTGGAGGGATATATATAAATATATAATATTTGACCAGAGAAAGTAGGATGATTTGACAGATTAGCCAAAATAATAGAAATGAACTTTGAAGGCTTATAAGAGTGAGTTATAAAAGGTATTTTGAAAAAAAACTTTCCTATATTCAAGTTCTGGGACACCAGGCAGAAATACTTTCAGAAATTCCTTTGTAATACCCATACTATCAATAAAAAGAGGGGCAAGAGAAACTCTGTCCTTTTTTAGGGCAAGGAAGTGGCTAAGGATGGCATGAAGAAGGCATAATCACAGAACACAAACATTTTTCTTTCAAACAAATGACATCTCGCCTAAGAGAAAGAGGAACCAGAATTTAAAAAAATGTTCATTGTTTTTTGGAAAAAGTATATTTAATTTGGTTACTGCTTACAAACCGAGTACATTGGAGTGCAGTGTAACAACGCCAGTCTGTAGTGTAGGAAATATGTAGCATTAAGAAGACGTGTGGCTGAGAAGTGTGCACACTCCTCACGAAAGGACACTCACGGATTTGCTCCAAGAGTTGGATGGAGTCTCGGGTGGTGACAGACCTAACTAAACTTGGGGGTCATTTCTCTTGCCTATGGCAGTAGTCTAGATTGAATTGGCAGAAGTAGGGCGAAATGGAGATTTTTGTTGCTGCAGCTTTTAATAAGAACTTAAATTCACTTTTTTGCAATGCACCTGAGAAGGAAGACTAACTTTGTGTCTTTGGACTTACTGTTCAGAACAAAAGGTACAAAAAATTAGAGATAAAACCCACTCTCTGCCCTTGAAGGGCTTTATAGAGGCAGCTGTTGACAAAAATTCAAGAAGACAAGCTTCGTTTGAGATAGTAAATGCCTTCTTGAAAGGAAAAAGCGTAAACATTAAAATAAACTATTGCTCTTTGAAACCTCTAAAAGGATGTACTAAAATTAAATTTCATAAATGAACTTCTGATGTTTAAAACAGTTTCAAGAAAAAAACCATCATCGGAAGAGATAAAAACACCAGCTGTTTGAGTTGCTTTGTGTGAGGTGATGGCCTTCTCCGCTAAAGCACGGGGTCCCAGATGTTAGTGTATAATGAATTATTTGGCGTCTTCCTTAAAAGACAAGGAAGGGCCCTGCCAAATCTGCATTTGTGAGAATAACCCAGGTAATATTGGTTCCCCTGGCCTGGAACCCACACTGCATATAGCAAGAGGGCCAGACAATGGCTTCGTTAAGCCTGGTCTGATCCCATGTGGGCTGTGTGGGGGTTGTGAGTAGCTTGGCCGCAGTACGGTGTTTCTGACAACTACAAATTAATTCAACCTCAGGCATAGACTGAAGCTGACGTGTGCCTGGCAGTGCTCAGCCGTGCCCCTCTTCGCAGCTTCCCTGTCTTCCTGGTGCTGAATCTCCACCCACATGAGGCACCGTGTGATGCTCATGCTGAGCGGCGGCGACATCCACAGATACTTCTGGAAATGGCTCGGATTCCAGGCGGTTGTAAGTTACGAACTGTAGTGCTTTTTCTGCACACACAATCTTGCCCTTATAGAAATGTAATGGAAAACATAATTCCATATTTTCTTGTTATTCTTCAGCCTGTAAGTACCCAGTGACGATGTCTATGGATTGTCTTATGTTGCAATGTTTGAGTTTTAAAATTATTGTTTGCTAACTCAAGGCTCACAAAAGCTGTTAAATGAATATAGGTCGGGATTGGAACAGAATTTCTGCAATGGCCCTAAACAGGTTTTTTGTTGTTGTTGTTGTTGCCGTTTTGTACTATGAATTTATGTGAACTGGTGTTTCTCAAGCACTGATGATTATAAAATAAATGCATTTGGAAAGCATTGACAATGTTCTACATCTGCAGGATTGAATATCCCAGCCAAGATTTAATTCTTTATAAGAATAAGTAATCATTAAAATTATAAATTTGTTTTTCTTTTTAATAAATGACAAAATTACATGTATACTAAAGGATTATCATAAAATAAAATTCTTTGTGGCTTACTATTAATAAATATTTTATTTGTATGTCTTTTATTTTTATTTTTGAGACAGGGTCTCACACAGCCCAGGCTGGTCTTGAACTTGCTATGCAACTAAAGTGGGCCTTGATTTCTTTTTCCTTCCTTCCTTCCTTCCTTCCTTCCTTCCTTCCTTCCTTCCTTCCCTCTCTCCCTTCTCTCTCTCTCTTTCTACCTTCCTTCTTCCCTCCCTCCCTCCCTCCCTCCCTCCCTCCCTCCCTCTTTTCTTTCTTTCTTTCTTTCTTTCTTTCTTTCTTTCTTTCTTTCTTTCTTTCTTTCTTTCTTTCTTTCTTTCTTTCTTTCTTTCTTTCTTTCTGGAACAAGGTTTCTCTGTGTAGCCCTGGCTGTCCTGGAACTCACTCTGTAGATCAGGCTGCCCCTGAAGGGATAAGCCTATCTCTGTCTCCCAAGTGCTGGGGTTAAAGGTGTGTGCCAGCACCATCTGGTTTACCTTTCTGAATTTTAATAGTGTGCCCTTTCCAGTAGATTTTAAATATTTTACTATCTTTGTGAACAGCTAGTATTCCATATATTCCTTCCCTCTAGGACTGGGGATTGAACTAAGGACTTCATCCATACTTTATAAATCTTCTACCACTGGTCTGTATTCCCAGTTGTCTTTCTTTTGAGGCAGGGTCTCACAAAATATTGGCTGGTCTCAAAGTTGGGATCCTACTGCCTCCACTTACAGAGTGGCTGGGAATTAGTAAGTATGTTCCACTATTCTCGTCTACCTTCTTCTATATAAGTTGCCATTAACATTAATCAGGTTTCTTTTAGTCTAGATTCCTTTAATTTACTAAGCATTTGGCTCAATTGTGCCTTAATTAATTAATATACCTAATCAAAATTACTTATTAAAGTGTTCATAATATGGCAGGAGCAGAATGTATTTAACTTTCCCTTCGAAACTGACAGATTCTGGAGATAATGCCAGTAATCCCAGTCTTTAGAAGTTCGATGATTATATGGAACCCACACCCATATCTTCCAACTTTTTTGATTTTTTTTTTAAATTTTGGCTTAGGGACTGGCCTTGAGAAAAAATAGCTTTTTGACAGTATGCAAATGCTTATCTCCAAGAGGCAATATACATTTTCTTACAGATATATTTCAAATTAATTGAAATAAGTAATAATAAATGTACAATAATTAAAAACCAACTGCTGGGACTACAGCAGAAGATCAGTTGAGCCCAGGAATTATTCATTGTCAGTTTTGGAAACATAGTGAGACATTGCACGTCTTTAATCCCAGCACTCAGGAGGCAGAGGCAGGCAGATCTCTGTGAGTTTGAAGCTAGCCTGGTCTTCAAGAGCTGGTTACAAGACAGTCTCCAAAACTACAGAGAAACCCTGTTCCGAAGACCAACCAACCAACCAAATAAATAAATAAATAAATAAATAAATAAACCCTCTTCATTAGTAATCTTTAAGAAAGAAATATGAGTTCATTTCTGAATTATCCTTAAAGGCTTGGAAGAGTGTATGAAGGATATTGTTTATTATAAATTCAACTTTTTTGAAGAATGACTATTTAATTTTTTATTTCCCTTTGTGTCACTTTTAACTATTTTCTCAAACAATGTGATTTTCATTAACAGTTTCAAGTTAAGCAGGGCATGAGTTTTATAGAGTCTTCTTCTTTTTCCACCTTTTGTGTGTGTGTGTGTGTGGGGGGGGACTGTGGATTAAACCGAGACTTTTATACATGCTAAGCAAATGCTCTACTACTGAACTCTAATTCCAATTTCTTACCCCACCATCCTTTTACTTTTGAGTCAGCGTTTCTCAAAAATTGTTTAGGTAAGCCTTGAAGTTGTTTTTGATCCTTTTTTATCCTCTTTTCCCAGCCTCCAGAGCAGTTGGAAATACAGTTTATATCACCAGTTGGAAATACAGTTTATATTACCAGGCCCTTCGGTACTTTCAGTCAATATCAATATATGTAAATGTTTCAAAGTTTCTAATGATGTTATTTGTTTGAAGTGGATGAAGTTCCTAGTAAATGTGTATTGTCCACATGAGTATGGCCCTGTCAAGGATCCCATTGTCTCAGACCCACAGGAATGACAAAACCTTCCTCAGGTCAAGCTCAGGGGGATGGTGAAGCCTTTCGCTGTGTAATGCTGTGCAATGTGTCCAGACAGTATCAGCCACAGCTTCCTCTTCCCAGAAGAT
Organism: Microtus pennsylvanicus; assembly: GCF_037038515.1. Classification (NCBI taxonomy): domain Eukaryota; kingdom Metazoa; phylum Chordata; class Mammalia; order Rodentia; family Cricetidae; genus Microtus; species Microtus pennsylvanicus. Next base: position 162,894,641 of record NC_134579.1, on the reverse strand, counting down.
TACATCCTGAGACTGCTCCCTTGCAGAGATCCCCTACTGAGATTAGCAAACCTCGCTCCTCATGCAGCTGCACATGATAAGCTCTCAATGTGTTTTTCTACGCATCTGCTTATGAGTGTGTGGCTCACTGGGTCCCAGCTTGACATTACTTGTGACTATTCCCAGTTGCCCCAGTTAGGTCTAGACCAAAGCCATGCAGGTCGTGGCAATTATTACTGATCCTTAATTCAGCTTAGTTCAGTGTAAGACCATTTTATTACTTCAGTATTTGAAAATCTGTTGATACCAGCTTTAGGACCTCGAATACTGTCAATTTTAGTAAGTATTTCATATGCATTTGAAGGATATTTTCATCTTGCCTTGTAGGTGCAGTATGGCCAACAAAATATAAATACAACAGTACTTTTGTGGACCTATGTGTCATATTCCTTTGTTTTGGCCTTTTTTTGGTCTTATTAGTATTTTGTCTGTTTTGATTTTCAATTTTGTGGTTTTTTTCTTCCTTCCTTTTCTTAAAGAATAAGAGAGAAAGAAAATAAAGAAGTTGGGTAGCTATGGAGCTGAGGAGGATCTGGCAGGAAACTACAGTGATAGCGTGCATCCTAGATATATTGTGATGAGAATAGCATTTTTCTCTGTGATCCTCCCTGGAACTAGAACCATTTAACCATGAAACAAAACCAACCTGAGGGATATTCTGCAAAGCATTTGATTATTGCTCCTCAGAAAAAACCCAAAATCTTAGAAAATTGTTGAGATAAAACACCATAACCAATACAACTTATAAAAGAAAGCGTATGGTTTCCGGGGGGTCAGGGCCCGTGACGGCAGAACAAAGGAATTATGGTAGAAACAGCCTAGAGCTTGAGTCTGACCCCACAAGGAGGAGGCAGAAAGAACACTGGGAATGGTACAGATGTGAAACCCCAAAGCCCACCGCCAGTAACACACCATTTTAAAAGGTCACACCTCCTCATCCTTCCCAAACAGTTTCACCAATTGAGGACCAAGTACTAAAATATATGACTCGATGGGGCCATTCTCACACAAACCACCACAGGTAACCCAGGATGGGGAGTAGGTTCCCAAACACCAGTGCAAGCACCAGGGACAGGTCTTGATCCAACTGCTAGGAGCCCCACAAACAGAGCAAGCTATACAACTGTCACACACATGCAGAAGGCCTACATCAATACCATGTAGGTTCCTTAACTATTGGTCCAGAGTTGATGAGCTCCCATGAGCTCAGGCCAGCTGTCTCTGACTATTGCAGCTCCCCGAAAGGAAAACATTTCATTGGGGCTGGCTTACAGTTTCAGTGCTTTAGTCTGTTATTGTCCTGGTAAGAAGCATGACTGCATGCAGGCAGAGTTGGTGCTAGAGAAGGAGCTGAGAGTTCTACATCTTGATCTGCAGGCAGCAGAAAGACACTATTCCATTAGGCATAGTTTGAGCACATAAGACCGCAAAGCCTGCCTCCACAGTGGCACACTTCCTCCAACAAGGCCACCCCTACTGTGGCAAGGCCATGACTCCTAATTGTGCCACTCCCTACAGGCCAAGCGTTCAAATACTTGAGTCAACCCCCCCCACAGTGTTCAGTATATGTATATGTATATATATATATATATATATATATATATATATATGTGTGTGTGTGTGTGTGTGTGTGTGTGTGTGTGTGTGTGTTGTCTTCACCAACAGAGCCTTACTACTAAGTTGTGGAGAGCAATCAAATGCCTTCTCAATAACTTACAATATTTGTGGGGCTTCATGGGACCTCTGTGGCCAATGACTCAACAAGATACAAATAGCTCCCAGTCCTGGAGGTTTTACTTGGTGGAATAAAACATCTAGTTGGGCCATTCTGTCCCCTATTATTTGGTAATCAATTTAGATTCCATATATGTACATGGAATATATAACACACACACACACACACACATGTTAGGAAGCTTCTAGAGTAGTGGCAGTTTTCCATATCATTTTTCAAATGGCTTTTAATGTTTGTTGTCCCTCCCCATATTCCCTCCTTTACCCTTCTCTCTTATCCCTCCCAGTTAATACTCTTATCTGTTTCCACCTTATCTCTCCATAACACTCTATTCTACTTCCCCTTCCTTAGGAGACCCTCTCCTCCTACTCTGGACCCTTATTAAGTACCTGATCTCTGTGGTTATCCAGACTGTAGCATAGATATTGAAAGCTTAAAAGCTAACATGTACATCTAAGAGAAAATATTTGTCTGTTTGGGTCTGAATTACCTCATGTAGGATGATTTCTTCCCTAGTTTCATCCATTTACCTGTAAATTTTATAGATTCATTTTTATTTATAGCTGAATCACATTCCATTGTATAAATGTGCCACATTTTCCTTATCTATTCATCAGTTGTTGGGCATCTTGTCTGTTTCTAGGCTCTGGCTGTTAAGAAGAGAAGAGCAATGAACATGGATGGATGAGCAAGTGTTTTTATAGTAGGATATAGAATCCTTGGGTATATATAATCTGAGCTTCCTAGGGAACTGACACAATGATTTCCATAGCTTTACTCCCTTCAGCAATGAATAAATCTTCCCCTTTACCTACATCCTCGTCAGCATGTGCTGTCAACTGCTTTACTGATCTTGGTCATTTTCATGAAATTTCAAAGTAGTTTTAATTTGTATCTCTCTGATAGATAACAATGTAGAACATTTCGTTAGTTGTTTCTATGACTATTTATATTTTGAGAACTCTGCTTAGTTCTGTACACAGTTTTGAGTTGCTTTTTCCTTTGGATTTCCAGCTTAAAAAAATATATTCTAGATACTTACCCTCAATGGGAATTATAATTGATAAAGATGGTCCGATTCTGTTGACTGCTGCTTTGTCTGAATGATGGTGTCCTTTGGTGTCCAGAAACTTTTCAGCTTCATGAGGTCCCATTTAGTAACTGCTGGTCTTAGTACCTGTGCTATCAGCGTCCTGTTCAGAAAGCCCCTTCCTGTCCCAATAAGTACAAGCCTATCTTCCCCGTTCTCTTCTGTCAGAGTCAAGGGATCTGGTCTTACATTGCAGTCCTTAGACAATTTGGAGTTGAGTTTTGTACAGGGTGATAGATCTAGAACTATTTACATTCTCCTATAAGCTGTGATCCAGTTTGATCAGCACTATTTGTTGAAGATGCTGTCTTTTTTCCAGTGTGTGTGTGTGTGTGTGTAGTTTTTTTTTTTTTTACTTCTTTACCAAAATCGGGTGTCAATAGGTATGTGGACTTATGACTATATCTTCAATTCAATTCCATTGATCAATGTGTCTGTTTTTATGCCAATGTCATGCTATTCTTATTATTGTAGCTCTGTAATACACACTAAAATCTAAGATAATAATACCTTCAGTGATTCTCTTATTTAAAATTGTTTTAGCTATGATAGGTATTTTGTGTTTTCATATGAAGCTGAGGATTGTCTCTTCAATATTTTGTGAAGAATTGTGTTGGAATTTTGACGGGGACTGCTTTTGGTAGGACGGCCACTTTCACAACATGAATTTTACAGATTCATAAGCATGGGGATATTTCCATCATCTGATAGCTTCTTCAATCTTTTTTAAAATTTTGATTTATTTATTTTATGTGTGTACATATGCTACTGCATACTACCTACATGTATGCATGTGCACACTTGTGTGCCTGGGTCCCAGGAGAGCTGATCAAATCCTCTTCAACTAGAATTATAGATAGTTGTGCGCCACCATGTACGTTCTGGCAATGGAACCTATGTTCTCTGCAAGAACGACAAATTCTCTTAACCCCCGAGACATCTTTTCAGCTATCAATTTCTTTGTGTTCTCAATGTCTTAAGGCTTTTTTTATACACGTCTTTTTTCCTTGCTAGTTTGGAGCTATCAAAGATTTTTTCCTTATTTTGAGGCTGCTAGAAAAGGTACTGTTTCTTTGCTTTCTTTCTCAGTGTTGTTGCTGTTTGTATATAAGAGGGCTATTGATTTTTTGCGTGCTAATTCTGTATCCAGCTACTTTGCTAAAAGTGTTCATCAGCTATAGAAGTTTTCTAGAGGATTTTATGGTGTTTTTTAATATATAAAATCATATCATCAGCAAACAAATATACTTTGACTTCTTTCTTTCCTATTTATAGCCCCTCAATCTCCTATTTATATAAATTGTCTAATGAAGAAACATGTGGTTTATTAACAGAAAAATCAGAAATCAAAGTAAAATAGACATATCGAGAACCTCACAGGACAGAACAAAACTACTGCTGCTGCAGGACCAGCCTATACAACATCCCTGTTTCTGCTGCTACCCCGGTTTTTCCCCAAATAATATGAGCAAGGGGGCAGGGGTCAAGATCAAGATGAGGAAATCTACCGGGAACTGAACCAAGCCCGTGGGAACTCATGAAATCTAGAAGAAGGGCTGTGGAGCTTGCATGGGACCGAACTAGGCCCTCTTCATGGTGCAGACAGTTGTGTAGCTTGTTTTTTTTGAGGGGCCCCTGGCAGTGGGATCAGGATCTATTCCTAGTGCATCAATTAGCTTTTTGGATCACACTTCTTATGGTGGAATGCCTTGCTCAGCTTTGATATAGTGGGGAAGGGCTTGGTCCTGCCTCAACTGAATGTTTCAGGCGTGGTAGATTCCTCATGGGAGGGCTTACCTTTTTGGAGGAGTGAATGGGGGTGGGGAGGTAGAGAGATGGGGAAGCAGAGCAGGAGAAAGGGTGGGAGGGGGAATTGTGGATGTTATGTAAAATGAATAAAAAATTAAAAAGGGGAAATGAGAACCAAGCCACCAGCCAGGAGTGCTCCTGTGACTTGCTGCCAGCTTGCCTACCTCAAGAGAGCGAATGTCCTTCTTTCCACCCTGGCCTTTTATTCCCATATTCGGGTACCCTCTAATGAAAACTCCACCCTTTGGGTGAAGCTGCTCCTTAGAATTGGCTAACAGACCAATGACAAACTTCCTGCAACAGTTGTCTCATGCTTTAGTTAAGACTGCAAATACCATATAGAAACAGGTATTGAGTGGGTAGACAACCTTTTTGCTGAAATGTTTTTGAGTTTCTCTCCATTTAGGATGATGTTAGCTATGTGACATTGGTCTTTAATTCTCTTGCCTTTTTTTGTTTGCTTGTTTTTCTTGGTCTGTGTGTGGTTTTGTTGCCAGAGTAATAGTGGCTTCATGAAAAGAATAAGGAAATGTTCTTTCAGGTTCCTTTTATTTCTGTTCTGTGAGATAATTTGAGGAGTATTAGCGTTAATTCTTTTTTGAAGATCTGGTAGAATTCTGTACCAAGTGTGGCTCTGGGCATTTTCTTGTTGAGAGATTTTCAATTGTTTCTATTTAGCTAGGGGTTATGAGTCTGTTTAAGTTGGTTATTTCATATTGGTTGACCATATATACCAAGAAATTCATCCCTTTTTTGTCTTTTTGAGTTTTCTACTTTGGTAGAATAGAGATTTTTAAAGTATGTCCTTATGATTCTCTGAATTTTTTTGGTGCCCATTATAATATCCCCTTTTCATGTCTCATTTATTCATTTGGATCTTCTATATCTGTCTTTTGGCTAATTAAGCTAAGGGTTGGCAATTTTGTTAATTTTCTCAAAGAATCAATTTTTTATTTCATTGAGTTTTTTGTATTTTTTGTTTGTTTATATGTTTATTTCTATTTCATTGATTTTCAGCCCCCAATTCAACTATTTATTCCCACATAATCCTTTTGTGAATTATTTCTTTTTATTCTAGCACTTTCAATTGTGTTAAGTTAACAATATGAGATCTTGTCAGTTTTTTTATATGCAGACACTTACCGGTAGGAACTTGCCTATTAGAAATGTCTTCATTGTATTTCATAGGTTTGACCATGTTATTCTTTCATTTTTATTCAGTTCTAAAAAGTTTTACATATTCTTCTTGATTTCTGTTTTGATCCAATTTTCATTCAGTACTCCGTTTTTCACTTTCCACTGAGTTTGTATAATTTCTGTTGTTGATAGCCAACCTTTTTTTTTTTTTTTTTGAGATAGGTTTTCTGTGTGTCCTGCCTGTTCTGGAATTTGCTTTGTAAAACAGGCCAGCCTCAAACTCAGAGATCTGCCTGCCTTTGCCTCCCAAGTGTTGGTATTAAAGGAATCCACCATTGTGCCCAGCTTTGATACCCACCTTTAACCTATACTGATCAGGTAGTATGCAGGGTGTAATTTCAACTTTTAAATATTTGTTGAGATGTGCTTTGTATCCAATATGGTCAACTTTGGAGAAAGTTTCTCTTTTGGAGAAAGATCTGCTAAGAAAGTATATTTTTAATGTTTGGGTGGAATGTTGTATAGATGTCTGCTAGGTCCATTTGATCTATGGTGTTATTTTACTTTATCATCCCTCTGACTAGATTTATCTGGAGGACCTGCCTATTTTTAAAACTGGGGTATTGAAATTGCCCACTCTTAGGAAGGGTCACTATAGATTGCCAGTTTCCCACGATAGCTCTTTGAATTCACTCCCCATTTCCAAATCACTTTAATATGTGGGGCCTTTCCTTCCCAGGAAACACATTACTTTCCTTTGTTGCCAGTCTAGACAACTAGCTCAGCTCCCAGCTGAGAGGACATAGCATAAAAGGGGGAAAAACACAAAGATTCATTTGGCAGTTTTAGGAAGAAAACACTAGAAGGGAAAATGCTAGAATCTGTGTTCCCTAGCCAGTAACAGTGGTGTGGTTTTCCCCCTTTCTATTCCTTTCTCAACAACCCTGCACATGATTGACCCCTGTGTGCTGGAAGTGAGAACACGGCTCTCTTGATAGAACATATAGTTCCAATTCCTGTGGTAGAAAAATGATGTCATTCATTTTGTTTGTGGTTTGGTGAAAGAAACAAATGATATTTCTCACCTCAAATTTCAGAAAGCAAAAGGAATTGTTCCCAAGAAGAACTTGTCATTTCCTTGGAGTGATTATGAAACTTGTCTGTGGTTGTGAACATTTTTTTCTTCTCCAGAGCAAATTCATGAAAACTTAGAATTTCCCAGTCTTGAGAAATAATAGTTTATTAATAAAAATGGGAGTCTCTTTGTTTGATGGGTTCACCTTCTTGATATGATTCAAAATTTTCACACGTGCCTGTGGTGCAGATGGGAGAAATAAAAAACAAATGGTAAACATTTAGACATAAATTTCTTACATTTATTTATTTGTGTGTGTGATGGCAGGGGTGGGGATGAGTGCTTTTGTATGTATATGAAGAACAGAGGACAATTGTGGGAGTCAGCTCTCTGTTCTCTATGAGGGGACCAGGGAACCAAAGGAAGACCATCAGACTTGGTAGGAAGTGCTTTTACCTGCTGAGCTGCCTCTCTTCCCACAACATTTTAAAATAAAAGATTGAGTGCTAGTGTGCCATGCATGGCTGGTTTTCAGTTTTTGAGGTAGAAAGGAGAAGCTTAGATATCACATTCACTTGAGGTGTATGTATGTCATCATCTTCCAGGAATTAGAAGTTAAGGATTTCTATTAATGAATATAGTATTATGAGTGAAGCATAAGGAATATGCATGAGGGGTGCTGGGAAGATGACTCAGGGATTAATTAAGAGCACTTGCCCAAGTGTGAAGAAATAAGTTCAAGTTCTCACCAGTGACGTGAAAACGTATACACCTCTAACTCCAGTGCTTGGGGATGGCGAGGACTTGTGGGCTGGCAATCCAGCTCCAGTTTCAGTGAAAGAACCTGTCTCAAAGGGAAAAGAGACAGATAGAGCAGACCCCCCAACATCGTTCTCTAGCCTCCACACATGTACACACAGACCAGGGTATATATGCACAGGCCACATGAACAGAAACCACACACATTCACCGCCACTCCCACGCCCGCCCTGAAGACAAAGAAACAAAAAGGAAAGAAAATGTATTCAAGTGTTTCCTTAGGATCCTTACATTACACTTCTAGGGTAGAGTATTAGACAGACTTTTCTAAGGGAAGAGAACACACACACACATACACATACACACACACACAGGTTTATTAGATTGACTTAGCAAGGCCTGGGCAGTCTTGGCCATCTGCACTGAGGGAAGGCAGAGAACCCAGTAGTAGCCACTCAGCCCACAAATCTAGGTATGTTAAAATGCCCATTTGATACTTTCAGCCCCTGGAAATTCACTGGTATTGAGCCATTGTTGGAAGACTGAAGAAACCAGTATGCAGTGGGGTATGGCAGGAGAACAATAGAAAAGCTTGCCGAGGAAGGCAAGCAACTCCTTTTCCTTGGATGCCTTTCATGGAGCTGTCTTTGGAATGTGCTGCTGGCTTAGAGAGTGGCCTCTCCCCTCGTGTGTGTGTGTGTGTGGGGGGGGGCTCCTAGGTAACTGGAAATCTGATGAAACCAGTGAGAAAGGTCAGCTACCACAGGCAGCTTGGCGTCCAGAGAGAACGAAGTGATGGGCCTTAGTGTGTGATGACTTCCTTCTACAAACAGGTCAGTTTTCAGGAAACACTTTTACATTGCCCTAAAGGTTGAAACAAAACCAAGATACCAAAATCAAAACCAAAGCCACTTTCTGAAGGAGACTTCATGCAGCAGCAGGCCCCAGATTAGTGGACAGGGAGGATGAGCACTTCAGTCTCGTATTCTCTGCATATTGAACCAGTTAAGGGTCTCTGTGTTAATTGCCATCTACTGCAAGGCAAATTCTCTGATGAGGTTTGAGAGACGCACTGACCTATATGCACATCAATAAGTTATTAGGAAGTCATTTTATTACTGTGTCTATTTAGCAGAATAATAGTTCTCTTGTAGGTTCTCTTGTAGGACCTATGATCTACCTAATCACATGCACTTGGCCTCCTTAACAGTGCTGAGTGTGGCTTATAGCCCATGGAGCAGGCCTCAGATCGGATCATAAAGCACTTGGTTACTCTCATAACATCCATGCCACTATTATACCAATCGGCACATCTTGGTAGGTCAGTCCTGATTGTAGGTCTCACGGTGGGTAACAATGATGAGCACTTTCCTCCTCTGGTAGCACACACAGCGCCTTCCAGCATTAGGAATGCTAGCCACTAGGTGTCAAGCTTCCTGGTGAGTGTCAGTGTGATTTCCCCATGTTCTTTGATTCAAGTCCTTACTATCCAGTTCCGGAGGGTAACTAAGTGCATTGGCAATAGCCTGTAATGTTTGGAGGTCTGTATGAGCCCATGGCTAACAACTCAAAAATAGGTAACACACTCCTGGTACTGGAGTTTTTATTTGCTAGTATGGAGTGACTAGTTGAGGTATTCTCTCCTTGTTGACTCTCCCCCCAATCACTCTAGGGTAACAACTTTAATGCTATATATATTCAGGATCTTGATTTAATTTTAAAAGGATATTTAGAAGCGCATCCATTTCTTTTAGATTTTTTCAGTTTAATGGATTTTTCTCATTAATTTAGCCTATTTTAAAAAGTATTTCTTTTATTTTTGAAATTTTGATATAATTACATCGTTTCCCCCTTCCCTTTCTTTCTCTAAACACTCCCCTATACTCTTCCTTGCTCTTATTCAAGCTCATAGCTTCTTTTTTTCAATAATCATTGTTACCTATACACATACACTCTCTTTAACACATAAATATAATATAATCAGTATACGTATGTGTTTGTTTTCGGATCTGAGCATTTGGTTTTGATGTGTTCTTCTCTGGGAATGGCTAGTTCTGCAGTTCTCAGCATTCCATAGTTGCCTTCAGTTCTCTGTGCAGGGCTGAGGACTCCTGCCTCCACCCCCCTCATCCATGTTAGCTAGCCCATTGGTGTCGTCACCACATTTGGGTGGGCATGTAGGCGAGACTATGAATGTAGCTTCTGACATTACTACATCAAAATCCCGGATCCTCTGGCTCTTACCATCTTTCTGCCTCTCTTCCACACGGATCCTGTAGTCTTAGGTGTGGAAGTTGTGTACTAATCCATTGGGACCAGGCTCCACAACCTTGCCTTTTGGTTGTGGTTTTCTGGAATGGTCTCCATCTGTTGCAGAGAAAAGTTTCCTTGATGTGGGGTGAGGACTACACTCATTTGTAGGTATAAGGACAAATATTTATATATCCGTAATACTCCTAATTTCTTTAATATCTACTTTAGTGTTTCTCTCTTTTTTTTCCTGTGATTTTATAAATTTTGGACTTCTCTCTCTTTCTCTTGTTTGGCTAAAGGTTTGTCAGCCTTGTTAAGCTTCTCAAATAGTCAACTCTTCATTTCATTCTTTCTTTGCTTTTTGTTTATTTTATTTTTATTTTCAATTCTATTTCATCAATTTTAACTTCTTTTCTTTTTCCCTCCTTTTCTCCCTCCATCCCCCACTTCCTTTTTCCCTTTTATTTTTTTGAGACAGGGTTTCCCCTATGTAGTCTCTTGCATGCTGGGAGAAAAGACACGTGACACCACATATGGCTTATCCCTGACTTTTCTTGTCTCTTCTCATCTACTCGTTTTTGGGTGTTTTTTTCCCAAGGCCCTTGGTACAACATTAGGTTATTAATACAAGAGCTCTCCAGTTTTTGTTTTGTTTTTGACAGGCACTTACTGGGGTAAATGTTCCTCTTAGAAGAGCCTTCATTGTTAATGTTAATTAGCAATTAACATCTGTTAATCTGTTTCTTTTCAGTATGTCCTGCAGATTTTTAAATGTTGTATTTTTGTTTTTATTCAATTCTTATAGACTGAATTTCTTTCTTGATTTCTCCTTTGACCCAGTTTTCAGATGATAGTCAACAAAGTCTGGTATAGCTGAGGCAGGACCAAGCCCCTCCCCACTGTATTAAGGCCATAGGGAATGGGCTCCAAACTGTGAGTTCACGCACCTAGGATATGTCCTGGTCCCAATGTTACCCCTTTCTCTCACAACAGATCAAGCCACCTAACTGTCCCCCACATTCAGAGGGCTTAATTCAGTCCCATGCGAGATCCCCAATAGTCAGTCCAGAGTCTGTGAGTTCCCACTAGCTTGGTCTCTGTTGTTTCCCCATCCTGATCTTGACCTCCACTTGCTCATATGGTCATCCTCCCTCTCTTCAGCTGAACTCCAGGAACTCAGCCCAATGCTTGGCTGTGAAGCACTACATTTGCTTCCGTCAGTTACTAAATATAGGTTCTAAGATAATGACTAGAACAGCCACAATCTGATTACAGTTCTACTAGAGAACTCCTGTAGCTGATAAACACCTTTAGGTAATGGGACAGGATACAAGATTTTTTTTCTTTTTTTTAATTTATTTATTTATTAAGGATTTCTGCCTCCTCCCCGCAACCACCTCCCATTTCCCTCCCCCTCCCCCGATCAAGTCACCCTCCCTCATCTGCTCAAAGAGCAATCAGGGTTCCCTGACCTGTGGGAAGCCCAAGGACCGCCCACCTCTATCCAGGTCTCCTAAGGTGAGCATCCAAACTGCCTAGGCTCCCCCAAAGCCAGTACGTGCAGTAGGATCAAAAACCCACTGTGATTGTTCTTGAGTTCTCAGTATTCCTCATTGTCCTCTATGTTCAGCTAGTCCGGATTTATCCCATGCTTTTTCAGACCCAGGCCAGCTGGCCTTGGTGAGTTCCCGATAGAACATCCCCATTGTCTCAGTGTGTGGGTGCACTCCTCATGGCCCTGTGTTCCTTGCTCGTGCTCTCTCTCCTTTTGCTCCTGATTTGGACCTTGGGGTTGTAGTCTGGTGCTCCAATGTGGGACTCTGTCTCTGTCTCCTTTCATCGCCTGATGAAGGTTAATACCAAGGAGGATGTCTATATGTTTTTCTTTGGGTTCACCTTCTTATTTAGCTTCTCTAGGAACATGCATTATAAGCTCAATGTCCTTTATTTATGGCTAGAAACCAAATATGAGTGAGTACATCCCATGTTCCTCTTTTTGGGTCTGGCTTACCTCACTCAGGATAGTGTTTTCTATTTCCATCCATTTGTATGCAAAATTCAAGAAGTCCTTGTTTTTTACTGCTGAGTAATACTCTAATATGTATATATTCCATACTTTCTTCATCCATTCTTCCGTTGAAGGGCATCTAGGTTGTTTCCAGGTTCTGGCTATTACAAACAATGCTGCTATGAACATCGTAGAGCATATACTTTTGTTGTATGATAGGGCCTCTCTTGGGTATATTCCCAAGAGTGGTATTGCTGGATACAAGATTAACTCAAAAAAATCAGTAGCCCTGGTATATACAAATATAAACTGACTGAGAGAGAAATCAGAGAAACATTACCTGTTACAATAGCCACAAATAATATGAAATATCTTGAGATAACTTTAATCAAACAAGTAAAAGACCCATACGACAAGAACTTTAAGCATTTGAAGAAAGAAATTGAAGAGGATATCAGAAAATGGAAAGACGTCCTATGCTCTTGGATAAGTAGGATCAACATAGTAAAAATGACAATCTTACCAAAAGCATAGTAAAAATGAAATCACCATCAAAATCCCAACGTAATTCTTCACAGACCTCAAAAGAATGATACTCAACTTCATATGGAAAAACAAAAACCCAAGATAGCCAAAACAATCCTGCATAATAAAGGAACTTCTGGAGACATCACCATCCCTGACATCAAGCTCTTTTACAGAGTTACAGTAATGAAAACAGCTTGGTACTGGCATAAAAACAGACACATGGATCAATGGGTCTGACATACACAAACCTATTAACACTTGATTTTTTTCAAGACAACCTATGAAAGAAAGTGTTTAATTGGGATCATTGTAGTACTATTTTGTTTATGTTTTAGCAAATAAAGCTTGCCTGAAGATCAGAGGGCCGAACTAGCCACCAGAGGCCAAGGCATGGTGGGACACACCATTAATCCCAGGACTCAGGAGACAGAGGCAAAGGAATCTCTCTTAGTTCAAGGCCACCCTGGGCTACCTGAGATTGAATCTGTCTAAAAGAGAAATAGAGCTCACATAAAGGTGATCCCAGCACTTGGAATCTCACACCTTTAATCCCAGCACTAAGAAGATGGAGACAGGAATGATATGTATGGCTTGGTGGAGAGAGGAATATAAGGTGGGAGGAGACAGGATCTCAGTGCAGTCTGACGATGCAGTCTGAGGAGGTAGTCTAGGATAGCTCCTTTGGTCTGAGGATTCTGTAGAAGTAAAAGATCTCTCCAGCGGCTGGGTGCACTGCTTCACTGATCTCTCCGCTTTCATCCTCTAATATCTGACTCCAGGATTTTAATAAGAACAATTAGAATTTGTGCTACAGCTCATGGTTTCAGAGGGTTAAGAATTCATGATGGTAGAGCAAAGGCACCACGGCAGGCAGAGCTGAGCGCTCACATCTTTATATCGAAGTAGGAGGAAGAAAAGGAGCACAGCGGAAATAGAGTGAGTTTCTTGAAATCTCAAAGCCTCAAAATCTCAGTGATGCACCCCTTCTTACAAGGCCATACTTCTAATCCTTCACAAATCTGGTCCATAAGGTCAAATATGAGCGTATGGGGTTATTCTCATTCAGACCACCACAATGAAAATGTAGAGTTCTTCCCTACCTCTTTTGACTAGTTTTGGTTTGAAGTCTATCTTTGTCAGATAGTAAAATAACCATGTCTATTTCTTAGTTCTATTTGGTTGGAATACCTTTTGTTCTTCCTTTGACTGAGATGGTTGGTGTCTATTGTTGATGGTAATGTATGTTTCTTTGAGGAAGCAAAAAGATAGATTCTGATTTCTAATCCAATCTGTTAATCTTTTTCTTTTCATTGAGAAATTGGTATCATTAATATTGAGAGTTATCACTGAACATTTTTGTTGATTTCTACTATTTTGTTGTTGTGGAGTTGTTTTTATTAGACTTCTTATCATTAATTTTCCTGAGATTGTTTCTTATGTCCTCTTGAGTATGTTTAATCATCTCTTTACACTGAACTATTCCTTCTAGTTGGCTTTGTGGACATAAGTTTTTAAAATTTGTTTTTATTATGAGGAGTTTTTCTTTTCCCTTGGGTTACAACTAATAGTTTTACTGTGTATACTTATCTGGGTTGGCATCTGTGGTCTTTTCAAACTTACAGTGAATCAGTATAGGACTTTATGGGTTTCAAAGTCTCCATTGATAAAAAACAGGCAATGTTTTGATGGGTCTTTTGTTACATGTCTTGGTTTTTCTCTCTTGATATATTCAATATCCTTTCTTTGTACTGTACTCTTGGTGTTTTGATTATTATATATGTAATGGGAATTTCTTTTCTGGACCTATCTGTTTGGAGTTCTGCATGTCTCTTGTACTTTGATAGGTATATCTTTCCTTAGATTTGGGAAATTTTTTATTTTGCTGAAAATACTTCCTATGCCTTTGATTTGGCTTCCTTCCTTCCTTCCTTCCTTCCTTCCTTCCTTCCTTCCTTCCTTCCTTCCTTCCTTCCTTCTTTCCTTATTTTCTTTCTTTCTTCCTTTGTTCTCCTCCTTTTTTTTAGTCTTTGAGACAGGATTTTTCTATATAGCCCTTGCTATTCTCGAACTCTCTCTGTAGAGCAGGCTGACATTGAACTTAGAGATTTGCTTGGCTTTGCTTCCTGACTGTTGGGTTTAAGGGATGTGCCACCATCCATGGTTTTGATTTAGGCTTTTTCTCCTTCTTCTATGTCTATTATATATAGATTTGGTCTTATTATTATAATGCCCCAGATTTTCTATATGTGACTTCCTGTTTCTTTGATTGCTTGTTTGAGCTTTATCATTTTCTTTTATTGAATCATCATTTTCCTCTACTTTATCTCTGAGACTTAATATTTTCTTTCCCACATGATCCAGTGTATTTCCTCTGAGGCTTTTCTTTGACTTCATGAGTTTGTAATTTTGAGTTTTATTTTATTTAGGCTTTTCTTCAGAGATTATTTCTTTAGATGAATGTGCAGCCTGGGTCAGAATCCATGAGGTCTTGGAGCACTATATGGTGGGTGTGTTGCCTGATAGGCAGGTAGGCTGATAGACTGGATCTGTGAGTTCTTACTCAGGGTTGTATGTGGGATTCCATGTGAACGTTAGGAGGCAGCTTGGTTGGGGTTGCTGATGGACAGTTGTATTTTTTTGTTGTTATTTTTCATAACTTGTGAAGCTAGTCCCATGTGATCTTTCTCTTATGGGAGTAGGAGTTTCTTAGGTCACTAATAGGGAATAAACACACAGCTTTGAAGAATCTGCTTTGTTCAGTGCTACGTTACAGAAGTTACAGGTTTAGTTTGAACTGTAGTGGTGTGTTGCAGGGGAAGGAGCTGCTTGTTTGTCCTGGCCACCCACCTAGCTTACACCCGACATAATCACACAGAAACTGTATTCATTAAAACACTGCTTGGCCCATTAGCTATAGCTTCTTATTGGCTAATTCTTACATCTTAATTTTACCCATATCTATTAATCTGTGTATTGCCACGTGGCAGTGGCTTACTGGGTAAAATTCCCAGTGTCTGTCTCTGGTGGATCCATGACATCTCTCTGACTCTGCTTTCTTCCTCCCAGAATTCAGTTCTTTCTTCTCCGCCTACCTAAGTCCTGCCCTATCAAGCCAAGGCAGTTTCTTTATTCATTAACCAATACAAGCAACACACAGAGGGGACTCCCACATCACTGGTGTACAAAGAGAGAGTAGAGCTGAATCAATACTACATTTTGCAAACCAGATGCAATGTTATCTATGGTAGTGTGATTATAAATGCTCTATCTTGGATGAAGTCACCTTGGTCCACTAATAACATTCATGATGTCCTTCCTTAGTTTGTAAGCTCAAAGATAGTTTCATCTTTGGAGGCTCTGTGTGATCAAGTTAGGGTGATGAAACCCACAAGATTCAGTGTATAAGCTTGAATGCTAGTGTTATACTGGTGACTAAAGTATCTGGTGCCTAAGATGCTCTGCTCACTAATTAGGGCTCCAGAGAATCAGGATTTCTAATTAGCTATCTTCCAGGGATGGGCATAATTGGATAAGAGGTAAAGTGAACAGTCTCCTGAGTATGTTAGGTTTGCTGTGATGAATGCAATAGGCTTCCCTTGTCCAACAATAGATTATACGTCCATAATGAGGAGAAAATAGGCACTCAACAATTCAGTGTGCTTTGGTCATTTGTACAATGCCGAAACATAGCTTCACTTTCTTGATGTATGTCTCATAAATGGGAAAAATAAGGAGTATTGTGAAAATTAGCTAGTTAGACCCTTCCAAAACCATCCTAGCTTCATGTTCCAACATGTACGCAGTTCCTAGACCCACAGCCTTTGACCCATACTTCTGTAACATCTCCAGGTTCTGATGCAGTCAGGCAAGGAATATCTGGACTCTACGTGTTATGTGCATACTTCTGCCTCTCTTCCTGAGGTGGACAGATAAACCCAGAACCCTCTTCCCCCAGTACATCCTTTGACCACTTAATGTATTCACTGTAATCATGCAGGTAAGAGGTAGAGATTTCTAGATAAGCCTCTCTACCACAGTTTCTCTCACCAGTGCATAAGGCTGGTAAAGCCATGGAAATGAGACACCCTCCTGCTTCAGTATACATCTTTGGTGTTAGTACACTCCCTGACTAGGGAGGTGAGAACATGATCCACCCACACTTGGAACTCCAACCCACCACTCTCCATACACCCTGATGTATGTAATTAGAGGTCTCTGAATCCAATGAACACTCCCAGAACACCTTTTAAACCATGACTCCAATGATCAGATAATATATCTATCTGCCTTAGGATAATGCTACCTACCCCAGCACTGACTCTGGTTTAAGAGGACAAAGGCTGTGCCCCAGGCTCCCACTCTCACCAAACCAAGATCACCTTCCACTATTCCACTCATTAATCAATGCTAAAGCTCTCTACAGCTGAACTTCAGTCATCACAGAGCCCAGCCAAGGTTTTTGAAGTAGTGGAAATATCAAGCACTGAAAGAATTGAACTGAGGTGTGCCAAAAAGTCTCAACAAATTAACTGAAAATGAGCACATTCTAGTGTTAAAAATGTTAGTAAACATGAAAAATTGAGACAAAATGCTTCTTTGAAAAAGTGAGAATTCCATATGAATAGCTGCCAATGACAGTGACTTGGACAAAATTCCAAATAAATTACTCAAAGGAATGATTTAAGATATATTCAAAGATTTTTTAAAGAGGACACAAATAAATGTGCGAATGAATTCAAAAAAGATAAAACAGTCTATTAAATAAAGTCCAAGAAAACACAAGCAACTGAATATAACAAGGCAAGATATGGAAACAGAATTCAACAGTGAAATAGAAATACTGAAGAAAAACCACACTAAGACAACGCCAGAAATGAAATTTTCAATAAGACAAATTAAAGTTTTGGAAAGACACTGTGGAAAGTTTTATCCATTGGATGGATTATACAAGACAGAATATCACAACTTGAAAACAATGTAGAGGAAATTAGATCATTCAATTAAGCTCAGTGACAGATAAAAGAAATTCAAGAAACCTATGAACAGGACATACAAGATCTGTAGGACAGCATGAAAAGACAAAACTTACAAATTCATAGATGATTTTTATTGATTTTATTGAGCTATACATTTTTCCTTTGCTCCTTTCCCTTCCTCTCTACTCCCCTCCCCTTCAATCCTCTCTCATGGTCCCCATGCTCCCAATTTACTCAGGAGATCTTGTCTTTTTCTACTTCCCATGTAGATTATATCCATGTATGTCTCTCTTAGGGTCCTCATTGATGTCTAGGTTCTCTGGGATTGTTATTTGTGGGCTGGTTTTATTTGCTTTATCTTTAATAACCACTTATGAGTGAGTACATGTTATAATTTTCTTTCTGGGTCTGGGTTACCTCACTCAATATGATGTTTTCTAGATCCATCCATTTGCCTGCAAATAAGATGTTATTATTTACCATATTTTCTGCTGTATTGTACTCCATTGTGTAAATGTACCACATGTTCCTTTTCCATTCTTCAGTTGAGAGACATTTAGGTTGGTTCCAGGTTCTGGCTATGACAAACAATGGACATAGTTGAGCACATGTCTTTGTGGTACAATTGAGCATCCTTTGGGTATACCAAAATGGTATACCCAAAATGGTATTGCTGGGTCCTGAGGAAGGTTGTTTCCTAATTTTCTGAGAAATCACCATACTGATATCCAAAGGGGCTGTACCAGCTTGAACTGTGACCAGCAATGCAGAAGTGTTCTTTTTACCCTACAACCTCTCCTGCATAAGCTGTCATCAGTGTTTTGGCTCTTGGCCATTCTTACAGGTATAAGATGAAATCTCAGAGTTGTTTTGATTTGCATTTCTATGATAGCTAAGAATGTTGAGCATTTCCTTAAGTGTCATTCAGCCATTTTAGATTCCTCTGTTGAGAGTTCTCTACTTAGGTTTGTACTCCATTTTTTTAAATTGGATTATTTGTTCTTTTGATGACCAATTTTTGAGTTCTTTATATATTTTGGAGATCAGACCTTTGTCTGGGGTGGGATTGGTGAAGATCTTTTTCCATTCTGCAGGCCGACGTTTTGTCTTCTTGACCATGTCCTTTGCTTTACAGAAGCCTTTCAGTTTCAGGAGGTCCCATTTATTTTCAACCACATCAAAGAAGAATAATTTTAAAATCAAGGAAAAGAAATACTCATCCAAGTACAAGAGGTAGAGTGAGTACTGAATACACAGGACCAGAAAAGAAACTCCCAATACTATATCAGAGTAAGAACACCAGATACATGAACTAAATGGTACAGAAATCTTAAAGAGAGAAAGTCTAAATTACATATAATATCAGGCTCATTAGACTAACTACTGATTTCTCAATGGAAACCTTAAAAGCTGCTAGAGCTTGAAGCAATGTACTTCAAGTCCTGAAAGACTATATAGATGGTTTCCCACAGTACTATATCCAGCAAAACTATCCATCATCAAAATCAATGAATTGACCTAGAAGCTTCTTCCCTACTGCTCAGCTTTCATTGTATGGAAGGTGCTATGTAGGCTGATGAGGGACAAACGTCTTCAACAGTCTTAATGGGCTATGAATTACATGCTACAAAAAAAATGACCAACTTGGCACGGTTGGTGAAATAGTGACATGAATGTTATGGGGCTAATAATGTGCTTTCTAACTAGATTTAAGGCCTACTCCACAGAAGAAAACTCATGCCTAGTATTGTAAACTTGTTCAAGAACCCAGGGAAGGCATTGGTCTTACTACTATGGGAAAACCTACTATTATAGTTTTGAAGAGACATAATATCAAACTGCCTTCTAAATATATGTCTATATATAAATAAATTAGTATAGTTCTCCATCCTCATGAGAGAAACTTCGTTTTGCAGAAACAGGTCAGAGATTCTTCACTGGCCAAAGTGAAGAGAACCACAAAGTGCTCAGGCCTAAATGGGACATATATATCACACCCCTATCACAAGGCTCAGTGAACACTGCGAGAGGAGAGACAGGAAGTTTGTGAGAGCCAGAGGTGGGGCAGACTGCCACAAAGCAATTTCTGTTGCACTCATGAACTCTTAATGGTTGTGGCTGCCTGTACAAGATCGGCATTAGAGTAAGACAGTCCAAATTTCAGCATAGATTTGGGAGTGGCCGTGAAGGCTGAAGTCCCACTCTAAGCAGAGGAGCGTGGAAGCTGATGGCTGTGGGGATAGCAAGAGTCAGTTTCTTCAGGGATGTGGTCCCTAGTAGAGTGTCTTCGCTCCAGTGGAATGCCAAAAGCCATGCACATGAGGACAACACGGATTGTACATGATGTGCTCTTTAAAAAGAGAGACAGAAAGAACAAGAGGGGAAGGGACATGATGATAGGGCTTTGGGAGGAGTTGGCAAAGGTAGCTATGAACAAAATACATTGTATGCATACAGAAAATTTATAAAGATTGAATAAATTAAGATTAGTGAGCTAATGTATGCTGAGCAGTTATCACTGTTGCATAGTGAGCACTCGAGTTATTATTACTGTTTTTGCCATTATTTTCCCAGGTTATACAGATAGTTTTTTCTTTTACTGCTATATTCATTCTTCCTAGAGGCTCTCTCAATACAATTATTTATGTTTCGATTTTCTTTATTGTGTTCTCATTCTGGATACATGTTCCTGAGTTTATACTATAATTCATTTGTGTAAATATCTTGAAATTTATTAATCGTGCACTTACTGCTTGTGACCCCCTTCCTCCTCCTCCTTTCTTACAAACACACCCTCCATTCTCAGTTTCTCATTGCATTCTTGAAGGATTGCTAGGTAGATGAAAGTTCCTATACAGATAGCTTTGAATTCTCAGACTGAGATATCCTAAAGCCTAACCTTATTTCAGGCAGACAAACAATCCCCAAGCACCCGGAGAAAATCTATACCACATTCTCATCTTAGCATTGAGGGGATCTACACCCCGTCTCTATCCTACTGCTCAGTGCCGGGCACTAAACTTTATGTTCTAACCCCACCACCACCACCACCACCCACACCTGTCTTCTGGCTGTCAATTGTATCTCAATTCCTCTTGCCAAGGTGCACTGTTGCCCTGAAATGTGTGTCCTCGCTACTTGTGGCAGCACTTGTGTTATCGGTCGACCTCAGTCTCTCCCTTTTGAGTGCCCTTGCCTACCTCACTTACCTAGCCTGACTCTTCTTGCGTCTGCCTTGTTCTCCCCTGTCAGCTAGGACCTAGGCATTTTTTAACATGCTTAGTTTGTGATGCAGTCCTGCTCTCTTTTCAGCGCAAGCTAATACATATTTGTGTAAATAAAACTGCTTTCCTTCCCAGGACTCATCAGTGGCACGTCACTAGGAAGAGGGAAGGAGGAAAAGAAACTGGAAGGAAGTGCAAAGTACTTAGGACACACTAGCATACTGACACTTCAGTCGTGTGTGCTTTCCAAGTCCTTGTGTGTGGACCTAGCAATTACTGGATGTCAGGACGATGAGCATGTAAGGGGAAAAAACCAACAACAATGATTAATAAATTGCATACACTAATGGCATTGAGATGAACACTCAGTCTGATGTGTTATGGAATTTCCGGTTTCAGAAACGGTCTTATTTCCACAGAACCTACACAACCTGTTCTTTAGTTTGATGGTCACAGCATGACTTTAATATCAAACTGTACATACCTAAAATGATGAAGTGTATCACTTCAAAAGAATGGTTCTGTTATCAGTTTATTGAGTGTGGATATCTTGTGTAGGGATAGTTTTTCTATATTATTAATTTATAAAGTCATTATTTGGAGCAAGGAGAGTGAGTGAGTCATTGCTGAATGGGCATGAAGTTTCACTCTGGGGAGAGGAACAAAGCTTTGAAGATGGGTATCAAGGATGGCTGTATGGTAACACAAATGCATTTAATGCTATTAAACTGTGTACTCAAAATGGTTAAAATGATATTCCAAATAAATTAAAAAAACTTGTTCTTGCTTATGATAAAGATAAAACTAAAAAGCTCGTAATTCTAACTTTTGCCAGTTTTTCTTCTTAAAGTTAGTTACATATCATGAATACAAAAATGAACATATATGCATGAATATATATATGTATATATATTCATTTAATATATTGGGGATTGGCATAGGTCTTCTGAATTATAGGTAAGTGCTCCACCCCCATGCTACAAACCAAGCACTCAAAATATCCTTATGCAGGGGTATGTTACATTTCTTAAAGCACATAGTATTTGGTATCTTGCCTTTATTAATTAATATAAGTTGACCACAGACATATATATGCATAAAAAGTATTTGTTGTATTATCATGTCTCCTAAAGATCGACATTAGCTTCTCTTACAAAATAATATGCTGTAAATAAGTTAAAATGAATACATGTGTTCTTTTTCTGGTGTTTGATTTTGCTGTTTCTGCAGAGTTGTTCATTCGTTCATTCACAGCAGATTTGATGTTGTTCCCCTGTCAGATATATGATATCCTGGATAATCTTAAGAAAACAGTTTTCCTCTGGCAAATACAATATGTCGGGTCCAAAGGAAACTTTGTGTCCCCAAATTCTGGTGGTTACATGAAATATTAGTGGTTGAAGCAATATTTCTATTCTTGAATCAGTAGCCACCTATTCATATACAATAAAATGCATAGTTAAAGCCATTATTTCATGTGCACGCACTGAGTTTCACTTTGACCAATTTTTGTAATGTGCACCTTATAGTATTTAGAATTGTCATAGGGAGGAAGTACATAGGCCAGTAACAAATGGCTTCTTTTTCTCTCTCTTACTTCTCTTACCCATTTATTACTGCTGGTGTATGCTGAATGTACTGACCTTATCTTTTTCCAACTAAATCTGCCCATATGGACATCATCCAAAACTATGGAAAGATAAATATATGAAGAAAAACTCAACTAGGAAAATTCACAATAGAGAATATATAAGAAGAAAAACACAATAAAAAATGTTCTGAAGAGAGGATAAAAGAAGCTAAAGAGATGCCTCAATAATTAAGAACACTTGCTTTTGTTGAAGGCCTGGATTCGGTTTCCAGCACATAGTGGGTCACAACTATCTGTAACTCTAGTTGTAGAGTACACAAGCCCTCTTTTGGCCTTCCTCAGTACCAGGTACGCTATGGTACACATACAGTAGGGAAAGCATTTATGGATAAAATAAATAACAAAAACAACCAACCACACCTCTCCCCTTTCAAAAAAGGTCAAGATAGGCAGGAGGAACCAGAGACAACCTTAAGAGGTATATGAGGCCTTCCAAATGGGAGTTGGTTTGGTTTGGTTTTATTTTATTTTATTTTATTTTGGGGATAGTGTTTCATTCTGCAAACCAGCTGGCCTCAAACTTTCCTGTGTAGCCCAGACTCCATGTAAAGCTCTCCTTATCCTCTCACCTCAAGTATGAGCCACAAAACCATTTTACCAGATGGTACTTGGTAAAATTCAGGCTTAGGGTTGGCAGTGTATTGGCCTCAGCATGGAGCCTCCCCAATAACCTAGTTTGTCAAAGCAGAAAGAACTTTAGAAAGGCTCCAGGTGGTAAATTTTGCATTGATGTTTCTGAAGCATCAGGGGCTTTACCTGTCAAAAACAGATACATTACTTAATTTTCTACGTTATATATCAATAGGTTGATGGTTGATACACTATATTCTGACTCTGGGTAAAAATATTGTGTTTCGTTCATAATCCGTATATTTAAATCTTAACCCCCTGTTCCTAAGAATGTTCAGTTGAGGACAGCATCTTTTAAGAACCAAACATTCTGTCCTCAGGGTGTTCCTGATGTCATTATCAGTAAAGGAAATTTGGAGACAGATGCAGAGGGAAGCTTGCGTGAAAGGTAGCAGGGAGAAGAAGATGGCCATGCTCAAGACAAGGAGCTCTCGGGACTCAGTGCTGCAGGCATAGTCTTGGGACTACAGTCTCAGAATTCCGAAAGCAAATCTCTGTAGTGCTTGTTACCTTTATGAAATAGCACTAACTATTACACAGATAATAAGTCAGCTCAGAGTTGGGGAAAAATGGATTAGGACATAAGTTTCTTAGAGGGTCAAAATGGAGCCGTAGATGCAACGATGCTTCTAGAAACTGAAAAACCAAGCTAAATGAATTTATAGCTTTAAACCCAAACTAGCCATCAAAGGAGTTGGCTGGTGGCCATTATTGAAGTTCAAGTTTGATATACCAGTGTTCCGAAGGACAAGAAAAGACTAGATGAAATAATTTGTATTCATTTTTAACTCAGTTTCGGAATTAAATTTTATATAATACCCTTCTGTGAAATATATCATCTCAGCATCTGGGGGAAGAAGCTCATTAGAATTTGCAGGGACCTTTTTACATTCTTTGTTGTAGACCTGAAATGTGACGAGGAGGGTGAAGCCGCAGGTACCACTGTGGTGGGAACATTACTTTCCCTTTGCCAGCCAGTAGGAAGCTACAGCAATCAATGCGGTGTGCCAGAGCTTCAACAAGACAACACAGGATTTCTTGAAGGGAGTGAACTTGAGACCTTTACAGGGTGTGGAGAGAGTAGAATTTGAGACCAAGAAGATTTCAAATCTCGACCACAAAAGTGACATATAAAACACCCATAACTCCAGCCCCAGAAGTAATCGTGGAAGGTTTAAAGGAAATAGAAACATTTGACAGGAAAATCGAAGGGTTTGGTTGCTGCTCTTAACACTGCCCTCTTAAACGTCAGATTTTCTACCCCTTTGTCTGACCTAGCATCAGAGGCTGCTGTTTGTATCCTAGATTCTAGAAGCAGCCAGCCTGTGTTGGAATCCTAACTTGGTGCCAGTTCTGTGGAGTTGAGATGGGGTATAATCTTGAGCTGGTTAGGTTTTTGTCAAAGACCAAAAGCCAAAGTCATTTGGAGGAGACCCCAGCTGAGGAAATGCCTCCTTCAGATCAGTCTTCAGGCAAGTTGTGGAATAATCTCTTGGTTAATGACTGATGTGGGAGGGCTCAGTTCTATGCTTGCAGTGATACCTTGAGTAGGCAGTTGTGGATGGCAGCTAAAAGCAAATCTAATAAACAACATTCCTTCATGGTCTTTGCATGGTTCTGTCTCTGGGTTCCTTCCTTGGTTTCCATTAGTAATGGGCTGTAAGTTGTAAGATGAAATCATCCTTTTCTTTTTTTATCCTGAACTGATTTTTGTCCAAGGTCTTTATCACAGCAATAGAAAGCAAACTAGAGCAAACCTGTAAGCCTTAGTTTCACTGTCTGTAAAATGGGAATCCTAATGTAATACACTTATTCATACTTATTTTATAAAACTGTCCCTCCCTTCCCTTGTCCTTCAGATGATATTCTATCAGCCACCGAACTTTCTCCTTGCTTCACCTTCTCCAATTGTTCTTGTTTTTATTTTTCTTTTACTTTTCATCAAATGAGAATCTGCTGTAGGCTGATGAGATGGCTCAGCAGTGGGTAAATGTACCGGCCTTCAAACTGAATGGCTTGAGTTTGATGCTGGGGACTCCCTTGGTGGAGGGAGAGAACTGACCCTGAAAGCTGTATTCTGGCCTCCACATGTGTGCAGTGGCATGCACATGCTCACCTTAAACACATAAATGCAAACAGTTTGTTGTGAATTGTGTTGGGAGTGAAAGGTATGGAGAGCATGGTTTAGCGAGTATTTTATTTGGCCCTTTCCTAGCTTTTCTGTGGCTGAGTTCTAGCCATGTCTCTGGCATCCACATTTAGAGCGTTCTAACAGTTCATCTCTACCTACTCTCTCTCATCTAGGATGCTTTCTTCATCCTTTTACATGGGCACCCTTATTCCCTATCATGACGTCATCAATGTTCTGTTTCATTACAACATATTGAATCTCTGCCTTTGAATTGAACAACAATTGAATTATTGTTCTCAGGGTACTATATTCTCTGGCAGATTCTTCTTCTAGACCATGCTCAGATGTTCCTGAGACTTAACACTTCTGCTCTTCTGGGTCGTATCTTGGCTTCTCACTGCCAGTGGCTTCTGATATTGCTGTTAAAACAAGGGGCAGGAACAAGGTGATGGTTGCGAATGTCTTAGTAAACATGATCACTAAAACACGTTGTCATCTTGGTATGTTCTGATATTTTTCACACCAAACTGCTGTGCCCTTATTATAGCACACTGCTTTGCCTTGTGATAGAGAAGTGGACACTAAACGAGGGTATTGGGCATTTTCTTTGTCCTTCTTGCCCTTGAATGGTCCAAGTATCTGTGACTGTTGTTCAGGGACTTATGGTCTTGCAAACTGAAAAGAACAAGGTCTTCCCACATTTCAGTTTTTATTTGTTCGAGATTTCTGGAAGGCAGTGGTCAGTGGGGTCAGAGAAGAAGGTTTCATTATGGGTGTGACAAGTTTTGAGAGTGACCCAATCTCAATGAAACCAAGCCAGCTTAGAAGCAAGGAAGTGGGTAATTCCCTCCGCCTGCCTCTTTGCCTCTCTTATCCATGATTGCATCTTCTATTAGTGTTATAGATGGTTGCGGGTTTCATCGTGGTTGCTGAGATGTAGATTCATCGTAGAATTTTGACGATGTCAAAGATTTCTAGATGTGCATATAGACTTTTGACTTTTTTCTGACAGATGACAATCTTTTTGTATAGTATTCAAAGAAAATTGTCACCGCCTCTTTGTCATTTTGTGGTCTGTCAGATCAATCTATGGCATTTTTTTTATCGAGTGTCTATAATATTACAGGTAGAATTTGAGGTTGGTGTTCAAAGACAGACACTATTTCAATATTTTCAGATGACACACAAAACCAAGAGGCTGTAGATGAGGTGAACAGGGAGTAGCCACAATGCTGGTTCTGCCCGACACTCTCTTCTTCTGCTTCGCTTCCCAACCTGCGTCCTCACTGTCAGCGGTAGTGGTCAAGCCTAGCAGTGCAGTGACATTCTTTGGTATTCTTAATACCATGACAGTTTTATTTTCACTTACAAAAATTACTTACACAATTTGATGTTCAAAGGTTTTTTTTTTTGTTGTTTTTAAAAAGAGGTTTGGAAAAAGTGTAGAGGAAAAAGAATTTAGAATTAATTAACTTTATAAAGATATAAATGTTTGTCCCTCTTTTAATTTTATTTTATCGGAAATAGAACAACAAGGAAACGAGGGGAAAAAGCACAACAGATACAGCAGCGGCTGTCCAGCTGTGATGTGAAAAGTGTGCCTCAGATGCTGTGCGGGTGTGCCGTGACACACCTTGTACCTGTTACTTCTGCCTGCTCCTCTCTATCCTTCCGTTAGCCCTCCCTCTTGTCCTCATCCTCATTTCTGAAGGTTCTACATTCTTGGATTTCAAAGATCACAACAACAATGACCTGACTTTGGCATCAAGCAGATTTAGGTCTCAATGTTGGCTGTAAGACTTACACAGGTGAAACTGATCAAACACTTCTAATTTTCTGTTTCTTCATCTGCGAAGTAGGCATAGTAATAGCTATTGTTCTGTGGGGCATTGTGAAGGGTAGGGTTGATGGTAGAGGTCAAAGAGCTTAAGAGTGTTTAATATTGACAGCTTCTGTACTGCATTGTTTTCTTTCTCTTTCAGAATGATGAGCTGTGAATATCTATACACTGTGGATGCTTTCCTACGAAAATAAATATATATGTAGATTGCCTTCTTCTTCTTTGAGTAATTCAATTACAACTGAGGCTTTCCCCTGGGCTTTTGTTGAAAACATTCTCTCTTAGATGAGATCAATTTTGCAGATGGTTGACTCAGAAGCAGAACTTTTTAAACAAGTCACAAGGAAGTGGTGCTGTAGGATTATATCATGGATCCGTGTTCTTCGCATGCTTTGATTTCTTCCACAGTGCTTCAGTGTAGTAATACATACTTCAGGGTTAGATTAGAGTTGCATTCTCAGAAATTACAGTTGCTCCGCTGCCTGAAGGTGTTTTCACCCAACCTAGTTGATTAGTCCCCACCACAAACATAGTATTCCAAATGAGTTTTGGTATTATTTTAGGGAGTCTTAGTTTCTACCTTACTGCATCTTTGAGAAGAGGAAAAGACCCTCTGTGTTAGCAGTCTGCTGCCAAGGCTCCTACCTTGCATCCTTGCCTGCAGTTGTTCAGTGGTCATGCCCAGTTTTTCTTTTCTTAGAATACAGATCCCCAAAGGAAGACCTACCGTCACCAGTGTGACTGTCTGAACATACATGCTTGGCCGTCAATGTGGGCAGCAATTGAAAAGCTATTGCTTTAGAAATACTCCGCTACTGATAAGGAAGAAGTAGGGAGCCTTGTTGGGAGGAAAATGATGTCCCTAGCGCTGAGCTCAATTAGACTGTCATTTTTGGTGTGGGTGTGGGGCAGGATGGGAGTTACTTTTAACAACCAAGACCCCTCTCTCTTCTAGCCAGTGAGGTTTGCAGAGTCAACCAGGACATCTTTATCAGGAAATTGTATTCTAGCTTTAGCTGTACTGCTGAAAAGAAAATCTTTCCAGATGGGTTTCTGTTTACACAGCCTTGAAAAATTTTACTGGTATACAGCTTCTCCCATTGGCAGTACTTGGAGTTCTGCTTTTCCAGACTTGGAGCCCCCAGTTCTGTTTATAGAACAGGAAGAGAAGTGACCCTTTTCGTAAGGGAAATAAGCTACAAAAATTCTCATTCCTCGAAGAGTTTGTTTGGAAGTGTGGTAAGTGGTACAGAGGGGCCAGACATAAAACTCCAGCACTTGAAAGGTTGAGGCAGGAAAATCTGGAGTTCGTAGCCATTCATGGCTCCATAGCAAGTTTAAAGCCAGCCTGGGCTACATGAGAACCTGTCTCATATTTAAATAGATTTAAAAAATTGTGTTGATGACCTAATAATAGTATTTTCCATGTATTATTATAAAAAGCTAAAGGCTTGTGATTAGTGTTTTGCCATAATTATTTTCTGACCTAGATCAGCCCTTGTAGTCACATTTTTGTTACTTTATCAATCTTCTAATTTTTAGGTGCATTTCAGAATTATAGATACCATAAGTAACGAGCTTGCTTCAAGTCATGATGCTATCCTGACCATCTAGTCAGTGGTGTGCTTTTCCAATAGGATTAGGTTCAACAGAGGCCAACAACAAAGAGAGTTTTTAATATGATTTGTTTTTATTTATCATGCATTTTTTGGGGGGGAGGGGTTGGCTATTTAACCCAAGACTTCATACATGGTAAGCATACGTCGTATCATGTACTGTTCTCCTCCAACCCTTATTATGCTTTAAGAGTTTGTTTGGTCACTAAAAGAATGCTGAAGGTAGGAATTGGAGGTGGTCTAACATGATCCGTGCTTTAAGCACTTTCTTCCTTTCTGATCCACTATCCCAACCTGTGGTATTTATCTGTTTGCAAATGACTGCCAGAGATCCATCTAACAGTCTCACTTTCTAATACCGAGGAGGAAGGGGGTAAGAGGTGAGCTTTAATAACCTGATCTAAGGGAACCGATAATTTATAATCAACATTTTAAACTTTAGGACAGCAAAACCAAACCAAACCAAACACCAAACAAACAAATCCAAATAAATAGTAGATGAAATTTTGTGGGGGATCATATTACATTTATAGCTTTATGTAAGAAAAAATAACATCATAAAGATGGTGTTTGTATTTTTATATTTTATTAGCTATGAAATAGCCATATTTAAGGCTGAGAAACATAGAATCGCTTGCTTTTATTAAAGTAGCTTATTTGCTTCAACCATTTTTTTTATTGTTGGGAATATTCAGCCAAGCTGAAGGTCTGTAACTCAGCTCTTTGAGTGCCGGGTTACTATTAGAGACATTTGCTGGGCACAAAAGGTGACTTCAGAAACTTCTCAACAGTACATTTGCTCAGTGAACTCATTGAACCTCATGCTGAAGTAATATCAAAGTAGTATCTTTTTTCTTAGGATGATCCTAGTGAACTTATAAAAATTTAGTGAGTGTGCTGGTTTGAAAAAAAATGACCCTCAAAGGGAGTGACACTATTATCAGGTATGGCTTTGCTTGAGTAGATATGGCCTTGTTGGTGAAAGCGCATCATTGTGGGGTGGGCTTTGAGGTCACCTATTTCAAGATACTGTCTAGGGTCTCAGGCCATTTCCTGTTGCCGGTAAGATGTAGGATACTTGGCTGCTTCTCTGGTACCTTGATTTTCTTCACACCACCATGCCACACCATGCTGATAATGGAGTAAAACTCTGAAAATGTAAGCCACCAAATTAAATTCCTTTGTAGGAATTACCATAGTCACGGTGTATCTTTGTAGCAATAGAAACCCTAAGACAGTGAATTTAGGGTCAAAGGACCATATGGCCAATTTGTGATACCTTCAGGAAAATAATTCCCAAGAAACATATGAGTTAAGAATCTGGCCTAGTAATGACAAAAAGTCTTGAGAAATATTTAAATTTTTTTTTTTAAAGCAGATTTGTCTCTGAAGAAGCAGCTTCATTTTCTTCCTTGAAAGAAAGATAGCAATTTAGGTGAAAGCAGATGAGTCTAAAATTCGATGGCCAGGGTGCTAGCATTCCTAGCATGCTGAAAAAGGTCACGTGCAGCAAAGGAGGAAGGAAATGGTGTTTTGAGTAGTGTGTATGCGTGTCTGTATTCATGGAAGCCTGTAGTCTCCCTATCTTGGTTTTTGAGAGTCTCTCATTGAATCTAGAGCTTACTGGGTTATTTAGATTCCTGACTAGCAAGCTCCAGGGATTCTACCTTCTCCATCTTTTCAGAGTTGGGACCACAAGTGTGTACTTTGACTTAAATATTAGCAACTTTTGCTTTTTGAGACCAGGTTGCACTGTGTATTCTTGGGTGTCCTACAATTTACTGTGAAGACCAGACTGGTCTCAAACTCACAAAAATTCACCTGCTTCTGCCTCTGAGTGTTGGGATTAAAGGCATGCACCACATGCCTAGAAAACATTAGCAGTTTTAAATTATGTGAGTGACTTCAATATTCCTACATGGCTGCGGAGGAATTTGAGTTACAGGCAGCTTATCAGAATCAGCTATGACAGGAAGGTCAGCATATATTTTCTGCAGTCCCAAGCAGATACCTATGTCCAAACCAGAAAGGAGAATTCTTAGTGCTCTGTATCAGGAGAAGTCAATGTTTGACCCACTATATTTTTGTAAATAAAGTTTTATTGAGAAACAGCCATTCACATTCATCCCGTATCATTGACTGGAGCAATCATAGCATAGCATAGAGGTAAGGAGTTGCATTTTACATCTGTAAGGTAAGTAGTGCCTATGTGCCTGTAAAGCCTAACCTATTGGCTATCTAGCCCTTTACAGAAAGCATCTGGCTGACCCTTGGGTTTGTATGGCTCCCTTCAAAACTCTTGGCCAATTTAGGGAAGCTCTGGTTTTGAAACCCAGAGTAAGCAACACCAGTGTGCTTTTGCAGATATGAAACTTGGATCCTAACACTTCCTTCAGCTTCTCTCAGCCCTCCTCCCGCAACTTGGAAAGTGGCCCAATAAGTGAAATGAAACTTGGCCTGATCAGCAGTATTGAGAAAGTGGAAGGTGAAAGTATTCACATCTGCTTGTGTTTTGTAGCCCCAGCTTCTCTGGCCGCATGTGACATGGTGAAAGTGTTCTGGCCAGCCAGCTAGCTCACATTCTGTGGAAGATTGTCCGCTGTTATCTGGCAGTGCAGTTATGTCCATGAAGAAAAGCAGCCTGCATCTTTGCCTGCATCGTGGCTCTTTAAATGAATAGTTTTTTTTCAGTTTTACTAAATGTATTAAATTTGAGTCTTTGCATAGTTAATGTTGCTATGTAGGTAAACATACGTATATTTTCAGTTATATGCTTAAACTTTGACAAAATATATGTAAGATAAAACATACTGGTAATCCTATATCTTCTTAATCGTGTAAAGTGTATTCACATTCTAAGTACACTTCTTAGCTTGCAAAGCAGACACTACATGCCTCCTGGACAATGTCCCATTAGCACCGCCCCCTCCCCAGGTCCTGGATTTACTGTTCTGTGTCTGTCTCTTTAAGTCTTTACTCATCACCCTACATACATGGAGACAAGCAGCATCTGTCTTGTAAAATTCAGTTGATTTTTTTTTTGTTGAGAATTTCATACATGAGTATTGTATTTACATAATTTTACCCCTGCTCTCCCCCATTCAACTCTTCCTATGTCTTCTCCCACTTCCTCTCAAGTTCATGAGCTCTTCTTGAATTGCTGTCGCTCTCTATATATACATATATGCACATATAAAACCTTACTATGTTCAGTTTGCATTGCTCTTATGTGTATGTGTTTAGAGATGCTCTCTTGAGATCGGATAGCCTATCAGAGCGCTCATCCTTGGAGCAGACTGGTTCTTCTGTGCTCAGCAGCCATTGATTACCTGTAGATTTTCATCTGGGGGGTGAGGCCTTGTGATATTTCTCGGCATATTGACTGGCTTCTTCATTTAACAGCTGCCATTTTGTGAGTGACTTATTTAGCATGCTTTCAAATTTTATCCATATCTATGTCAGAATGCCATTTTCTTTCTGTTTTGCTTCTTTTTTTCTTTCCTTTTTTAACTTTGGAGACAGACTCTCACTGTGACTGTGTAGCCCCAGCTCTCCTGGAACTTACTATGTAGACAAGGCTGGTCTTTAACTCCTAGAGATCTATGTGTCTGGATAAAAGGTATGTGCTAATTACTACAGCTGGCTGCTTGGGGCAAGCATTCTACCACTGAGATGACCTCTTAGCCCTACATTTTTTTTCTTTTTAAAGACTGAATCGTTTCCTATTTTATACATGTATGTGTATGTGCCACATTGTGTTGTTTAAATGTTCATCTGAGGGTGGGCACTTGTGTTATTTCTGTGAATTATGCTATCATGAACACGGGTGAACAAATGTGTCTTTGAGTTCCGCCTGTAAGTGCTTTAGGGAATATCGCAGAAGTGGAGGTGCTGGCGTATATGGCAATTCTAGTTTTGATTCTCTGAGGAAAGGAATGTGTGCCGTTTAATCAGGTATGTTCGTCTTAGCCTCTTACCTCCTGCGGATCTTCTCTTTCACTCTGGAGCTGCTTCATCCTCACAGAAGTGATGCCAGGACACGATGAGAAGCGCAGGGGTTTATGGGGAAAGGAGAAATCCCTGTGAAGGATGAAGATGAGAGACAGGAGTAGGTAGGAGAGTCTTCAGACATCATGGAAGAATCAGACCAACGACAGGAAAGAGGGATGCATAGGTCGTCTTAGATTTAAGTGCAATCATAGTTAGGATGTAGGTAGGCTGGTAGAAGCTGTTGAGTTCAAGTTGGAAGGATTCTGGGTTTCATGGGAATGGGTTGGTGGTACTATTGACATCTTTGATGGAGGCAGCTGGGGAAGGCTACCCTCTATATGGTGATGAACTCACAGAGAAGCAGCTGGAAGATGGGCTAATTAGCTTTATGTTGCTGTGACAAAATACCTAAAATAAGCTAATTATTTATTTTTTTTCATGGTCTAAGAACGTTTAGTCATTTGTTTGCCTCTGCACCTTCGGGGTTGTGGCAAGAGAGTGTATCTTGGCGGAAGCACATGGCTGAGACTCATCAAATGTCGACTAGGAAGTGAGCGAGAGGGAGGACTGGCTCTCGTTATACATTTGTGTTACTCACTTTTCACCGCATTGGACTTAGAGAGTTTTATTGTGTTCATGTTTTCAGAGGTTCCAGTGTGTTACCGAAGATACAGCACGGTAGAGCCCTCCATTTTTAAGGAGGGCGGAAGAGACTAGGGACCGGGGAGTGGGAGAGAGAGAATGTCTTGCATCCACTGTTTTCTCCTCCTCTATTCCAGCTGAAATCACAGACTATGTGATAGTGTCCTACATCCAGGGCAGGCTTTTGTTCCTTAGGAATTCCTTGCTGGGAACAAGTTCATGCCTAGGTGCTTCTCAGTCCTATCAATTTCCACCATTTCCTACTATGCCACCATCTTAATGCTACCATCCTAATACCACTGTCTTGCTCCAAGCTCCCAGTACATTCACTGGGTGGGAACATACGAATCCAAACTACAAAAAAATAGCTTCTTAGAATTCTACCTGCAGCAGAAAGTTGGGTGTTGTATTTTTATCACTGTCTTCTCTTGTATCTTGACACCAAAGATATCAATACTTTTTTATTACAGTGGTTGGACTTGAACTCTGGACTTTTGCAGACTAAACAACCACTCTACCAGCGAGCTACACCCTTAATATGATGATGCACATTAAGAAAATTTATTTTTATTTTTAATGTTGTGTATGTATGAGTGTTTGTGTGTCGTATATGCACGTGAGTGCAGGTGCCCTTAGAGACCAGAGGTTCTCATGGAGTTGGAGTTTCAGGTGGTTATGAATCCCTTCACCAAAATGGAGGTCTTTGGAATTGAACCCATACATCCACCAGAGCAGTATGTGACCTTTTTTTCCAAGATCTGCTAGGTTTAAAAAATTTATTTATTGTTTTTTTTTTTGAGATTGGGAGTCTTTGTGTATAAATTTATTTTTTTAATTAAATATAATTACTTAGTTTCCCCCTTTCCTCTCCTCTCTCTAGTCCTTCCTTTGTGCTTTCGTTGCTCCCTCTTTAAATTATGGCGTCTTTTTGTTGCTATCCCCCCCATCAGTTTGCTTAGTGTTAATTGTATGTGTCTGATTTGATTTCAGGGGTAACCACTTGGGATTGGATAACCAGTTAGGGGCCGCATCCCTGGGGAAGACCATTTCTCCTGCCTGCTCTCAGCCTTCCTTAGCCACCTACAGTTTTTGGTTTTGGCAGAGACCCATGAGCTTTCCCCTTTCTATGTTAGCATGCCTATTCCCCCATCTCATAGTCTTAAGCGTAGGAGCTGTGTTGTAAAATAAGGAACACTTTCTGAATTTGTGTGTAGGGGCCTAGAATATTTCTGTGTCATTCCAAATTTAGTGTATGTGCTGCCAAAGAAAACACTAGTACAGTCTGTTAACTGCTGAGCCATCTCCCTAGCCCCAGAGATATAATGCTTTATTTTAAAATTCTGTGTGAGTGTGCGTGTATGTATGTGCAAATGCCCACAGAAACTAGAGGATCTCTTTGATCTAAAATTACTGATGAGCCATACAACATGTGTGCCAGGAACCTAACCTGGTTCCCCTGCCAGAGTAGTACCTGGCTTTTAAGCCCCAGGCCACATCTCAATTCCAATAATACACATTTACAAAACAGAACACCAGCAAGAGTCCCCATAAAATTAGCACGTTCAGTCCACCATGGCTGTATGGTTTTTCTTTACCAGTAACAAAGTCCAGGTCAGTTGTGGCTCTCTGCCATCTAAACCTATGATACATAAAAGCCCATGACATCAATAGTAATGAATCCTGAATGTGCCCTATACTTTTCTGTCATGGGCATTTTGATCATATAGTTACCTTTCTTAGTTATCCGTTTAAATTCTACCCACATTTAAAATATTTCTCCACTGGATTATAAACAAAACAGCCATATTCCTCCTTAAAACTACTTTACAAGGGAAACAATATTTGAAATTATCTATTGAATGCCAAGAAAATGAGGAAAACGATTCAGATATGGGTTCTTCCCTGAAAGACTAGTTTTTCCTGTGCTATTTTATTGTTTGAGAATCTCATACACGTTTCTCCCATAGAATGTGTTTTTTGACCAAACTCCTCCCAGTCCCCTCCCTTCTAAAGTCTTCCATTTCTCCCCACCGTTTTTCCCTCCAAGGGTCACGAATACTTTTTAAAAACCCATTGAGTGGGGAGTTGGGGGTGTAGGGCCATCCATGGAAGCATGGGCGGGCTATGAGGACCCACATCCCTGAAGAAAAGTGGTGCTACCGCTTTTCCAGCACCCATTGACTGTGGGTAGCTCCGTAGCTAGGAGTAAGCCTTTGTGAGCCGCCCTCTATCCACGTTGGTGGTTAGCTCCCTTGACCTTGTACAGGTTTGGTGTATGTAGTCACAGCCACTATGAATGCATGTGTAACAAGATATTGTGGATTGTCAGCCCTCAGTGGAATGCTTCCTGTCAAGGCTCAGTGATTATCGTCGAAAAGGGGGTAGAATGTGTAATTTTAAAAGGCAGCGCGTGAAAGACGGCCATGAGGCAGAGCTCAGGTGGAGGTGTTTTTTAGTGGAGGAAAGGGAATAGGAAAAGTGGGGAGGGGAGGGGGGAGACCGGCCTCTGGGGACAGGAGTAGTAGAAGTGGAGGGAGTGCCCTAAGAAGGAGGGAGGGAAGGATGGAGGCGGCACACAGACAGAGACAGAGAAAAAGAGAGAGAAGAGAGGTGGGCAGGACCCTTTTAGAAGGGAATATAGAGAATGTGTATAAAAGGTGCCCTTAGTGGCTACAACTGAGGATGTAGCCTGTCAGAACCCCCAAAACAGGCCAGTACAGATGCCTGAATACTAAGGGAAAGACTGTAAGAGCCAGAGGAAGGGGAGGCCGCTGCAGACTGGTGCTTCTGGATGTGACAGGGCTATGAAAGATAACTTCATATGAAAGATTAAATATGAAAAAAATGCATATTTATATGTAATTGATATGAAAGATTAACTTCAGCAATAAGTGATATGATGCATACTATACTAACAGGAGAAAAGTAACAAAAACTGTAGGAACGCAGTGGACAGAAGATGGATGTCAGAGCTGAAACCCCCTTAGGAAGTGGGCATTACCCCAGCATAATGGTACCACCTTTAATTCCTGCTTTTGGGAGACAGAGATAGGCAAATCTCTGTGAGTTCGAGGTCAGTCTTATCTACATTGTGAGTTCCAGGACAGCCAGAGCTACATAGTGAGATCCTGTTGGGGGCAGGTGGGGACGGGACAAGCACATAAAAAGAGGTGAGTATTAAAGAATCATTAGGATTTTGAGAAATGATGGGAGGAGGGGCATTTCAGATTAAAAGAATAGGAGGATCATTGGCAGGAATTTCATTCTAAAATGTTTATTTTTCACTACGATGCTATCGTGCATATGTAATTGTTCTTTGCTCATATTTGCTGCCTCCCTCTCTTCTCCCTGATCTTTCTTCATATGAAATAATTGTATATAAAATAATTACATATACTCCCAAATCTATGAAGAGAGTCATTGAGTTAGGAGGAAGCAGGAGTCTGCTTCAGGAAGTAGCAAGCTGGGGAACAGCCCTGCTGTGTGTGTGGGAGAGCTGGGGCAGACACACACACACACACACATGTGTGTGTGTGTGTGTGTGTGTGTGTGTGTTCCTCTCTCAGCTCCTTCTGCTTCAATTTGTAGAAGTCATTATTGCTTCCTTCCATCCACCTCACCCCCCCCCACTGTTTTCCTTTTCTCCTCCCTGTGTGTCCCTTGTGCAGTGACTGATTTCATGGGGTACAATACAGAAGAATAGCAGAGATGGTTATGTGCAAGAAGCATCTTCCGTAGGTCAGATAAGATGAGATAGTGGGGAACAGCTGCAAAGGAGAGCTTATCTTTTCCCTTTTTAATCACTTTTACCCTGAATCCTCTGATGGGAAGGGCTGAGGCTCTGCAGGCTTCTCCACAGGAAGGGGAGGCCACAGAGGAAGGCTTTCCTCCATTGGCGTATGTGTAGTTGTCTAGAGAGAAAGAAAGACTTTTTTTTCCTCTAGAGAGGGAAACAGGCAGCCAGGAAGTGATCTAGACGGAGAACCACAGAGGTGTGTTCAGTTCATGCTCATCCACTTTTTGTGGGATTGTGACTAGAAGTTTGATACTCACTTTCTTCGCTGGTGAAGGAAACACTGAAGACTGCTCCAGCCATTTTCTTGCTGCGCTAACGGGACTGTTTTTAAGTCAGGGAAACTGGAAGTAGTTGACAAAAGCTCAGTCCCTCTTGTTTTGCTTTATCATCCTACAAGAAAATTATTGGGAAACTTCGTTTGTTCTTTTAAAAACTGAAGAAGAAAGAAGAGAAAAGGGCATTCCTCTGACATCTTTTTGAGAAACATCAAGATATTTCTGCCTCTAATAATCGCCTGGGTAGAATTTTCCATCTTAGCCCAAAGCAGCTCAACCTGGTTTCAACTAATCCCTTTTTTGTATTCCTCTAATTTAACAAGAGGAACTGGAGGAGTCAGACACTGTGTGGGAAGATTGGAGAAAATAAGGAAGGTATAGAAACCACTAGAGATGGAGATAAGTCAAACATTCTGGCAAATTGTCACGGTATATTGCTCATGCAGAGGGGCTGGGCAGTTGGGAAGGCAGTTAAAGAATGGGTTTAAATGCTTCGTCTAATTGCAAGCAGCTGTCGATTAGCGGAGCTTGCCCAACTGTTTCCAATTCGCTCCGTGGTGATGAGGAGAACGAGACTGGCAAGGGAGACTGGCCTGGCTGCGTGGACGCATGCGCTTGCTTACACTTTCTGCAGAGGTCACGGAGTGCAGTAACTACTAAGAGACGCTCTAGAAAATTACCGGGGACCTTCCTGATAAAGATTTTCCTAAATTTCACCAGCACTTCCCGAGTTTTTGGCAGGAAGCAAGCTTCCCTGTCATCAATATTCCAGAATTATCTGGGGGGATGATTTACCAGGCAACAGTGAGGCGCTAGATGCTTCATGCCAGTTCAGAAGCAATTGTTTTCTGATGGGGCAGTAAATCTAGAATGAAAGATAATAATGTCTTTTAAGAGTCTTCTTGGATTGTTTCATTTTTAAAATTAGAAACTGGGAAAGAATAGAAATATTTTAACTAGCCCGCTATAATTATAAATCCTGCTACAAATGATCTAAGTTTAAGAATTTCCTGGAAGATAAAGTTTTATGTATCCAAGTTCATCAATCTTAAAACCTCAACACATAATTTCTCTTTATTTTTATAATTTCTCCTCTCCAAATAGATTATTCATTTTTCATATGCACTTATTTTTATTAGACTTTATTGTCATACATTTTAAATAGTTATGTTAGTGTTTCTGTATTGCAAATTGAAGAAACCATTAAGTTGATGGAAAGCAACTTCTATAAAACTAGAAAATCTGTGGCCCTTCAGTTGCTACCTAACTAGCCAGAAGTGTGTGGAAGAAAACTCCCTTTATCAAAGGAATCATCACAAAGTTTGTTGATAATAGTACAAAGTTAGAAATTCCCATAATGTTTACAGTTGGAAGTCGCTAAGTGTTTTTAGTGTCCATATAGTATAATCTTATGTAGACATAAAAGTGTTGAGTATATTGGTGAGGGGAAATGGTTATAACAATGTATTAGGTGGAAAATGAAATAAAAATCAATCATCATTATAATAGAGACATATTTGCCTAGGCATCTACTTCTGATAGGCTTCAAATGTGTGTGTGTGTGTGTGTGTGTGAAAATGGAGTTAATGAACAACAATGCTGAGGTTAGAGGTGATTTATCTTATGATCTGTCATTTTTCTAAATGTCCTATGAAGCACATATGTGACCTTTTTTTTATTCAGGAAAGCAAACTTAGTTTATAGGGAATTTCACAGAAAACCAATTTTCTATTATTTGTGACTTTATTCCTCGTCAAGATAAAGCTGAGGAGGCAATCAGTTCATGTCCGGGAAGAGAGGAAAGAAATCAAGAGGGACAGCATTCAATAAACACCCAATTTTGTTTCTGATCTTGGGCCTGTTTGAAGCGCTCACACTTGTTTTGACCCAGCTAGATAAGTCAGCTCCTCGGCAGGCTCAGAGTTTCCACCAGCTGTCTTGGATGTTTGAGCTTATGTTTTTGTTTTAGTGAACTTCTCGGCCTATCCCGTGAGCTAGCGCATGAACCACTGGAAAGAAAGTCTTCGAGACAGACTGTGAGGAAAGCTGCTAATCTTATGAAATCCACAAGGCTTGGGAGAGGCAGCTGGTTTTGGTTTTCATCTAGGGCAGGTCCCTTGATGTCAGAAAGGTGGACTTTCTAGGTCTACTCATGAGATGCACATTCAGTGGCTACAGCTGTCCCTCAGGAGGCCAATAGACTCTTGAGGCAACAGGACAAAGATCTGAGTGATACACTGGCATTAGATACCACTTACAAATCCTTGCTGGGTTTTGTTTCCAAAGTAGCAACTGTCTTCCGTGAGTTCAGCATTTGGGAGTGCTCTGGCAGGAAGCACTTTATCACTGAAAGCCATCAAAGGATGGCTGCTCTTGGCTGTGCCCAAGACCGCTGGACTGTCCTTTGAGTTGGAACTAGGGGGTTCTTGCTGCATGATGTGGCAGAGTTTCTGGAAATTGGTTTGGGGAAGAGGAAACTGACTGCTGTGGGAGTCATCACCTCAGCCGTCATTCGCTGGTATCCCCTGCCTCGTAATAATTTCTCAAAGAAAAGAGAAACGGCAAACCTTCTTGTGGGAGTTGGGATCTGGTTAGGAGCACTCATTCTAGAGTGGAATGGTTTACTTGACTCTGAGGGTGGCTACAGGCTTAGTGCTAGTTCCTATGTGCTCAGTTCCCTGTGTCTTTCTTTTAAAACTGATTTCTGATAATTAAAATGAAAGCCTGCTCTTTGCACATAGTTACTTGAGCTAGCTACTACTGTGCATTCCCAGGGATGGGGGAGGAACTGTTACAAAGAGGACAGTTCTTCCCTTCAGGGAACTTACACAAAAGGGAAAGAAGG
Source organism: Microtus pennsylvanicus (assembly GCF_037038515.1). Taxonomy (NCBI): domain Eukaryota; kingdom Metazoa; phylum Chordata; class Mammalia; order Rodentia; family Cricetidae; genus Microtus; species Microtus pennsylvanicus. Next base: position 162,854,592 of record NC_134579.1, on the reverse strand, counting down.
CAAGCAATTGGGGGGAGAGGCACAGCACAAAGTGTTATCATAAACAAATGACATAGTAAAAATTAATTACTGGAATTGCAGTGCACCTATAAGATTTGTCCTTCTGGAGAGAATCTTCCAGAACAGTTCCTTACTTAGTCATCTTACACTAGAGCCATGAATTCTTTGGCTGCCAGAATTCTCTTTTATTTTGGTCAAGATTTTCATAAGTAAGGGACAAAGATTTATCTCAAGGTTAGAATCCTAACTTCAAAGATCCTGCTTACGACAGGTAATCTGCTAGCATTGTCTCGATCATTTTATGGCAATTTCTCCATGTATTGCTCTCTCTCTCTCTCTCTCTCTCTCTCTCTCTCTCTCTCTCTCTCTCTGCTAAACCCCCAGTTTTAATATCTTTGCCTTGACAACCCCAGAGGAATGATTCTAGTCTCAGCAGGCTGAATAGCATCTAGGACTAATTCTCATTGGGTTAACTTACATCACATGCCAGTTCTGCACCAATCGTGGGCTAAGTGTGAGTGTGGCTCATGCGTATTGAGCAGATCTAAGTTTGGGATGCTCCTAGGTCTTCAGAGGGTGGAGTCACTGGAATCTAAGGGGCAGGGGTAGGAGCCCAGTGCCCAAAGGGAGAATGAACTATTAGTGGAAGAATGAAGATGCTAGTTAGGACTTGTACCCCGAGGCCCATGGCGTCCATTTCATGCCGAGCTGCCTTACTTAATCAGAGTTGCTCTGGTAGTAATCAGCCTCCACACAAGGGACTGGCTTCCAATGTGCTGTCTTGTTGCTTCTCAGAGGGACTTTGATCCATGTGCAAGCTCCCCGGATGTGAATTTCCTGCTCATTGGCGAGTCCTTCCTGTCCAGGCTTCAGAGAACTGCCCCTTCTCCAGCACACTTTATGTTTGCTTGAGTAAGGATGACTCAGATGTTCGATGCAGCGGCTCTCATGGCTCTGATGCCTTGATCAACAGTGTCAGCAGCAGCACCTGGAAGTTTGTTAGAAATGCGAATTCTGCAGCCTTGTCCCAGACGGACTGAGTCAGAAGCCCTGGGGTCAAGTCTAGACGTCTGTGCTTCCACAAGCCCTACAGATGATTCCCATTTGTGCTCGAGTTTTGAAAATACTGATTCAGGGAAGAGTCTGATATGGTTTATTTCATGAATATTTCACATTAAAATTCCCTATCCTGTTTCCCCACATACTTAGAAACCAAAAGAAAAACTCATTAATTCATTTTCCTTAAAGATTTGTTTTTATTTTTTATGTGTGTGCGTGTTAACCTTCATGCTCGATGTGCTCCAGGTCCTCGGTGTTCCCAGAGGTCGAAGAGGGCCTCAGACCCCCGGGACTAGAGTTACAGACCATCGTCAGCCATGGTGTGGATGTTAGGAACGGAACCCAGGTCATCTGCAAGAGCAGGAGGAGGTGTTGCGAACCTCTGAGCCACCTCTCGTGTCAAAACTCCTTCATTCTTGATGCTCCTTGTTGGGAGTAATGAGATTGATTACTTTGTGTGTGAAATGGGAGCTTTGCATTTAGGGAAAGGCTCTGGTTGGCCATTCCTTAGGAAACCAATATTCCTGGATATACTGCAGCTCTCGGCGTCTTCTAAGACAGTGGTTCTCAACCTATGGGGGACAACCACTTTGTGGTCAAATGACCCTTTCACAGGAGTCACCTACAACACATCAGAAAACACAGATATTTACATCATGATTCATAACAAAATTACAGTTATGAAGGAGCAACGAAATAATAGTATGTTTGGGGGTCAGCTCAACATGAAGAGCTGTATTTGAGGGTCACAGTATTAGGAAGGCTGAGAACCACTGCTCTAAGATGAAGGACTTTTGGAACTCTTTTTAATTCTCTAAGGAGATGTCATTGACATAGATTTGATGAGTTCTGCTGCTGAGACAGACTTACAATACACTATTATTAGTCATTTATTGAATATAGAACAGTACTAGGCTGGGGTTTTAGAAATACATGTACTCATAAAACAGATATGTTTTCTATTATGGAGTTCAAGGTCCAGGGGATGATGAAAATATGTAAATAAGAAGTAGGGTGTGATTTGGTGTGTGGGGAATCCCAGGTACTTGGAGGAGTACACTGTGGAAAGGCAGCTAACCAATATTGGGTGGCTTAAAGATGGATCAAAGAACTAATGTTCAAACTGGTACCTAAGGATGGCCAGCCACTGTTTGGCATAGAGGAAAAGAGAACACAAGACTGGATGGAGGTAAATTCATTGATAGGAAATATTAGAGGCATGCATCCGCAGGAGAAAATTAGAGTTCAATTTTAGATAAGTTGGGTTTGTAAACCACCCAAGAGGTGATGCAATTGCCATGTACACCTGAGCTCAGATGAGGCGAGAGAGTAAACATTTGACAGTCATTGACATGTGGAAAGTGCTGAAGCCAAAGCAGCCCATGAGATGCCAGGGGAGAGAGGCTGTGGCAGGCCTGGGAGCCCAGAGATGTTCCCATAAGAAGCCAGCTGAGGGAGGGAACCTGTGCAATCCCTTATGGGTGGGTGGTCAGGAGGAAGGAAGGCAGAGCATGGGATATGGCAGATAGTATGGAGGCCAGGGGAAGCCCGTTTTGCTACCTTCTGGAAAAGGCCCTGGTGATCATCACAGTGTGTACCTGATGGAGGTCAGGCCGGGTCGTGCTAGGGTGGGGTCACAGAGTGCTCTCCTTATCAGCCAGCACCCCCTGTCACTCTTCCAGACCATCACTCTTCAGAAGTATTTCTTTCTGAGACAGACGAAAAGGTGCTTGCTAAGTCATGGTTTACTTGGAGCTACCCTCCTTAGTTCTACACTTGTTTTTCAGCTTGGCGTCACTTTCTGAGCAGAATCCATCAGTGTTTCTCCATACTTTCCTCGCTTCCTTATCTCATTCCATTTTCAGGTCACTGTATTTCACTCTGCCTCTGACCCCAGCTTGATTTTAAATCTCATTTGGGACAGCTGTATGCTTTGTGCCTCCCCTGGCCCCAGCTGCGATGGCATATTTTGTCTGGCTTGTCTCATAAGCCACTGCAAACTTCCTTGTTGTCCCTTCTCTCTTTCTCTTTCTACAGCCAGAGACTCTAGGGAGTTATGTTGGTCAAAATTAGACACACAGATGATATCTCCAGCTGCACATTCTTTGGTTCTTTTGGCGCTACCAAAGTTCTGGTGTTTTGAAAATTCATTTAGGTGTCCAGGAGTAGGGATGGTGATCCACTTACATCAGTGGTTCTCGGACTTCCTAATGCTGCAACTCTTTAACACAGTTCTTTATGTTGTGGAGACCTCTAATCATACAAGTATTTTATTGTTACTTAATAAATGTAATTTTGCTACTGTTATGTATTGTAATGTAAATATCTGTGTTTTCCAATGGTCTTAGGTAACCCCTGTGAAAGGGTCGTTTGAACCCACCCCACAAAGGGGTTGTGACCCAGCGTTGAGAACCACTGACCTAGCAGATTTCTAAAAACACTAAAAATGGTTTTGTAATTCTGTGGCAGTCTTGTCAGTTGAAGTGAATGGGGTTAATGCTTAACAGTATAGTGAGAACCTAAATAAAAATACATAATGCTAACAATTTCTGCTTCATTTTAATGACTGTACTATCAATAAAATGGATGAGTCATGATATTATTAACTACACAAGTCAACTATACAGAAAAAGGATTTAGAATATTTTTTAAAAAATCATCCTGAAATCACAACGAAGGCTAAAGATTAGGTAGGACGTAACATGGAACCACACAGGATGTAGTCATGGCTTCAGGTATCCCCCTAGGCTGATGATCTCCAATCTTCTTCCCGAAGCCTAGCTTCCTTCCTAAAGTATAACCCAAGGTCTCCAGCAACTTGCTGGCTCACGTTAGCTAATGTTTGGATAGTATAATCTCAATGCTCATGGATTCCCTTTGAGCATTTCTTCCCCTCACTTAAATGAATTGCATTTCCTATTTTTTGTTGTGTCTCTTAACTGTCCTAACCCCTTGCTCAAGAGTTCCCAGTTTCTTTGTGATTTCTTTTCCTGTTCCCTTGATACCCAGTCTGCTGCTCCAGCTGCCGATGAGGCAAGCAAGTTGTGTCTGCTTCTCTCCCCCACACACCTAGATGTGTTACAGTTTTTATTGTCAGAGGATTGTAAACATTTCCTCAGTGCTGAATGGCCTCTCTTCTAGTCATTCTCTGTTGAATATATCAATAGACATATCCAATAAGTCTTCTGCAGTTACAATAATGATTAACCTGATAGATAAGCCCATGGGTGCAATAGTAGCATGTTACAGGGCAACCAACTGCTTTTGTTTGAATTTAAGGTCCACTCCACAAAAGAAAACACATGTGCTCTGTAAATATGGCCAAAAATCATGTCTGGGGAGCTCGGAGGCCAAAGGGAGAGCCTACTACGATTTTACTAATTGGAAATTGTGTCAAACTGCCTTCTAAATATATCTCCCTATACTCACAGATCAGTGTAGCTCTTGGACCTCAACAAAGAAGATCCTTGTTCAATAGGGGATGGTTAATGCTGACATTCACAGCCTGTCCAAGGGTAGAGGATAAGTTTCTACAGAGTGTTCAGCTACACAAAGGCCATTTCTACCACAGCCCCTTACGCGGTGAAGGTCAGGGAACATCCTGGAGAAGGAGTAGGAAGACAGTAACAGCCAGAGGCCAGGAGGACTGGAGCGGACCAGCACCTTCTGGCCATGACTCATGAACTTCCAGCAGCTGTGGTCGCCTGCACGACATCAACGTAAGATTAAGGCAGTCAACGTTCCAGCATGGCTGGGACGGGGCCTGGGAGCCCCACCGCTAACTGAAAAGTTATTCGCAGTTGATGGCTGCTGAGGTAGGGAGGTATAAGGAGTTTTCTTCAGGGAAGTGTTCCCTGGTAGGTTGTCCATGCTCTGTGGATGCCCCTATAAATATAAATATGTAGGCAGCACTAATCGGTCTCAGTGAGCTATAGAAAAGAAGAATGTAAGCTGGGAGAGGGATATGGAGGGCAGGTGAATATGATTGAAAGGTACTGTATACATGGATGAGGTTCTCAAAGAATAAGTAGAAAATTAACAGGAAAAATAAACACATGGGGTAAGAATTTGTGTCATTTTTCCCCATTTTAGCAGGCTAGCATTGGTGTGTAATACCTCAGAAAGGTACTTCAGGGAGTTTCAACACTTGGCAGCTGCAATATGTGGGAAATGTTATTACATAAAGCCCAGTTTGGGGTAAGAGACAGGTGGTATTTTTGAAGTCAATGTCAACACGAGGCTGTAGCCACACTGACCGCCTCCAGCCCATCTGCAGGGACATTTCTGTCTCCAGTAAATACAACCCCTCCTCTCTGCTTGCTTTGACTGCCTCTCCAGGTTCCCCTTTTTAAACCTTGAGTTTCAACTTGATGAGTCATCAAAAGGACTGGGTCACTGAATTCTGTCTGGCAAGAACTTCAGAAGCTGTGGCTGTTCAGACGAGCTCTTTTCTAGTCTCATCTCTTCTTGCTGACATTCATTAAACACGTACTCATTGGGAGACTTTCGTGCTTCAAGCACTATGCCAAAGAATAGAATTAGAAACAAATGAACCAAACAAGACGTGGTTCTTGCCTTCATGGGACTTCCATGCTGGGAGTGCTGGGCTGTAATTCGTCCAACTATGCAGGGGAGTTGTGAGGTAGCTTGAAAGGTAATTCTGAGTGAGTTGGGGCTGGAAGCCCAAGAGGGTTCCCTGCGGAAGCTTCAGCCAAGCTAAGAGCCAAGGGATGAATAGGTGTCAAGGAGGAACAGAAGAGAGAGTGATCCAGATTAGTATTTGATTAAGTAACTCGGTGCTATAGCCTATAAAAGTGACATAAAATTAACTAACATGCATGTAAGCAATTTAGCTTGATCCTAAGAGTAGTGGAAAGTTCTGAAGGCTATTCAAAGGGCTCACAGGATTAGTGCCATGTTCCTCAAATGGACTTGACACTGTTAGACAGTGGTTGGTCCTTCACGGAGGTACTGGAAAGCCATAAGACACTTTGGAGCCCTTGGGAACTCTTTCCCGCTGGGACTGTCTCTATCACACATGGATTTGTTTCTTAGGTACATACCTGTGATCTTCAAATGACTTCTTACATAGCACACATTACTCTGTGTTATTTTGTGCTTCTGTGTCTTTCTCCAACCCTATTTGAAGGTTTTTGGAGACAGGAACCCTATCTTTTTTTCCAGGGCATCCACAGTGCCTGGAACAATTCTTGGCATGTGACACAGCCAGTAAGCATGTACAGATGAACCCTTGCAGAGTTCTGTGCTCCTTGTAAAGTTCCTTAAGAGGAACTAAGCACAGGGCCTGGTGAGGTGGTTTAGTGCATAAGAGTGCAAGCCCGACAGCCTTAATTCATTTCCTGCAAACCCATGAGAAAATGTCAGATGTGGTGGGATATGTCTGTCATCCCAGACCACCCACAGGGAGATGGGAGTCAGAGGCAGGCAATCTCCTGGATACTTGTTAGCCAGCTCACTTAGACTACATGATGTGGCAGAGACAAGAGATACCCGTCCTCAACAAAATGGCAGGAGAATACTGACGCCAGAATCCATCCTCTGGCCTCCACATGCAGAGTATGCTATACACACACTCACATAACACACACACACACACACACACACGCAAACATACACACACAGACAAAAATAAAAGAAAGTTAGAGAATAACAATCCTATCAGAAAACTGTTAAAAAGTTGTTATGCCCTTACATCTAGTTTCTTTTCAGCGCATAGTTGCTCTGTTACATATTTTGCATAGATGGTCTATTTTTTTGAATATAATGATTTCTTAGTTTAATTTTGGAACAAGCTTAGATTTACAGAAAATTTGCAGAGATAGTGCAGGAAGTTGCTGTATGCCAGGTACCCCAGTGCCAACATCTTATATTACTAAAGTCTAGTACAAATACAAAGAAATTAACATAGGTATGTTGTTGTCAACTCCGTATCTTCCAATCTCCTGCAGCCTGTGACGATCTCATAAAAATCTGTTGATTCTTACCTTGTGACAGTCTTGATCAGGGCCGACTAGATATCCTGTAGAATCTCACAGTCTCGGTTTGTCTGATGTTTTCTCATGAACAGACTATGGTTGTGGGATTTTGGGGAAAACCCACAAAATTGGAACAAACTTCTTGTTATCTCAGATGACAGAGAACTCTGCAGTCATGTACTGTCACTGATAGTAACCTTGTCATTCAGTTGAGTTAGCATTTGCCAGGCCGTGTGCTCCAGTGTAAAATCACTTCTTTTCAGTTCCCTGTTGTGTTCCTTGAAAGTGAGTCACTAAGTTTAACTCATTCCTGAACAAAGTGGAGGGAAAGGTAAGGTCTAATTCCTAAGGTGGAATATATATATATATATATATTTTATGAATTTCTTCATAAGGAAGATAGATCTCTATTTAATTCTGTACTTCTTTATTTATGTTAGTGTGGACTTATGTATGTTTCTATTGTACTTTGGCTAATAGTCCTGTAGGCCATTGTTTATTTTCTTGCTTAAATTGCTTAGAGGCTTGATCATTGGCAGCTCGTTCGGACTGATTCCTGTTTCTTGTTGCTGTTGCTGCTGTTTTTCAAGACAGGGTTTCTTAATGTAGACCCAGCTTTCCTGGAACTAGCTCTGTAGACCAGGCTGGCTTCAAATTCACTGAGATCTGCCTGCCTCTGCTTCTTAACGGCTGGGATGAAGGCATACGCCATCACTGGACAAAGTCTCTGGTATTTTCTGTTTCTTTTAACTTGCTTTCATCCTTTTGTTTCTAAGCACTTCATTATTTTCTGATACGAAAAGACTGTTCACATGTATCTTAGACTTTTCTTGCCATGAAACACAGACTAGCCTCCACTTCTTGACCCTTCTTGACTCTTCCCAAGGGCTTGGGTTTATAGGATGTGCTACTGTGCTGAGCAATATGAAGCCTATTTTAATAGCTAGCTGTGAGAGTAATGCCAGGTAAATTGGAGCAATATATATATTACATATATTTGATAGCATTATTTTGTATGTAGTTTCCCCCATAAATTTTCTTCTACTTAGTCACTTATGTTGTCTTTCTGTGTGAAATTTAGTTTTTATTTTCTCAGAGTTTTTTTTTGTAATTCAGAAAATATGTTAAAATTTAATTTCAAAATTTTTTTTAAAAAAGATTATTTATTTTTTGTACATTGGGGTTTTACCTGGATGTATGTCTATGTGAGGATGCCAGATGGGCTGGAACTGGAGTCACAGGCAACTGTAGAACTGCTATGTGGATGCTGGGAATTGAACCCTCTCCTTTGAAAGAGTGGCCAGGGCTCTTAACCACTGAATCATTGCTTCAGCCCCTAAATTCAAGATTTGTAATGCATTAATGCAGTAGATGTTGGCCTCCTTGGGGTTTTGGATTATAACCTTAAGTAATTTTTCATCTCCAGCTGGAATCCTTGAATATTGCTAGGAAATGGGTGAAGGGTTGAGTTATAATGATTTAGGAGTCCAGTGGTATGAATCTCATGTTCACCTGCTGGTTTCTGATATTTTTTCTGTAATTAAACCTGGATTATCTATTGGGGGGAAACCCCATAGACGTTTTATACCTTGGACTAGAGTTTCAATGCTATTCTCATTTATCACAGTGCTCTGCCTATTGTCCCTAGCAACACTGCAGAGGGAGCGTGGACACAGTTCCTGCCCGGTGACAGTCAGCGCTTCTGGGCAGACCACGCAGGACTGCGGTATTAGCCAGGCTTCAGTGAGCCCAGCTGCAGCTGCGCCAGCAGTCTCCGATAAAATACATTATGTGTTCCTCCAACCATTTTCCATTTATACCAAGAAAGAACAAAAAATACTAACTAAAAAACAAAACCAAAAAACCCCCCACACAACCCCAGACCACGTATAGTCAAAGACCAGGTGCTTTTGAATGGTTCTTTATATAGAATTACTAATTTATATAGAATTACTAATTTTGTAGTTGGTAAGACATAAAATTTGGCAGACCAAATTTGGCAGATAGTTGTGTGGGAAAAGGCACTTGTGGCCAAACTTGATGACCTAAGTGTGATCCTGGGAACCTATGTGGTGAAAGAAATGACTCCGGCAAATCTCTGACCTTACACACACTGACACACACACACACACACCACATACACATACAAACAACCTGAACACTTTACATACCACACACACACACACACACCACACGTATACATGTCTTCACACACATATGCACAGACATAGTTGAACCATTAACTGAGGTATAAATCTTCAAGAAATTTAACCTTTTCCGCAGAATGCTCTACTTATTTAACAGTAGCAAAATGTATTTTGTCAAAAAATATCTGAAAGAAAAAAATTCTCTGAAAATGTCCAAAGTTCAAAATGATGCCTTCTATATTTTAACTATCTGGAGGCAATGTAGATTTCAGTATTATTGTGTATAACTGAAGCCAAAGTTGGGGTGAAGAGACCAAATTTAAGTGGCCCAAAGTGAATGGAAGTCATTGGGGTACCCTGTAAGTGCACACAGATAGACGCAAGGGCTTACCAAAGTCACAGGCTAAGTGACGGAGATGCTAAGAAACTGAGGATACCATTGAGCAATGACCACCGAGTTCCTGTCATCTTTTGTTGTGGTTTTTACACCTGACCACCATCTGACGTTCAGGTCCCAGTTTCTTCAGTATTGACTGTTTTAAGAAGTAGTTCTATCTTCTCCAGGCCTGGTTTATTCTCATTTAGCAAAGACAGAAGATTTGTTTCATGGAGAAAATCTCCCACTTATATTTCACTTATATGAAGAAAATGGTCCCAGCATTATTGGATATTCCCACCCTTGAAGTTCAATTCTTACCTATTCTTGATTTATTTGAGGAGGCTGAGATACACTGGCCAGTTCATAACTGACCCCCAAATATGAGCCAGTCAGCAAGGCCTGAAAAATACAGCCTCTGAGTGGGAGGATTTGGGGCTACTGTAACTTATGTAAATGAAGAGAGACCAAGTGTAGGTAGTGTTCATCACTGATCAACAGACCAGACTCCAACTGTGAAGAACACAAATTGAACTGAGTACCCCCACTGGGCTCTGTTTGGGTGAAGGGTGTAGAAGCCACAGAACTTGTACACAGCTGTGTCGCCACAGTGGTTAACCTACCATGGGGGAATTGATATGCGGTGGGCAACATTAGTCACCATGGGAAATAGTTTAGCCATTTCTGGGGGGAATTTGTTGTAAAATAGAACTTTCTATATAATACCGCCTACTGAGTTGTTCAAAACACTTCACAGAACAAGGAACTTTCCTGCACCAGAAGCCGTGACTGCAGATCTCAACAGTGGGATGAGATATTAGATTTGCTTTAGGCTGTGCAGTTATTCAGAACCTCCTGGGACCTCTCGTTTTCAGGCCTTCCTGATTGGAACATATTTTGTGACTAGTCATGAACTGGGTGACTTGCCCGCTTACAAGGCTGCCAGCACCAGTAGCCTGTTCACGTGATTGTATAGAAACTTCTTAACTGGGCCTGATTCTGAATTTTCCCTGGCTCCTTTGTCTTTAGGTTCCTTGGAGACCCCAACACACCTCCTATACTTTGTACTTTGGGTTACCAGGATAACTATTGTGACTTCAGAGAGGGAGAAAATCATCTTCTACAATTTGAAACAGCAGTTTCCAGAAAGGCATCTCCCCTCCAAGGCGCATGACAAAAATCACTGATTGTTGTATGAGGATTACTTTGAAGGAACAGTCATATTGCAGTGTAGGTAAGAGGCAATCAGCACAATAGCAGGTTAGGATTTATGTGGTAGCTCAGAGGAAGGGAACGCAAGTTAACCCATCTTGATGATTAATCCTTTCTACCTTGGTCAAACGCAGAAACCTAGGCCGTATGAATCAGGACAGTACCAAGAAACCCAGAGCATAGTCAGAGATGCAGAACACTAGTTGACATTTTCCGGGTAGCTGCACTTGGTGCTTTGTCTCTCTTCCAGAAAGTAAATGATGAGGAGCTGATGGAGTTGGCAAATGGATTAAAAGTCGCTGTGCTATGGTCAAGTTTATTAACTCCTCTGAGCTTCAATTTGTCATCAATAAAATGAGAATTAAAATGATTCAATCTGTTGTATTGGAAATAGACTGTACATTGGCTGGCATGTGATAGCTGTCTGTCACTAAATGCCCCAAGGCACAGCAAGATCACTGACCACCGAGTGCTTTAAATCACTGATGGCTCAGCACTTTAGGTCCCTGACAGCCGGGTGCTATGCTCTCTTTGATGAAACTAGGTCTAAAATATATGTTCACCCAACACTAAAGCCAATTCCTAGAAAAATGTAAGAATTCTTTGCTAAATAGCCAGTCTGAGAACTGTGCTGGCTAGTTTTATATCAACCTGGCACAAGCTAGAGTTAACGGGAAGCAGGGGAACTCAACTGAGAAAACAGCTCCATAAGACCAGGTAAGGCATTTTCTTAGTGATTGATGTAGGGGGGCCCAGCCCATTGTGGGTGGCATGACCCCTGGGCAGGTGCTCCTGGATTCTATAAGAAAGCAGGCTGAGCAAGCAGCACCTTCCATGGCGTCTGCATCAGCTCCTGCATCCAGGATCCTGCCCTGCTTGAGTTCTTGCCCGTACTGCTTTTGATGATGAACTATTACATAGAACTTTGAGTGAAAGAAACCCTTTCCTCTCCAAGTGGCTCTTGGCCATGGTGTTTCAACGCAGTGATAGTGACCTTAATTAAGACAATAGCCAAAATTCCAGAAGCCAAGAACATCTGTGTGTTAGCTAATCTGAAAATTAGCAGATGGGATGTGTTTCTTTGACTGTTCAGATGGGCACATTGAAAGAGTGTGCTTTGTCGTATGAGAAATTACAGGCAGAACACATGTAGAGAAGTTGATCATGGAACCCTGGGCTCAGCATTTCTCCAGCCTCAACCTTTGTGAACACCTGTGCAGTCTTGGTTTGTCTGTCCCCTGACTCATTTCACTACCTACCACAGTCCCAGATTATTTTGACACGGGTCCCATATACTGTTTGTTTTGATGAATGGCACAGTTTTGTTACTGCTCTCTGTTACGTGGCGGAATCTGCTCTGCTGTGGGAACAAGTGCTGTGGGAAGAAGCCCAGGTTTCAGCATCAGATGTGCACGTGTCTGACTCTTGGACCAGCCAGGAATTAGGCACACATTATGAGAGCAAGCCTCAGCTATCTTAGACTCTAACATAGAGACAGTGCTGCCCAGAGTTATAATAATCATTTGGCAAGCACTGGACAAGCATTTAATCTTCTTTTCAATTCCAATTTCCTTTATCCTTCACAGTCATTTCTTCTTTTCTTTTTAAATACGAAATGCTTCAGGAATTTGTGTGTCTCTACCTCCAACTTTCTGTCCTGAGGTTTTGAGCTGTTCTGTTAGGAGGTACTCTACAGGAAATGAACAAGGCCTCTGCTGCTCAGGGCCTAAGACCTGGAATAACCCTGACTGTCTCAAACAAGGTGTGTGAGGTTCAGTTGCAAACAATGGATTCTTGTATCCTTAACTCTTTCCTTTTCCATTCCAGATTGAACTTGTCTTGTTTTTTTTTTTTTGCCTTGGTCTCTCACATCTATAATTAATTAATTAATGTCAGGTCTTAATTGAATCTTCAATTAAGTGAAAGTCTTTAGTAGCTTCTCATCCTGGCTTCTGAAAATTTGACTGGCCAGAATTATGTTTTTGGGAACCATGGATTGTTGGGGAGACACATCCCCTAGTCTCCTTGGGTTGCTAGGATGGCAATGTTATTTTGTTATTTTTTGAGACAGTCTCACTATATAGTCCAGGCTGGCTGCCATCTAATGGTCTTCCTGCCTCAGTGTTCCAAACTACAGATGTACAACTACAGCCATCATGGGATTAGCTACATTAACTGGTAAGTGAAGCAGAGTTAGGAGTGATGGGCAAGAAGAAGGAAAGTAGGGCTGGGCAAGCTGAGGTTGCAATGCAACAGCACCACCATATTCAATGTATCTCCTAGAATGGCTAACACACTCTGGGTGGGAGGCAGATGCTGACCAGGTGGAGAAAGGAAGATATTTGTGTGGAAAATGGACGAGGGAATTCTACAGTTGGGTCAGATTTGCTAAGCACTTTGAGTAGGCTGAGGTTGGGCAGGTTTGACCTGGACAACCTCTCCAGAGGTTTCAACTGGGTTTCCTGGTCGCCCTAGCACCCTTTCTGCGTATTCAGCTCCTGTTGTCTACATATGATAATGAAGGAATCCTTGTAAGGGCTGGACTATGTACCCACGTGTTGCACTTCCTGTTGACTTTAGCTGCCTGACAGCATTTAGGACAGTTTCCCATCATAAAGGACTGCCTCTTACGAATCACAGCACAGACAGTGGTCTCTTCTTTCCCCTAGATCCACTAACAGCTGAGAGTTTTACAGGATGCAATCCACAGAAACACCCTCTTCTCTAGAGCTCCTGAATTTGCGAAAGCTTTTTTCCACTGCCTTCCCCAAAGATTGCATTCACGTAGTACTGCTTTCTCATTCTGGTTCCCGCCCCTGTCTCCCTTGTATCCATTTGTTCTGCAAGAACAAGCTTAGCAATTTGTCACATAGCCAGGTTGACTTATTTTTTGTTTTTTACTGTTTTCCCTGAACAATGTGCTGGTGTAGATTTGGTCTTTACTCCTTAGGAAATGGAGGCAAAGAAAGATACCAAGCAAAAACTATGCATATGGTTCTATTAATAGGTCAGCGAGGAGGCTTCCGTTTTCCCAATGATGCCATTCTACCTACGCACATGGCCTCCTCTGCATCCTCATCCCCTCTTACTTGAGTTTTCCAACAAGGATGATGTTTTCTGACTGTCAGCTTCAATGACACTTCAGCACTTTTCACTGCGCCTGCCCCGCATCCTCGTATGTTGCCTGCTGTTGTTTTTTTCTGCTCCAGTTACAGGAACAGTTTCTCGTGCATTGCTACCTTACTATCACTGTTGGTAACTACCCATCTTAAGCTGCTGTGTACCCGGTATCCCCCATATTCCATATTTATTCCTCACAAAAGATCCTAAGGGTAAACATATGAATATTTTGCAAATAAATACATTAAGGCTCAGAAAGTTTTAGTAACGTTTCCAGCATAAATCCTTTTCTTACTTTTCTGAAACTCCAAAGCCCACCTCCAGTGACATACTTCTTCCAATAAGGCCACACCTAATCCCTGTCAAGTAACACTACTCCCTTATGACTACACATTTAAATATACAAGTCTATACTGGCCATTCCTATTCAAATAAACACAACCATCATGACAGGAAGCATGGTGGCAGGCAGGCAGGCAAGCATCTTGCTAGAGCAGTAGCTGAGAGCTTAAATCTGACCCACTCAAAGGAAGCAGAAAAGACTGGGTCTTGCATGGACGTTTGAAACCTCAAAGCCTATTCCCAGTGACACACCTCCTCCATCAAGGCCACACCTTCTCCACCAAGGCCATACCTCATAATCGTTTTAAAATATTTCTACCAGCTGGGACCAAGGATTCAAATATATAATCCCATGGAGGTGGTTTTTGATGTAGAGGAAGCTCAATGTCATAGAATTGATGTTATAAAGGATTTACTAATAGATTTGCTTAGGAAGCATTAAATCACACAAAGTAGAATTTAATTAAAGGAGCTCTATCCCTAAGTACCCCAAAGATACGTAGTGTACTAACCAGACCATTTGGAGATAAGTAAAATTTAGAATGCTAGAATAGGATGTTAGTATGTAAACATTTAGTCACCAGAATTAACTAGCTATCAGACCCATTCTCAAAGGCATACCACTAATGCAGTGGTTCTCAATCTCTGGGTCCTGACCCCATGGTGGGGGGTTGAATGACCCCTTACAAGGATCACCGAAGATCATCAGAAAACACAAATAGTTACATCATGTTTCATACACTAAGGAAATTACAGTTGTGAAGTATCAATGAAGATAACTTTATGGTTTGGAGTCACCGCAATATGAAAAACTGTATTAAAGGGTCACAATATTAGGAAGGTTGAGAATCACTGTTCTAATGAGTAATTTGGGCCTGGGGGGGCAGGGAATCACAGGGTCACAACCATAATTAAGTCCCTTGTGCTCTTATAAGGAAAGATAGGATTTAGCCAGATAGGCAAGAGGAGACTGGGTAGCAATTACTTAGAGAGAGAGAGAGACAGAGAGAGAGAGAGAGAGAGAGAGAGAGAGAGAGAGAGAGAGAGAGAGAGAGAGAGAGAGAAAGAGAGAGAGAGCGCAAGCAATGCTGGTGTGCTTAAAATAATTTTGGCAGTATATAATATCTTTTCTGTGTAAATCTCCTTTTTGCTTAAGTAGTCAGACTTACAGTCTCCTGACTCTTTAAATTGTTCAAAGTGTAACCTGGGGCCGGAACCCAAAAGAGACTTAAGTATCTCAGTGTGAAATGCATAAACCTGAAATGTTTATATTGTATTATATATATATATATATATATTAATAAAATCTTCTGTTTAACACTGGCTCTTCTTTTGACTTTAGCCCTAGTGGGCCCGGTGCTGTAGTACAGAGATTTCCTTACCTCTGTGTGGAGAGTGACTTCTCACTGAGAGAGAATACTTGTTCTATAGCATTCTCACTTGGACCAAGACACTCCCTAAATGGTGGCAGAATTGAGAGTCTAGAAAGACAGAGCTGCCCTGAAAAGTAAAAACATACAGATTCTTAGGTCTTTCCAAAGACAACTCTAATTTGTGGGTTTGGGGTGAGAATCAAGAAATATGTACAATATTAAAGAGTTCATTGAATTAGAATCAAGTGGTTCATAGAACAGTCTTTTGGGAACTATGCAGTATACCGTTAATTTTTAAATGAATTTTTATTTTTATTTTATGTGCATTGGTGTTTTATGTGTGTGTGTGTTTATGTGAAGGTGTCAGATTCAATGGAACTGGAGTTCCCGACAGTTGTGAGCTGTCATGTGGGTGCTAAGACTTGAACCTGGATCTTCTGGAAGAGCAGCCAGATTTTGTTAACTGCTGAGCCATCTCTCCAGCCCCCTATACCATTCTTTAAAAAAAATGTTTTTGAGATTGCAATATTCATCATTTTCTTCTTCTCTTTCCTACTTTTGAACCCTCCCACGTACCTCCTCAAATTCATGGACTCTCTTCTTTAATCATTGATATATATGTTAATTTTTAACATATAAATATAACCTGCTCAGTCTGTATAATGTATAATGGTACTACATGTTTTCAGAACTGGACCTAGAACACAAGCTTTCTTTGCTGGCAAAATAAAATAAAATAAAATAAAAATCCAGCATAAGAGGTTTGGTAGTAGGCAAGATACCCCTCTTAGACTGCTAATTTTTGGATGGCCCTATTCCTTAAGAACTTGGAGGCTTGGAGACTTACTTTTCTCCTAAGAAGTAGATATGTAGAAAGTGATGCTTTTCATATAAATATAAAACTTCATCAGATATGTATTTGAATTGTCAAAACAGGTAGCTGTATTCCAGGTAGGTGGATAGATGGCTAAAATTGCACAATGATCATTCTAGAAAGGGGGACTGAACCTCTGTCTGCTGAGTCAGTGGCAAACGTGGGTTAGGATTAATTTCTGACTATTCATCTTCCACTTAGTTTAATGTCAGGATCCATCACATGCCCCTGAATCGTGGACAGTCTGGAGTCTTGGCACAGATGCCTGCTCTTGGGTGAGAACTTCCTTTGTCATTGCTGAGAGTCCTGTCTTCACTGTCAGAGGCTGAACTGACTCTTGAATCTTGGCAGTTGCTCTACTTAACACACTCAGTTGCTGAGGCTTGTAGAAATAAATGACTAAAAATAACTTACAAAACAAAACGACAACACCTTTTTCCTAGATTGGTTTTAGTTGGCTCATGAATTCCTAAAGATCGACGTTGAGATTTTGTTTATCATTTAGTAGTGAGTCTCCATAATGCCTTTGTTGCTCAAAGATATTTAGAGACCTAGAGATCTTAGGGTGGCAGCTTCTAGTGACAGAGCCAAGGAACAATTCCCTACACTGCAGAAAGACTCATGAGCTTTGCTTTGGTTGGATTTGCTCTAGATGGAAGGTAGTTTGTACCAGCACAAAACCTTAATGGTGCAAATTAGCTCTGCACTATGAGGGAGATGTGGTTCCTGGTGAGGAAGGAGGCACTGGAACAGGAGATGAGGATGGAGATCTTGACTTACACCTCCCACCCCAGATGGAAAACCAAGTGAATTAGTGTAATATGTCTAAGAAACTCAGGTAATTATGGATTATTGCCATGGCCATTGTTCTGCACTACTCAAGTTTTTAAAAGTTGCCTACCAGATATTTTCAACCCTCCTTTCTATGCCATCTCTTGCCTTTTTAATTTGTAAAGGACGCACTGGATGGGGTCCTCTTCTAGCTCTGACTTCTTGTGTCCATTGTCACACCCCTGCTGCTAGATCCGGCCATGAACCAGCTTAGTACCCTAAGGAAACCAAAGTGAGCTCTTGTACCCCCTCTCTGGGCAACCCATTTGTGACATCAGCCTTGTCCAGTTGATATGTTCTGGCTCAGAAGAAAAAAGATACACCGGACTAGACTCTTCATCTCTGAATTCTGCCAAAGTCTTAAAATTCTCTGGCCCAAACAGATCCTATTTACTAGAAACACACTGAATTCTGGGACATCAGGATTGCTTTGAAGTTCCTCTTTCTAAGAGAGGTTCTTTTATACATCACCCCAGCTCATACTGGGTCCTTGCTGTTTTTCAAAACAAGCCTACAAAAGGATTTTTCTTAATAAGTCACATGCGCCATGAAGTTGAAAGGTTGCCGTTTGGTCTAAAACCATTTTGTCTGTGAAAACTACCTGTGGGAGGCAGAAGGAGAGGTGTTCAGAGAGGACTAAACACAGCTGGCTTCAATATTAGATGTTTGCTCTTTCATGTGGTACCTGCCTTTGGAGTGACAAAGATGAAGAATGCTAGGAAAAGCCTGGGACATGTGGCCATCCAACCTGGGAAGGTAGCTTCAGGGACTTTGTGGTAAGATCCTTTCCCCCCTGTCAGCACTCTTGGTTTTGGCTAATTGTGAAAGTTCCTCTTTTGTGGAAGGATTTACATCTTTGCTTTGTAAAACTCATCCTGAATTTAAGCTGCAACTATAAAAAGTCCCTAGCAAACGAGAAGCGGACTTTCTAATCTAAGTTATGGGAAAGTGGACTTTTCATTTCTATTTACAGCCATGTGAATTTTTGTAATGCATTAGTAATTCTAGTGAAAAAACAGTTTAATAGAGATGATTCCCTTAAAGGATTATGATCTGTAAAAACACCCGTTTCTGCCCTGATGCACCACTTTCACATCATGTGAAAAGTTAAAACAATTTTGGAATTGGAAATGAGGTCACTTATGATGCAGCAATTTTTATATAAACTTTCAGGAAAACAAACCAGAAGAAATTCATTAAATTTATGACCTAGTTGGAGTCTGGTTATTTATAGCCAAATACATTAATTTTAGCCAAACTTTACTATGCTTATTCTAAGGCAATTTCACCATTTAAATATTCCTTTAATATTCTCGTTCCTCATTCTCATATTCTGGTGTGACTCAGCATTGAAGCTATACCTGGGGATGAGAGGTGATGCTCTGCCCATCACCACCCACAGTCCTAACTCTTGGTAACCAGTGTGAGAGGAGATGCTCTGCCCATCACCACCCACAGTCCTAACTCTTGGTACTCAGTGATGAGAGGTGATTCTCTGCTTATCACCACCCACAATCCTAACTCTTGGTACCCAGTGATGCGAGGAGATACTTTGCTCATCATCACCCACCATTCTAACTCTTGGTACCCAGTGATGAGTGGTGGTTCTCTGCCCATCATCACCCACAGTCCTAAGTCTTGGATCTTCTTTCCCACTTCATGTTCTCTTCCTGGCTGTCCTCATTCATTCTCTCCATGTTTCAAACTTGATGAACTTGAGATGTATTTATTCTTCACCAGCCTCATTCCTGCATCTTAAACTTGGATTTGCATCAGTTGCCTCACCATCAGCTCAATGCCGTACACCAGCCCTGTGTTCCCCCATATTGTCTCCCAGTGCTGGAGAGCCTAGGAGCCTCTGTGGGCACAGGGGCTCTTCTTTTCTTAAGTGCTGTGATGATAATTCTGCCTTGCAGACTCAGCTCCGGCTCCGGCCTTCTCCAGTCTAATGGTCATTGCCCTAGGTCTTCCCCTGCACTTGGGCAATAACTTTCTATTTGGTGTCCTTGCTTTCTGTTTGGCTTCCTGGAAATCAGCCTTCTCCTCCTCCCCAGATTCATCTTCCTGAAGCATATTTCAGATGTACTGACTTTGATGTCTTCATGGTTTCTATGATTCCACAAAAGCATGGGATGGAGTAGGAATTCTTTAACAAGGTATTTAAGGCCCTGGTGACCTGGCTTTCTGCTCTTTTCTTTGTCATCTTTACAGCCTTAAATCTCTGATATTACCTATTAATCTATGTCATTTCTCACCACCGGATCCTCCACTGATCGTTCTAGCTGCTTAGAATATATTTTCACTTTTCTTGATGAACTTCTTTTTAAATTACTTTTTTTCTTTTCATGTACGTGTATATATGCCTCCATAGATGTATACATGTGGGCACATGTGTAAGTGCATGTGCTCATTCATAGATGTTGACGTCTGAGGTTGATGTCTAGGATCTTCCACCATTACTATTCCTTCCACTTTATCCTTGGAGGCAGAGTCAATCAAATCCAGAGCTCACCTTACCAATGTGGCTAGTCTCACAGACCAGCCTTCTGAAGCTGGAATTACAAGCAAGCATTTGCATGCCATTGCTTTAACCATAGAATCATCGCCTCAGCTCTCTTTTTAATTTTCAAAGACCTGACTAATATCACTAGAGCCAGGACAGCCTGATCCCCTCATTCCTCCCCACCAATACTTCTCCTACCTGGAAACTAGGTAATCATTTACTGCTTTGTGCTGGTTCTATACTGTGTGCTCCGCTTATACCATAGTATGTTTAACTTTTATCATTTTTATGTTTATATTTTTTGGTGCTTGTTTGTTTGTATGTTTACTGGTCTCTTTTCTATACTGAATTATTATCCGTCTGAGCTTGAGGGGTTTGTCTAATTTGTTTTTCCATCTCAAGCACTCACCACACAGGGCCTTCTAAGAAGTAAGTACAGTTGTGTGGTAGTTTGAATGTAATTGCCCCCCATAGTCTCACAGGGAATGACACTATTAGGTGGTGTGGCTTTGATGGAGTAGACATGGCCTTGTTGGAGGAAGTGTGTCACTGTAAAAGTGGGCTTTGAGACTTTCTCTGGTCAGGAAACCAGCCAGTGTGTCAATTGACTTCCTGTTGCCCGCAAACCAAGATGTAGCCAGCACCACTTCTTCCTGCTCACTGCCATCCTCTCTGCCATGATGATAATGGACTAAATCTCCGAAACTCTAAGCAAGCCCCCTCAATTAAATGTTTTCCTTATAAAAGTTGAATGGTCATGGTGTCTCTTCACAGCAATAAAAGCCCTAACCAAGACAGAAGTTATTAGCAAGGACTAGGGTACTGTTCTAATAGGTCTGATCATTTATTTGTTTGGAGGAATTTGGACTTTGGTACTTTGGGTATAAAAGTACTAGAATGCTTTAAGCATTGCTTAATGGGCCATATAAGTAGGAACATAGAAGAAAGAAATGCTAACAGTTATTTGAATTGTTGGGGGCTCACTCAAGAGGTTTCAGAGGGGAAGAATTTAGTAGGTTGTCCAGAGATCATTCTTCTGATGCTCTGGTGAAGAAAGTGTCTGGCTGCCTTTTGTCCCTGTCCGAAGAGTCTGCCTTAGGCCAAAGTGAAGAGTTTTGGGAGTTTTAGATTAATTCTGTTGGCAAAAAAAAAAAAATCTCTAAAAGACTATAGACTGTCATGTGGATATTACTGATAACTCTAATGAAGATTTATAATGAAAAGTAGCAAACTGAGGAGGGCAAAATTTACAAAATAAAATTTGTGGAGAAAAAGAACACCAGAAAGTAGAATGGAGTGAAACCCTGTGTTCATGGAGGATTAAGAAATGGAATAAAAGAGTGGTGACCTCAGGGCGAGATCCCACTCAGCTAAGCTTCCAACTTGTGAAAAGGAAGAAAAGCTTAGAGCTGTGGTGGGGCACACTTTCAGTCCCAGCACTAAGAAGGCAGAGGCTGGCAGAACTCTGAGTTTGAGGCCAGCCTGATCTGCAGAGCAATTTTCAGGACAGCCAAGCATAGGCAGTGAAGGACAGAAAGCTGGTGAAGACGTAATTGAGCAGGGGGGCCATGTTCCTGCCCCAGTAAACAGCAGAATTTGGTCGTTTTGGCCCCAGGGTTCTGGCTTTAGAGTTAAGAATTAGAAGAAACAGGTTATATAATTTGCCTCTGTGCCTAAAGAAAGCCGCTGAGGCCAGGCATGTGTCAGGGGTGTCCCCGAATGGAGACCTAATAGAAAGACCCTTGCATGAAGCTGTGAAGGTCAAGCTTGGATTGCCTTGGAGAACCCAAGATGTTAGAGATGCCAGAGTTGAGGAGGGCTGCTGACAGGGAGTGGAACCAGCCTGAGAGAAAGAAGTGTGTTGCAGTCAACAAAGCTGAACAGAGTTAAAGATCTGAATAGCTCTTCCACATTAGACATGAAGATGGGGTTTGCCCAGCTGGTTTTCAGTCTTACCCAGTATTTCCTCACTGTACTCCTGTCCCTGTGTTTTGGAACAGTAATGTATATCCTGTGCCATTATACCTTGAAAGTATGTAAATTTTTAAATTTTGACTTTATAGGGATTTTAGTTAAGAGATTGTATGAATTTCAGAAGAGACTTTGAACTTGTAAACATTATTGAGATGTGATAGACTATGGAGATTTTTGAAGTTGGACTAAATGTATTTTGTTTGATGATACTGCTACAAGCTTATGGAAGCCAGGGAATGAATGTAATTGGCTCCCATAATGTCATAGGGAGTGACACTATTAGGTGCTGTGGCTTTGTTGGAGGATGTGTGTCACTGAGGGGGCGGGCTTTAAGGTTTCCTATGCTCAGGATACCATCTAGTGTGTCAGTCAACTTCCTCTTGTCTGCAAGACAGGGTGTAGGCAGCTTCACAGCTGCCTGCACGCTGCCATGCTTTCTGTCAGGATGATAATGGACTGACACTCTGAAACTCTAAGTGAGCGAGCGACCTCAGATAAATGTTTTCCTTATAAGAGGTGCCTTGGTCATGGTGTCTCTTCACAGCAATAACAACTCTAACTAAGACAAGTTGTTAGGGTGTTTGTCAAATGAATGCACCAGTCAGTGTTCTGCTTCTCTAAGTGTCCGTTAACAAACAAATTAGAAATGATAAGGAATAAGCTCTAGTTTGCTTCTTCTGGTTATGCAGTACTGCCGTTCTCTGGTGGCACCTTCTCATAAGCACTGGTCTCCATGTTCACACCAGTCTGACTAAGCCTGTGGAGAGAATGGGTTGCGGTGGATGTTCATACCAGTCTGTCTAAGCCGGGGGGGGGGGGGGGGGGAGATGGGTTGGTGTGGATGTTCACACCAGTCTGTCTAAACCTGGGGAGGGGATGGGTTGGTGTGGATGTTCACACCAGTCTGTCTAAGCCTGGGGAGGGGATGGGTTCGGTGGATGTTCACACCAGTCTGTCTAAGCCTGGGGAGGGGATGGGTTCGGTGGATGTTCACACCAGTCTGTCTAAGCCTAGGGTAGGGATGGGTTGTGGTGGATGTTCACACCAGTCTGTCTAAGCCTGGGGAGGGGATGGGTTAGTGTGGATGTTCACACCAGTCTGTCTAAGCCTGGGGAGGGGATGGGTTAGTGTGGATGTTCACACCAGTCTGTCTAAGCCTAGGGAGGGGATAAGTTGTAGTGGATGTTCACACCAGTCTGTCTAAGCCTGGGGAGGGGATAAGTTGTAGTGGATGTTCACACCAGTCTGTCTAAGCCTGGGGAGGGGATGGGTTGTGATGGATGTTCACACCAGTCTGTCTAAGCCTGGGGAGGGGATGGGTTAGTGTGGATGTTCACACCAGTCTGTCTAAGCCTGGGGAGGGGATGGGTTAGTGTGGATGTTCACACCAGTCTGTCTAAGCCTGGGGAGGGGATAAGTTGTAGTGGATGTTCACACCAGTCTGTCTAAGCCTGGGGAGGGGATGGGTTGTGGTGGATGTTCACACCAGTCTGTCTAAGCCTGGGGAGGGGATGGGTTGTGGTGGATGTTCACACCAGTCTGTCTAAGCCTGGGGAGGGGATGGGTTGTGGTGGACAGGCATGAGGATGCAGGTGAGTTTATAATTTTGCATTGCCTACCTCTTGCCTTTCAAATGGTCTCCAATTATAAAAAGCTACCAGGTTGAAAGGGGGATCATTGCTTCTGGATTGTAGATTGTTTAGCTTAACCCGGGGCCAGAGCATTTGTCCTTTGTAAAGACACCCATAATGCTCAAGTTCCCTCAATCTGTAGCATTAAAATTTCCTTTGGAGGCTAGGGAGGTGGCTCAGTCAACAGAGTGCTTGCCCTGAACATGCAAAGATCTGAGTTCTGTCTTTTAGAACCATAAAAGAAAGCTGGCATGGGAATGCATGCTTGTAATACCAGTCTGAGGGAAGTGGCGATGGGCAGATTCCTGACCCCAGCTGGCAATTCACCCTAGCCAAATTGACAATTCTAGACTAGTCAGACATTCCATCTCACAGGGGAAAAGGTGACTGGAACCTGAAGATTAACACTTGAAGTCATCTTCTGCCTTCCACACGCTCCTGCATATACATGAACAAATGTGCACACATGTGCACGCACACACACACTCCCTTGGAGGAAATGATACACAAAATGTCAGAATCACGTGGCTGAAGATATTATGAAACTTCACCATAACTTTCAAGAACTCTCCTGCCTTTTCTGCATATCAGACTGTCATAAGTTCCAAAGTGATAATGCTTGTTTAAAAGTTATTTTGCCCCCAAATTCTTTATCAGACCATCTACAGATATGACTGCTAACATGTATGATTGATTGGTCTAAGAAGGTGAAGGTATTATGGTATAAATATTTGTGTCTACCCCCAAATATTTTTTTTTCATTTAGACATATTCTGGCTGTCCTGGAGTTTATTTTATTTTAGATTCATTTATTTTATTTTATGTGTGTGAGTGTTTTGTTTGGTGCCCACAGGGATCTGCTAAAACTGAAATTATGGATGGTTATGAGCCATTTGTGGGTTCTGGGAACCGAACCCAGGTCCTTTGCAAGAGCGACAAGTGCTCTTAACAACCAAGCTCGCTCCCAAATTCTTATGTTGAAATCCCAATTCCTGAGGTGATGTTATTAGGAGCTAAACTTGCTACAGGGTAAAGCCTACACGCATGGGGTTAGTGTTCTAATAAGAACACTAATGTCTTCATGTTCCTCCAGAGATTCTAGTCAGTTCTGAACCCTTGGCTAGGACTGGTGGTTGTAGGCCTCGATCTTAAATTTGGCTAGAGAAACATTCTTAACCCTCTGAACCATTGTCTGAACCCTCCTCCCTGCTGGAGTTGTGAGAAACTTCTGTTGCTTGTATGCTGCCCACTTGGGGATGATTTGTTGTCACAGCCTGGAGGCACTAAAACAGGAGGGTCTTTTTAGCTTAAACAACTGTTTTAGTGATTTAAATAAAGATTCTGTTCCTATGAATGTTAATTTAGCAATTCTAATTTATGTGATATAGGATCAGGAGTTTCATATATGTATGTGTATATATAATGTATATGTGTATGTGCATTTATATACGTGTGTATGTATATATATATGAGTGTATGTATATGTATATATGTGTATAGATATGCATATGTGTGTAGGTATATGTGTATATGCATTTCATGTCACAATAGTCTACGGTTAGATGTTATATATGTGGTTTTATTAAATTTAACCACTGCTTCCCCTCAGATTGCCTTAGAATCACTCACCCTAGCTGGCGTGAATGAGTGAATGTCGCTGGGGCAGTACTGTCTCAGTCTGTAGCCCGGGAGCTGACCCCAAGCGAAGGCAGGTAACCCACATAGGAAACCAAATTTAAGATCAAGGCCTGCAACCATTGAGCCGTAAGCCCAGGTAAGGAACTGACTATGGTCTCTGGGATACAAAGACATTATTCAGTTTCCTCTGAAAATTTGGACTCTGTCTTTTCTGAAGATTTTTAAGAAGTGCATTTGAAATTTGGACGGCTTGCAGTGGAAGTTGCATGTGACCACCTCCAGACTTGAGGCAGTTATTTTTGTGAAAGTCTATTTTGACCAAAGGAAATCCTGTTTCACCAGCAGCACGGGCAGTAGCCCCGAGATGCAGTCTCAGGAGTGTTGTGAGGATACAGGCTCTCTTTAATCTCAGATTAAAAATATTTGATGTTTACAAGGTGTATTAGTGTAATTGGAATGTGTCTGCCTGTCTGCCTGCCTTCCTTCCATGATAGGACCTCATAATTAAAGAGCATCGTCTTCATGTGGCTGCCTGCTTATCCTTTCATGGCTTCTTGTGAGCAGTTATGGTCAAGACCGTTACCCTGGGCCCTTGGAAAGCTCATTCAGGCAGACACAGCTGTAACCAGAACAAAGGAAGAGGCCACATTCCCCTTACAATCCTGCCTAGTGCTCTGGGCAAAGTGGGAAATGAGACAAGTAAAACAGTGCAGAAGAGGCGCCTGGTGTCCCCAAGCCACTGCTGTGTGTGCGTGTGTGCGTGCGTGTGTGTGTGTGTGTGTGTGTGTGTGTGTGTGTGTGTGTGCGCACGTTGTGGGGATCATGACTTTAAATATGTACACAGGACAAATATGAATACATGTGTGTGTGTGCACATATGTCTCTGTGTGTGTATATATGTGCCTGTATACACGCATATCTATGTGAAAGCAAAGAAGTTATTTCTTCTTCCTTCCTGTTTTGAAAAAGAAATAGCCATTTAAATCTCTTTGTATAGATCTACTTCTATGTTATTTCTGAACACACAAGCACATCAAATATCAAATGGGAAGGGGATGTAATGTCTTATGGAATCTCTGGATAAGTCCTCTAGGAGTTCAAAGATAAAACCCATCAGTAAGACAAAAGTAGCAAAATTTAAATATGGGGTAAAATTCTTCACTCAGGTAATAGCAATATCATACTTTACAAAAACAAAACGAAACAACAGCAAGAAAACCAGCAGAAAGGGCTGAGCTGAGATGGCCAGACCCAGCGTGCTCTGGCCTCGTTGTTCTGGGGATGCTAAAGTTTTATGAAAGTCTACTAGAGAAGAGGGCCAGAAAGTTTGTGGTCTTTAATTTTTTTAATCACTTCAGCCCTGAGAACAGATCTGTATGCATGGTTTATGGAACTGAAACAGATCAAAATAACTTGTCAGCTGATCCCTCCTCGTCACTCGGTGGAGGGCTCAGGAGAACGAGGTTCCTGACGATTAGACAGCATCTTCTGTCTGAACATTGTTTTTAACGGTCGCAGATCTGGAGCGTGTCACATGAACAGTGTTGTGATTCATTTGGGTGATACTTTCTTTACTGGAATGAAAAGATTTCTTCTCATATAGGTATTGAAAAAAGACTCTGCTCTTATTTTGAACTTCTAATTGATTCAGCCTTACAAACAAGACCAGCTCCCACCACGATGTTTTCCCAGTCTGCTGCCTGGGAGGAAGAGCCATACTACAGGAAATAGGTGATCGTGAGGACTAAACAAACGGTGTTTCCTTAGGGGCAACTCACCCTGTCCCTAGATACTCACTACTTCAGGCTTCTAGTTCTTTGGGTGTGTTCAGATCACTGGTTCTTGAATAGGATGCAGGAAGGCTCCTATCTCTTAGGAATGTTTTCAAAGCTTTATGAATTTGCTTCACACAGTTAGATCAAGTTATGAGCAATCTTTGTTGCATTAATAAGAGAGGTGAAAGACCCAGCAACGCTGCCTTGATTATAGATATCCAAGAGCACGACAAACTCTCTTTGATTTAGGGTTATTTATTTATTTGATTCTCATTGTTCTCTACTGCATAGCACAAACAAATAGACAGAAAACCCCAACACTTTTATTTCTTTCGGTGTTGAGCCTGTTGTAATATCCATCACATGATCAGAAACCAAGAGAACTCAGATTCCTTGGTGATATTTGGTGTCCGTAAAAATATGAAAAAAAAAACAAAGAAGAAAATGCTGAAAAGTCAAGGAATTATAGGTCTTTGTTGTTCTGTTCTTTGTACCTTGTTTCCTTTTCATTATTTTTCTCCTAAAGATGTGTGGCACTGTGTTACATCAGGGTGAAGTGTAAGACAATGTCAAGATCCGACTTCAGGCTTCTAGTTGCAGGACACGCTGTGAAGAACATTCAGCAAATTCATGATTGAGTTGCTACTTTTTTGTTGAAAGAGAGTGCTGCAACCCCCCTCTAAGAAGTGAGGTTTCTTTGACTAATTGAGGCCTTAAGAAAAGTTACAACACATTGTCTAAGCATCCACAAGACTCTCTGCACGCAAACGCTCTGTTGACGTCAGCAGATCTTGTGTGAAGTTCTTTTTTTCTCCTATCCCTGGGAACTAGGTGAGGGGGTGGGGGGTCTGAAGCATATGGATTGGTCCTGGGTGCTAGGGGTGAGTCGACAATGACGCCATTTGGAATGGTAAAAGTGTTCTAATAAAGTTGAGGTTTCTATTATTTTCCTATAGGGCGAGGAAAAAAATGTGCTCAGGATGACATTTATTCCAGGAACTTTTAAAATCCTCCAGTTACATTCGATAAACCGACGGCTGTTTTATGGTTTATGAGAACTGGCCAGTGTTAGAAGATTCGGCAACTGGTTGTGGAAAACTCTAACGGAGCTGAATTCACTAGCATCTCTGAGGCTGATCTGTGAGCGGAGGTAACATGTTTCTTATGAGTTATGCTTCAGTATAGCCAATGGCATGTTCATAAGCATCTACATCTTAAGATACAGTGTTTTCAGGGCTAGTGGGATGCGTTGGTGGGCTAAATGGCTTGCCAACTAACCTGACAACCTGAGTAACTTCATGGACCCATGGTGTTAGGGAGAGCCGTGACCCTGACCGCGCACAAATGCTGTGGTACACACACAGACACACACACAGACACACACACAGACACACAGACACACACACACACACACACACACTAAAAATAGTTTAAGAAAAATCTGTGGGCCTAAACATTTTTGGTTTGTTTGTTTGATCACTTTTCTTTAGTGTTTCTCAATCTGTCACCTTTCTCATGAAGGACATGAATTCACCTCTACGACTTGCAGTCCTGCTAACACTGAGCAATGGGATCATCTTTTGCAGTAACTACAATTATTCAGCTTGGTTGGCAGCTTTTCCCTGCCTGTGTGTCAGCTTGGTGGAGACAGCAATACATTTAACCTGGCGGAGAAGATAAGGCACGGACACAAAACGTTTACGAGAACAGCTGCTCTTTGATATGGTTTGAAGTCTCATCTAATTGCAGTTTATAGAAAAGGGGATTGGTGGTTCTCTGTAGGTGAAGAACAAAGCTTTATAGAAGAGAAAGAATTTGTAGTGGGTTTTGAAGACAGGGATAAAATGTAGAAAATATGGAGACAACAGAAGGTGGGAAATTTTGCAGTTCATTTTGGGTTTCCTGAGGGGTCAGTCATGGAGTCATGTGTAACGTCAGTTTCAGATTGAGCTAGATCTTCTTAGAGAACAGACATGTGCCTGTGAATTCTTATTAGACCGTGTGGCCTTTATTTATAGCTCCCATTTGATTGTGCTCAGTAGATTGTTACTAATAACGATAAATTCTGTGGGTTCAGAAACACCCTACGAAGAACATTTTATGTGTTTTTAGTTCTTCAGCTAATTGGAAGGGGAAACTGAACAACAAAAAAAAAGAGTAACCAAATATTGTGAAACCCCCAAATTTCTGTGCTTCGGCCAGGTGTCTGGTAAATCTTATCCATTCTAATCATTTTTAGCTTTATTTAAATTAAGTAACACGAGGGCTTTTCTTTTCCTTATTATTCAATTTGACAGAGTATAGTTTTAGATAGTAGATCAAGTATTGAGTAGTTGTTGCATAGTTACTCTGCGGTTGGAATTTTATCATAGATGTGGAGAGTAAGTTCTCCTTATAGAGGTTAAACTGACAACAAAGCTAAAGACTGCACTCATTGAAGAGGTGGAAAAGGGCGCTCTGTATGAGTGCTGTTAGCAGTTGTCAGGAACCAAGAAAAAGACACCTGGGAAAGCTGGAGATTTAGACGGACAGTGAGGAGCCGCAAAGGCCCGACAGGTGACGGGAAAGGTAGTTGCAAAACCCTGAGGGTGCAGAGCGGAGTGAGGAAGTGAGAGGATTGGAGCTGATAGTGTTTCCAAACAGTTCTCACTTTGCTTCTTTATGTGTGCACCAAGAGCCACGGAATACTTTAATGTAATATCCAAAGTATTCTTCCGTACTGTGCACAGCTCTTCTCACATGGGCCCTACACACGTTTTCTACACACATGTGTCCCACACACGTTTTCTACACACATGTGTCCCACACACGTTTTCTACACACATGTGTCCTACACACGTTTTCTACCACACGTTTTCTACACACATGTGTCCTACACACGTTTTCTACCACACGTTTTCTACACACATGTGTCCTACACACGTTTTCTACACACATGTGTCCTACACACGTTTTCTACACATATGTGTCCTACACACGTTTTCTACA
This sequence comes from Microtus pennsylvanicus, assembly GCF_037038515.1. Classification (NCBI taxonomy): domain Eukaryota; kingdom Metazoa; phylum Chordata; class Mammalia; order Rodentia; family Cricetidae; genus Microtus; species Microtus pennsylvanicus. The sequence continues at coordinate 162,824,753 of NC_134579.1, read as the reverse complement.
CATATGTGTCCTACACACGTTTTCTACACATATGTGTCCTACACACGTTTTCTACACATATGTGTCCTACACACGTTTTCTACACATATGTGTCCTACACACGTTTTCTACACATATGTGTCCTACACACGTTTTCTACACACATGTGTCCTACACACGTTTTCTACACACATGTGTCCTACACACGTTTTCTACACACATGTGTCCTACACACGTTTTCTACACACATGTGTCCTACACACGTTTTCTACACACATGTGTCCTACACACGTTTTCTACACACATGTGTCCTACACACGTTTTCTACACATATGTGTCCTACACACGTTTTCTACACACATGTGTCCTACACACGTTTTCTACACACATGTGTCCTACACACGTTTTCTACACACATGTGTCCTACACACGTTTTCTACACACATGTGTCCTACACACGTTTTCTACACACATGTGTCCTACACACGTTTTCTACACACATGTGTCCCACACACGTTTTCTACACACATGTGTCCTACACACGTTTTCTACACACATGTGTCCTACACACGTTTTCTACACACATGTGTCCTACACACGTTTTCTACCACACGTTTTCTACACACATGTGTCCTACACACGTTTTCTACCACACGTTTTCTACACACATGTGTCCTACACACGTTTTCTACCACACGTTTTCTACACACATGTGTCCTACACACGTTTTCTACCACACGTTTTCTACACACATGTGTCCCACACACGTTTTCTACACACATGTGTCCTACACACGTTTTCTACCACACGTTTTCTACACACATGTGTCCCACACACGTTTTCTACACACATGTGTCCTACACACGTTTTCTACCACACGTTTTCTACACACATGTGTCCTACACACGTTTTCTACACATATGTGTCCTACACACGTTTTCTACACATATGTGTCCTACACACGTTTTCTACACACATGTGTCCCACACACGTTTTCTACACACATGTGTCCTACACACGTTTTCTACACACGTGTCCTTCACACGTTTTCTACACACATGTGTCCTACACACGTTTTCTACACACATGTGTCCTACACACGTTTTCTACACATATGTGTCCTACACACGTTTTCTACACATATGTGTCCTACACACGTTTTCTACACACATGTGTCCTACACACGTTTTCTACACACATGTGTCCTACACACGTTTTCTACACACATGTGTCCCACACACGTTTTCTACACACATGTGTCCCACACACGTTTTCTACACACATGTGTCCTACACACGTTTTCTACCACACGTTTTCTACACACATGTGTCCTACACACGTTTTCTACCACACGTTTTCTACACACATGTGTCCTACACACGTTTTCTACCACACGTTTTCTACACACATGTGTCCTACACACGTTTTCTACCACACGTTTTCTACACACATGTGTCCCACACACGTTTTCTACACACATGTGTCCTACACACGTTTTCTACCACACGTTTTCTACACACATGTGTCCCACACACGTTTTCTACACACATGTGTCCTACACACGTTTTCTACCACACGTTTTCTACACACATGTGTCCTACACACGTTTTCTACACATATGTGTCCTACACACGTTTTCTACACATATGTGTCCTACACACGTTTTCTACACATATGTGTCCTACACACGTTTTCTACACACATGTGTCCCACACACGTTTTCTACACACATGTGTCCTACACACGTTTTCTACACACGTGTCCTTCACACGTTTTCTACACACATGTGTCCTACACACGTTTTCTACACACATGTGTCCTACACACGTTTTCTACACATATGTGTCCTACACACGTTTTCTACACATATGTGTCCTACACACGTTTTCTACACATATGTGTCCTACACACGTTTTCTACACACATGTGTCCTACACACGTTTTCTACACACATGTGTCCTACACACGTTTTCTACACACATGTGTCCCACACACGTTTTCTACACACATGTGTCCCACACACGTTTTCTACACACATGTGTCCTACACACGTTTTCTACCACACGTTTTCTACACACATGTGTCCTACACACGTTTTCTACCACACGTTTTCTACACACATGTGTCCTACACACGTTTTCTACACACATGTGTCCTACACACGTTTTCTACCACACGTTTTCTACACACATGTGTCCCACACACGTTTTCTACCACACGTTTTCTACACACATGTGTCCTACACACGTTTTCTACACACATGTGTCCTACACACGTTTTCTACCACACGTTTTCTACACACATGTGTCCTACACACGTTTTCTACACACATGTGTCCTACACACGTTTTCTACACACATGTGTCCTACACACATGTGCATGTGAACAAGTATAAAACACCATATTCTCTTGTGTTTCTGTGTATCGAGTACTAAGAACTCAAATTTAACTGTAATGGGTGGGAAACCTTCATGATAGTTGAATTCTTTAAGATTGAAATTGACATTTTATTGGTAAATGACTAGATTTGTGATTTTATTTAAAAATCTTAGCTAGTTTAAACAAGTGAGTGGCACATTCAGAGGTTTCATAACATTCCCAAGAGAAGCCACAGCAGTCCAGGCCTTTTCCTTTTTAACAGGCCATTTGGAAGTAAAAGCTGAAAATGAAGTCTGAGAAATGCAGAAGTTCTGAAGGGAACTGGAGAATTTATTTTTAGGTTATTAGTCAGACACGCTTTCTTGGCCACCTCCAAGCCTCTTGAAATAAGTGCACATCCAGAGAAACCGTAATGAAATCCAAATTATTTCTTACAATTAATGCATATGAGATATTTACCTGTTTATGCTCATGGGTAGAGCCCAGCTATTTCTCTTAATGTTTAGATTGTTTTTATGTTTTGAGAGAATGGGGTTTCACAAATGTCAGGGCTATGTAGTTGGATGTAGGGCTTGCAGCCTAGATTCTGCATTTCTTAGATGGAGTTAAAGGCTATGCTATGCCTGCTAGAATGTTAGCCATGCCCTTAATAGAAGGGTCCAACAGAATGTAGATAACTTCTTCCCAGGGCTTTAGGCACTGATGCTTATTTTATTAAAGTAACAAATGCAGGGGTAGGGTAGGGAGGATGCTTTATAGTTTCAGTGTGGTCCAATCGTTTGGGCCATCCGTCACGTCACTAGATTGTAGAGAGGTGGCTAAGTGCAGGGACTGTGGCAGTTCTGTTATCTGAAGTCACCAGAGTGACAAGCACAGAAGGCATTCTCAGTTAACTGTTCTAAGTCTATATTGTCGTATGCCTTTCCTCATCATTCAGTAGCAGAAATCTTTCTCTGGCCTTAGGAACTTACTAAGAATCATAACTCATTGCCGTGCCATTGTTGAATGTCCATCAGAACCAACACTAATATTGAAGAGGCTCAGGAGACAGAGAACCCAATCCAACCTATCTCCCTTAAAATGTTCCCAGGAAGATGGGTTTGCCGTTATTTACGGCAGACGTGAGCCTCTGAACTTTCAGCCGCGGCCCAGAAACACCTTTGCTGTGCTCTCAACCTTTCACCCTGCTTGCTTTGCTTGCGTGACCCAAGTTATCCCCTGGGGCTTTTCTAACGAAGCCAGAAGATGTTTCTGTCATTTACTGAAGCAGGATGTTCGTTTTCCTTCCTGACTGTCGCCTTAGTATTGCTTTAAACTTTCTTTAGTATCTTAAGCATCAAATGTTTAGTTACTTAGCGTGGCTCAGCCGTGTCTTGGTACTCTGGCATTGCTAGAGTACTTAGTGGGACTCTACATGCAGAATTGCTTTGGAAGGATATTGCTTTCTGGTTTTCCCTCACTGTTAGTTCATAACAACAAAGTACTACTTGCCACAAATGGGGACAAAGGCAGCGCTGACTTTACAGGGCAGGGTTGGACTTAAAGGAGTCATGATGACAAGTCAAAATATGCTGATATTGATTTTATAGTACTATTGAAGTAGAAACATGGAAGGAAAAACTTTTGTACTCTCGTGGATCATTTGAAGGACTCTAAAAGTATTCTTCAGACCCCAGAGATGTCTAAAACCTGACGAGGAGGCTTCTTTAGAGTTCAGGGAGGCACTCTGAGGCATTCTCCCCACAGCAGACTTTACCAGGAAATCCAACAGACAGAAGCCTGTGGACCATGGCTTTCTCCACCCACATCTTCTCATTGACTTCTTATAAGGTCATCTTGGTTCATAATGCATAGTTCTTGGGCCTTGTCACATTGCAGCAGAGCCACTGCTGGTGCAAGGCTGCAGCTTCCTGGAGGCCCCAGTGAGTTCACGGGTAGCTGAAGAGGATCCAGACTTTCCACTTTTCAACCCGACTGTAAATAGGAAGCAGTTGCGATCACCGTGAGGTATTTCTGAGGCGGCCTTCTATGGTCTAATTGTGTAAGTTTTAACTCTGCACTCTTCACACCTCTACATGACAACTTTCTCAGCCTGCCTGCCTATGCTGTCACATATGATGCTGCCTGTGGGGACTCTAGGCTCACAGCTGTTTGGGTATCGTGCCCATCTAGGGCGACTCACTCAGTAATAACCATCAGCACTAGCTATCAGTTTTGTTCAATTTTTTTTTTTTGCTTTCTTGCCAACCAGGAGGCTCTGTTTCTTAGCTTGACATGTACCTAATTTTTTTTCTCTAGAGTCTTCTCTTATACTCCAATCGCTGGTGAGTCTAGATAACTCTTTTAAGAATTCTTCCTCCTTAGATGAGATGAATTCCCCCACTGCAGGAGAGTGGCCCACTGCTCTGTCAATGTTAGCAGGATTGTAATTGTGTATTAGCAAACTTCAGGATCCTAAGAACCAAATGCCCATGCCTCTCCTGATGCAGAAGTGCCCTTTGTCCCGAATTTCAGTGTTCTCTTCTGAGTAGTCATCTGCAAACCAAGAAGTCACTTGTAAGGTCTCATTCTCTTCTACTCTTCTTAAATATATTATTTTTGTTATTTTTTTTTGAGAATTTCATGCATCCATACAATGTATTTTCATTATATTCACCTAAACACCTTCCAGATCCATTCCACCCTACCTAATTCAATTTTAGGTCTTTTCTTTTTTTTAAAGCACCAGTGTCATTTTGTACTGCCCATATATTCATGAGTATGGGGTCCATCCATTGTCTCATGGTCAACCTACCAGGGACTACACCCTTAAAGAAAACTGATACCCCTTTCCGTGGAAGTCATCTGGGGACTAATGAGCCCCTCCCCGATTTCCATTCTGGCATGCTACCTGACTTAATCTTGTCCAGGCCTTTGTGCCAGCAACCACACTTATATAAGTTCATGAAATAAGTTCACGAGTGCAGTAGTCCCATTCTGGTTTAGAAGACCGTACTTTTTTCTGATCGTACCTGATGTCTGGCTCTTAAAATATCCCCCACCCCCAAGATGGTCTCTGAGCCTAGGAGGGGTGAGGTATGATATAGATGTCCTATTTGTGGCTAAGCACTCCACAGTTTTTTATTCTCTGCACTTAGACAAAGTGTGAGTTCCAGTTTTAATAGATGTCCACTGCACAGAGAAACTTTCCTGATGAGCTCTGAGAGCAGCACAAATTATGGTATAGAAATACAAATTTAGAAGTCAGTTTGATAGTATGTCCATCTAGCAAAATAATAGTAGTAGGCTCTCTCCTTTTTTGCCAAATTTACAGTAACAGGCATGCATTGAGAGGTTGGTTACCTCTATAACATTCATGCCACTATTGCACCCATCGGTGTATCTTGCCAAGTGGTCATTATTATAGCTTACAAAGGTTCCTAGCTGGGCAAGGGTGTTGAGGCTCTCACTCTGCTCTGTCAGTAGCTTAAATAGCATGGTTTGCTGATGAGAAAGCTAGTCAGTAGGGAGGAAATTTCCTGGTCTGTACTAACTTGATTTCTCCATTTCCTGTAGCCAAAGTGCATTCTGTCTTCATTAGTGTGGTCTTAGCATCAAGTCCTGGTAGGTAACCAGGAACAATGACAATAGATTATATGGAGGGGCAGTCCCTGAGACTCTCAATCAACAGCTCACAGGGAAGATGGCCACTGGGACTGGGCTTCATATTTGTCATTTGGTGCTTTTTAGGGAGCATTATTTTCTATGTAGGATAACATTGTTTTTGTTTTTTTTTCTACTGTCACTAATTTGACTTATGACACTATCACCATGGTTTCCGGGCAGCCAATACCCACCCCTACCTTCAGCCATACCTGAAAGGTTATTGTAAACCTAAATTGATCATTCATTTCCCTTCCTTACACTGTTCAATGACAATCTATGTTTGAACTGCTCTGTGTGGCTTACAGCTTTCATGGCCATTTGTTGACAAGTCTTGCAGTATTCACATACACTTTGTGCCCTGGCCAATGTTGAATTACTTTCAGTTCCCCTAGTGAACAGCATTCTTTCCCACAGTTGCTCATGGCCATGTGCTGGTCTTCTGCTCTGTAAGAAGCCTTCTTACAGCTCTGAGTCCTTCAGGGACTCAGTTTAAACACCATCTCTCTGGATGTGTACATTCTTCCATACTCATTTCTATTTAACTTGGAATGCTAGATTGAATTTGTTTACTGTTCTTGCCCGCACAGGAAGGTAAACACCTGAGAGATAGGCATTGCATTTTATATTCACTTTGCATCTATTGGGATTCTTTAGTATATGATCCTACAAACCCACAGTAGCCATTTTTATGGCAATGGAATTTTAGCAGGGACAAAGGTGAGACAGTCATTTTCATTTCCCTAATCCGATATATTTATTCTATTTAACAGGTAAGCATTAGCATACTTGTTGGCACATAATAAAATTTTAATATATAATAGCTGATAGGTATTATTATTAGAATTATATAAATGTGTGTGTATGTGTGTGTAAATTACACAGTTATCTTTAACCGATAGGTCAGCAGTGATAGCACTTATTTAGTAGTTAGTTAATCTTCATTTAAGTTTACTCCCAAGGTATTCTTTCTGGGATGTTTATTTCTTTGAACTTACTCTAGTTTTTAATGCGTCTAACACTATTTGCTTTGTACAGAAGCAAAGAATAAAATTTAGGAGATATGAGTATTGTGGTAGTTTGAATATAATTGGCCCCCACACTTTCATGAGGAGAGGCACTGTTAGGGGGTGTGACTTTGTTGGAGTAGGTGTGACCTTCTTGGGTAAAGTGTGTCACTGTGGGGATGGGCTTTGAAAATTCCTATGATCAGGAAACCACCTAATATCTCAGTTGACTTCCTGCTGCTTGTAAGATGTAGGACTGTCAGCAGCTCCAGCACCATGTCTGCTTGCATGCCGCCATGATAAATAATAGACTGAACCTCTGAAATAGTAAGCGGGCCACCCCAATTAAATATTTTTTATAACAGTTGCCGAGGGCATCTGTCCCTTCACAGCTATAGGAACCCTAACTAAGACAAGTGTCTTGCGGAAGTAAGAACTCCCCAGTCCTTAGGTTGCCTGAATTTAAATGCCTATGAATGTCCTCCTTCTAAGCAGAGCAGAGAGAAGTTTCCATCAGTAAGCCCAAACTAGGCAGATTCAATTTGGATTTCCTTTTCTTGGGGAAAGGCAAGCTACTTATGCTACTGTAAAAATGTAAAAACTAACCAGGTATTAAAAAACAAAACAGCACTTTTTACTTGAATACTATGTAAAATTAACTTCTTGTACAATGTATTCCAAACATTACATTTTCATTGACACCTCTCCTCTAGGGATCTCCCGTGGACAATAATGAATATTCATTTCTTCACGTACAGATAACCTACTGCAGCAAAGAAGAAAGATACTGCATGTGAGGGACTCAAAGCCAACAAAGTTGAGTTTGTGGTAGAGACGGCCACTGGAGCACCTTCTGACTGCTGTCAGAAGTCCCCTCTGATAAAAAAAGAAGGAGCCAGGAATGTTTGTGAGAAGTCTAGTCAAGGGGAAGTTAGAGGCAGTTCTACCTTAGGACTAAGATTTTCAGAGTCAGGGACAGAAAGAAGGCCAATGAGGGGAGACTGGGGAGCAAGCAGGGTGAGAGGGATGAGGTGATGGGAAACCAGATCAAACAGAACTTCAAAGCAGAGGTGAAATTTGTTTTGAACACAGATGCTTTTGGAGCAGAGAACTAAGATTAGAGTTCTGCTTTACCATGGTTGTAGTATGGCTTGAATGTTGCCCCAAACTCATGCTGAAATTTAGTTGCAACCGTAGCGGTACTGGGAGTGGGGGTGGGAACTGGAAGAGGTGATTACATTTTGAAGGCTCTTGCTTCCTAACAGGTTGAGGCCAATACTTCAGAGATGGGTTAGTTACTTCAAGAGTGGTCTGTAAGGAAGCAACCTGGGCTTCTTGGCTTGCTCTTCTTGCCCTTTTCTCACACACTCTTCCACAATGTCACACCCTTTGCTGTTGTCGCAAGGCAAACAGGGCCTTGACAAGGTATGTAGATGACTGACCTTGTATTAATTGCTTTTCTCACCGCCATGACAAGATATATGACAAAAAACAACTCAGGGAAGAAAGTATTCATTTTGGCTCAGGGTTTGACGGTTTCTTCTATGATGGTGTGGAAGTCACGGCAGCAGAAATGTAAGACAGGTGGTTGCATCGTGTCTGGAGTCAGGAAGCAGAGAGAAATAAATGTGGTCATTTGGCTTGCTTTTTCCTTTTGTTCTTCTCAGCTCAGGGGATGGCAGCTCCCATATTCAAGGTGGGTCTTTCCTGCTCAGTTCAAGTCCAGATTTCCAGAAATGAGGCTTTTCCCCCCTACTTGTCCTTGTTGAGCCAGTGTCAACAGGACTCCAACTTATTTAAAGGTCAGAAATGACTCAGTTTTTAGATGAAGTTCTTTTTACAAAGGTTCCCGAAGTAGTTAGAGGGTAAAATCTCCTCTGTGAGCTCTTGCTTCTGTGTGAGGCATGGATGCTGAACATGTAATGTCTTCCAGCATCTTGCTCTTTCTGTGATCTATTTTTTTTTTGGTTCAGAGGAAGAAAAATATTTACTAAACATGTAATTAATGAATATAGTTCCTACCTAACATATAAACTAGATAGTTCCTGTGTATTATATATATCTGAATGTATATGTATATATGTGAAGAACTTTTATCTTCACAACACATGTCCATCCTAATGATAAAAGGACAGCCAACACAATGAAATGGGCAGAGGACTGGAGCAGTCATTGAACAAATGAAGAGATCTATTTATTTATTTATTTCTAGAAATATTTATACATATGTACTTGTATTTCTGTATAAACACTAAACAAGTATATAAAATGTGCTTACTTTCCTTAGTCATTGAGGATTAAAGACCAGCCAACATTGCAGAACCATCAGAATGCATAAAAGAATGAAAACAAGTTTTTTTCTTTTTATTTCGAGACAAGGTTTCTCTGTGTAGCCCCTGGCAGTTCTGGAACTTGCTCTGTAGACCAGGCTGGCCTTGAACTCAGATATACACACCATGTCTGCCTAAAATGGTAAAATAATAGTAATATCTACTAAATAAATAAATTAAACACTTATTATTATTATTTTACCAAGGGTGGAGAAGGATGTAAGAGCAACCAGACTGCTCTAAGCCGCTGCTGAGTGTATACATCAGTACAACTAATTTGGGGATTTTTTTTATTATAGTTTACTAAACTTGAATTCAGCATATCCTATAAACCAAAATTTTCTCTATCTAAATCCATCATAAATGTGAGGTACATCCAAATAGATGATAAAACATTCTTATGGTAGCACTGTTCATAAAAGCCAAAAACTAGAAATGACCAAATGACCAACACTGGAGACTAAGTAAACCACAGTGGAAACCATGCTGGAATATGAGCGCACCTCGTCACACTAGCAGAAGAGAAGAGTGTCAGGGAGTGGAGGCACCAGAACCGTGCACAGTGACCATTGCTCCCTCCCCTGTGAAACCCAAGCACATATGAGCAAATCTGCTGTGCTGGGAGTCAGGTTTCTTTGGGAAGAAGATGGGGCATAGCGGCAGAAATGTGTTCATAAGGGATAAACGTGCTAGCTATGTCTTTTTTTCTTTTTCAAATCCACATGATGTAGGTGATACTTTGTACCGCTCCATCAAGCTGTATGCTTATAACCTCTTCATTCTTCTGTTTGCGTTCTTTTGGTCCAACAAAACATTAAACATCTAAGACTACTTAGGAGAGATAATGTTAATAGTCACAATGGTTGTTTGAATAATCTGTTTCCTCTGGGATCAGCTTGCTGAGTTTCTTTGACCTTTCTTTTACCTGCTATGGCAGCATCAGTCAGTGGAGGTTGAATGCGGACTAAGGAGCTTCTTTACCTCAGATGGAAAGAGGGAGATGCTATTACCCCAGACATTTCTCCAGTATCAGAATAAGGGAGATGCCACATTAGCTTCCTAGTTCTCTTCAGAGACCTTATTTGATTTCTTCAGCAAAAGACCCCATGATTTTGTTGGGAGGGAGCACAGAGGCAATGTGTGCCTGCCCCTGCCTGCAAGACTAGAACAGTGGTAGAGATCGGGCTGGTAGAGATAGGGCTGTAGGAGGACTGAGTGACTCTTCCAGACTAACACCTTGTTAGGCCACTTCCTCACGCCAATCTGTTATTTGTTAATGTGTGATGCCCTGCATCTTCCTCATAGATTCAAGGTACCTTTCGGTCTGCTTTATCAGTCTCTTCACACATCTTCAGAAACCTCATGAAATCTGTTATGGTTCACTAGCTCCCTCCAGTTAGTTTTCTATAGTGTTCTTAACTTACACCTTTTCATTTTCTTATATATTCCATGACTTTGGAGGAGAAAAGACAGATATGTTTTTATTTGATCATTTTGATTAAGAAAAACATATGATTTCATTTCAAACACTCACAGTAAGCCATTGCCTTGCTTTACCGCATTCTGGGGCACGAACTCGTGAGGAATCATGAGCATCATGCCACCTCTCACTTCCCTTTCCCGCTTCAGCTTTTGATATTTATCACTGCTCAATTGTCTAGGTTTGTGTGATTTGCATTTTTCCTCTAATAAAATTAAACTCTTCTGTTTTTGTTCTATAGACATCTTCCAAAAATTAAAATCTTCCAAACGGAAAGTCAGATGGCTGTGCCCATTTGAAGGCAATGCTGTGTTACTGAAAACCCTGTCACTAACGATTGGTGGTCCCAGCTGTCAAGGTTTGGTGGCTCCTGTTAGTTATCATCAGCTTCTCCTGCTCCTTCTGGGTCATAAGATGTCACTGGTTTTGGATTGTCTTTCAAAATTATTATTTTCTTTTTGTTTGAGGGTTTTATTTTTTACTTCCCCAAATAATACATTTATGCTGAATTCTTCAATAATTCTGAGAGTATTATTAAATTCTTGAATTTTTAAAGATGTCTTCCCTGATTCTGAATTGGCAAATTGCTCCATGTAGGCATTTTAAGTCTGAATAGCTTCTCCTAGAAAATTGCAAGCATTGTTGCTTCTTTTGGAGCTTAGTGTGATTCTAGGAGTCTAGCATCATATTTATTTCATTTCTTGCTTATTTTATAGGCAAGGGATATGGATTTTCTCCTCCAATGCAGAAAAATATGTAGGAAAACTAAAAGGTATAAACCAAGAACACCATAGAAAACTAACTGGAGGGAGCTAGTGAACCATAACAGATCTCACGAGGTTTCTGGAGATGGGTGGAGAAGAGACTGATAAAGCAGACCGAAAGGTACCTCGAATCTATGAGGAGGATGCAGCGCATCACACATCAACAAGTAACAGATCGGGGTGAGGAAGTGGCCTAACAAGGTGTTAGTCTGGAAGAGTCACTCAGTCTTCCTACAACCCCATCTCTCCCACTGTTCCTAGGCTTACAGGCAGTTTATGCATTTCCTCTAAGTGTAGAAGGAAGTTTCTGTCCTGCCTGGTCCCACAGCCATTCTGTCCCAAAGAAACACACAGAGGCTTATGTTAATTGTAAATTGTTTGGTCTATTAGCTCAGACTTACTATTAACTAGCTCTTTCAAGTTAAATTAATGCATAATTCTTATCTATGTTTAGGGTCTTGTTTGGAAAAAAGGGGGATCTAGATATGATAGGATAAAAGGGTATATTATTGAATCAACTCTGAAAAGAAAAAAGGAAGGATATAGATATGATAAGATAAAAAGGTAGATTATTGAATCTATTTTTAAAAAACAACTACCAATTTTAAATGTTTTACATTGGATTGGACTTTTGTATATTATATACAAATTTTGCATGTTGATTCAAATTTGAGATTAACTTTGTTAGAACATACTGTACATATATTTCTATTCTAGTTCAAGGTATTGTACCCATATAACTCATTTAACAATGTAATGAAAATTTCTAGTCCTTGAAATTATTTTTATCAACTGTTTAGGATAATAAGGAAATACAGGGTTAGTAATTAGTCATCTATTATAATCAAACTTGTAGTCACATTAGGTATGTTTTAAAGGTCAAACAAAGATATTTTAAATAGATAGGTCATCTTCAAACACTTCAGAGATCTACAGAAGATGGCATTTAAGATGTTTTAATAATTTAGGCTCTTCTTTTTTTATGACAGTGAGACATGTCTGCTCCTGGCAGCATCAATTTACTTCAGAGAAGATAAGGGGCACCAAAAAATTCCACACAGAGTTTACTTTCTTTGTGGCAAAAAGTAAGTTGCTGGGTAAGAAAATGTCCTTGCCTTGACTGTGACGGTATGTTGTCATAATTGGACAAGCAAGGCACAAAAGAAAGTGACTGCCAAACATTGTCAAGACAAGGAGGGACAGCCCATCAGAATATCCTGTTTCACAGAAATGTCTGTCAGATATGGTAGGCCTATGTAGACTGGAGATAGATGCCCCAATGTTGCAGAGGAGCTTTGGGTGACTGTTCCAGGAAGTCAGCTGTTTCTGTCCTTTCTCAAATGTTTCAGAAGTCGCTTGCTTGTACTTCCTGCTTACTCAGTTAATATTGTTTCCTTCTTGGGTCTCTGAGGGAGTTGAAGACTAGATGGTTATAGTTTAAAAGACACAGAAAGCAAGTTATGATAGAAAGTAAATTAGGTATAAGACTTTGGACTCATCAAGATAGGATAGATATGGAGTATTTTCTCTAATTTTGTCAAATGCAAATGAACTAGACATTGTTAAAGTATTGATTGTTTATATATGTTATATATAGTCATTGTACTTATTGTATATAGATTTTCTTTTAATGGTTATAGCCTTTCCCCCTTTTTTATGAAATAAAATATGAAATGTGATGGTATTTCATTTTATTTAGTAGATAAAACTTGCCTGAAGATAAGAGAATAAAACAGCTGTGCTGATAAGCCTTACAGACCTGGCAGTGGTATCACACACATTTAATCCAATAGCCACACTATTTTGCTGAAGAAGTTGGTGGTAGTGGTGCACACCTTTAATCCCAGCACTAGAGAGGAATATAAGACAGGAGGAGACAATGCTCAGACATAGCCTCATTCTGAGATCCTTGGAAGCAGGATCACCATTTAGGACTACAGTAGAGGTAAGAGTCAGTGGCTTTTTTGACCTTCAGGTTGAACCCCAATTTATGTCTCTGGGTTTTTATCAATTGTGCTACATCTTAGCTCTCCCCAACAAAATCATGGGGTCTTTTGCTAAAGCTATCAAAAAAGGTCTCTGAAGAGAACTAGAAGTTAATGTGGCATCTCCCTCATTCTAATATTGGAGAAATGCCTGGGGTAAAAGCAGCTCTTCCTTTCTATCTATATGTATTAATATATTGTTGGTATTAATCCTATAATACTGATTGAACAGCAACAGAATAAATGATGTGTTAATGGCTAAGGATTCAAATCAGTAATTCTCTACTGAATTTTGCTCTTCTGAATAAGATTGATATAGAAACCATAAAATAGTTCTATGTATTTTTGAAATTGCTGCTAAAAGAATATTGACTCTTGAAAGAAAAGTAGATTCCAAGATGGGAATCTGAAATGGTGTCTTGCTATTTTTTGAATTGTTTTTTCTTAGGAATACTGGCCTTCAGAAGGCTAAATAAGTGGTTCCCAAATCACTGATGAATAATTTATTACATCTTCAAAAAAGATGCTGGATGGCATTATAATTCTGCTTCACCAAATAACTACAGAAAAACAGAACAGCAAAGTAACTATAAGATCTCTGCAAAAAGTGGCCATTTTTAATGAGGTAGTACCTGCAGTTTGTTTGTGAATAGGTAATATGTTTGGTTATGCATGTCTTATTCTTTATTATTCATATTTTTTGTTGTTTGAGGGTTTCATACATGTGTGTTTTGATTAAATCTACCCCCATCCCCCTCCAACTTCTCCCATACCATCCCCATTTCCCCTCATTTTTGTGTACTCTTTTTTTCGACCCCCTTACTCCACTTAGTCCTGGCAGTATGTGAATAGGTATAGGCTCATCCACAGGAACATGGACAGTCTCGAGGGTTAAATCTCTGAAGAAATTTCAACAGCATTAACTGTCTCTCCTAGCGACCATCATTTGCCAATAGATCCTTAGCAAGCAGTGGGACTTTGGGGGCTCGTCCCCTCTCTATGCAGGGATTTTGGCTGTTCTGATTTTGTGAGGTCCTGTGCACACAGTCATAGCTGCTGTGAATTTGCATATATGTGATAGCCCTGTCATTTCTGAAACACTGTTTTGCCACAGTGCCGCATGACCTCTGGCATTTACAGTCCTCCTCTCCCTTCTGTGATGGTGCTGAAGACAACTGTGCTAGAAATGCCTTCCTTAGGACTGAAAACTCCAAGGGCTTATATTTTTCTTTTTGCACTTTAATCAGTTGTGAGTTTCTCTATTAATTACCATATACTGCAAGTAGAAGCTTCCCTGGTGAGGATGCTAATTGGAGCAATAGTAGCACAAATGTTATGAAAATAACAAACTAATTTCTGATGGGATTTAAGACCCACTCCACAAGACGGAACTCGTGTCTGGTACTATTAACTGGTGAAGAGCTTGGTTCTGAGTAGGTCATAGGTACTCCGACAGACTTACTACTGATCTGCTGGACAAATATAGCCCTAACTGCCATCTACCTGCTTATCTTTATATCAGAGGCTAGTGCAGCTCCAGACTTTTATAGTATTCAATTTGAAACCAGTATGAAAACCATCCACTGTCTATTTTATGGGTCTCTGTATAAAATCTCTCCCTATGCACATTACTATAAAATAAAAAAAAGCAAGTATTATTTTGCTTGACTGATGGGAAACAGAACTTATCCTGGAGAAGACAGAGACAGTCAATCACAGATTTAAATAATGAGCTTCTCACCTCTTTTAATTCAGCATAAACAACAAAAGTACTTACTTGTATTATTCTTATCACTTTGGCTACCACATTAGTTACCTGTCTCGTTGCTGTGACAAAATACCATGACGGGAGAAGCTAAAGGGAGGAAGGGTTTATTCGGGCTACAGTCCAGTATGGAGGGGACGTCATGGCAGAGCATGAAGAGACCAGTCACATCTGATGTGCAGTTAGGACAAAGGAGATAGGGCTGTGCTCAGCTTCCTTTCCCCTTTGTGTGCAGTCTGAAGCCTCAGAACACATTCAGACTTGGTTTCACACCACAGTTAACCTAAAATGACCTTTTACAGATGTCCCTAAAGGCTAATCTGACTTATAAAACTTTCATAGAAATGACCACAGTGTTCTAGGTGATTCTAGAGTCTGTCAAGGTGACAATCAGTATGAGCAGAATTACCAAGTACGTCATTTAAAAAATCAGGCGTTTAGTTTTTTGATAATTGTACAGTCTGTGAAATTACACTCTAAATTAGTTGCATTATATACCTCTGAACTGCTAACAAAATTCACATATTTAAATGTAAGTTTCTGACCTCTTTTAAGCCATTTTATATATCATGGGTAATTCTGAAGAAAGGAAACATGAGAAAATGCATGAATAAAAATAAAAGGAAGAGGCAGGGTATCATATTTGTAATCCTAGCACTTGGGATGTTGAGGCAGGAGGATTGCAGTGGGTTTGGTGCCATTTTGGACTATACAGTAAGGATCAGACCATCCTTGACTTCCTAGTAAGCCTTTATCTCAAACAAACAAAACCAAACCAACAACAAAGCCAAGAGAAGGAAAAGGAAAGAGGGAGGAGAAATTGTGATTTATTTGAAGATCTCATTTAAAGGAGAATGTTCTGGGTTTGTTTGTTTTGGGGTGAGACCAAATAGAACACTGGTTTGGAACAACCTATCTCTTTGTTCTTTTCCTCTGCACCCCTTTCGTCCTCCAAGTGTATTCCGACATTTGTCAGCAGATGTAAGCAGTCCATAGTTCCTACTAACTCATGCCAGTAAGTGCTGCTGACTGTGATGACGACTCCGTTCTCAGCTCCAATCTCTGTGATAGTTAGAGGTGAACCCAAAGACCAATGTGCTGTTTGTACAATTGTCCCCACCACTCAAATGACCAAGGAAACCTTGGGTGGGGGAAAGAGGGAACAAACTGGCCGTTTTAGGAACTTCCAGGTCTTCCAGTGATGAAAAAGAGTTTTCTTCTCAGGGTCTAAGCCTGTAATTCTCTCTCTGTATTCACATCCCAACCCAGGTATAACACACGGTATTGCCCAGTGCCGTCTGCTCCATCTGCCTTCAGAAGTCAGCTTCAGTCATTACTCTTGTCCTGTAATCATTACTTTGTAGACAACAAAAGGATTTTAGACATTCCCATCAAGAATGCTGTTTTCCTGCCTGTCTTTGCACTAATACAATCTTTTAAAAATTACTAGAATTGCTGAGTAACGAAAGGTTTTGCTTATTTAGTGTCTCAGCACATGAAATACAAACATTTACAAGGCTTTAGTCATATTTCGTAAGTGCTTCCTAGTCGATTCCTTTCCTTTTTACTAAAGTATTGTTTTGAGTTAGGGTCTCACTATGTAGCCTTGGCTGTCCTGGAACTATGCAACACAGATTGGCATTAAATTCATAGATTCACTTGCTTTTGCCTCCTATGCGCTGTGACTAAAGATATATGACTCCATGCGTAGCCACAAAAGTTTGTTTTTGATAGTATTAAATTCATTTATAACAAATCTGTCTCTAGTTGTCTTAACATTTATAGAAGTAAATCAAATGAAGAAAGTAATGCCCTTTGTAATTTCATCTGTACTAGGCACAGCTTGTGGCCTGCTAGACTCCTTTACAGGCAGGTGGCTCAGCAAGAAGGGTAGAGAATACTTCATTCCTTTCAGACTTAATTGGTCCTATCTGTAACATGCCATCCAAGGGTTTCTCTCTTGTGTAAATATCCAAAGAGAAGATCAGTTTGTTACCTTAGGTTCATCGGTAGAAAGGACTGGAGCTGTGACATTGTACGTTTGATAACGTTGGTTAGGACATCATCCCTAACCAGTCTGGGCTGTGTTGCTCTCCTTGGTACACTGGCACCAGCTTACGCCCTGGTAATATCAGACCAACCTAGATGTCTGGAAACACCTCAGCTAAGGCCTGCAGATGTGCACAAACATGTACTCTGAGGTGGGCCTCCTTGATGGTGCCAGAATCCATACATTGGTTGGTTTGGGGAGGATTTTCCCAGTACAGCTGGCCAAATTGGAACAGAAAAGTGATACAAAGCCTCAGACCACCTTTGAGGCTCCTGGATGGTTTGTTTGTTGTGTAGAGAGCAGACCTCCTGCTGGTCAAGCCACTGAAGTCAGCTGGGTTTCTCATGCAGTGCCCGGTGTGCCTGTTTCCTTGATTCAGCACAAAGGCTGCTTCTGATTTCTGAGCATCGTTCCTCACCATCTGTTCCAGGCTGCAGCTGCTATTGTTTTATTTTGTTATAGGCTTATTACTATTGTTGATTCGTTACATAATGTTTTATTTATATTCACAAAGCTGCAATATCATGCTGTTGTTCTTTTGCATAGAAAGTAAATTAGTAGGATAGGGTCCTGGAGAGGGATGCTCAGAGTCAGGGGAAGGGCCCAGTGATGATTCAGCTTTACCTTTAAGAAGAGAAGTATATGTGTGCCTGGGGTGGCTGTGTCCAAGTTCATTGTAAGTCCCTTTAAAGCTAGGTGAGGCTGGGGACTTGAAGAGCATCTGGCAAAGGTACGCAAGGGAAGTCCAGAATGCAGTTGATAGTGCACACACCCATCAGGCTTGCCGTACTGTGTGACGAGTGAGCTGCTTTGAAACCCAGCCTGGTTACACTCTGCAAGTGACTGTTCAGTCAACATTTTAGTAAGACATAAGTAAATAAATAAAATGTTTCTTTCAGAATCACCCTTAATACTTTATAACCCCTTTCGTTAAGGTAGCATTGATTTAAGAGTCAACTCCGAAGAGCTTATCTCGTGTTTCTGAAGACAATGGGAGAAGATATTTTGCCTTCACATTGCCTTCACTCTTGTCAAGTCTCCCTTTAAGGTCTGAACTGTACTTAGCATTTGGTCCCTGGTACACTGTGTCCACTTTACAACTCATGTAAAGGAGCGGTCCAGCCATGAGGGGAAAGACATTCAAGTGTTTACGTAATTTACAGGGAGTTTTTGCTAGAGAGCCACAGTCAAAATGGGAATTGAAATATCAATATGAAAATGGAGGTATATACTGGGGAGCTTCATTTTAGGATTTCCTCTTCTGGTGAAGACATTTGAATGCTGCTCTTGTAGCCAGGTGTCATCTAGGTTTGGACCGTGAGGACACAGTCAAAGCTGTGACGAAGTGTGAAAATTCATATTTACACTTGCCAAGCCAACCACCAGTGGATGCTGTAATTAGACATAGGTGTGGGCTTGAGGTTGGCTGTATGGCTAGTTCTAATCACAGAACCCCTGAAGGTTGGTGGGAACGTGGGGCCACTACAAGTAACGGAATCAAGTCACCATACCACATCTAGGTGGAGTCTGCTTTTAAACCAAAACACCCACCACACTCCGAATTATCTCTTCGAGGACAAAATTGTCCTTTATTGGAACGAAATCGGCTTATGTTTTGACCGAATTTAAGAGTCTTGGTAAGTGTGTCAATAATATGCCGGATGTGGAATGAGAAGTTTTGCGTTAGTTATCTTTAATTCCCACAGTGAACTACAAAGCTAGAGCATGTCCTCTATCCATCTCAGAAGGATGAGGCAAAGGTTCATATACACCCATATGTGGGCAGGCTCACCACCTAAGAACAGAATCTCACCTAGGTCTGAGGGCGAAGTCTGCCATCTTCTTGTTATTATCCTGTGCTTATCCTCATGTCCTGCTTTACCAGCTGAGCCGGAAGTTCCCATTTCCTTTCCAATATTCTAAAAGAAAAGACTCAAAAGATACAACAACAACAACAACAACAACAAAATGAATACTTGCTAAGTCAGATAAATGTTTGAGTTTTAAGTTACACACAATGTGTTTGCTTCTGTCAAGACATGGGGTTTCAGCCAGCAGGATGAGGTCAGTAGGTATGATACCTGCTATCAAGCCTGACAATCTGAGTTCGATTCCCTAAACCATGCAACTCAGAACAATGTGGTACACCCACTTCTCCAACAAAACAAGCACTCAATCACTCAAAGAAAAAAAAAAGAAAGAAAAAAAAAGAAACAAAAGAAATAGTATCTGGGAAACCCCAGAATGTAACTCAATGGTAGTATATGGTTAGCACTGAGGTTGCCCTTATCAAAACCAAACAAAACACAAAGCCCAAGTGAGTGATGGGAGAGATGGCTCAGCAGTTAAGAGCACTTGCTGCTCTAATAGAGGACATAGTTTAGATTCCCAGAACACAGAGAGGCTCACAACTCTCTGTAACCCTAGTTCTAGGCATGCCAGCTCTCTCTTCTAGACTGCACGGGTACCAAGAACACACGAGATGTACATACATGCAAGCCACACATTCGTGTGTATAAAATAAAAACTTCCATTTCTGTAGAATGAGATGAAGAAAGCAGGGTACACTGTGGAGAAGGGGAATGTAGACTCACATAAATGAAGGAGATTTGATGTTGAACTGTAGTGTGCTTTATGGGGTGGTATCATGAGAACGTATTTCTCAGTGCATTCATCGATGGACTTCTGGAAGGGTCACACACTAGGATCCTGTCCTTGCCTCCGGGTACACCGGGTGACATAGCTTGATGATTATAGCACACACAGAAAACAGAGGGAAAACATTAAATTAATACAAGACGTGGATGTGACCCACTTATATCTGGTACAGATCAAAAGTGAATGTGCCTTAAGGGGGATGGACTTGAGTTAAGTGCACAGCTGGGGAGGGCAAAGCAGAGAGTATACACATGTTACTGGAACATTATCAGAATCTTCAAGGCTACCACCCCAATCCAGGCTGCTGCCCAGAAAATGGGTGCGTTAGTCAATAAAGGAATATGGCCAACAATGGCTGCATTGCTGGGTTATTGGTGAGTTTGCTATAAATAGTAGAATTCCTGTTATCATCATGCTTCATCTCTCTCTCTCTCTCTCTCTCTCTCTCTCTCTCTCTCTCTCTCTCACACACACACACACACACACACACACACAAACACACACAGAGTTTTTCTCATGGATCTGATCAAGTCCCCAGTACATGGTCCCACCACAGAGGGCCCAACCTGTGCTGCTTTGGGGGCATCTTCCCCTGCTTCTTCGAGTTGCCTGCAGATGTGGCCAGCAGAGAGAGGTTAGGAGCTAGTAAGGCAGGACAGCTGGGGATCGTTAGCGACAATCAAGGAGCAGCATTAAGAGGCAGCAGGGGTGAGGTCTTGGTTCTTGCATTGGCCTGCCTGAGGAAGCCATCTGGACAGAGGAAATTCGCCTTAAACCTTGGCAAGAGAACTTTGTTCTGTTTGAACTTTGTTTAAAGCCCCAGAGTGGGTGATCATTTTGTTTAAACTTTCCTTAAAACAAAGAGTGGGAGATCCCCCGCAATTAGCAACAGGAACCTCCACTCTTAGCAGACTTGATAGGAAAAAATGCAAGGACTGCTCTGACATCCATTAACGTGCCTCAGCTAGCAGGACGGAGAGCAAGATGCAAAGGAGGGACATTTGGAAGTCTCAGCACAGTTAAGGTAATCTAATAAAGGAATAATCACACCATTTCTCATCTTTACTTAGAATTCTCGTTTGGGGACTATCCCCATTGCCTACTGAGGGCTTCAGCTTGTTGCAACTTAATGGTAGCAATTTATTTTTCACCATAATTTCTTGAATTTATTGTTTGTCTTTACACACCAATTCACACAATGCTCACAAATAATGGGATTTATTAGTGTACATTAAAGGAAGCTTGGCTGTGAGGCAGAGCTCTGAATATAACTACTTTTCAACAGCTTTGTCCTTTGCTGTTCCAACAGTAGACTTCAGTCTCCTTCATGCTAACAACAGCTAATAAGCGAACGTCCTTCTCGTGAAACTCAAAGGTTACTGTTAGAATTTTGTTCATATTAGTATTTATCCATAACCCATATATTTATTTGCACACGCGAGTGTCTTGTGGAATTTAGTTCTCTCAGCAAAAGAACCATCACTTTTTGTTTTTTAATCATATCTGCTGTGCCTGTTTGAACTCA
The DNA here is from genome assembly GCF_037038515.1 of Microtus pennsylvanicus. Lineage (NCBI taxonomy): Eukaryota > Metazoa > Chordata > Mammalia > Rodentia > Cricetidae > Microtus > Microtus pennsylvanicus. The sequence goes on along the minus strand of NC_134579.1, from coordinate 162,803,189 downwards.
TCTACAGGATAGGGCTTGTTGACCATAAACATTTTCTTCTAGGAAGAGGGACTCACTTAAGATCCTCACCTGAGATTCGAGCTGTTTTTCAAAGTCATGTGTGATGCAATTCTGCCATAGTCACCCATCGAAGGAGCTAGGGAGCATATAGGGGATGGAGGAGGTAAAATGAAGGGGTCTACTGGGAAGCCATCATTCGTGCCGCGTGAAGACTTTCCAGTGGGACTATCTGTGCTCATGTAACTAACGTCTCTCCCATACTCTGCGAGTATGCTCAATAAACTCTTTAGTTCCCCAGGTTGAATTTTGGTTGCATCATACTTGGTCTGTGGTTGGGACCTTATAATAAGAAGGGGTCGACATTATTATCTCTCCCAAGGGAAGAAATTCTCAAAATAGCGTATATGTACGTGGAGTCCTCATGAGAAAATTTTTTGCAAAAAAACCCTAATGTGTGGCTTTTGGGATTTGGGGCAAGGCCATTCCCATTTTGAGTAGCACTTTCTACCATTGTCAGATGTTTGAGTCACACTGTAGATCTCATGGTCTCGTGCAATATCACTCTCTGGGTGTTACTTAAGGCCGAGTGACACTGAGCCTGGTCCCTGGAAGTTACTCTGCAAGCAGCAATGGCCATTGGCCTCCCAGTACATGCTTCTTCTCAGTTGACACCACCTTTTCTTCCTGACTCTCGACACCTGCAGTCCTGCGCTGCTGCTTGGATACCCTCAGTTTTGTTCAGCATCTTTCCCTCCATGGCCCTTCATTTGCTCTGTGCTGCCATCGCTTGTTTCAGCCCTTGCCTTCTTTATTCTGTCCACGGATGACTCTATGTTGGACCCAGAAGTGACCACTTTGTGATACATAGGATCTAATGTTAATATCTACTTTTTAATAATTAAAAACATGAGAAATATATGCATGGATAAAGAAAGGAATGGATGAGCTACTCTCTTGTTTATAAGAGGTTAAGGGATTCCCAATGAAAAGGGTTGCCGCATCTGCTTAGTATAGCTGCTGACCTTGCGCAGAACTTGAACCAATGTTTAAAAATATTCACATGGTTATCTCATCACAAATGAAATACAAGAAGAGTGTGGGGGTGTGGACAGAGGTGAGAAGTGCATGAGTATGCCACAGAAGGGCTTGTGGGTCTCCTAGACAAGAATCGCCTCTCCTGTAGAGGAAGGGGCTGTGCAGAGGAGTGTTGTCAGTGCACCACGGAGCCCAGCAGGTGCGGATTCCCTCATGCTTTCACATCTAGGAACCTTCTGTGCAGAGAGAATTAGCTTGTTCTTTCTCTCCAGCTCATCACTGGAGACATCTAGCAAACCAGGAAGCAGGCAGGTAGAAACTGGTTCACCAGTATGGATACCAGAATATTCTATAAGGAGAAACATAAGAAAAAGTAATGTTAAAAAACTAAAGACGTCTGTGTGTGTGTGTGTGTGTGTGTGTGTGTGTGTGTGTGTGTAGTTTGAAAAGGTAGTTTGCAAAGATGTGAACTAGTTATCCTGGGTCAGGAGACAGGGTTACCTGTGATGGGAGTGTCATCAACCTTGGAACACTTTGCCTTGTTATTACTCCTTTTCTCATCCCTATACCTGATCTGCTTTAGTCTTTACTTCCCCTTTAGTCCCAGAGGTCTCACCAGGTAGGTCTTTAATGATAATCCATATTAATTTAATATACAAGTAACTAGCCTTGTTGCTGAAGAAATATCTAAAATCGTTTATATGCTAATTTCTCTATTCAGATGGAAGTAAAGTTTAATTTTAAACGTATCTTTTTGTGATAAAAGCAGGAAAATATAATTTATCAGTTATAGCATAGGACAAGTATAAACCTATATGTATATGCATGCAAATGTTTATTGGTTTGCTCAGTGTTCATAGGATGCTCAATAATTTAGCATCTGTATTTTGTTCAATGAAATCATTTTAAACGCCAACAGAAATGTATGCATAAAGATGTTCAATATATCATTGTTTATAATAGCAAAAATAAAACACCAAAAAAAAAACCCAACTAGATTAGCCTAAATGTCTAGCTCAAGAGAATTAAGGAAATGGTAGTAAAGCCTTTCAATAAACAAAAACAACCAAACAACAACCAACCAAACAAAAAGTAATGGCAACTGTCCAGTCGCCTAAGGGTTTATTGATGCTGATAATGTAAACTATAAAAGCAGTACACAGTGTTGTGTGCTGGTTAACTTTTACTACTTTGGCTTATTTTGATTAAAAGAAATAAGAGATCTAAAAATCATCGCAGATATTTTGACATTGGTCCATTTATTGGTCTTTCTTGCCCTTTAGTTAGTTTTTGTTGTTCTGGGAACCAAACCCAGGGCTGTGTACAACCTGAGGCAACACTCTACCACTGAATTCTCTACTAATAGGAACAAGTTATGACTTTTTTACCCCAACGTTGCCTGGGTCACAAAAAAATTCCAAAAATTTCAGTAAATATAAATAATGCAAAATTATTACTTGAAACAGAGGCGTTATTATCATATGGTTCTTGCTAGGATTTCAGAATGAATGTTCATTACAAGATTTTCCTTGGAATCAATACTTAATAAGCGGAGTTAGAAGTAACCAGTGGGTAGCTAGTGACGGGGGAGTCTGGTTTGCCTGCAGTCTTCATCAAAGAGAGTTAGGTAATGGGCTGTGTCATATGCCTTGCAGTGGAGGCAGGGTGATTCATGTCTTGGTTAGTTACTTGGTAGAGTTAAGTGGCACCGAACTTGGTCATTATGGCCCAGTTTAAGATCGTCCTTTTCCTGTGCTTGTGTAGCAGTAGCGGATGATTTTAAATTAGTGACTGCGTCCTTCAGGATGGTGCAGTTCTAATTAAAGGGCTGGGCTACAGCGCGCATTTAGCTTGATGCAATATTCTTTTCTCTGAAGATGTTGGGTCAAACACAGAATTCAGCTCATGTGTGGACATGATTGTGGTCTCTGCCATCCACTGTATGCACATTTCAAAACCGCCCGTGCTGTGCCGCGGTGGGGGCCTCTTTCCAAAACTGCCCATGGTGAGCCACCACAGGGCCGTCTTTCCAAAACTGCCCATGGTGTGCCGCCAAAGGGGCCTCTTTCCAAAACTGCCCATGGTGTGCCGCCAAAGGGGCCTCTTTCCAAAACTGCCCATAGTGTGCCGCCAAAGGGGCCTCTTTCCAAAACTGCCCATAGTGTGCCGCCAAAGGGGCCTCTTTCCAAAACTGCCCATAGTGTGCCGCCAAAGGGGCCTCTTTCCAAAACTGCTCATGGTGAGCCACCACAGGGCCGTCTTTCCAAAACTGCCCATAGTGTGCCGCCAAAGGGGCCTCTTTCCAAAACTGCCCATAGTGTGCCGCCAAAGGGGCCTCTTTCCAAAACTGCCCATGGTGAGCCACCATAGGGCCGTCTTTCCAAAACAGCCCCTGTGGTGTGCCACCATAGAGGGCTCTTTCTGAAACCACCTGTGGTGTGCCACGACAGGGACCTCTTTCCAAAAGGTAAAGTCTGCAGCAAGGAAATAGATTTATATCCATAAGCACTGGCTCACAACTTTGCTTCTCTTCATGTCTAGGTGGAATATAGTTTCCTTCACCGGCGTACCCCCATATTTGCTTCTCTTAATTTTGGCCAGTGGAAAATTCTCCCTGATCTCAGTAGAATGAATAAAGTCTAAGAGCAGTCAGTGGGAGTGAGATGACTGTATCTGAGCTAAATAATAATAAATAATAATAATAATGAGAGATAGGAACAAAGGTAACAAAAGGTAAAAAAAAAAAAACCCATCCATCCCCACCTCCTATGGAATCCCTGTACTGTGTCTTGCAGCTCTCAGAGAGTGTTCAGCTATTTTGAAAAAGTAAATTCAGGGATGCCTGCTCAGTGATTCAGAGAATCTCATGGAACCACAGTGGCCACCATTTGAACGAGGTGTTATCTTTACCCTCGTTCATAGATGAGAAAAAGGAAGTGCAGAGTAGCCAATGTATTGGTTGTTTTATACCCTACCAGTCAAGCCATTGATTTAAGAACCATCCTCAAAGGATTGAGCCTTGTGAAGAGTCATCTGAGGGTCACAGGACCCCATTAGCATTGTGATTTCCAAACTGCCTCCGCTTATCCTATGTCATCAAATGATTGATACCCCCACAGTCTTCAGAGTGGACTTTCCCATGGGGTCTTCAACAATGTAGATGGTTCTAGTGAAATCTGAACCAGAAAGGCTTATGCACCTTTATCTCCCAACTACTTAAGCTAAGTCAAACAATGACTAAGGAGGAAGGGTCTAGTTTGGCTGAGGCAGTAATTCCTGCTGATGCGTGTCTTCCCTCTATGTTCCCAGAAACACTGGGCAGATGGAAGCTGTGGTCACCATCAGCCATATTAGTGCTGCCTCTAGTGACTGGGACCTAAATATTTTTTATGTGACCCCGAAGCATGTTGACTGTATTATATTTTCATAAAGGTCTCTAGTTCCAGTAGATCATATATAATCTTGGGTCTTCTTACTAAGATTAAAGGGTAGAAGAGAACACAAGGACACTTTGTACTCAAAACCACCCATGTTCTATAACAGTGAAGTTTTGGAACCAAAATATAAGCATTACAGAAATGATGAGAAACACAAACCCATCAGTTATGAAGATAACTCAACTTCCAATCTGAAGCAAAATTTTTTAAAAAAAATCATTTGGAAAGGGAATAGTCTTACAACTCTTGGATATTACGAGTTTTAACAAAAACTGAAGTTTCTCTCATTCAGGAAAAGGTGCACAGCCACCATAGATGATTTACATATGGCCTTGTCTAAAGATTCTATAATGAGAACTTAGTTACCTTTGATGGGAGCCAAAAAAAAAAAAAATCCAGAAAATTGTTCGGCTTATTTCATGCTTTGTGTTACATTTTAACATTTCCTTGCTGATGCCTGGTCTCATAATTTAATTAGAAAAGCATGTTGTATATTGTAGACCATCTGGAAATCCACCGGTGTTCCCTTTCTTCTCCTGTCTGGATGCGAGAGAGAATCTGATTCTGAGCCATTTCTAGCCAGTGGTTCATGAGTAGAAGTGATGAGTGACGAGCCAGTTGTAGGTGGGAGGCTGTTTGGTGGTAGAGAAACATATACTCCTTGCCAAGGGGACCTGGAAACCATGGGTTAAAATATTGGCACCATCAATGGAAGTAAGCTGGTTCCTGGTCATAGGTGGAAAGGGAGCCCCTTGGACAGCTGTGGGGCTCAACACAAACACTGCAATGAGAAACAACCGTTGTCTTGGAAATCCTGTGGTATTTGGGATGAGTGTCTCTTGATTCCTGCTCTTCTACAAGGAGGTATCATATTTAACAGTTCTCTAATATTCTGTCTTATGTTTTGGAATAATTGTACCTTTTCCCAAGCATAATGGAAATGAAGAGAAATGCTGAAAATAAGGGTTCTCTGGAATTTGGAGCTGAATTTTAGATCCATGCCAGGTTGCCAGAGCCTTATTTTGTCAAAATGATCTTAATAATGTGACTTGGTCACAGTGACTTGTGCTTTGGACTCTGGATCCTGCAAACAAAGGGTGAAGAACCCCATTGTCTCAATCAAGTCCATCCAAGCCAAAAGTGAGTGACTTTTTAAATAATTTCTCCTATTACCTTTGCAATTCAATATGTTTAGCCTACTATTCGGTAATGGATGAAGAAAGTATGGAATATATACATATTAGAGTACTACTCAGCAGTAAAAAACAAGGACTTCTTGAATTTTGCATGCAAATGGATGGAAATAGAAAACACTATCCTGAGTGAGGTAAGCCAGACCCAAAAAGAGGAACACGGGATATACTCACTCATATTTGGTTTCTAGCCATAAATAAAGGACATTGAGCCTATGATTCAAGATCCTAAATAAGCTAAATAAGAAGGTGAACCCAAAGAAAAACACATAGGCATCCTCCTGAATATTAACCTTCATCAAGTGATGAAAGGAGACAGAGACCCACATTGGAGCACCGGACTGAAATCTCAAGGTCCAAATCAGGAGCAGAAGCAAGGAACTCGGGACTGCAAGGGATGCACCCACACACTGAGACAATGGGGATGCTCTATCGGGAACTCACCAAGGCCAGCTGGCCTGGGTCTGAAAAAGCATGGGATAAAACCGGACTCGCTGAACGTAATGGACAATGAGGACTACTGAGAACTCAAGAACAATGGCAATGGGTTTTTGATCCTACTGCATGTACTGGCTTTGTGGGAGCCTAGGCAGTTTGGATGCTCACCTTACTAGACCTGGATGGAGGTGGGTAGTTCTTGGACTTCCCACAGGTCAGGGAACCCTGATTGCTCTTTGGGCTGACAGGGAGGGGGACTTGAATGGGGGAGGGGGAGGGAAATGGGAGGCGGTGGCGGGGAGGAGGCAGAAATCTTTAATAAATAAATAAATAAATAAATAAAAGTAAAATAAGTATAAAATCAAACTGTATGATACTTTACTCCCCTCATCCCCCAGTTAGTAGTTCTGACTTCTTGTCTGTCTTTCTTCAGTTCCTTAAGGGACGTAAGTTCAGTTTATCAGGCAATGATGACAGGGCTATCAAACTTATGGGGTTCCCTGAATAAAGAATTCTTCAGAATAATTTCAAATAGAATGTACCAGATCTTAATTAGGATGCTGTTTGCTCCAAGGATTAGTGATCATGGCAAAAGGAAAAGCAAGGTAACAATACACCCAGCAATGCAGAACACAGCAGGTGATGTCCCTGCACAAAGCAATGCCTGTACCCAACAATGCAGACCACAATAAATGGGTGATGTCCCTGTGGTATGGGAGGTCTTTCTGTATATATGTGGCTTTTATTGGTTAATGAATAAAGAAACTACCTTGGCAAGTGATAGGGTAGAATAGAGCTAGGCAGGGAAAACTAAACTGAATGCTGGGAGAAAGAAGGCAGAGTCAGAGAAGCCATGTAGCTGCCACCACAGACAGACTCGTTGAAACCTTGCCAGTGGCGATACACAGATTAATAGAAATGGTTAACCAAAGATATAAGAGCTAGCTAGCATTACGCTTAAGCTATTGGCCAAACAGTATTGCAAATAATTTAGTTTCTGTGTGATTATTTCAGGGCTGATGATCCAGGAACAAACAAGTGACTTCCACCAACATCCCTATACCCAGTAATGCAGAACACAATGCGTGATGCCCCTGCACCCAGAAAATGAAAAACACAACAGGACCCGAACCCCAACTTGCCACTTATAAGGAGGTATTATCCAAAGGATACTCATGTTGAGTTTCTGCTACTGTCAACCTTCAAAGACTTTTATTAATGCATTTTTATCAATTATTTCCCTTCCTTCTCATACTGACTAGCCTGTGGATTGTGAATTCAAGTTTGGAACCTTTGAGGTGTTTAGGGTAAACCAAAGGCTTATGTTGTATAAACCAAAGTATCAAAAGGACAAGGAACCTCTGGTGTAGAGGCTGGCAGGCTTGGGCATTTCTCCTTGCTGTAAGACAAGCTCTTTTCTCCCCATGTGGTAGGTAAGGATTGGTCTCCATATAGTTAAGAAAGTTCTTTCTTCATCTTCAGTAGCAATATATGAGTGAAATTTGTTTTTAGAACATGGTGTAATGCTGGCTGATTTATTTATATTTTAAACTCATATTTCCTTACATGTAATTCTATTTATCCTCAATAAATACTTTCCCTTATCATTTTGTCTTGATTTTTTTTTACTGTTCTGTTTTGTTATGGAATCTGTGGCCCAACTTCTCTTGTCCTCAAAGTGTGATTTCCTCTTTTGTCTCCTGAGTAAATGTGGCTACTATACTTTGCATTCTTTTTCAGTCCGTTACTGAAAATGCTCCTGCATATTGAGAAGGACAGCGAGCCCAGATGCTCTTTCTCCTGTATTCTTATCATGTCCACTGCAGGTCAGAATGCTTTGCTCAAGGCTTGGACAACATTCTTGGTGTGCTTGTTTTGAGTTCTTCAAGCAGTGATGAGTCCTGAGCAGCAGGCTTTCTCTTTCCTGCATTCCTAACTTCCATTGTTAAGCACATTGTCATTAACTCATGTCTCAAACAGATCCTGGTTTGTGGGCTCTTCTTTGCTTGTTTTCGCTTACTAGAATAGTAGCTCATTCCATCCTTCCTCTCTCCCTGGTCTGAGTCATCTTATCTAACTGCCCATGTATTCTTATCTGTAAATGCTGTTGTTGCATCCCCCTAGACTGCTTACAGCCATTGAAAGTCTCCTCTTTCCCATCTTAAAAATCAAATTGTCTTTCAACTTCCTCTTCAAAAATCCTCCGTTGCAAAGAGTGCAAACAGGGCCGTGGATGTCCGCTAATGTTAGTGGGTATGTGTGGGTTGATTTCCTGCCCAGGCCTTACTTCTGACGACTGACCATGAGGTGGCTTCCCTAAGATGTAAACGGAAAGGCTCTGGGAGGTCTGCCAGTATGCATCTTGTCTCCTGACTGACTGTTGGTGGTCTCCAGGAACCCAGACAGAACTTGGCTCACTTATTGCTCCTTGCAGAGCTCTGCAGATTGGAAGCAGCTAATTGCCTGTAGTGTGTGTGCACAGGCTACTTTCTAGGGCAGGCTCTCCAAACTCACCGGGGAAGCTCATGCCAGTTAAAACCTTACAAACACGTGTTTTCATTGTATACACTTATTATGGGTAAAATATATCATAATATGATGTATTTGATAAAGTACGTATAACGTAACTTTTAAAAATATGAGCTAAGGTTATACTGAACGATGCTTTAAGCACCTTTTTAAAACTACATGTTACAAATAACCTTTTTCTTTCACTGAGATGAATATTAGTGATAATATTTTTGATATGGGCAGATGATTTAATTTATCAGTTACAGGAGGTTATAATACTTTTATATTATAATACAAGTGATGAGTTCTTACCTATAGTGTGTTCATTTTGACATTTCTTGTTCTTTGTTAATTTTGTATCATTAGTATATTTTTTAATTCCACTGTTTCCCTACCCCCATTCCAAGAAAATATTTTGGATTACCTAACATTTGGGGAAGGCTAGTTTAGTTAAAAATGAGATGAGTTTTAAGCCCCAAAAAAGTCATGTGCCCGTGAGATGTAGTATGTGGCAAGTGCCTAGAGTCACTGCTTACTGGGTGACCCTTTCTCTAGGATCCTCTTCTGAGCTATCACTGATGCCCCAGACCCCTGACTTGCAAACAGGATGCAGAGGCCAGCGACAACATGCATAGCAAATACTGGTAAAGCTGAACTGATAAAGACTTCTTCTCATGTCCGTGCCTTTGTTAGGTTTGATGTTCTAATACTTTCTTTTTGTGCACTTTGAAGACCATGGACCTTACAACTGTTTCCTTATATGTTCTATGTTTGACATATTTTTAGGACAATCCATCCTTGTGTCCAGCTCCCTTTTAGTGGTCTCCTTGGTGACAGTCCTTAAGTATAGGTGTTCTTGAGAAAATGTTGGCAATAGTTTTCTTTAAGCCAGATGTCTTCTTCTGCATATACTGTCCTATCCTCAGAAGCACAGAGACCAAATTTAATAGTATGTAAGTGATCATTTTGTTCTCAGCTTACAGGTTTGACTTAGAAAATGAGTGTGTGTTCGGAGTTATGCTTGATACTTTTTGGAGCCCATATTACACCATACCATCTTCAAACCTGATGAAGCCTTATTGAAGTTCAGAGGTCTTACAAGGATGGTCAGTGAAATACAGTCAATAAACAGAACAGGGATCTGAATATGGGCCTTTTTAAGAACAAAGTCTCTCTGTGTTGTCTTGTACTAGGATATATGGATAGGAAGCACTTACCCAGGGTCTGGCATGTAAGTAAGAGTCTCTGTGAGGCTAGACTTTCAGGTCAGGAATTGTTCCAGGAAAATCTGCTTGTCCATCTACCAACCCACCCCCCAAACAATATCCACCCACCCACCCACCTGTCCATCTACCCATCCATCTTCCAAACATTATCTATCTACCCACCCACCAATCTGTCCATTCAATATCCATCCATCCATGCATCCATCCATCCACTCACTCAACATCTATCTATCTATCTATCTACTCACCCAACATCATCCATCCATCCACCTTCCCACTCATCCATCTATCCACCTACCTACTCATCCATCCATGGTGTATCCAACATCCATCCATTCATTTATCCGTCCACCCACCCAACATCCATCTATCCATCTACCCACCCATTGGTCCATCCATCATCCTAAGTGTCTTACCATTATGACCAAGGCATTGGGGTAGACACTGAGGCTATCACAGTTAGAAAGCACATGGGAGTCTGTGATAAAGATGCTGAGAATAAGGAAATAAAGTTCCCATTTGGATAGGAAGTTCTGGAGCCACAGGAAAAGCTGTGCAATGGTGCAGATGGGCTTGGGGGGTCAGAGCTCAGAATAGTGAGTTACTCAGTTGGAGTGCATTGTTTAAGGTACAATTTGTGGATACTTTAGAGTTTCATCTCAATGTCTTCCTACTTACATGGTACCCAGGCAGCTTAGAGCATCTGAATGTGAGGTTTGGGATGTTCCTTAAACTCTATGACCCCTTTCCTATCCCCTACAATAACATATGCTCAATAAGTATTTGTTGAACAAATGAGCAGTATTTGTATTTTAAAGATAGAGAGGGGGATTATATTTTGTATTGTCCTTTGTGAATAGGTTATGTCACAGACATAATTCTGTAAAATATGTTTTTTATTTTCCTTTTTATTTAAAAATTTTTTTGAGATGGAATTGCTCTGTGTAACCCTTACTGTCATAGAGCTCACTGAGTAAACCAGGCTAGCCTCAAACTCACAGAGATCCACCTGCCTCTTCTTCCTGAGAGCTGGGATTAAAGGTGTGCACTATCATTCCTAAGTCTCTTTCTTAATTTTAAGTTGAATAAGAGAGTGTGTTTTTTGTGTCTAAATTGGTTTCAGCCATGGTAGACAGGTCCCTGAAGATAGATACACTGGGCTGGGAGCAGCTGAGAAACATACCCACACTCTCAGATTCAGTTGGACAAATCCCTCTTGTGTGTTTTGTAGTACTCAATTATTTTCTTTTAAGCATTGGTGAACAATATGGCAACTTTATTGTGTTAGGTTTTTTTTCATTCATTTCTTTTAAAAATGCATGTGTGTTTTTAGGGAAATGCAAGTCATAAGTTTTTGATTCATGGGCACTGAGCTCACCACTATGTGGTTTTGAACAGTCTTTGATATCCATGAAGCCTTTTTACTACTGTGTCTCTGTTTCTCTGCTGCCCCAGCTTCTCTCCTGCCTTAGCAACAGGAAGTTGCACTGGGCAAGGGTAGATACATACAATCATGCCCTGAAAGACTTAAGTTGAACCAGAACTCCAGTGTTTGAGCAGGCTTTTAACTTGAAAAATGTCGCCTCACCGCAATGCCTTTCCTCTTACCAGCTGGCGCCCAGCAACCCAGTGAAGCCAAAGGGCCAATGTACTGGCCCTGTCCTGGGAAGCTCTGGTTCACTGTGTGGAGAGTTCCTGGAAACTCTCTTTTAAGGAAGTGAATGTGTGTGGCTTCTGAGAGCTGTTAGCTCCAGACAGGACAAGCAAACAACAGTTTTTCTTTCTGAAATGTTATTATTTTTTCAAGTGAAAGCCAGTGGTAGCATGATAAATATATACAGGCTTGAACATTTACAGGATTTAAGATGTTTGAAGCAACTCAAGCAATATACACTCTCCCTTCATTAACTGGGCAGAATTTTTAGTCTACAAGATGAGCACGCAGGATTGCCTATCTACACATAAATTTCATGGTTCCTGAACATGCATATGAAAACTGTTTTGAAATGCATTAGCATGTAGTTAATACAGAAGTTACAGTCTTTAATATTCCTCAATAACTTGTCTTCCCAAACCAAACCAAAATAAAGCAACAAATATGAGAAACCAAATATATCTCAAAGTGTTCTGAATGTCAAGTATAACATACAAAGCTAATGAAAATCTCACATGTCTTGCTTGGTCCCAGATAATATGCACGTAGGCCTCAGAATAATCTGTCGACCTTGGTAAACATGCATCTACCCCATTTTCTGTAACAAATTAGTCTGAATGCTGAGCTGGCAAACAGCTGCCATGGGTTGCATGAGAAAAATAACTCAAGAAATGAGAAACTGTTATTGGTTCCTTAAATCCTGGAGGTCAGGACTTTGAGAAGACGGGAAACAAAGTCTTTTGGCTTTGGGGTGTTGCCAGGAGGCCTCATCAGTCTCAGCTGTGGATAAAGGCCTCGTCTAACCCCAGGGTTTTTCTGTGTTCCTATGTAAGTGGTCATGGACAGACTAAAAAAATTAAACAAAAAAACAAAACAACAATAAAAACACCGAGAAATATCAGAAGATGATATTGTCTGAGAATAGTCTACCTTACCTAGAATTTTGAGGATATTTTCTTCTTCATTTCCTGTAGTAAACTAGTTTTCCCTGAACTACTTTCTGTTAGTTTTTAAGGGACAGCGTTTTGGACCCAGGATAGAAAGGGTCCACAGGAAAATGAAAGGAGGAGGCCATGTTCTAACCTGCTTCTGCCACAGGAAGTGTACGTGCTTCTAAGTAAGAGCTGTTTTTGAATGGACATTCAGGATATAGTGTGGCTGTATTCACTTGAAGGGGCAGATATCACAAGCTTAAGATGCTACAAGATGTCAGGTTGCCAAGTCTTTCTCAAACAGTGCCATATCTGTTGCACACTAGCGTATTCGAAACCCGATAGGTTTGCACAAAGCTGCCTTGTTCTCTTTACTTCAGTTGAGATTATTATTTTTTTGTTTTAAAGTTGAAGATGAGTCAAATATCATAGCGTGCAATCTTATAGAGACCTCAAAGGTGTGTTTTCACCTGTGCTCAGGAAAGATATTTTTCTTGCCTTTCCCCCTGTTATTTCTAGGTGAAACCAAAGTACTTCTATTCCTTTGGCCTAGTGATAAAGTCTCTAGCATCAAGTCAAGTTCATCAAGAGAGAAGTCATCAATTTTACTTGCCTTGCTTCTATGTATCCCTCTTGTCTTTGGTTCTCAATAGCTTGAACTGAAATGTAGTGAATGTGTCCCTATGGCTGTGACCCTTTAAGAAACTCAAGGCTGGGTACTTGAGAAGCTTAGTAGTTAAACACATTTATTACAGGATCTATGTGAAAATGACGGGGGATCGCTGGCTTTTTAAATTTGTTTTTTTAAGAGCTTATATTTTCAGAAATCATGAGTGTTTTCATAAGTGGAATTTCCAGCTAGAAAATGCCTCCTCTTCAGTCTCTTTCCTTCTCCTTCCCTACCCTGTTGTGTTGGGACAAATCTCTACGGCGTGGACTATGGAAAGAGAAGCTTCCTTCTAAGGAACAGCCAATGGTGGTCAGTTTTCTCCTATATGGAGCAGTGGTGATTCATGCCTTCCTCCACTGTCACACTGTCAGCATCTGCTAATCATAGCCCGTGATCACAGGATCTGTGCACATAAACAGTTTCCAGGAGGTGCCGACCAGCGCAGGGCCCACTCAGGAACAAACAGCAGCTATTCTGTAATTCATTATACCCTCTTTCCCATCGTTCGACATGTGCGTGAAACACTAGCTTTCCTCACAGTGTTCGAACACCTTGGTAAACTAACTTCTCACTGTCTTTGGTTCTTAACACTTTAAATACAAAGTTCAGTAGATTTGCTTCTTGAAGGAGGAGGAGACGATGATGATGTTGAAATGCATATTCTTGTTTCTTGTGAGCACATTTGGGAGGTCCTGGGAGTGAGGCCATCTAATATCAGTGTTAAGCAAACTCCATACACTGGTGTTCAAGTTCATGTACTTTTTTGGTACAGTAGTAAGTTATGTGACTTAACTCCTGCTTGTCATCAGATAGGTGCTTATCTTAGGTTAGCTCTATAATTTCTAGTAACTAACATAGTGTCTATATTCAACCAAAATGTGGTCATTGAACATGTGCTATGCTATCCATTGTGAAGGGTCTTTGAGACTTAGCTATAGATGGAACATGTTTGCTCCTGTGAGAGGAGAGTCAAAAGCAACATTTACAATTTGAATCCAGCTATACAGAATCTATAGTTTTCTGATGGATTATTTCTCTAAAAAATGGGAGATTTTATCTTTTCTTTATAATATATCCCTCATGTGTTTGAGCTATCCATCGTTAGTGATTATAAAACAAGGAGGTGGTATCTGTTGGTGGTTCTATTACAAGTGTTACGTCACAGGTGGTGCTTCGCTTCTGGCTTGTGTTTCCAAATTACCATCTATCAACTCGATACAGATTTGGTCTCCCCAAAAATTTTGCATAGGGATTTGTAGTACTATTTATTTTTGTAAATGAAGACACAGGCTCAGCAATCTATTTAATATACCAGAATAAGTGCATTCAGTTGCTAGGTAGGATTGGGGTCTGGTCCTCTGGTATAACTCCTTTCTCCTTTTTGCGATAGTTAGTGGGAATAGCAGTCAAGCATCATGACAGTGAATACGCATTAGTTGATGATCATTTGAGATTTGAGATATCCATGTGGTTTGTAACTGTGTTTTCTGCATTCATGTTCACTAATCAGCCTCTGATATGGTATGTATTAGGATGTGTGCTTTCTTCACTCTCCAGAAATCCAAACATTAGCTATCTTACCTATATTAACTATACAGTTATCATAAATAGGTAATTCAGAAGAACATATAAAAATATAGAATGTGTTGATGCACTAGTAATTGGCAAAATGTAGTTTAAATTAAGAAAGTAGTACACAACCCAGTAGCAACAATTAAAATTCTGTAGCTATCCTAATGAAATGTGTCTTATAGTTGGCTAGGGGATGCTTATATTAGGACAGGTCTTTAGTGATCTCACATATGTGAAAGACAATGCTAGAGCAATAGCGGAAAAAACAGAAATAACATGCTACAAGGGATACACTATTTATATTGTTTTTGCTTGATAGAGTTAATAGTCACTCAAAGTCATGATAAGGTAACGGACTTAGAACAGAGGCAACTGAAAATGCAAAATTAAAATGTG
The DNA here is from genome assembly GCF_037038515.1 of Microtus pennsylvanicus. Classification (NCBI taxonomy): domain Eukaryota; kingdom Metazoa; phylum Chordata; class Mammalia; order Rodentia; family Cricetidae; genus Microtus; species Microtus pennsylvanicus. Next base: position 162,788,125 of record NC_134579.1, on the reverse strand, counting down.
TACAAATCTGCCATGTGATCAAGGTAAGAGACAGCAGATGCACTGTGGGTGGGTTAGGGGAAACTCAACCTCAGAACAGAGGTTGAGATCATGGGACTTCATGTTATTTTGCTATTTTCCAATAGGTCAGTGATGTTATTTATGTTGCCGTTATTCAAATCATCAATAAAAATATAGCTAATTGAGTTGTCCTCCACAGCTGTGTTGAAGCTTGATGGTGAGTTTGGGAGTGAGTGGGAGGGAAGGAGTAGGTGGACTTGTAGCCAGCAAATAGACCGGGCCAATAGCCAGCTATCGCAAGCCCCCCATGCAGCCACCCACCAGGAGGGACAGCCACTGAGGGGAGAGTATTGGGTTAAAACCTTTGAGAACTGTTGGTTAGCAGAAATATTACCATAGTTTATCTTTATTAATCTGAAATAGAGAGAGAATATTTGTCTTGCTTCCCTGTTGTGGTGTCAGTAAAATTGAGAAAGAGCACATTTAATCACCCTGTGCTCTCTATGCTATTCACAGTTGGCCAGTAGTATTTGACTTAAAAGTCTTATTTATTTTGCTATTTTTAAGGTGCTGTGGATTGAATTTAGGGCTTTGCCAATGCTGGCTTATTTGAATCTTGGTTTCCTTATGTTAACAACACTAACCATGGTTTCAGTCCTGCCTACTGTACAGGATTATAGTTAGAATGAAATGAAATAATGCATGTAAATGAGTTTTGTTGACCTAACTGTTACAGAAATGAAAACGGCTATTTTTGACTTCGCACCTGTTTCCCAAGATATTGCGGATTTCCCAGTGATGCTGAGGACTAACTTTACAAAATGGTGCCCGTTTCAAGCCTCTGGGTCTTGCCGGGTGTTGGCGGCATATGCTGTTAATCCCAGCACTTGGGAGGCAGAGATAGGCTATGAGTTCGAGATCAACCTGGTCTACAGAGTTAGTTCTAGGACAGCCAGGCCTATACAAAAACCCTGTCTCAAAAAACAAAAACAGAGCAACAAAACAAAAAGCAGGCCTCTGAGTCTGTCCTCTGCTTTTTCTGTGGCAGAGAAAGACAATTTCTAAAGTTTTTTCTTTGGTTCCCTGCTGGGCCAGGTGAAGGCCTGTTTGTCAATAGAGCAATTTATTGAAGCTGATGCATTCTGAGCCATGAAAAGAGTGTTCAGTCAAGGCTATCTGTTCCCGTATGAAGAACCCATCAGAGGACAAAGGTTGATTGCACAGGCTGGTGAAGGAGCATGGTACAACTTCTAGAAGTCAAGAGCAGCAACTGCCAGTGCACTTGAAGGAAGCACGGAGAAGGCCTGCTGACCTTGGGAATCCAAGACACCACTGAATCAGAAATCTGAAATATTCAATAGGTAGAAAAAAAATCAGTTTTAAATAAATACCCTTCATATGAATCACTTCCTGCCAATTTCTCTCCATGCAAAAAACCTGATCTAGGACAGAAACCTCTCAAAAGTCATGTGACTCTCTGTGCAGTGGGGTGGGAATAGCATATGGGAAGGGGCCCAGAGTGACTTCTCAAGGCTCTGTCATTATGCGCTGTTGTTGTCAAGCTGAAGTTCCCTGACAGGAGAAATATACGAAAAGGTCATTGCTTAGCAGGTGAAAGTTTGTTTGTGGACTTAGCACAGAGAAAACAGCAATTGGCAAGCAACCATTTGGATTCATTGCTCTTGTAGGATGGTGTGGAATCTCTTCAGGGTTGCCTAAAGTGAGGAGAATGGAGGCAAGACTCTTGCCATTGCTGTAGAAGTGAAAACTACATCCATGAATGCTTTATTCACAAGAGAGTACAGTGTGGCGTCATATCTCAAATCTTAGCACCTGCTGAAGTGGACCTCATTGTCTTCAAGAGCAGGCCCTCATCAAGTATGATGTCCATTTCCATTAAAAAGCTCGTTGACAGTCCAGTTTCATAGCATAACAACAACAATAACAAAAACAGTTTTCTGAGAAGCTGTTTAAAAAAATCAAACCTAGTCACAGAGAACAATGAACAACAACAACAAATTTAAAATTGAGAGTTTGCGTGTGAGAAGGGCAGAAAAAAGTAGAACTAAAATCCAAATCATTTTTTCATGATAAAAATTTATTTTGAGAATTTTATACATGAGAATTTACCTAATTTCTACTTTTCCCCGTTCTGACTCTTTCAGGTCCTTTCAATTAGTCAGCTGTTGGTTGCTGCCAAGATATGGGTGCCAATATTGCTCACTGAGCAGGCAGTACTGTGGAATGCAGGCTTTATTGGTAGGAAGGACTGCTGGTGACTTTTCTTTCTTGGCACCCTGCACAGCACCTTTCAATACTATGTCCTTAGGGAGAAGGCTTCCAGATCAGTTCCAGCTAACTCCTCTAAGTTCTGTCTCAATTATGTGGGGTCAGTGTTTTATCTTCAACTCCCAGGAGGTTAGACAGAGGCAATAGCTTATATTGCTTTGGGAGTCTCTTAGGAATCCCATGATAAACAACTGGAAGGGGGGTTTCTCTTGCTTGACACTTTGGGTTTTTGTGTGTGGGAGGAATAGTCTGTGGCTCTTTCCTGGGCAGGGGTGGTATAGCACTACAGCTCCATTTGATATAACTCCGTTTAAAGTATATACACATGTATCTTTTTATATTATATGTGTATTTTAAATAAGTTCATAAATGTTGTTTTCATATGGCTTTTTCAAACAACCTTAGTGCCATTTAGCTCTCCTTCTCCCCTTGCAGGTAAGTTCCCCAGCCCTATCTTCTGCCCCTCCTCCTTTATAACACCTATGTCCTACTATCCCCTCTCCATCTCTTCCCACCTTCCTGCAGTCACTGCAGCCTAAAGACCCAAATCTTAAGATTCAAGGTGAGGATGGATCATAAACAAAAGGGAACATGCAACCATTTACCTTTCTTAGTCTGAGTTCCCTGACTCAATGTAAAATTATCCAGTTCCATTCATTTCCATCCATTTTTTTTACAATGGAATAGGTGTCCATCGTGTGTCTGACCACAGTTTCAATATCCATCCTTGGGCTGAGGAACATCTGGGCTGCTTCCAGTTCCTGGCTATTGGACGCAGCTGAACAGGTGTTGGTAGAACAGGAAATCTGTATTTTAAAGAGTGATTATACTTAACTAGATCTTGTTTTGTGATAAAATTGTAACTTATTGGAACAAGATTCTATAAAGCAAAACAGCGCAAGTGCTCCTTTCAGAGAGATCCAGGTGGGGCTCCAACACTGACCCAGCTCGCTCCTGTGAGCTTCAGCAGAGGTCACAGTCAAGACTTCATGTTTCTTACTTCTCCATTCCAGTGTGCTGGAGATTAAGTTTTATATTTTCTGTGAAATTTCCAGAATTTAGTGTGTTTGTTAGATGTTAGTCACTTGATTCATGCATGCTGTAGACCTTATATTTAAACATTTTGGGGGCCCCAGAGTGGGGATGTTCATAAGCTATTTGTGAATTCACTATGAAAAGTTCTCTTTTACATAATCATTCTATGGTACTAGTGTTTACCTCTTGATTCAGACTTGCAAATCAGGGATCCGTCTTGTAGAACACACCACATTATTGTTAGAACTAAAATTGTCATTTATGTTTATTGTGCGTGATAAGTTACAACAATGTTTTATAATTTATTTCATGATAGGAGACTGATGAGGCCTGGGGAGGTTAAATGGTGTGAGCTAGGTGATGGCAGACTCCAACTTCAATTCTATTGAGTCAGTTTCTGTTGCCGACAGTGTCTTAAAAGCACGAGACGACTCCCTGTTGCCCTTTCTAAGCCTTCCCCGTAAGTGCCGAGTAGAATTTACTCTCTGAGACCTTCAGCATTGGCTTCACATAATTTTCCAGGAAAACTCCCTTTGAAATTTCCTGCAACAAGTGATCTAAAGTGATTTTTTTTCCTCTTTAAAGAAAATCCCTGTAGAAAGAGGAAGTGTTCGTGACAAAGGCAGCCAACTGCGCTCTGTGACTCAGTGCGTTCCATAAATTATAGATCTGAACTCGGTTGGAGTGAGCGCTGGCATTTCTAATAGCTTGCCATGACACCTAAGGGTATAAAATAGCTACAGAGGCAATTAGCTTTAGAAAACAGGATTATTAAGTGCATGAACCCTTAAGTGCAAGCTCAGAAGTGTGTGTTTAAAAGGGAATTGCCAAAGGGCCAATGGTACATTGAGAAATCCTTGCCCTGATCGGTGGTGAAAGTGCGTGGTATATGTGAAAGAACTGCTTGCCAGCCGGCTCACCTTCTGTGACCTAGGCTTGTGAGAAAGGTGGAGGCTGTGTGGAATGGTTGGATGTAAGCCCTAGGATGGAAGAGCCTTTCGAGTGTGCCCAGATCCCTTCTTTTCCTGCTTTTCCTTAAGTTTCTGAAAGTCTTTGAGAAACCCTCACTTGAGTGGGTTTCCCCATCCCCTTTTTCTTAAGTTCTTTTCCCTCCCCTTTTTCTTGTTGGTTTTCAGGGACAGGATTTCTCTGTGTAGCTCTGGCTGTCCTGGAACTCACTTTGTAGACCAGGCTGGCTTTGAACGCACAGAGATTCGCCTGCCTCTGCCTCCTGAGTGCTGGGATTAAAGGCGTGCGCCACCATCGCCCGGCATAAAAACATCTATGTGTCGGGTGGTGATGCATGCCTTTAATCCCAGCACTCGGGAGGCGGAGGCAGGCAGATCTCTGTGAGTTCGAGACCAGCCTGGTCTACAGAGCTAGTTCCAGGACAGGCTTTAAAGCCACAGAGAAACCCTGTCTCGAAAAATCAAAAAAGTAAAAAAAAATAAAAAAAAGAAAAAAGAAAAAAAAAGAAATGAACGCAAGGGTTCTACCCTTGAGCTGCATCCCTATATTCAAACAAATGTCACAGACCGCGAAGACACTTGTTTGAGAAGTGAGCACGGCCTGGATGAGCCCTGGGCAAACAGGGCTGTTAGAGGGCTGACACACAAGTTCCCACGGACATCCATCCGTCCTACACATTCTCATCTCATCTGTTCTTCTTCCTTAAACTAGCCTCTTGACCGCAGCCAATATGTGTATTAGAACAGCCCGTCAGCCCTCAGTCAAGCGTTCTGTGGCTGTGCTTTCAGAGAAGTCTGTGAGTCTCATTCTCTCCAGAAGTGCTCGGTTTCCCGTGAATTTCTGTTGCTCATCCTATCGTCAAGGCTGTCTGAGTAGCCCTGTACTCAGTTCTCTGAGACGCAGGCGTGCCTCGGGGATCAGCGGTGGTGGTGGATTTCATTTCTGTCTAGTTTACAGAACTTTCTCCTTTAGGTACTTTTTCTGTAGATGAGAAACTCCGGTAATGTTGGCTCTATTCTTTACTCAGCAGTCTCTGTAATTTATGGAACAGAGCTGTGTGCCTCAGTACAAAAAGGAAGCGAGAACTTTCTAGGAAAAATCCACCGAACTCCTACTTCATTTCAGATTGCACCTTTTGGTTCTTGTTTTTTTTTCTTTTTTCCTTAGGTTTCCCATAATAGTTTCATTTGGAAATGCTAGCTTCTGTCTCACAGAAGCATTCAAGCGCCCTTACAAGTTGATACTTTTTATTTATGGCTTGTTAACATGGACTCTGCGCAGAGAAGGGGGCATGCTTGGATTGTGCTTTGTGGATAATTAGAGAATTATGGGACCATAAGAAGTGATTTTCTTTTCAATTAAAAGGAATTATTTTTTGGACATAAAAATTTCAGAGAGTAAAAGAGTCAAGTACTTTATACTCAGTTGTGCACCCAGAGATCTACAATAATGACTGTCATGGCAAGATATGCGAACTGTTGTAATACTGGCATGCTATGGTACTTCCTGATTAGGCTTAAGGCCCACTCTACATGATAGAACTACTGCTTTGTACCATCAACTGGGCAAAAACAAAACAAAACAACAACAACAAAACCACATGGATTCTAAAGTCACAGGGACAGCCTAGGGCTACTAATTTATTAACAAACATAATGACAGACTGCACCCCGAGTTCTTACCCTTAGATCCATAGGTTATGGCATCATTCACCCCTCATCACGGGAACTTCCTTTTGCAGGAGGATAATGATTAATACAAAGACCATGCCTGATCACCATGCAGAGAATGAAAGACTGGAGAGCCCAGTTGTAATTGGGGCGTCTACACCACACTTCCTCATTTCAAGGCTCAGGGATCGTCATGGAAGAGGGTATACGAAGATTGTAAGAGCCAGAGGCAGTGGCCATCAGTGGTGAGACAGTATTTCCCGGGCATGACAGCAATGTCACAGCAGCTCTGACTACATACTGAAGACTTTTCCAAGATCAAATCAGCCAAACTCCAACAGGGAAGTAGGAGCCCCACTCCTGTCGGAGGAGCTACTGGCAATTGGTGACTGCTGGCGGAGCAAGAGTCACTTTCTCAGGGATGTGAGCCCAGAGAAGACACTCACGCTCCAGTAGATATCCTACCCCCACACCTATGCAGACAGCACTGAGTGGACTCAGTGACCTTAGCATCAAAGCACATGGAGATGGGAGGGAAAAGTGGTGGGAAATAGGGAAGGAACTGGAGAGAAGGGATTGGGGGTCAATTTGATCAAAACAGGTTATATGTACCTGTGGAGCTATCAAACAATAAAAGAAGCAAAATGAAAAAAATAAAAACAATGGCTAAACATTATGCCAACTTTTAATCTTTAAACAACCAGTTGGCATCCTCTTTCCACAAGCCCTACTTCCACAAAATACCCTGTATGTAACAACTTTTGCCAAGCTTTGCACTCAGTGAAAGCTTTGGTTCTGGAGTCTGACCCCTCTTTTTTTTATGTTTTCCTCTTTAACTGTCTTTGTCTTGACTTTGACTAATAGCAGAGATTGTTACATGGTCACACTTTTTCTTGGGCAGTATTGCGTTCTTGAATGCTGTGCTTACTAAAAAGCTCACTGGTTCCTCATCTGTGAACTGAGGGGATTAGTACCTAGTTCATTGGATTTCTGTGATGATCAAGTACAGTTGATATATCCATTGTGCCTAGTGAAGTTGATGGGAGTTATGGTTTTATGCTTGAGGGCCAACCATGCTCACCAACCCCCGTTCTTGCCAAAGAATCATTTAGAATGAAATCAACAGTTTGGCAGAATTTGTAGCATCTTCATCCCTGTAATTTGATGTAAACAACATCATATTTTAAAAAAAATAATAACTGTTAAACCTATTAGCTCAGGATTATTATTAGCTAGTTCTTACGACTTAACCCATAATTCTTATCTATGTTTAACTACGTGACTTGCTACCTTACTCAGTGAGGCATTCTTATCTTGCTTCCTCTGTGTCTGGTTGGTGACTGCAGAACAAGTCTTTCCTCTTCCCAGAATAAAACACCTTTTTCTTTTAGTTTCTCTTGCCCTTTTCTTTTTGATCTCCTTTAAGAGAAAGACTTTGTGCTATGTGTCAGCAGCACTAATGAATTCTCTACAGCAGAAACTAAGGAATCAGCCTCAACTACTTTGCATCTCTGACACTTCATATCACAAAAATCTATGTGCTCCAAATCTGTCTGTTTCTTTCCACCTCTGCTGTTCTAATTACATCCATGTCCCGGCTGGACAACTGCAGTAGTGACTCTAGACAGTTACAGTGATCTGTTAAAATAATGAATGAAACCACCACTGTGGGTGCATCTTGTTCCCTCCTGCTTCCTCTTCCACCACACTCACCCATCTCTGTGCCCCTCCAGCCCAGAAGGCTGCTTCCAGCTCTTCAGAACGCCATTCTTCTGCTACTGTGCTTTTGCATTTATTTTTCTTTCATTGGACAACGCTTTTGTCCACTTTTTTTATTCTGCAGCTAGATTCATTCAAATGCATGTTTTCCAATAGAGCATCCTTAACTCTCCCATCAATTAAATTTCCCAACGATATAATTCACATAACAATAGCCACTTTTTCTTTCAAAGTGCTTGATTTGTATCTTTATAATAGATGTTTGTTGGTGATTTTTTTTAACCAAAAGTTCGTATCCTTTATCAGACTATAGTATCATAGTCTTGGTTAGGTGTTCACTGTAATAGAGCCATAGGATCCGTTTTGACACTGACTTATAACACTAGGACCCTGATAAACATGAAGTAAAACAGTGAGCATCCCACAGGGAGCATAATTGAGGTCAGATATTATGATCATTGGGCAGGTGGTAATGCCTTTCCCTATTCAGTTACCAAAGCTTTCTCATATTTGTTGCTACACTGGAGTCAAAGAGGCAGTATTTCTCCCTAAGGATTTGAACATATACATTGAAAGTTTCTAAAATCTCCAATGAAAGGTAGCATTGGGGTACATTATGCTTTTTTTCTCTGGTTCCTTCTTCAGTTTTGATGTCAGTTCCTTATATCATATTTTTCATTCAACAGGAACACTTAAAATAACAACAGATGCCTATGGCCCACCCCTATAATTTCTGATTCAATAATTCAGAGTTAAGGTCTGAGAATGACACTTCTAGCAGGTTCTCTGATGATGCTGGTGGTACAGACGTAGAACCACACTTAACTGAATCACTATTTGAAGTAATTCTAGTCAAAATTCAGTCCCAGGGTCATTTCCCTCAATGAGAAGGGCTCATTTGCCAATACTTGCATGTCTTGGTGATGCTAGGTCTGGCGGCTGAAGAAGTGTGAGTGGGTGAACCCCTGATTCCACCATTACAAGTTTCTGGTTGAAGAAGTGTGGGTAAGCAGAGGTGAACCCCTGATTCCACCATTGCAAATTTGTGGTTGAAGAAGTGTGGGTGGGCAGAGGTGAGCCCCTGGTTCCATCATTACAAGTTTCTAGATAACTGTCATGATTGGACAGACAAATACTAATATTTCTGTCACATATTGTGAATAAGTAATCATGTTTTTGACTTTTGCATCTCCAAGAAATATAGGGCATCAAACTGGGGCATAGTGGCCACCTTTGACAAGGGCAGGCCACCTACTGTTGTTCAAAGGAAGGTACTACAAGCTGGCCTTGGGATAATGAAGCACAAGGAAAAGGAGAAAAGCAGCGCCTTACGGATAAAATTGAATTTTAATTTAGATGTCAAGGTTTTTGAAAGAACATAGGCATGCCGGTGGCAGGGGTGTGTTATCCACTAGGCACTGAAAGTGCTTTGAGGAACACAAGTGGTTTTAGTCTGTTTTGCTAATTCACTCAACATCTCCAGACGTAAATTCCATCACCCATAAAAATGAGAGTAGTCTAGATCAGTTGTTCTTCAACTTTCGGGTCTTGACCCCATAGGGGTCACATATCAGATATCTTGTATGAAGTAGCAATGAAATGTTTTTATGGATGGGGGCACCACAACATGAGGAATGGTATTGAAGAGTTGCAGCCTTAGAAAAGTTGAGAACCACTGGTCTTGATCAAGGGTCAGCAAATTTTCTCTATAAGGCCAGAGACAGTAAGTATTTTAGAACTTGTGAACCATTCTGGCTCTGATGCATCTTCTGAACTAACCCTAATCACTATGTAAATGAATGGGTATGGTTATGTCCTAGTAAAATTTTATTTATAAAACCAGACCTAGTACTAGGTCATGGGTAATTAGTGTTTTATTTATTTTTTAGTTTTAGTTTTTTCTAATACTAGCTATACTAGCCAAGACCTTTCCCATTACCTTTTGTTTTTTATTACATACTCCTAGAAGTAGTAACACCAAATGTTTTAGCACAATGATTTGTTGGATATATACTAATTTGTAAGTGGTATATCTACAAGGCTCTGCTATATTACAAAACACTGCCCTAAAAATAAGTTTAAAACGACATGACAAAATAAATAAAAGCAGACTGTCTATTTTCCCGGCACAGTGTTTTGGCTCTTGTAAATTCCTGTGAGACTTTGGGAGACTCATCTTGATCATTTTGAGGGTTCTTTGGTGGTAATGTTATGTGTGTGGTACACCACTTAGGATGTAGAACTGCCAGGTGAATTTTGGCTGAATCAACTAGAGAATTCGCTCTGGACCATCTGTATTAACAGGAAAAAGAAGTACATACAATTGAAAATGAAAGAAGCCAGCTAGCGGCCGGGAACACGCTGAGCTTTTGGTTGGTCTATAGTTGTAGTGGACTGAGCAGCAGGACAAGGTTAGCAGTGGATAACTGAGCAGTTTGTACTCTTCTTGTTTTATATGAGATTCTTGTATCCAGAAAAAAAATCTCAGTGATCTAACTAGTTAAACTTGGAATTCAAGATTTTAAACATTGTATTCCTTCTATGCTTTTCATTTTAGAAAAAGACTGAACAACTTCCAAATTATTATGTGTAAAATGGTCAAAATCTCCATATGTAGGTGACTACATGACTCTGACCCTAAACCCATGAACATTCGTGGCACTGGAGAAGATGTACATATTTTATGGTTTCTTTCCCTGTCTCTCCAACTTAAACTTGGCACCTTCTTTAGGTTTGATCTTAAAGAAAAGATCAAACTCACTGAAGCAGCAGGGTGTTCCAAGAGTGCGCCAGGCCTCAACACACAGTAAACATGTTCAAGAGGAATGAGTAAAGAACTTGTTATTTTCCAATAAATTCTTTTATGAACTATCTTTCAAAGAAATAGCAGCAGGGAGATATTACAACACATGTCAAATTCAATAGCAGTCTTTCAAGGTTACCTATCAAATGGGAGCTGTCTCATGAAACTTTAGAAATTACACATTGGAGATATAATCTTTGGCGGAGGGATTTGGCTTCAGAATGCCTAGTTCTCCAAGAGGTACTTATTTCCATGGACTTGATGGGGACTTTAATGTCGGAAGTACGATGGAGGACTTGTTTCCATGGAGCTGATGGACTTTAATGTTGGAAGTACAAAGGAGATAGTTAAGCATTCTGAGTAGGATGCTACTTGAGCTCACTGTGGTCTCTGGCGCACGATGACCAGGACAGATGTGCTTGGGATACTGCCCAGCCCCCTTCTCAGTAGTAAGTTCACCTTACACCATCATCTAGTGTCCCGCTTCTGGTGGCATTTCTGCACAAATCCATTTGCCCTTTCCTCCATTTTGGATGCTGGGCATTTCCCTCTCAAAATCTTCAGGATGGAAGTCCCCAAGGGTCTGTTCCCTTTCTCTAAGTTAGTGTTTCCCTGGAAAGAAGTACACATACTTTATCTGTGGGTAGATGGCAGCAGAAGAGTTAGCCTTTTCTCTTTCCCTTCCTTGTCTTTCACCTAAGAACCATGGCAAGTAATTTCAATCATCAAAGTCTTTGGCACAAAAAGGCCGACTACACTTCCCGATTTAGCTGTTTGTCTTCTTGGTTCTGTCTTTTGTGATTTAATGTCAGTATTCAATAGCCAGCTGTACAAGTGAAGAGAAGTTTTAAAATCGTCCATCTCTTCCTCACTTTTAGATCTTCCCAGCACTTATTTCTTTGGCTGGGTCCCCCCCCCCCCAATACTTTGTGGCTACTTTTGTTCTTAGGCTATATTAGAGTATTTTTCTCCTCTGACTTCCACGTTCTATCACTCAAAGTATAGATCAGAAATATTCAGAATTTGAACTTCATTGAAAAAGTAGTGATTTTGGATAAGTGTCAAAGGAGGAAAAGCAGTGGATGTAGTGAGAATGCCTACAGGATGCAGCGTGAGAATCGGAGCAGTTGGAGTCTGTCTTTACATCCCCCTGGAAAGACTAAAGCATTGTGATGTTTCCAGCCTGTTCATTCCTTCTCGTTTCTTTTCTTCAGTGTCTAGGCTAAAAGTTCCTCTTGTTCTCATATTGGAAAATAGATTCATGCTATAGGAAAATAACAGCTGACAAAACTGTTTCCAAACGAGCATAAACTCTGGTTATCTGGAATTTTCCAAATGTAAGTTAAGGGGGGAAGGACTCACTGAAGTGCATCCCTGAGAGCCACTGACCTCTTTGAAGACTGTGGTTTCGTGTGTTCAGGGCTTGTAAGGTTCAACAGATGTGGCCTGATGCTAAATGTCAGAGTTTATCCTGCCCCTGTAGTCAATCTGAAGGGACTTGCTGGGATGGGAGGAGGGCGGGGGGATCTTCCAGGAAGAGTTCAGTGCAGAGCTGACGACATTCTCCAGTACAGAAAGTAAATAGGGGTTTTATGTTGGCCTCTCAATACAGAACTGGTAAAAGCCCCAAACAGAAAAACAAAAATCTCCCATAGATGGGTTCTAGTAAAAGACATCACCTCCGCCCAGAGAAAGACAAAGGACCCAATGAGAGTAAAGAGCATGTCCAGCTCCTCCTCTCCAAACGCTTCATTGCACACCTGAACTGGTTGATGGAGTTCCCTCCGTAGATTTGAGAGTCATTGTTCCCATTGTCAGGGCATGACCTTAGACCCACAAGTAACTGGGTGAATTGTCTGCTTCTGAATGGAAGCCTTCCTGTCTGTAGAAGTTGTCACAAATCTAATCACAGGTGATATATGGGAGCACATTCCTTCTAAATGCACCTTTCATTTTAATGGAGTATTTGCACCTTTGGGTGGAAAAGAATGTGACTTTGTAGCCCCTCTCAGGCTATTCTCTGTGGTTAAAAGAAAACTTTAGAATAGATTCATCAGGTCTTTAACTAGACGCACCAGGGCTGTCACGTTTCCGTGTGTAGGTGAATTTTCGTCATGTTTATTTAAGGTGTTTATGTGCATCTTTCAAATTCTTGTAACTTGAACATTTAATTCTTTTTTAAAAGTCCAAATACAGAAATTTGATTCCAGTACTGTATATCCCAAATCTGAATCTGGTGAGTTCTGTGTAGTGATACTGTAGTGCTGGATCGGGTTTTCACAGATGCTCTGTATGTTGCCAACAGTTTGCCCTGCACATGACAAAGAGGAGAGCTCTCAGGATCAGCATTGGTTTACTGGGATTGCTTCCTGTGTGGAAGGAATCTTTTCTTTGTAACATCAGGTGAGGTCCTGGGCAAGAGGTCCACCGTATTTCTCATGCTGTTCAACGTCCTTACAGTTTTTGACAACTGAAGAATTCCATGTCTTTCTGAGTTTGTTCGAATGTTCCTTGTTGAACCATCTTTAGGCCGACCCCTTTTATGATCCTAGTCTGTAATTACTGATTGAGTCATCCTCATTTTTTTAAAAAGATTTTCTACCTCTTCTATTTAACACCGAGCCCCTGGAATACCAGAGCCAAGGTTTTTCATCTTTTATTTTTCACTCCCACCTATACACGAGCAGAGAGAATAGCGCTATATAATTAGTACTTCATTGCAGCTGCTATTTGTAAAACACCTTACGTGTTACAAGGTGCCCCCAGATCTCCTTCTACTCAATTATCTGGTGGGAACTGAAAAGCAACTCAAGTAACTGAATTGAGAAATCCTGGAAGAAAAAAGAAGCCAAGGTAGAAGGCAAGACAGAAAGTGGGACTAAAGTATCCAAAATAAATGCTATTAAAGCACTTAGACAGGCTTGGATGGCCACTCACAGCTCTCTGTCAGGCCACAGGCTTGGACGGCCACTCACAGCTCTCTATGGGGACACGGGCTGAGATGGCTACTCATAGCTCTGATGGGGACACAGACTTCTTCAGATGGTTTGTTCTTTCTCTAAGACAATTCTCTTTCAGCTCCACATAACGTTAGTCTTAAATTATGGGCACTGATGTCTGCTCTACAATTGAAGAGTTGTATATGAAGACAATACTTTTTGTGTGTGCCCGTGTGTGTGTACATGTGTGTGTGCATGTGTATGTTATAAGAAAGATGCTACCATATGATCTAATCATCTCACCTAAATGTAGAATATTGACAAGACAGATCAAGAAAGATGGTGGGGCAGAGCTGAGAAGGGTAAGTGTGGAAGAAGAGGTAGTTAAATATGATCTAAGCATGTTGTATGCATGTATGTATGACAGTATCACATTGAATCCTATTGGTATGTACAATACAGGTGTTAAATTTTGGAAGAAATAAAAAGAAAGACACATGGAGGAAGAAGTCCTGTCATGGTCAAACCCAAAGCTTTGTTGTGGTTCTCTTTCTGTTGAGAATGGGTTTTAACTAAAACCACAGAAAAAGAGAGAAATACATCATGGCTATTCAGGGGAAGCAGTAGAACGTAAACAGAGGTGCTGTGTTCCAGAAGCCCCTGAAGTCCAAAGGAACTGGAAAGCTTTTGACCAGAGAAGAAGAAGAAAGAAGAAGGGGACAAGGAGGAGGAAGAGAAGGAAGAGGAGGAAGAGAGAGAAATAAGAAATTGGAAAGAACTTTAATTTTTATGATTTATTTATTTTTACTGTTTATGTGCGTTGGTGTTTTGCTGCATGTGTCTCTGTGTAAGGGTGGCAGATCTCCTGAAACCGAAGTTACAAATAGCTGTATTCAACTTGGGTCCTCTGGAAGAGCAGCCAGTGCTCTTAACTACTGAGCCGTCTCTCCAGCCCTGAAGAAACTTCCTTAACAAAGAAAAATCGGGTGGTGGTGATGCACACTTTTAATCCCTGAACTAGGGAGACAGAGGCAGGCAGATCTCTGTGAGTTCAAAGCCAGCCTGGTCTATAGAGTAGTTCCAGGACAGGCTCCAAAGTTGCACAGAGAAACCCTGTCTTGAGAAACTAAAGAGAAAAAAATAAATAAAAATTAAAGGAAGGAAAACCTTATTTCAGTTCCATAGAGATGATTCTTAATAAGCAAGGTTATTTACTTATAATCTTTCAGAGGTCTTTGAAAGTCCACCCTAGACTATATCTTGAGCCCCTGAATGAAAGGATACATTTCTTATTTTGTAAATATACTCTATAGTGTTATGGTTTGGATCTGAAAGGCCTTTCTCATCTCATACATCAAAGGCTTGTTGATGTTCAAGGTGGAAATGTTCTGAGGTGGGGCTTTCAGAAATGAGATCATGAGGGCCCTGGCCTTGCCAACAATTTAACTCTCACTACTCAACAAGTTGATGGAGTGCTGGGAGGTGGTGGACAGTTGGAAGTGGAAGGGAGTAATTCTTGGGGCTGTGCTCTTAGCTACTTCATATTAACCATAGCACCTCCTTTCTCAGCCCTCTGGCTGTGATGATGTGAGCCCCTTGCTCTGCTGGAGTCTCCCTGTCCTGCCCTTCATAAGTCATAAGAACAAATGACTGTGGGCTGAAAGCTCTGCAGCTATAGATCAAAACAAGCCTTTTATTTTCTTAGAGTGATATTCTCAAGTATTCTGTTATAGCAGCTGAAAGTGGACAAGTGTGGATATTCATAATGGGAAAGGGCAATTTGTCTGCTCTGGGCTTCTACAACTAAAGAGAATTTTGTTGTTTGTCTGGCTTAGCACACATAGATAAACGAATGCAAGGTAGTATTCCCAGGAGAAAACACTCAGCTTTGGTATATGGCTGTTCTTGTCTGAAGCAAACTCACTGGAGTAGTTAGTGTCTCATCCCCCTCACCCACTGGTACTCCTTTGTACATGACTTACCTTATTATACATTTTGAGGGATTTAATATAGAGAGCATTGATTTTATCTATTTAATGTCTCTATCATTCTATTCTATCACTTGGATGGGGGCACTATAGAGTTTTTTTTAAATAGTTGTAACGAGACTGGTAAACTGTCAACAACCTAGCCAGTTTCTTCAAGGTGGCTGGGTGTTTATAAGCTAGCTGAGTATGCATTATCTCTCTCCCTCATTCTAAGAGCAAGGCTCAATCCTGGAATATGCAACGGTCAGGACAATTCTAGAACTCTCGAATTAAAATGGAAGCCAGTGGAACTGATAGAATAGGGTCTTGAAGACTCGGACATTTTCTTTCATTTTTGAATTGTGGGAGAGGTCCTGTATTAGACTGGGAAATGCATGGGGTCCATTTTAGAATCATTAAGCAGTAGCAAATGAGAAACTGATACAACCAGTCTGCCCTGACTATGTTTGTGCCGAAGAACATCTATAGCAGATGAAGTCTGAACTCAGGACCACACAGTTAAATATGAGGAACAGGTGTAAGAGGAGGTCTAAATGGGTCTACCTTAGGACTCCATTCTGCCAGTATCATGATTTCTCTCTCTCTCTCTCTCTCTCTCTCTCTCTCTCTCTCTCTCTCTCTCTCCAACTGGCCCCATTTTATCCTTTAGTTCCTTATATTAGCCAGTTTTCTCATTATGTGATCAAATGCCCCAGAGAACAACTTGCGAGGAAGAACTGCTTACTTTCACACACGGGAACAGAGGTGTTTGCCATCATGGGACGATAACATGTGGAACAGGCCAGTTTGCATGGTGCTAGCCAGGAAACAGAAGAGACATTCTTGGCTTTCTTTTTTTTTTTATTTTTCTCCTACCATGACTCCAGACTATGAGATGAGGTCACCAAGATTTGGAGTTTTCCCCTGAGTTAATCCTGTCTAGAAACGCCCGCCACGGAGGTGTACTTCAATCTCTTATGTTCTTCTCAATGCAATCACACTGAAATACAGATTAACCATTCTAAGTCTGGTGATTTCCTACACAATCTCCATCAAGCAAGGCTTGAATATATCAATTAGGAGACATATAGGATGCATATGAATATAAATGCTTATTTCCAAGACTTCTTTGTGGATATAAGCTGTACATATATCTTAAGTAGCTATAAAGGTACCTGACACTTCATAAGCAAATAAACAAATGAATCAGTGGCTACAGAGTAGTCATTTGATTTAATAGAGGCATCAAAAATATATTAACCATAAATTCCATGGAAAACATATATATGATTTACACACACATAAACACACACACACACACACTACAAATATAAAATGTTGGCTTCAACCTTTTCTGGAGCCACCAGAAGTGAGTTATGACTGGGTTCACCATGGATGGTATTCCTGATGGAACTAATAATGAGACTAGGCCCGAGTGTGAGAGCTTTCCCTCAATCACTAGACACAGGACTCTGCCAAAGGGCGGGCTAGTTAAAATATCAACTGATTCCCAGGGTCCATGGATAGAGAGTTGTGCGAATGACTGAGACTTCGGTGAACAATGTAAGTCATGGGAAGACACGATACTCTTCCATCTCAGAAAAGATTTCTTCCTGCTTTGCCCTGAGTAACCCGGAAGAGAAACAGACAGACGGACAGACAGTGTATACTCCTCCTTTCTTCTCTTTTTCTGCTTTCCTCAATTTATTTGACTCACTTCACCTCTCCTTGTCTACATGACAGAAATAGCCTTTTGACATCTCCTCTTTTATTAACTTCGTGAACCCTGGAGGTCTCAAAGGAAAAGAAATAAGGAACAGCCTGAAAAGGATGATAAAGTCTCTCTGGGCAGTTTTTGCAGACTCCTCTATCAAGGTTCATGAGTCTTGAACAAAATGAGAAGGCAAAGGAATCCTGATGGTGTCCCTGTGCTCTCCTTGTTCCCCACAAGCCAGTTGCCAGTTTCTACCTCTCTTCCAGGTCAAGTTCTACAACCCCACCCTTCCTTTCTGTGGCCCTAGAGGGAGGACATGAGTCAGCATTTTGGCTTGAAAGTGTGATCTGCCTCTGAGTCCTCAGAAGGTAATCATTTCAGAAGATCTAGGACATATAACTGCAGAGAAAGTCACCCACCCCACCTCCTTCTGTCTGAGATCAGACCCTGGCTCCCACTTTCTGAATGTAGCTTTAGCTGGATCTTAGCTGGAACATTAGAAAACAGCAGTGTGCAGTGTAAGTGTGAGTGTGTGTGAGTGTGTGTGCATGGTGTGTGGTGTGTGAGTGAGTGTATGCCTGTGTGGGGGACAAGTGAGTGTGTGTGGTATGAGTGAGCGTGTTTGGTTGAGTGAGTGTGTGCGTGCATGTGTGTGGTATGATGTGAATATATGTGGTAGGAGTGTGTGTGAATATGTGAGTGTGTCTTGGGGAAAGGTTCTTAGAGGTACCACCCAAGTGCGTGGACAGATAGCTTTTTCAGAGAACTCCAGCAATGTGATCATCTGGTGCTTAGCAGCGTTGTCTGGAGAGGAGAGAAGAAGAGAACAGAGACAGGAGAATGACAGGAATGACCTCCTTTGTTCTTCCAGAAGAGGAAGCACACTGCCATTGTCTCTTGGTAGCCTTTGAAAACTTAAAGGCATGCCTTTCAATTGATTCCTTGGCGAAAGGAATCAAGTTTGCTAATTGTGTTGTTTAGTCGATATTCTTTCTGTTCTGTATTTAGGCTTTTCCTATTGGAAAAGAAACCAGTAAGGTGTTGGTTGCTAGCTCACTGGGACAGTTTTTGTCTTGACTTTTAGGGGAAGGGCAAACAGGGTCAACATGGTGCCGCTATAGCCCTCCCTGAGGAGCAGGCAGTTTTTTTTGTTTGTTTGGTTGTTTTTTTTTTTTTTTTTTTGGTTTTTTGAGACAGGGTTTCTCTGTAGTTTTGGAGCCTGTCCTGGAACTAGCTCTTGTAGACCAGGCTGGTCTCGAACTCACAGAGATCCGCCTGCCTCTGTCTCCCAAGTGCTGGGATTAAAGGCGTGCGCCACCACTGGAGCAGGCAGTTTTGAAGACGGAAGCTGTTTAGCTCCCGGTGAAGAGTGGGAGAAAACCACACCCTCAGCAGCTCTGCAGCTGACAATCCAGGAAGACCTAATCTGGAAGCTGTGCTTCTCCAGCCTACAAGGGAGCAATGATGGCTGAACTCTCATCCTTTCGTCTGGGAGTGTCTCCTGTGCTGGTTTCTGTCCTGCTTGACATGGTGTCTCCTTCCCCTGATCAAAGCAGACTCAGGTTAGAAAGGGAGAACTGAATGCTGAAAAATCCAGAGACTGGATTCTTATTTCCAACGGCCTTGTGGCTAAAACAGACAGGAAGTATTCCCATCATAAAAATATCAAATAAGAGTATTTTCTATCAAATACTATAAAACTTGTGTTAGGAATAATGAATTCAAAATTTTTTATCCCTTCCCCACACACACACCTTGTAAGACTTTGATGCAAGTATTTTAATTTCCCTCACCCCGGAACTTTGGAGAAACTTTGTTTCTCCAAAAGTCCGCTCCTCCAGTCTAGGAAATTGATGGCCTAGAGCTGTGACACTTTCCCCCTTTCTTCATTTCCTGTGAACCGTTTCTTTTGAGACTAGCGATTGAAAAGACTGTGAGGTCATCAAACCACAGCCAATGGGGGAAAAACACAGTCGCCAACAGCGTTAGTAGACAATCCAAATTCACTTCCTGCCTGTGTGTTCGCTTCCCAAACACTCCCTCTTGACCTTCTCTTTCTTTGCAAGCCCGAACTTATTTCTCATATTCTTATTTAATAAAAACGATCTTGATTGTAACTGACTCCTAAGTAAAGAGAAGGCCAGATCTTCCTCTGGCTTTGTTATTGTCCCTCTAGAACCAAGGAGAAAATCAATGGAAGCTTCCTCCTTGTGAGGAATTAGGGATGCATGAACCTTTGTAATCACTGAGGAAACTAAGCTACCATCTACAGAGTAAGGCCCCAAGGCAAGGCCATGCAGCTGCTTAACAGCAGGATAGGAGCCTTGTTATTACTTCCTGTCATGCTTTCATTCCTAATTGAGTGAAGCTACCTAGGTTGTGATTAATAAGTGAAAATAGAGCGATTTGATCCAATGCTTAAGAATATTTAATAAGAGAGAGAATAGCAGTTCCTCGTGTGTGTGTGTGTGTGTGTGTGTGTGTGTCCGTCCTGAGCATGAAGAGAATTGAAGTATCCAAAATGTTAAAATCATGATTTAGGTGGTTCGAGACTTTTTTTTTTTTTTAGTTTTTTCCGAGACAGAGTTTCTCTGTAGCTTTGGAGCCTGTCCTGGCACTAGCTCTTGTAGACCAGGCTGGCCTCGAACTCACAGAGATCTGCCTGCCTCTGCCTTCCGAGTGCTGGGATTAAAGGCGTGCGCCACCACTTTTACACTGTGGAGAACAGCGCCTCTTATCTTTAAATTGTAGATGAGCTACCACTCTCAGTATCGTCAAGCTGACCTGTGAATGAGCTCAGTTCAGTGAGCTTAGAGACATTGCTCTTAGGCCTCCAAAACGCTGTGACTAGACAATCAAAGGTGAGTAAAACTCGGTCTCTACCCTTGTGAATTCCACAGCCTTTTTAGCTGAACTCAAGCAACTCTGCCTGGAAGGACTGAACTGGGTCATGACTTATGCCAGAAACCTGGGTTTTCTCTGCATTTTTAGAACTAGAGGAGCTATCTTAAAGCCACCCAAGAGTTTTCGTACGTCGGCTATAGAGTGGGCTTTTAGGAGTGCCTACACAGAAGCTAGAACCAAATAATAGGCAACATAATAGGGAACTTGTGGTTCACCCATTCACCTTTCCCTGAAGTTTTTGGTAGACTTTTGAGGAGTTGTACACAGCTCATGCAATGACTGGAGACTGAAGGCATTTTAGGGGCATTTCAGGCAACAAGCATCTACACCAACATATTGTCAAAATCTTGGAGACATGTTTAGTCCTGAATGCAGATTTCTACATGCCAGTATCTTATTTCATTTATGTTTGTTCATATCTATACCTTATTTTACATATATAAAATATGTCTATTTGTACACAATTGCATGTCTATTTGAACGAATCATTGAATGGATGCATGTTATCCCTCCAAAGTAATATGCTTGCAAGAGCATTAAAGTCAAATAAACTTTTTCCTACAGAATCTGTCTTTTTGTTGTTGAAAACAGTCATGCTCATGAGATCACTGTGGCTAGAGTCAGTCAGTTGTGGTTGATGCTCTCCCGCCCCCTCTCCTTCTCCATTGCTTCCTCTGTTTCTTCCTCCCCACCCCTTGGTTCCCTCTGCCTTCATCCCTTCTTCTTTCATCCTTCCTATCTGTAGTTTGTTTTTGTTTTGGAAGACATGTGGAAGTGGAGTTGGAGGAACCCAGCACATCGATTTCTCTTTACGAAATGGAGCCAGGAAATTCCCCCTTCAATGTCAATGCAAAGTAAGTTGAAGACATTAGAAGAGGAAATTTTCATAATTGTAAATTTTTAAATGGGAAGTTCTCAATATTAGTAATGTTCACTTAAGACTGAGACTGATCATGCTGTTGTTCCCTGCGCTGGGCTATCTATAAACTTAACACACACACACACACACACACACACACACACACCATCCAAAGGGGAAAAGTCAAACAAATAAAACCTGTTGGTACCAAGTTCTGGTGATGACATGGATCAGCTACAGCTCAAGAGTCGTAAGTGGAAGTCTAACTAGGTGCAATACCCTGGAGGACTGTTTGCTACTTTCTGTTGAACCTGAACATATGAACAAACCATGACCCAGCAGTTCCTCTCCTGCATTCAAACCTACGGGAATGAAGGCATGTGCGTCGCTAAAGCATACGAGAATGCTCCAAACAGCACTGTTTGCAATGCCCCAACTGCACACCACTCAAATGGCTGTCGTTGGAAGACTGGATAAAAAACGACAGTATGGTGACATGATGAAGAAATCATGGCAAGCTACATTATAAATGAATCTAAATCACATAAACAGAATACTGAACCTGGACGCCAAAAAAAATTAAAATTTTATTTCTGTAAATCTTGTACCAGGCAAAATTAGCAGGCAGTGTTGGCAACCACAATAATGTTCCCGATGTAGGGCAGCAGTGTGCCTAAACGGCCATGAAAGGGACTTTGCTTTTAAAATTTTTATATTTTTGAGAATTTCATTTCTCTTTTATTTATGTCATTTCTACTACTCCATCCCCGCCCACTTCCTTCTCCCTCTCAAATTCATGACTTCTTTTTCTTTATTATTACATGTTGGTAATTTATCAGGGAGCTCCTCTCTGGAGGGGGAGGGGGAGAAGATGACCTTGATCTTCCGTCTTCCAGCAGCCGCTGAAGCGCTTTATGCAGGGTAAGACCTCGGGAGATTTCCCCTGCCTATGTTGATATATCAACTGGAGTTATCACTATGCAGGTCTTGTTTTGGTAGCCCTTCCGTTAAGATTTTACAGGGCAGTTTCCCCTCCATGTCTAGAAGACATGTGCAGGTGTGCACACCCACACACAGCGAATGTGTATTTTTAAGTAAGCGTACAGTACTGTTTCCCTATGACTTTTACAAATATCCTTACCATTGTTTCTCCTTCACCGCTTTTTGTATTATCCTCCCGCCACCTCCCAGTTAAAATCGCTGCCCATTTTTCCTAGTCCCACTTCATAGCACCTGTTTCCTTCTACCCTCTCTAAAGAAGATCCCCCTTACTGCCCCCCCCCAACACCTTCTTCTGGCTTTCCCCTAAGTCCCTTTTAAGAGACTGTATGCTCTATTGCCTGAATTGAGTCCAGGGACATTGAATTCTTTGGGAAATTTTTTTCTGCATTGCAAACTAGTATTTGTGTACTTTTCTATGTACAGATTATAATTCATACACAGTTTTTCTTTTTAACTCCTGAAAACGTAATTATGGATACAATTTTGTTTCTATATCCCAAAACATTTGACTTTTGACTATTCTCAGGTTTAGGGAAAAATAATTCTTTTCCAACCTAAACTTAAAGAAGTTTACCTTCTATATTCAAAACTTAGTTTATTTTAGAATCAAAAGATTTTATAAATTCTAGACTTGAAATGATCTTGAATATTTATACCATTGTCCATGTTTTAGGTTCAATATCACATTTCCTTAACACTGGGAATTATTGATGTAAACACAGACCGCGTGTTTTCCCAACTACCCAGTCTCAAATAATCACACAGAAAGTGTATTAATTACAACACTGCATGGCCAAAGACTCAGACATATTTCTAGCTTTCTGTTACATCTTGAATTAACGATTTCTATTAATCTGTATATCACCACAAGGCTGTGGCTTACCAGCAAAAGGTTCTGGGCATCTGTCTCCTTCAGCAGCTACAAAACATCTCCTTGATTCCGCCTACTCTCTCTATGTATAAATATCTGTTTGGATTTTTTGCCTGGCTTTGCTCTGCTAAGCCATTGGCTGATATAGCTTTATTCATTAACCAATGCTAATAAAACACTTTCACAGTATACAGAGGGAAATCCCACATCAGAATGGGGCATTTAATTTCTGGACATAGCAAGGGGGGGGATGAAAGTTTACAATGTGTGACACATGCCAACCTTGGTCAAGTGTTCTTGCTGTTTCTCAGTACAGGCTTAGAAGTTTGCTGTTTCGAATTTCATGGTTTTCTGCAGGACTGTGTAGAAACCATCATGAGACTGACTATTCAAGAATGGTGGAATTAGTCATTTTCTTAAAAACTCCTAATATGGCCAGATAGTTGATAAACGTTCACATTGAATGAGAAGTCCTATTTACACAATAGGTGGATTGCAAAGTAGATCAGAAGACTCAAAAACCAAAACAGAGCATTTCTGTGATGGGCAGGCAACCCCAGGTTGTCACTACCCAGTTTTTGTTTGTTTGTTTTTGTGTGTGTGGTTTTTTGAGACAGGGTATCTTTGTAGCTTTGGAGCCTGTCCTGAAACTAACTCTTGTAGACCAGGCTGGCCTCGAAGTCACAGAGATCCACCTGTCTCTGCCTCCCAAGTGCTGGGATTATAGGTGTCCATCACCACTGCCCGGCACTACCCAGTTTTAATATTCTCAGAGGCACAAATTGCCCATTGGAAGGAAGTGACATTTGATTTGATCTCAAAGTTGGAATTCTAAGGAATGTAAACTTTGGAGCATGGGGAGAGGTTTGTGAACTTTTTAAAAGAGTGTGTGTATGTATATACCTATGTTTATATAGTATACTTGTATGTGGATGTGTCTATTTATGTACATACTTGCTTGTATATAAATAAAATACAGCAAGAATATCAACCTCTGCTTCAAGGGTAATAACAGTCTACCTTATCTTCCATTTGCCATGTCAGCAAAGAGATGTAGGAATTCGATAACCCATTCAACAATATGACAAAATGTTTATTATAAATTCCTAGTGCCTAAAAGCCATGTGTAGTAGCACACATCTGTAGTCAGTGTGCACATTTGTAAACACAAGAGGTGATTAAGATACTCACTGCAGGTTCAAGGCTAGCCTGGGATACATAGCAACTTCTAGGCTAGCTAAGCCTACTTATCAAGACTCTGTCTCAAAAACCAGCCAACAGCAAGTAAGTCCTCACAAATAGTACATGAAGATTTATATCCTCTAGAGTCCTTTTACTACTTTTTCCCTGGTAAATTTTTAAATCTATGGTTCATATCTTGTCTCTGTATCTTTTCTACTTAACCTCTCTTTAACTTCTTGCTACCTAATCCCCATCCCACTTCTTTAACTCTTTATTCTGATTGGCTGCTGGAAATGCGCATTCGTCTTTTGCACTCTAATGTACCTTTTCCCAATCTCTCCTCAGTGTCCCTTCCCACTGTTTTCTTCCTGTTTCTGAAGACTTCTTGTTCCTTCCGCCCCTGGCATTGTTCTCTCTTTATTTTCCTGCTAATGCTCCAATCACCCCAGAGTTTCCCAGATGATTGATTCCTTTTTTAGCCCCCTCTTACCTGAAGTTTAAACCTAGACCCCCCCTTTCTTACCGGGAACCCCAGTGGACAGATTTTTTTCCCGTTCTCACGGCTGCAAACACGCAGAGTTGGTGACTCACAGATTTACGGCTCACGTCCTGCCCCTTGCTCAAGGTTTATTCCCATGTCTCTGACTGACCACTGGTCATTTTCACTTGAAACTCTTCCCAGTGTCTCAGATTCAACACTCTCTAGCTGAGCTTGCCTTTTCCCCCACAAAAGCCAGTTCCCTTTCGCAGTTCCTTCTTTCGGCCCTGCAGTCCTTGTCTCAAAGTCATTCCTGCCTCAAACGTTGAAATCATCTCCCAAGTGTCTCTCATGCTTATCTTTGCTCACCCGGCGCTTCTCACCGTTGTGTTGAATACGTCACTTCTGCTGATTTCTTTCTTCAAAGCTTCTCTTAACTCCTTGAGTTTCTATTTCCTTCCTTGTGTCTTCATCATCGAGGAGTTTGGTCATTTATTGTGCCTTCCAGCCAACTGCTCTGGCTGCCCCTTCCCATCTGCCAGCCTAATCACATACTGAAATGATGTTTCCTCACCATTTCCCTACATCCAGCCTTCGACCCTCCCATATTGTTTATTGCTCGCTCTTGATTGCAGATTTTAAACTAAATTGTTCTTTGTGTCCTAGTAGGTGCCAGATACCATACTAAATTTTGCCTGATATATAGATACAATTGTTCTAGGAATCAAAGGAGAAAAAAACACCCATCGCCACCATGTTGGAAATCTAGATCAAGGTCCAAATAATTGGATAAATGGGGATTAATGACAAAATTATCCGCGTATGTGTGTGCTGGGTATGGAACACCAAGACTGGAAAGCTAAGTCTTGGGTTTGTGTAATTCTGCGCTCTGTTCGTCTTAAGGCTCAATGGTGGTGAGCTTTCCTGGGAAGAGGGGACCAGGAGAAAGAGATAAAGCAAGCTCTTTGTCAGTCTGGTTTCCTTCCCAGCTCACCATTGTCTGTAGATGGTCTAGCTGGGATTCAGCTGTAAATTCTACAGTGTTGGAATAATTGATGAACCCCAGGGACTTTTTAGTGAATTCCTATTGGTTCAATTTTGTTTGTTTTGAGGAACTTTTAAAAAAATATTGTTGACCCTGTGACTTATGTGACCCAGAAAAATCACTAAGTCTAAGCTCAAGTGATCTCAGGGTAAATTTTTATGCGCAATGACAGTATCAGAGAAGGTTCTGGGCCTTGTTTCAGAGTGTACTTGGCCAGGCTCATACACGCACTTTCTTCAGAAAAAGGAACCAAGAAAGAATATTTCAATTCAGTTATACCAGATGTTGGGGACGAAGATGTTGGAAGAAGATAAAATAACTAAGCAAATTAACTTAAGAAGGAAAAGAGAGGCTGAACAAAGTTTTTAAGAATCTATTTTTATTTAAGAAGGGAGTTGGTGTGTGACTTTTTACTTTGTTCTGAAAATCACTTTTATTTTCCTAACCACACCAAACTGATAAAATCCAGATGAGTATTTGGCTCCATTAACTTTCTGGATAGCTTTGTCAAATGGTGTCCATCCAGAAAAAGGCTATCCATCTTGAGTCCTCACCACGGCCCACTGTCAGCTATAGGTACAAGTAGGACTTGCTAGGGCTTTCAAGCTCTGTTTTTACTGCTATTCTGTTGAAGACCATTACCTTTGACCCACCCATCTTGCTCATAAAAAAACATTCTTTTTTTTTTTCCATGAATGTCTAATGATAAATGGGTGTTTGTACTAACAGACTGAGCCATACATAGCAGCACTGCGGTTCTGTTCACAAATCTGTGTTCATTGAGAGATCCTACCTCAAGAAAAGGAAGTGGAGAACAGGCAAGGAAGGTGCCCTTTCTACTTTAGAGGTGAACAAGTAGGCCAATAGTACAGAAAAGTGTAAGACAAGAACGAGACACTGTCTGATGGACACAGCAGCCTGAAAATCACCGGTTTCATAGCAAAACCAGTATCAGCGTCAGTTGTTGGGGACAAAAGCCAGACAAGAGGGGATAGCAGGGAGAATCAGGATGTGAGGAAAAGGAAAAGGAAATAGCATATCCAGATGTCTCTCTGCAGTGGAGAAGTTAAGGGATGAACTGGAAAGGAATGATAATTACAGGTGTGAAGGAGTGGTGTTTTAGGTGGTTGATGATAGAGTCAGTTTATAGGTTTACATGCATGATTCAGAAGGCACGGAGACTCCATTGATATCAAAAAGAAGATAATATAAGGTGATATCAAAAAGGAGACAATCTAAGTAGTCCCCTGAAATGAGAAAAGAAGTAGATTCTAGAACCCACCAGAGGGTTTGCCTTTTGATATAAGGGGAGCTTCTTTCACCATAATCAAGGATAGTATAAAAGCGGTTCTGGATCCGGGTATAACGAGATGCGTAGCATTGGGAAGAGAAAGACAATAGCTATACTCCTTTGGTTGTAAGCAATAGATAATATCTATGGATAATTTAATAAAAAGAATAATGTGTTGGATGAATTATGGGGAGCTTTAAAACAAATAAAAATCCACTATTAACCCATGTTGATCCTCCCAGCACACAAGGGGACTTGACTCCATCCCAGTTCTTTGGACAGAGAAACAGGTAAGTAAAGGCAGTGTACCCAATGATCCAGCCCACCTCCTGGATCAGGGTAGCATAATGGGGTCAAGAATTTCCAGGTTCTTCCAGTTTAAGACGGTGAGAAGTCTCCATTAAGTGGGAGTCCCAGAACTGCTCCCACTCACTCGCTGACATTGTCCCAAGCTTCCCAGCAGCTGTAGTCTAGCCTCTTCCTCAGGAAGTGGAACATCTGTCTCCAGGCACCTGGTCCGAAAGTGCCACATGGCGACAAGCCTCTTCATCATCTGGCTTTTGTAGCTACGTCAGGCTACAAGTCTGAGCAGTAAATGGGATTGATGCCCCCCGCCCCCTCCAGTTCCTGCGTGGTCTTTCAAACGGTGTACAGAACAGAACAGCTAGGTTTCAAAACAGTACCTGTACTCAAAGGAAACACTGGGCGTTGGCAGAGACAGATAGCACTGTGGACTCCTGTATCAAGGAGACACGTTTTGTAAAACACTCTTCCTCTTCCTTGCACAACAGCTATCCTGATACTATTGTGTTAAGGAGCCCTTGATTCCGTCTAGAAACTGTTTTTTTTTTTTTTTAACTACTTATAGCTATTGGCAGTATGTGGTACATCTTCAACCACTCAGGATGGCAATGCCAATTCTTGTTTTTCTGACCTGTTTGTCAGTTTCCCCAAAGAGAACTTTGAAAACTACATCAAGATGTCTCGATAAAGTAACTAATGTAAAACTACAAGAGTTCTTAACGGCTTAGGTCTGCCCTTTAGCCTCGTGACCTAAAATGCTTTATCAGTTCTCTGAAAATTTCCACTTTCTTGAAGACATGCTTACCCAACTCCAAGAGACTTATGATCTTGTTAGAATAAAATCTTCTTGCTTACTAATGTAAAAAAAAAATCACTCCTAGGAGTCAGAATACGTGTCTTATCTGAGGAGCAACTCAAGAGCCTAGAAAAGGCTACATGATCTCTCCCTTTCTTCTGGGTCTGGAGAGTCATTGGGTGGAATAGCACTTTTCAAATAAAATCCAAAAGCTCATGCCGGATCTTTTAGGTTCCAGTGCCTACCTGGTGCTTTCCTTCCTTCCCGCTTCCTTATCTCACTCATTTTCTGGGACTGGCTGTTGCTATCTGGTGACTTTTCTCCCCTTCACCACCTCCCTTGAGTCAGGACAAGATTGCATTCACACTTGCATTGCTACATCGTCTTCCCAGAGGCCAGGGCAGGTTTTGCATATGGTAGGTGTTCAGGACTTTTTTTATTGTTGTGTTACCACTAGAAGGTTTCTTAGAAAAGTATTTCCCATATTAATCCTCAGGAGGCTGGGTGACCCATCCAGCAAACAGCAGATTTCTGCACAAAAGCTTTCATTTGATTGCTGAGTCTGCCACTTGCTAGACTTGGGTTTAAACATTCATTACCCCTCAAGATTAGCTTCTTCATCTTCAACATAAGCAATCTTTATCCAACATGATTGCTGAGAGATCAACTGAGAGCAAGATTCCCATGTGTTCTAAAGCAGAGTGTAGTCATGGCCATGGAGTCAGAGAGAGGGAACAGGATGGTCTCATGATGTCGTTAACACGGGACTGTAGGGTGTGCCGTTAACACCGGCCTGCGGTCCATGGCTTTTCATCACTAGATTTTGAGCACCCAGGACAGAGGATTACAGGTGGGCTCTCAATAGCTTTTTGCTTTTTCACCAAATGCCAATAAAATCACTTTCCATCTAACTTCAGTGCTTTCTTGCCAGGGGTGGTTGCAGAATGCTTTGTGTGAATGTGGGTGTTGATGAAGGACCGGGGAGAGAATAGATAGAGCATGGTCCTCTAGTTAGGGGTCTCTGGAGGGTGGGTCTGGAAGCTTCTGGGGTTCTGAGTACTGGCCTGGCAAGAACAGTTTGCATCATCTATAGAACAGATAGTCCTGTTGACAGATCCTTCGCAGCTCTGCTACCGTGGCTCTGTTCCTGGGACACTGAAAGTTTCCAGTGCCTGGACTGAGGCTCTGGGAGCCCTACCGAGAAGACAAGAGACAGAGAAGTGAGCCATGCCATCATTGACCAGAGATGGGGAGAGGGCTTTGAAGTGGCCGCAGATTTGGAATGCACAGAATTTTCTGGTATGCTCGTTCAGTTTTGCCAACCGAATGACCAAACCAATTTTATTTGTGTTTACAAAGGTTTTTCACTGAAGACATCTTTTTGACACTTAGAAGAGTAATTTCACCAAATCTTATTTATATTGCCATTCACTAACGAGACACCTAATAAAAATGGATTCTTAACTCTTCACAAAATGTATACTGTTTGAATTTTATTTCAGCCCTATTTCCTTCTTTTATGTACTCTTCAAATAAATGGCTGATCAGGAAAATTCTTTTCTTTTGTTCCGTTGAAACTGACCAATTTGCCAAGGAGAGACTTACCAAGGAGCGGGGTGTCTTCCTCATCCACCTGCTCGAGCAAGTCACTGTCCTGAGGCCTGTGGACTTTGTTCACTTTCAAACCCTGGCCCGGGCCTTGATTGGGAAAGTCTTTCCAGCCCAGGTTTATAGGTCTGTAGGAAGCCTAGAGGGACTGTGTGTTTGTGAGATTGTTGTGATTGTCTTTCGTCAGCCAGCCTCCTGCTCAGCTGGAAGCTCTGCTGTCCACGTATGGCGAGCTTTCATCTTGCTGGGGCGGTGTCTTGGTGTTTTGGTTGCTTTGTGACTGCATAGTACTTCATCCTCCTGCTGAGCCTTTCTCAATAGTAAAATATGACCTCTGTGGGAGGATGTGGGACAACTGGAGCCTGGGTTGACAGAGTAACCTAGAACACTGGGAGTGAACACAAACAAGGCCATTGCAGCTTGAAGAAAAGAGTTGACAAAAGCCACAGGGATCTAAGTGCCTTGGCTTCCAACCAGAATGAGGAGTCCAATTACAGTGCTCTGTATACAGGTTGGTTGCTTTGTTAAGTGCTTTTGCTTCGCTTTAATCCCATCGAAATAAACGAGAGAATCAAAACCAGACTGGGAGTAAGCCTTTCGCCCAGGACGTTTCCTTGGAGGCCATCAAGATGGAAACATCTTTTGGAGCTTGTAGAATGCAATAATTTGTAGAGCAGTGAATTCATGCTCACCACATGACTTAACCTCCTCTGGTATTCTAAAAACTAAGAGACAAATTTAAATCCCACAGGACCAGAGCATCCTTGCCCCATATATGTGGTCCAGTTTATGTACCAACTACCCTGATACAGGGACGGGCTGTTTCCCTGACTTTCACGTCTCTATTTGTAGTCACTCCTCTATAAGGGATGGCAGTATTTGCAGCAAAGCCTGAATAACACAGCAAATGCCTGTCACTCACAGCTTGGGGCTTGCATTTTTATCATTCTTGCCTTTATTATCTGTTTGGAAGCAGATATGTACGTACATTTCTACACCAATAAATATAACTTCAACCTTCAAGTCTCTGGTTTGTAATGTACGCAATTATCAAAGAGACACAACTATTTCAAGTCTAGGAGTTCATTCATAATGTTGGAAATACTTTTCCATCATTTGTAGAGAACCTGCTTTTTTTTTTTTTTGACTGTTATGGCTCTCTAGCATGGTCCTTCGCCTGTGATCTTTCCCTGGGGCTTTGCAATTAAATGAGTAATGATCTTGGAAGGTTAAGTAGATAATATGATTGTGAAAACCTATTAAATCCAATTATTTTTTTTTTCTGTGACTATGAAACACAATCTCTAAAAACTGAAGTTGTGCAACTCCCTGGAAGGCTCACGGCTCAGCTCAGTGTTGCATCTAATGAAAACAAAACCAAAAATAAAGCACAAGTGATCCATGAGGCTGTCTCTTTGAGCCTCATTGCCTGTAATTGTAAACATCTGAACTTAGGGTTTTCAGGAAAAGCTCTCCCCTGCAATCCACGCAGAGAGTTAAGAATAGCCCAGCCTAATGACTGTTTTTGTCTGACGATGCTCCAGACTGCTTGTCATGATCGTCTCAACACAGGTAAGTGAGGCATGCCTTTTCGGACCCATAAGCTTCTCTCAGAGCCGAAGAGCCAGGAGCGATTGGCGCTCAGATCGTCTGCCGTTCTTCTCCGTCGGTTAGGACAGTCAGCTGTAAGTTTCCACGTGACATTTCTGGTCTGTTTTGGGAATGATCTTGAGGAGGTGACATGATGACCCACGTTAGCCCCAGTTATCACCTGGGCATGGGCGTTGCTCTGGTGGCAGTTGCACCCGATACTAAGGAAAGGGTGACTTATGCCACTATCACCCGTCTTACTTCAAAGTGGGAGGTACTCCGGTTGCCTGGTTACCAGACTTAATGACCTTTATAGAGTGGAACACCCTCTGATGAGTTGCCTTTAGATTGTTAACCTTCGTTTCTCTTTGTCTTCTCAATAGGAATAATAATAATAATAAAAAAAAAAGTCAGCTTCCTCTTCTACGGACTTTTGGAGTTAGGTTAAGGTGTGTTTACAGATCTGGTTCACTCCATTCACAAAAACAACGGTTCGCATTTAAAAGGAAAGGGGGGCATGTTCCATTGATTTGTAGTACACATTAAGTTTTACTAAGCGTCTTTCCGTGGCTCCTTCCTCCCTTAGGCAAGCCTGTGAGCTAGCCACTGAAGGCATACTGTCCTTCCCTGTCCCTGTGAGCTGAGGACTGGCAAGCTTCAAAAAAAATAAATAAATAAAAAATAAAAACAAAAGAGGTTCACAAAAAAAAAAAACCAACCAAAAAACAAAAAAAAACCAAAATAAAGTCAAGTATGGATTATTTACATCGTTAGAGTATCTAGGTTGCACCTATCTCTCTGAGGTTCTCACAGTTGATAGTATATGATCCTTTCTTATAAAATCAGACCGACTATATGTGGGGTGCATGGCAACGTGACCAGGATCTATCCCTGGAGCATAAGCTGCCTCAACTTGGTGTGCCAGACTTTGTTGACTTCCCATGGGACGCTTTACCCTTTCTAAGGTATGGATGGGGGTGGGTTGGGAGAAAGGTGGTGGGGCAGGAGGGGTAATTGTGATTGGTATGTAAAATAAATAAAAATCAATAATTAAAATACAAAAAAAGAAATAAGCTTAGAAACCTTAGCTTTTGTTTCAAATGTATTCGTCTTCCCTGCTCTGTCCTTCTCCCTCCTTCCTTTCCTCCTTCTTTCCTTCCCTTCCTCTGTTTTTTTTCCTCTTTACCAACACCTTGAGTATTTGGCTCTAAAATTATTTGATGATGCTTTTAGGGCAAAAATGACTTGCTGGCTGGCAAGATGGTTCAGAGGTGGAAGACCTTGCCACCAAGCCTGACAACCTGAGTTTGAGCCCACAAGTGGAAGGAAAGACTTAAATCCTGTAAGTTGTCCTCTGACTTACACATGCCCTGTAGTACTAGTGCCCCCAATAAACAAACATAAGAAAAAATTAAATCGCTTGGTAATACTCCAGCTACATAAACATTACCGAAGTCACCCACGGAGAACATCTCCAAGTCTAAGGTGTTTCTACTGATCTCACTTCCAGGGAAAGGGATTGTGAACCGTTTCCCGAGGATCCAGCTGATGTTGCTTTATTAACCATTCAAATAATCAAGGACCTGAATTCGGCTCCAGAGCAGACTCTATGCCTCTTCACGTTCTCTGCCTCAGGGACACAGAGTTCAGGTTCAGTTACTCTCAGAGAGAGCATTCCTCCCTCTGCTTAAGTGTCCTCTGCTCATGAGGAAACTGAGCCGGACAAAAATGAAAGTGTGATTTCCTCCGGGTTACAAGTGTGTCCTTCTAAGGAGAAACCTTAGCTTCACAAGCCATTTCCATCTAAGTAACAAAAGCATCCTTTCCTCCAGTGAAGAATACACTGACAGTCTCAAGCTCTGTGTTAGAGTCTGCCTAATGGAAAAGATACAAAATGACTTTGATTTAGAATTTTTTTTTTTGAGATAGTTTTGCCTGAAAACGGCATATCCACTATACAAACGATCGTTGCTAAAGTATCTCATTGTGTGCCTATTGTGTGTGTGGTGAATCCTAGTGGACTCCCTCAAAGGAAATGCTAAGCAAAGTGCAGAACTGGGCTTTGTCTATCGAGAAATGGCATGCTCCATTGCAATGATGAAAGGCCCCGGGCAGCCAAGGGCATTTACAGTAAATGGGGCGTGGGCTCCAAATCCGAGGGGTTTTATGGCTCTGCGCTGGTTTGTTTGACCGTCAGGCTGCATTTGCCTAACTTGTTGATCATAAACAGCACGGCAGAGACTATTTCCTGACTAAGAATCCCTTTGATATTCTAGCAATGACTCATGGAGTCACACATGCCCACAGAGTGGCCAGTGTCACCTTCTGAGGTTTTCACGTAGGGCACGTACAACACGTAAAGCAAGAGTAATGAGATTTCCGTGTTAGCCTGAACTCCTGCCAGGCACTCTCTCCTGTCCCCTAATCAGGACCTTGGTAATTTGGGGATCTATAGACCCCTTTGCTCCACACGACTTTCCCTTGTCAATACACCACTGTTAAGAGTGCACAGCATGCCATCTTCTCTGTTTGGTCCATGCTCTCTTTGTCCTTGGTAGGTCCTTGGTGGGCATTTCTTTTTGGTAGAGCATGTGTATGTCCACGCTTACAGGTGGATGACTGGCTAGGTGGATAGCTTGCTCTTTATTGAAGGAAGATAAAATGTATAATTCCTACCCTCTACCCTTTCTCTCCCTCTCTCATTTTCTTCCTCCTTCCCCCACCTCTCCTTTCTTTTTCCTCCCTTTCTCCCTCCATCCCCCACTTCTGGTCCCCAAACATATATTGTTACAAAACACAGATACTCCCCTCAGTTTGAGGAGAAGAAACCGAAGGAGGAATCCATTGATGTGGAGTTATCTCACCAGCAGCTTAAATGAGAAAGGGGAATAGACATTTTGTCTCAAATTACAGAAGATTACTAGTTGGAGATAGCCTAGACTCTTTTACCAGAACCAGGGAGAAAAGAGCATATGTCTGAAGCAGTAGTGAGAGTTGAGTATATTCAGGCTTCAGCATGAGTGTTTTAGAAACTACGAGGAAGTTGGTTAGGTCTAAACCAAGGGTGATTTGAGGATAACACAGGAAGATGCTTCTTAATGTTAAGCAAGTATTTTACTGTAGTTGATAGCCATAGTTTTTAATATCAATCCTATTTTTAGGCTTGGGGTAAATGAAAAAAGTGAAATTTTTATTTTATAAATGTGAATTGCTTTAGATTTGTTCCACTGCCTTCCCCAGGACATCCCTCTGTCACACACTACACTACGAGCACCCAGTGACTGTCTCCATTTCACCAGCAACTGGTTGCATATGTCCTTGTTACTCAAAATATCTCTGGGTTTTTGGTACTTTTCTTCTGAGTATGTGATACTGCTTGTTGGTACTTTTCTTCTGAGTATGTGATAATGGGACTAGGTCTGGCTCCCTGTGTGAGAGGTCAAAGCCCATGAGTGCATTAGACATGGGGTGCCCTGTAAGGACCCTGTTTACTGCGGTGAAACAACACTTGCTAACTGACACCAGGGTGTGCCTGAACGAGCTGATTCAGTTTCTAGTTGGAGTCAATCTCAAGATGCTTTACTGTGCAGAACACAGTCCTGTAACATCCACAGAACAAGGAGAAAACTTAAGAGTGATACTATTTAGGGTCAAAACCTACATTTTTGAAACAGTAGAGGCTACCAACTCTACCAAAACAACAGTAACAATAAAAATACCCAGATTAACAGATCACTCTCTTCCCTTCTGACATGTTAGGGCCCTCAATGGCTGGGGGAGAACAGGGGGCTGAGTATAGCACCCTAGACATGAGGTCTCCAAATGACTCACCTTAGAAAGAGTCTGGAAAGGGTCCATGCCCTAATTACTCTACAGTTGCCTTGGGGAGCCCAATCAATAGCCCTTGTGTTTTTCTGGGAGGAGCAGTGAGGTATCTATAAAGCCCTCCCAGTGAAATGTGATCCCAGTCCCGCAGGGCATGGCTGTGAGGCCAGTTTCTGCGGAGGACTGAACAGCACAGGCGCTTTCGCTGAGAGCCATTCTTGCCATGTTGCAAGATCATTTCCTATTACGTAAGAAGAGTGACTTCTTCCTTAGCTGTGGCCAAGCTGCCAGCCAGATCTCACAGACTGCCCTCTGAACTTTAGACCCTGCATTCTCCCTGGCAGAGGACAGCCTGGCTCTCTCAGAGGAAAGTCTCTTATGGCCTCAACTGGAGAGCTCCCATTTGCAATTTTCAGGCTCACCGGTTTCAAAGTGGTTTCTATAAGGTTATTAGACCAGATTCATCTGAGTCATGCTGAGTTTGTTTTAAAGTTACAAACAGTGGAGGCAAGCTTTCCAGAGATGTTTTGAGTAACAAGGACACATGCTACCAGTTCCCGGTGAAATGGAGACAGTCACTGGGTGCTGGTAGCGTAGTGTGTGACAGAAGACTCTCTTGAGCATTGATAATGTCTCTTGACCCTCACAATTGCTAAGAACAGCTGACATGCAGTCTGACCTCATAAGCAGGAGGGAGGAGGAGTCCATATTTCCTCCAAGCCATTAGTCCTGGTCAGGAGGGAGTACAAGTGGTACTGATGTTGTTGGCTTAGAAGACCCTCTGTACACTGGTTTATTTTTTATCTGAAAATATGGAAAGGCAGAACAAGATAATCTTAAAACTCTTCTAGGGTAAACATGATACTCTGGTTCAAAGAGAGTCTTCTGAAATAACCGGAAATCATAATAAACTGATCCCATACTCAGAAGGCCAATGCCATTCTCGTCTGGGCACTGTGCTGTGTGCTGACTTCCTGCCCTCTGGTGTCTAGTCTTCTCCCTTTACCCAGAGACTCAACTATCAGAATGCCTCAGGGAGGAGCTACAGAGCATCCTGTAGGCATGAGCTGTGCTGCGTCTTCTGTTCGTAGGATGTTTTAGCAATCTCAGCAAGATTTGCTGGAGAAGCAGACAAAGGGAGCCACAGGGACCCACTTCTTAGGCACCTTTCTTCCTCTGTGCCTTTGATCTCCTTACAGTGTAGTCTGAAATACTTGCCATAGACAAGAACCAAACAATGGAACATGAGCAGCAGATTGGTTTCAAAGCATATCGGTTAGCTCTTGGCTATCAGGCAGAGAGGTGTTGCCTTTCCTCAAACATGGCCTGTTGGTATATGTTACTTCATCATCATAGAATTGAAAACAAAACTTTTTTTTAACTTGGAAGATAACTTTGATTTGCTTAATATTTACGAAGTTAAAATTCCAAATAAAAATCCCAGTGTCAAGTTTTCTCTTTTCTGAAAACTTCTGGCCGTGTTTGGATGTGTGCTCCTGTAAGTTAACAAGCAGGCTGAGCTCAGAGGCTACTGTCCCAGGTGGTGGTTGAGGTACTTCCACAGTGACAGACCCTGCCTGGCGTCTTTTGCAGGCTACCTTGTTAGCCTGGCTCCTTTGGTCGCTTCTGCATGATTCTTCAAGGGAGTTGATAAGCCAAGTCCTGTGTCACTTGACAAAAGAAACTGGGATCTAGAAGCAGCAACGTTACCATGAGAAGCTCCTTGGGAGTGAAGTGGAGTCTGAAGCAGGGCCTAGCAGTGAAGGACTTCTCTCTTAGGCTCAGGGTAGTGCAGAGGTTCTAAGCTAGGGCAGTGAGCACGTAGGCACCTGGTCCTGAGCTCAGCAGGATGAAAGGGTGGTGCCCCCGGGTGGAGGACCTGCTTTCCTTCTCATTCTCTTGGAACAGCCCTAAGGTGATCTTGCCATGATCTCCTATTACCAGTAGAAATCTTGGTTAGTAAGGTAACTTTTAGGCTTCTATTTCCAACTCTAGTCATGTGTTGAAATGATCCTTAGACCCCTTAACTATTAGAACCACAAATGAAGCCTAACAGCGTGTGGCATGTCAGATTTGCATGGTCCTTACATTTCACAACAAGGATCTTGGCTTGGCTAATATTTTCATGCCCTAATAACAGCAATCAGCGCTTGGGTTGGTCATATGGTAATAAATAGGCACCCATCTGGGACATGGCCTTGTAAAGCAGGGCAGGAAGTGCCACATCATATGGAAAGTTGTACTTTTAGTTTCATAACTCGACTTTTGCCTAACAAAGACACTTACTGAAACAGCCCTCGTAGCATAAGGCATGCATTAAGGTAGTTCATGAACATTGTATCTTTGTACAAAATATTTTCCTCTAAATCTTCTTGAGTTATCACTGTGACTCTGAAGTAGACAGAGATGCTGCTATAACTAATTTGTGACAAAAGGAAACGGGACTTAGGGAAATGAACTAATTTTGTCGGTGTCTCATAATTAGGGAAACAGAATCAAAATCAGTTCTTGACATTAGTGCACTCGGCATCTCTG
Source organism: Microtus pennsylvanicus (assembly GCF_037038515.1). Classification (NCBI taxonomy): domain Eukaryota; kingdom Metazoa; phylum Chordata; class Mammalia; order Rodentia; family Cricetidae; genus Microtus; species Microtus pennsylvanicus. The sequence goes on along the minus strand of NC_134579.1, from coordinate 162,750,731 downwards.
CCTCTGTGTCCACATACCCAAAGACTGGGTACTAGTACCAGGGTGTGTGTATTTGTGTGGATGTCCACACACCCAAACACGGGGTGCCAGTACAGAGAGGCAAAAGTTATTCTTTTTCAACCTAAGAACTTTTAAAGTGCTTACTTAGGAAAATGGCAAGTGTCTTATAGAATACATACAGCTCTTAAGAAAAATTAAAACATCCTGTGAACCTCACGTTAAGATTTTTTTTTTTTACATTTAGGGGCCCGGAATCACAATCCAAAATGAGCTTAGTCTCCTTTATGGACCCATGGCCTCTCCAGGGTGTTTTGATGACTGGCTATAATGTATGAATCTACACAGGAAATGCTTTCCCTGGCTGTGACATACGTCCTGGCTATTCTCTTTATCCAAAATGTGCTTTAGAAAAACCCGTAATTTCATGTTGTTATTATTCAGCCGCCGATAGAAAGTACTTATATATTCCCCAAACCTTTGTATGCCACCTAAGCTACTCCACATCTCTTATATGGCTGTTGCTATTATTACATTATCAAAGGAAAACGTGCAAAGCAGGTTCCTGGCTTGGTGTAGCCCAAGGGGCAGAGTGACATGCCCAGGCTTTGCCCCTTTCTGGGGCCCTGGTTTCCCTCTTTTTCCCTAAGTCTACTATGCGGGTCACGTGCTGTCTTTCTTTACCTTCCGGCACTTTCATTGTGTGTGCTTGGTGGGCCTGGGTGCACTTAGGAACATACCCGTAACTGTCCTGTGAATTGGTGATACAGTTTTAAATTGTTTGAACTTTGTCAACAAGTGGAGACTTCTTTAGAACTTTCCGTGTTTTTGGAAACCATGGTATACTTCTTAGGAAAATATTATTCTTGTTTATAAAGAATATAAAAATTCCTTTGAGATCACTAAAGCATCTATTTAAAATACTTATTTTTATAATGTCATAATTTTTTTAAAGCTATTAGATGCTGTGGGATCCAGTGACTTTTGAAAATTCGGTTTTATGATGTAAAAATGAGTCTTTCAAAAGCCATGAACATCTCACTATGTGGAGTAATGGCACATTCAGTAAAAGTGTTTCTTTTAACACAGGCCAGGGTGAGCTTTACCCATGGTGGTGTGTGATCTTGCCTTCAATGCTGAGTGATGGAAGCGAGCTGCAGAACATGATTGCTCCTCCCTTCTTCATTGCCTTGAATCCTGAACTTTAGATATCCATCCCTTTCTTTTGTAGAAAGTATTTTATTTATTATTTTACATGTAGGGATGGTGATGTGTGTGTGTGTGTGTGTGTGTGTGTGTGTGTGTGTGTACATGTGTACATGCATGCACCCTGTCCCTTCCTGGTATCCAAGGAGGCCAGAAGAGAGCATTGAACCTCCTGAAACTGGAGTTACACATGGTTGTAAGGTACCATGTAGATACTGGTACTCAAACCCATGACCTCTTGAAGAGCAGCCAGTACTTTTAATGTTGAACTATCTCTCTAGCACTGATATGTTAATTTCTCCAAATTAAATCTACAAAAAAATCCCAGAATATTCAGTCTCCTTTAATCTATATTCTTTTTTTCCTTGTCTTATAAATTTTATTAATGACATTTTAGCATTAATCATCCTATTGCTTTTTGGGTGTACCTTGAAGATCCTTAATTTTGTGCCTTTGATCATGTTATTCCATATGTAAATTAAGGTCAAGTCTACTTCTATTCTAGTAAGCTCAGACTTTTCAATGAACTTAAATATTAATAGAGTTAATAACTTACATTGTAGGAGCAATATTACAAAGTAAGAATATTCTATGAGAAATGGGAAATTAGTAATAATGACTAAGAGGTAGTATCATATATAATATTATTCATATATTTATAAGCCACTAAAGCAGTAGTACTTGACATATACCATTTGCCTGAATAGCATTTTTCTATATGACTGCTAAAGGGAAGGGAATCATCAAAGGCATCATGGGAGAAACATCCATTAGTTATGACCAAAAAGTGAACCATGAATGAATGAAGTGAGTCTAAGAGCTTTCTGGACAAAGTAGCTCAGTCTAGATTAGCATGTCTCAAATTTAGGACTCTACATGGTCTTCAGTTGTATTGACAGCTCGAAAAAATTCTGCATATGTAGATTTTATTTCTCTGTATGTATCCATATATTAATATATAAATTACATATCAGTGTAATTTAGAAATGAAAGCAAAAGGCACTGAAGAGGTGGCTGAGCAGTAAAGAGTTCTTGCTGTTCTTGCATAGGATCGTGGTGTGGTTTACAGCACCCACAGCAGGCAGTTCACAACCACCTGTAACTCTAGCTATGGAGGCTCTGATGACCTCTTCAGGCCTCCGTGAATGCCTGTGTGTGTGGGGGGTATACATACATACTCTCAGGCACACACACATACACACACACAAATAAAAAATAAGTCTTAAGAGAACTTAAAACTAAGAAATGAATTTTTATTGATTTTTAAAAATATAACCATAAACTTATGACATGTTAGCATTATTAACATTTTTATTGGAAAAAATATTACAAAAGCAATAGATTTAGTGCGAAAATTTGTTTTTACCAGTTTCTTTAATGTCTAGTTTAATAGAAGGAGGCAGAGTTTCTAATCTGCTTCTACATTCCGTATGTTACAGTAGCACAGACCATTTACCTCTAGAAACTCTACTGTGTATTTGGGGAAATGAGAATGAGAAATATAAATAATACATTAGTATCTTAGTGGACACAGAGTCTCCTTGTTTAGACACTCGGGAGAGGCTCAGGATCCCCTGAGGCCTGTGAACCACACAGCAAGGACCTCCATATTCTGCTATATAAGGCCATTCATCTCTTTAAAACAATTTACTTTTTGAATGATGTGTATGTGTCTGTGTGAATCTATGCATGTGATTGCAGGTGCCCTTGGAGGCCAGAGGTGCTGGATCCCCGGAGCTGGAGTTACAGCTGACTGTGAGCAACCTGGTATTGGTGCTGGGAGACATACTTGGCTCCTCTGGAAGAGCAACAAGAGCTATTAACTGCTGAGCCATCTCTCCAACCATTTATTCATCTCTTTGTATGAATATTCTTATTCACTTTTTCCCTTTCTCTTATTAATTAATAAATTCTATGAGAACAAAGGTAGTGATGTTTGCTCAATAAAATAATTGGCTGATATTGATGACATTGGTTTCCATTAAAACTTTATATATATACACACAGAGACACATACACATATGCATACATCAGTTTATCATATCTATCCATTTATCATCAGCATTTTAAGAAGTAGATATGTTAAGTATATAAATACTATAAATGAATAGAATCATCTGTTAAATATTGGCTCAAAGGTAGTAACAGAAGTAATGAAATTACTCTTTCTACCATAGATATTGCTCAAACGAAGGAAATGAATATGTATAGACAGGATGGCAATTTGCCGGCCTTATTTCTGCAAATCTTAAATTCCTGGTACATCTAGGATCATTATATTATGTCCCTTCACTGTCTGCTGGCAGCTGTATTTATATTTATATGTCAATCAAGTATACACAGAAACCCCACCATGAGGTCTGCCATAGGAAGTGCACTTTTTCTCATTTTTTGGAGGAGGAGAGTTAGAGACAGGGTTTCCCTGTGTAATATCCCCGACTGTCCTGGCGCTAGCTCTTGTAGACCAGGCTGGCCTTGAACTCACAAACAACCGCCTTCCTCTACCTCCCGAGTGCTGGGATTACACCGCCACCGCCCAGTTGGAAGTGCACATTCTTCTTTCATTTCTCAAGGAAATCCCATCAGGAGCAGCTTAGCAGGCTGTGCAGAGATCACTGTTAATACACCACACTCAGGTCCTGAGTATGGCCTGGCCACGGGTCCCTTCCTCGAAAGACATGATTCTTTGGCATGCCAGTAGAGGACCAGGTCTCTCAGCATCCTTCTCCAGTGCATGCCTGGTCAGACTTGCTATGCTTCAGCTCAAACATCCAGGATGGAGTGTAGCTACAAAAAGCTTCACAGTATTGTGGCATCTACGCCTCTAAAAACATATACAGTAGATCTTTTGGATATTATGTTTTGTTTCCTTTTTGTAAATGGAAAGAGCAGATTAGTACAAGTTGAGTTCAGATGTACTGAATGAATATCCCCCAAACTTCTACATATCTGAAGCTTGATGGTGGAATAAGACCATCTGATGAAGCCAATGCTGTCTTACAGGGAGGATGTTTGGGGCCAGCGAAGGTAAGTAATTTATCTAGGGCTGTGAACTTGAGTGGGCTGATAGTCCTTTGTATCCATGCTGTGCCCCATCCCAGGGAGGGTCTGAGTTGAGGCTTCCTGGCAGCTGAAAACGCTTCATCACTAGGAGCTGCAGCATTTCCTGGCTTGAGAGTGTGCTCAGTGGGGCTTGTTTTCTGTGAGATGGGTTACTACAATTTTGAGTGAGACTTTGGGCAAGATGCTCAAAAGATTAAACAAACCAGGCAACTAATTTTTAAACAGTCCTGTCCATTCCAACCAGCTGGGTTTAGCTCACAACATCTTGAGACTCCGGCCCCAGTATGGGCTCCTTATAGCACAGAATAAGCTGGTGGATGTGTGTGACTGTTGGGTGCATATGCTCTACTCTATTAGTTGTTGCTTTTTGGCTTCTTGCTTATTTCTTCCTTAGAAGTCCTAGTTTCTAAGGACTAAACTAAGCTGCATACTTATGCCCTCTACAAGAAACAGCTCCCCTCATGGGCATTGCTTTGCTCAACGATTAAGTGTTGTTGCAGGGAGACTGTATCATCAAGGAAAATGACTGTGTAACTATCTTTGCCTTTGTGAAGGGCAAGTAATTCTACAACATGTGGCTTCCTGCTTGTCTGTACACTCCCCACCACACCATATGTCTGGCCTTCCATGAGCAAAAGTTTCACTCTTGAAATTAGTGGGTGACCTTTCTTGTTTTTCATATACCCGAAAGAGGAGATACTTGGTTATCAAGTAGTTTTACGACTGGTTTCTGCAAGGTAGGAGACAGCCTCACAATGAAGCCTGAGCAGCAGTAGCTCCAGGACCAGGTGGATGAATGTTTGTCCAATGCTGACTCCAGAGCAAGCGCTCACTTCCTGTCTTCAGTATCACTGTAGTGGCGAGGTCTACCCAAAACCTGTCCAAGTGCCATGAGCAGAGACAGCTATTTCTCTCTATTTCAAGGGTGTGCAAGAAAAAAGTAGAAGAGCAAACAGTAGTGACCAGAATGTCTGCCCCTTCCTGGAAGCTTGGAACTTGAGACTCATCACGGTGATATATTGCTTCTTTCCTCTCAGGAACAGCCTCGTGTTTCAGTGAGTGGGAGCTCAGAAAACAAATCTTCATCTAGAGAGACTTGGTGTGAGAAAAGGAGACATGTGGAGCAGAAGGAACATTAGGCTTAGCAGGAGGAAAGACTGCAGGAAGAGCTGCAGGCTGAGGGGAGCCAGCCCTGGCCTTGCCCAACCTAGGCTATCTCCTCTTGTGCCCATCACCCCACCCTCCCTCACCACTCCCAACCCCCTTGTACTTCCCTACAAATGTGAAGAAAGTTCCAAAACTCTTGGCATCCAGAACAAGTACTCCTTCAAGTGGCCTGAGGCTGTTCTTGTGTTTGAATCTTCCAGAGAAGATACACATAATTCAGGTCCTCCTCTCTCAACCCCCACCCACTTTAGAAAATTCATCCTCATAGACCCAATGGGAAAGTCATTTGATCAAATATTAATGTTATACATTCTATTTTAGGAAGTAGTTACCTTTATAAAGCAGAGAAACACAAATTAAAAAATCTCCAAACAAAACATGTATGATGCACCACATATATAAAGACTTGTTTGTAAATATTTTTCTGTCAACAATTATTTTAGGCACTCAACTCAGATTTCATTTCTTGATATCTCAGAGAATAATTAATGCTTCTTAAAAGTAAGTCTTTGAGGATTACAATCTTGTGCAATGTGTTTTGATTATAATTGGCCTCTCCTTCCCAGATCCACCTCCTCTTCTCTACCCACCCAAATTCATGGCTTTAAAAAAAAAATAGAAGACCAATTTGTGTTGCCCAAATATTGTTGGGTGTGTGGTCTTCCACTAGAGCTTAGTCAATTTATTAGGGGATATACTATTAGATAAAATTCTCTCTCTATATATATTCCATAGCTAGTACTTGAACTGTAAAAGCCCGGGACAGACTCTACCAAGAGAGAAAAGAAGCAGCCCATCATATCAAAATCATGTTACAAATTAACTCACCAGAAGGTTCCTCCAGGATAATGCCTGTAGTTAGGATGATTTTAGCACCAGGCCATAAAATGGCTGTGATGCCAATACCCGGGTCTGTGCTCAGCAGACCTGGGCTCCAGTTCCAATGCTCACTTCCTAACCTGAAGAATGGTGATAATCGTTGTCTTGTCTTGCAGGTTTCCTGTGAACTCTGATGCAGTGTGTGCAAAGGACACATCATCATTTCTGTCACATTTTAAGTATTGTTCAGGATTTGTTATCCTTTTGTTTATAGATGTGATGGGTACTTGCTTGCTTGCTTGTTTGTAAGGTTATAACTATAAAATCTGTTCAAACACAATTTTCATTATGTTTCCACTAATTGGTGATTACGAGAATCAAAAAGTAAATGACATTATCATTAGTGGATGTGATTTTTTATAATCTCTGCTGAGTGTTTCTCTGTAATGAAATACTTTCCCCCATGGAGAGATAGCACATTATAATTCCAAGAAAACAATTTATATTTAAAAAATTCAATTTCTTTTGGCCTAAATTTGAGTTTATTTTAATCACAAATAACAAGGAAATTAACAATCAGTACTGGAACCTTATCTATTACCATCTGTTTCTCATAAGATTACTAAAAACTTATATACTGTAAACCATGGTTACTCTCATAAAAACAGGAAGTGAACTGAGACCTGTGTTTCTAATGAACAAATGTCAGGTGTCATGTTGCTAGGAAATCACTATGTAACTTGAACTTTCTCTGTATGCAAATCTTCTGAATATGCTTTAGGACATCTGTAAACAAGCTGAAACTTTAGATGATATTCCAATTACAGCACTCAATAGTACGATTTTCAAGTAAGAATGTCCCGAACAAACCATTGTTTCTATACTGAAGTTATTATTAATCATGTTCTCCCCAAGACAAGGTTTCTTTGAGTAGCCTTGGCTGTCCTGGAACTAACTCTAGCTCTGAAGACCATGCTGGCTTTGAACTCACAGAGATCCATCTGCCTCTGCCTCCCAAGTGCTGGGATTAAAGGCATGTGCCACCACCACCCAGCAATACTGAAGTTAGTCTTTGAAGACTAAAAAGTTCTTCCTGTTTGGAGGAGTTGGTGAGTATGTGTGCTACTGAGGTTCTATTTTCCTTTTAAACTAGGTTTTCCGCGGAGAGGAGTTTCTGGTATGCATCTTCTGGACAGGTTTCCTAATAGAATCTGCACGTTCAAAATGCTATTCTGTATTTCTTGCACTTGGACCAGCTGCACACAGTGGAGTACTACACAGCAGAAAAAATGACATCTTGAATTTTGCAGGCAAATAAATGGAGCTAGAAAACATCATTTTGAGTGAGGTAACCCAGACCCAGAAAGAAAATTATCACATCTGCTCACACATAAGTGGTTTTTAAACATAAACCAAAGAAAACCAGCCCACAAATCACAATCTCAGAGAACCTAGACAACAGTGAGGACCCTAAGATTGACATTCATAGATCTAACATATATGGGAAGGAGAAAAAGACAAGATCTCCTGAGTAAATTGGGAGCATGGGGATCTTGGGAGAGGGTTGAGGGGAAGGGAGAGGCAGGGAGGGGAGCAGAGAAAAATGTAGAGCTCAATAAAAATCAATAAATTTTTTTAAAAAAATTATTCAGCAGTGTCTTTCATAGGTGCTAGACCAAAATAATGAGGAATACCACGTTCCAATGAATGGTTTTATTGTGGGATCTTTTGAATAAAAAAAAAAATGACCATTACAGATCTGTAGTCTCCTTTCTCTCTGGGTTAAGGTGTGTTTTCACTTCCTCTTCTTTTCCTACTGGGATTTTGTACATTGCTCCCAGGATTTTCAACGAGAGTCATGATTCTTTCAGGCTTGCCAGGAACACCATGGTGATCAGTGCTGCCTTGCTTGAAGTGCTGGTTGTAGCTTGTCCAGGTAGGGGGAAGTCCACCTTCCAGATGAGAGACCCATGACCAAACATCCACATCTTTCTGGGCCTCAGCATCAGAACCGGACTGCTGCCAACATGAGTAATCAGCTGCTTGGGAACCCAGGCTTGTTTTCTCAGACAGAATCAAGGTAGTTAAAGGACATTGGTTTGAGACAAAAGAGTGGATATTATAGACAAATCACTTAGCTGTTCTAGCTGATGGATGCTGGGGTTCTAGCTGGTAAGAACACGGTGGGACTGTGAGGAGGCAAGCATGGTAGCTGTACAGGCAGTACTGAATCCCCACAGCTTTCTGTGAACTCCCTGAAGCTAATGCCCTAATTAGGGGGGCAGTAAGGAAGAGTATAGGAAGACAACCAGTATCTACATGGGGTGGACCAGAGAGGTGTGGGGGGATGAATGTGACACTGAAAGGTGGGACAGTGGCTGGGCTTCTGGTCCTTTACCTGATCATATGTCCTTTGTGGCCTAAGGGAATGAGTGGTGAAGACTGAATTCCGTGAAGACGCTCCCTGATGTCATTCCCCGAAGAGTTCATAATAAAAGGCTCCGCAGGCCTGGTGCTCTAATCCTGTCCTTCCAAAGGAGCTGGCCAGATACAGGGAGTCTCAGAGGCAGCAGGCATGGGTCCTGACTCATCCACTACATCCCCTTGCTCCAGGACCCGCACTGAGTCCCTTGTGAACCGTGGCCCCTCTACTACACAATAGAAGCGTTGAACCAGAGCATCCATTCTAAGCATCCGTGTCTCCTGTTGCTCTTTCTTTCCCAATTTAGAGAAAGGTTTTTTTTTCAATTACTCCACTGCCCAGTGGAGAATGGCAGCCTAGGCCGCCACCAGAAACTCACTGAAGCTAATCATTGTTTGTTCGGAATGAGGACAAGGAACATTCTTAGGACAGTGATGAGACAGGGTGACATCTGACTTGGGTGCTGTCCTATTGTCCTGAGGGTAATAGGCCCATTTAGAGTGGAGATAGCCAGACTCGGTATGGATCAGCTTAGGGGCTAAAGGATAGCAGGGAATGCCGGCTTGTACCCAGGCACTTATTCTCGAGAGAGAATCCTGGGACACTTCTGTGAGTTTCCAGTTGCAAGGGAGTGAGGTCTTGGATGCTCTTTCACAAGGCAAAGCACAATAGACGAAGAAAATAAAACATTCCATAATAAAATCAAATGTAAGCATCCTCTATCTACAAATACAGCCCTACAGAAGGTGCTAGACGGTAAACACTAACCTAAAGAGGTCACCTGAATCCAGCTGGTTCTCAGTCATTTGAGTTTTTCTCTTTTGGGAATTTTGTTTAGATCTGTACCCCATTTTTTAATTGGACTATTTGCTTCCTTGATATCCAATTGTTTTCTGTATGTATTTTGAATTTTAGCCCTTTATAGGATATGAGGAAGGGAAAAAAAATTTTGTAGACTGTCACTTTCTCCAAATGGTGGTGTCCTTTGCCATATAAAAGCTTTCAGTTTCATAAGGCCCCATTTTAAAATTATTTATTTTAGCGCTTGCGCTAACTAATGGTGTTCTGTTTAGCAAGGTTTTTCCTTTGCCAATGAGTTCAAGGCTGTTTCAAGACCACTTCCTCTCCTACCAGGTTCAGTGCATCTGGTTTTAGTTGAGGTCCGTGAGCCATGTAGAGTTTAGCTTTCTGTAAGGTGATAGTATGTTTGTATTCTTCTACATGGAGACATCCAGTTTGACCTGCACCATTTGTTGAAGATGCTGTCTTTTTTCCCCACTGTCTATTTCTGGCCTCTTTATCTAAAATCAGGTGTTCTTAGGTATGTGGAGTTATGTATGGGCCTTTCTGTCTTTGTGCCAATAATAGGATGTTTTTATTGTTGTAGCTCTTTAGTGCAATTTGAGGCTGGGCAAGGTGGTACCTCCAGCAGTTCTTTTTTTTTTATTAAGAATTATTTTAGCTCTCCTGTTTGCGTGTGTGTGTGTGTGTGTGTGTGTGTGTGTGTGTTCATATTAAGCTGAAGATGGTCCTTTCAAGATCTGTGAAGAATTGTGTTGAAATTCTGATGGAATTACACTGAATCCTTAGATTGCTATTGGCAGGATGGCTATTTTTACTATATTAATCCTACTGATCCATGAGCACGGGAGATTTTTATATTTTCTGGAAAGTTCTTCAATTTCTTTCTTCAGTGTCTTAAAGTTTTTATGATACAAGTTTTTCCACTTGATTGGTTAGAATTACCCCCAAGATATTTGATATTATTTGAGGTTATTTTAGAAATTGTTGTTTCCTGATTTCTTTCTCTGTCAATTTATCATTTGTTAATAAGAAGCCTATTAATTTTTGTGAGTTAATTTGGTCTCGGTATCCAGCTACATTCTTGAAAGTGTTTATAAACTGTAGGAGTTTCCCAGTGGAATTTTTCAGATTACTTATGTATACTATTATACCGTCTTCAAATAAAGATACTTTGACTTCTTTTCCAGGCCCTTGGTCTCTTTCAATTCCCTTATTGCTCTAACTAGAGCATCAAGTACTGTATTGAATAGGAGAGAGTTGACAATTTTGTCGTATTCTTGTTTTTAGTGAAATTGCTTTAAATATTTCTCCATTTTAACTTGATATAGACTGTGGACTTGCTATAAAGTACCTTTATTATGTTTAGCTATGTAGCTAGCATCCCTAATCTCTCCAGGACTTTTATTCATAAAAGGGTGTTAGATTTTGTCAGTGACCATTTCTGCATCTTAGAAAACCATGTGATCTTTTTCCTTTCACCTTGTTTATATGGTGGATTATATTTATTGATTTTCATGTACTGAACCATCCCTGCATCTCTGACATGAAGCCTACTTGATCATTTTGAATGATCTTTTTGGTGAGATCTTGAATTCAGTTTACAAGTATTTTATTGAGTATTTTTACATCTGTGTTCATAAGGGAAATTGGTCTATATTTCTCTTTCTTTGTTGAGTCTTTATGTGGTTTGGGTGTCAGGGTAACTGTGGCCTCATAAAATGAATTGGGCAATGTTCCTTATGTTTCTGTTTTGTGGAATAATTTGAGGAGTATTGGCATTAATTCTTCTTTGAAAGTCTGGTATAATTCTGTACTAAAACCATCTAGCCCTAAGCTTTTTTGTGGTTGTTTGGAGACTTTTAATGACTGGTTCTATTTCAGAAGGGTTATAGATCTAATTAAGTTGTTTATTTGATCTTGCTTGATTTAACTTCGATAATTGACATCTATCAAGAAATGTATCCATTTATTTTAGGTTTGTCAATTTGGGAGAGTACAGGTTTTTAAAGTACATCCTTAGAATTTTCTAGATTTCCTCCATGCCTGTTTTTATGTCTCCCCTTTCATCTCTAATTTTGTTAATTTGGTTATTCTCTCTCTGCCTTTTAGTTGATTTGCCAATCTTATTGATTTTCTCAAAGAATGAACACATTGTTTGACTGATTCTGTCTACTTCTTTTTGTTTCTATTTTATTGACTTCAGCCCTGAGTTTGACTATTTTTGGCCATCTATTCCTCTGGATGTTATCTCTCCTCTTTTTGTTCTAGAATTTCCACATGTGAACTTAAGCTGCTAGTATGGGAGCTCTCCAGGTTTTTTTTTCTCTTTTCTTTTCTCTCTTTCTTTCTTTCTTTTTTTAATACAGCCCTTAGAGCTGTGAACTTGCCTCTAAGGACACTCTTCATTATATCCCTTAAGTTTGCATGTGCTGTGTATTCATTTTTATTCAGTTCTAGAAAGTATTTAATTTCTTTATTTCCGTATTGACCCATTTTCACTCAATAGAGAGTTGGTCGGTTTCCATGAGTTTGTAGGCTCCATGCTGTTGTTGATATCCAGCTTTAATCTATGGTTGTCTGATAGGATTCTGGGAGTTACTTAATTTTTTTTAAGAAGTCTTTAAGTTCTTTTTTAAAATATTTATTTATTTTGTATACAATATTCTGTTTGTGTGTATGCCTGCAGGCCAGAAGAGGGCACCAGGCCTTATTACAGATGGTTGTGAGCCACCATGTGGTTGCTAGGAATTGACCTTGGGAAGAGCAGGCAGTGCTCTTAACCACTGAGCCATCTCTCCAGCCCCAGTTACTTAATTTTGTTGTATCTATTGAGACTTGCTTTTTTATCTGAGTATGTGGTCAGTTTTGGAGAACATTTCATGAGGTGCTGAGAAGAAGGTATATTCTTCTGTGTTTGGCTGAGATGTTCTGTAACTCTCTGTTAGGTTCCCATTTGGTTTATACAGTATGGTTTCTCCAGCATGTCTCTGTATGGTTTAGTCTGGATGAGCTGTCTACTGGTGAGAAGAAACAGGTACTGAAGTCTCCTGCTGTCAGCATGTGTGGGTCAATGTGTGATTCAAGGTGCAGTAGTGTTTCTTTTATGAACTTGTGTGCCCGTGTTTGGGGCATAGTGTTGAGAATTGCCATGTCCTCTGGATTATTCTTTTTCCTTTAAAGCATATGTAGTATTTTTCCCTATCTCTTCTGATTAGATTAGGTTTGATGTCTGTCATGTATTAAAATGGCTACACCTGCTTGCTTCTTAGGTCTATTTGCTTGGAATATCTTTTTTTCTTTTTTATCCTTTTACTTGAAGTAATACCTGTCTATATTTGATGCTAAGGTGTATTTCTTGAATGCAGCAGAAGGATGTATCCCTTTTCACATCTATTCTGTTAGCCTTATGTTTTTGTAGGAGAATTGGGATATTCTCTGATATTGAGAGATATTAATGACCAGTGATTGATTGTTTATTCCTGTTTTTGTTGTTGTTGTGGTGGTGGTGGTATGTATGTGCATACTTCCTCTCTTTTGATTTGCTGCTCTGAGATTATTTAATCCCTGTATCTTCTTGGGTGTGGTTAATGCCCTGGGGTTTTCCTTCTAGCACCTTCTGTAGATTTATAGGTGGGTATTGCTTAAGTTTGGTTTTATGCTTATTTTCTCCATGTATGGTGACTGGAAGTTTAGCTAGATATAGTATTTGTGTGGTCTCTTATAGTCTGCAGCATAGTCTGTCCAGGCCCTTCTGGATTTCAGAGTCACTATTAAGAAGTCAGGTGTAATTCTAATAGGTCTGCCATTATATGTTACTTGGTCTTTTTCATCTTTTTCTCTTACAGCTTTTAATACTCCTTTTTTGTTCCATACGTGTAGTGTTTTGATTATTGTTTGCTGAGGGGAATTCTACTTTTGGTCTAGGCTGTTTCATATTCTTTATGCTTCTTATACCTTGATACACATCTCTTTTACACTAAGGACTTTTTTTTTAAACAATTAATGCCTTCTTTGACATAATGTCCATTTCTTCCTTAGTGTCTTCAATGCCTGAGATTCTCTCTTCCATCTCTTGTATTCTGTCAGTAAGGCTTGTGTCTGAGTTTCCTGTTCGAGTTCCTAAATTTTTCATTTTTAAATTTCCCCCAGTTTGGGTTTTCCTTATTGATCCTGTTTCTACTTTCAGGCCTTGAGCTGTTTTATTCACTTCCTTTCACTGTTTGCGTTTTCATAGATTTCTTTTTTTTTAATGTATTTTTTTTATTGATAAAAGGAGAATAAAGAAAAGAAAGAAAAAAAACAAATTTCCACCTCCTCCCAGCCTCCCATTCATAGATTTCTTTAAGGGATTTCTCCGTTTCCTCTTTAAGGACTCTGTTACATTTATAAAGGCTAGTCTCAGGTCTTTGTCTTGTGCTCAGCGATGTTGCAGTTCTCAGGGTGCATTGTAGTAAGGCTGCCGGGCTCTAGTGGGGGCACATTTTCCTGGATGTTATTGATGGTATCTTCACACTGGCACGTAGGCATCCGGATTGGAAGGTTTTAATTCTTTTTTTTAAGTTATTTATTTATTAAAGATTTCTGTCTCTTCCCCGCCACCGCCTCCCATTTCCCTCCCCCTCCTCCAATTAAGTCCCCCCCCCAGCCCGAAAAGCAATTAGGGTTCCCTGTCCTGTGGGAAGTACAAGGAACCCCCACCTCCATCCAGGTCTAGTAAGTTGAGCATCCAAACTGCCTAGGCTCCCACAAAGCCAGTGCGTGCAGTAGGATCAGAAGCCCATTGCCATTGTTCTTGAGTTCTCAGTAGTCCTCATTGTCTGCTATGTTCAGCGAGTCCAGTTTTATCCCAGGCTTTTCCAGACCCAGGCCAGCTGGCCTTGGTGAGTTCCCATTAGGACATCCCCATTGTCTCAGTGTGTGGGTGCACCCCTTGCGGTCCTGAGTTCCTTGCTCGTGCTCTCTCTCCTTCTGCTCCTGATTTGGACCTTGAGATTTCTGTCCTGTGCTCCAATGTGGGTCTCTGTCTCTGTCTCCTTTCATCGCCTGCTGAAAAGGTTTTACTTCTTAATGCTAATATCTGGTTTTGTTGGGTGGGTGCTTTGTTCCTTGGTTTCTGATGTCTTCTCCGATTTTTAGCAGAGTTGTGGCTGTGTGCTGCCTAGTGGGGAATTCTTATGGGATCCCGCTGGGTGCGGCGACTGGAAGTTTCTAGAGAACTGTGTTTCTAGATTATCGTGATTCTTAGAAATGAGGATGAGCTATGAGGTGATCTGAGGGTGTCCACAGGAGGGAGGAAAGCTGAATGTTCCAGCAAGATCTGCTTCTTCTCTTGAAGATGGAGGCAGAGAGTGAGGAGGGGCCACGGCAGAAGGTCTGCTACAGAGCTGGGCGTGAGACTGGGGGACTGGATTTGGAGGAGACGGAAGGAGTGTGAAGATCCGCAGTTAGCCTACCTGCTACCCTGGCTGGAGCGGCCTTCGGCTTCCACAGGATCCAGATTTAGTCTTGAAATAATTAAAATCTGAAAAAGAATGAAAATCGTTAGAAGCAGAAGGAAGCCATCTCTCTTGCTGTACAAGACTGGATCCTGCGCTGGGAAGGGCGGGTGCGGGGAAGCATTATCCTCCACTGTGATTACAGTTTTACAAAGTATCTGTTAGTTAGAAAGGATTAAAGAAGGCTGAGACAATCACAACCTTAAAATTCAAGCCGCTGGCCCCATGATGCTTTCACACATGTTAAAAAAAATGTATTTTTCATTGGTAGCGCCAAGGCATCATATTTTTCCCCATCAAAGAGCAAATAATTCCTGGTTTGCCCGGTTAAGCTTCGCAACATCATTTAGTCAGCCCAAAAGTCCCTTGACCAGGGGAAAGTCACCTAACCACACCCCACAACAGGAAAAATAAAGACTTATTGTGTAAGCCACTTTCCTTCAGCAGTGTGTCTGCTGATCAGCTATTTCATTTATTCATCATGAGCTGGAGCCGTCACGGCACCTTGTTTACAGGAAGTTCTTTCAGAAACAAGCTTTATGAGCTTAAGTGAACTTAACACCAAATCGCACCACTCAGAACCCCACCTACACCTATGTCTTCCGTCCTTACCTGACCAGGTAAGGAGGGAGGTGTGTCTAGCCCTCTAGGGAACCATATCTCAGTCTGGAGGATTTCGAGCACTTTCAAACTAATCCGGAGCAATGTCACAAGCAGACCTGGATGTTTTAGGCGAATGCTGTGGCCTCTGCTTACAATGTTTACTTCCTGTGCTGTATGGAGCCTGTATTGCCTGTTCATCTCTCAGGCTTGTCAACTGAACCCCTTGAAGCCTGGGACCATGTCTATTCAATGTTTATATTTTCCATGTCTAGCACTGATTAGAGTTTACCAAATTATTCTATTCTTAATTTTCTGTATTCTAGTGCCAAAAAAATTAACAGATATTTTAAAATCACATGTACTTTGATGGCAAAAATCAGTCTGGGCACACCTTGATGACATGGCAGAGATGAGTAATGTGTCAGCTGGCAGTGGTCGTGGGTGGAGAGAGAGCTTTGTAGAGTCATGAGATGGTAGAAGCCTCCCCAGCAGGAGGGTTTACCCAAATTCCCTGTTATCCTTATTCATGTAATTCCCCTTCTGACTTTATACAAAACCAGACAGTTGTCTGGCACCGTCCTTGTCTGTTACACAACCGAGATACACTTTCCTGCAAGCTTTTAATTTCCCCGAGCAAACAGGTTTTGGCTTTCCGTACCTTGAAGGAAAACAAACTGCCAGTTTCATGGGAGGGAGGGCTGGAGGTTTGTATATGGTAGTCGTCAAGGCCCAGTCCAGGCAGCCCCAGCATCTGATGAATAAACAGGAGCCTGGAGGTGGTTGTCCTGCCCTGGGTCAGACAGGGTGCCAGGCTTTCAGAGAACTGGGTCTGCCCATGTCTGCTTTACGACTTCCAGCCCGGTCCACGGTACCTCATTGTTCTTTGGGGAACTCTTTGCTATAGAACTGAAGAAGTAGGATCCTCAGAAGAAACAATTCACTGTGAATCAATTTATTCCATCACTGTGGCCCACAGGGAGAATGCTGGGTGGGACACCGCAGCTCCACGGTGGAGCCTAAGCGTCTTGTCCAACAAAGGATGAATTTAAGGATGGCCACAGGAGAACAATACTCCCTTTGTTGTGGAAAATCTCCTCTAATTTTTCTCCTGGTTGTGGTTGCCGCTAAGGCTGTTTGTTCATGCAAGTGTTTCTAGCATGCCTTTGCACTTTGTCAGGGAAACTGGCCTTCCATCCTGCCATTTTGCAACAGGACTTCTTACTGTATCTCATGAATCTAATAATAGGCATTGTGACAACCACCTGTGCTTAAGATCATTGCTCATGGGTTGCACTCTAATGCCAGCCTTCCTAGTGCCATGCCTACAGATCTGAATGGGCACACCCCTTCCTAACGACATGGAAATATGTCATTAAAGAAAAAAAAGAAAACGAAAACAACTTACTCCTCCGTGGACACCTTGTGACTGACACTCTATGAGACACAATGGTAACAAACCTGTTGATCATCTTTCCAACCCAGGCGTTGGGTAGATGTCTGCTGTCTGAATCACCAGGAAGTCCGAGGAAAGTATTTTGTACCATTGCTAGGCTTCGGTGTGGAATGTTCCAGCAGTTTACACGGACACCAAACCAACAGATTCAGTTTCATGGGCTGGAAGGCAGCTGATTTGCCCTCCAGGTTACTGGTACATCTGTCTCTCAGACACAATCCGTGTGAGACCATCTGATACTTGACTTGTAAAATACACTATAATGTCAAATAATGAAAATGGAGGTAGAGACTGTGCCAAGCAACACAGCGCTAAGATGGCTATGCAACTCTCATGGCAGCTTTTCTTATTTTTGATTAACTGCATCAGCCTAGGTGAGCCCAGTTACTTAATCTTTTTTTTGTTTTGTTTTTATTTGTTTGTTTGTTTAGTTTACTTGGTTCATCTATAGAATGAAAACTAGTTACAACATACTGCCTGCCTTAAGGCAACTTTTTGACTCTTGAAACTTAAAGGTTCCTTCAAAATCTCATTCTGGATTGCATTTCCATATTAAAGGTATAGATTTCTCCTATAGGACTTTGGGCGTTTCATTGACCCTGAGATTTCAGTGGCGTTGCCTATAACCAGCCTCCATCTTTGTTACTGTGTATTCTTGCTTCTGTTCCACACCAGTTCAGGTGGATTTGAAAAGCACCTCACAAAGGAACCGTCCCTAGGGATGCTCTCATGCCATGACAAGGTTGCTAGGTTAAAATCTTTATCCACTTGTAAAAGCCAGACATAAACGTCCAAGCTGACCACAGCATGGCCCAAAGCATTAGTAGAGACGTCCTCTTTGTGCCAGCCTTCACCAAACAACAGAGATGGATCAACCATGTCACCTACCTGCTCATGCTCATCCAGAGTTAACAATTGCCCAAATGGAAATTGCTTTCAGCCCTGCTGGGTAAGCTGCTTAAAGAGATTTTGGAGATGGAACTTGGAAACAGTAACAACTAAAAGAAACGACTCTTGGGGATCTATTTTAATGATCATCTGCAAATGGTTACTATAGTGAACGTGTCATTAATAAACTGAGTTGCCCAATAGTCCTTTTAGTTAGCTGGTCTGCGCTTCCTGCTCACGCATGTTTTTATCACAGCCAGGCATGGTTTTAGAAAACATATGGGTCCTGACAAAGAGACTTTGAGTACAGAGAATATTATATCAGGTAACACAACTTTCTCCCCAGTTTAATATTCTCCTTCCTCTCCCCACCAAACTGTGGAAGGACAGACTTAAAGCCAACTCCACATGTTGTTTCCTACCCAGGAATATCACCCCACAAACACAAACAGTTCTTTAGCTTTGTGTACTATGCCGACCAAAGATTTTCTCACCTCCTTTAGCTTTGTGTTTTTCTAAGATATTTTTTATTATAATCTAACACACACTTTTTATATTGTATTTAACAAATACTTATAATACATAGTATACTCCAGAGACTGTTCTAAGTACCTTAAAGATATTAACCCGCTAAATCGTTATAATACTGTGGTGGAAACTATTATCCCCATTTTCCAGTTGAGGATACTAATGAGCAGACATAAGCTTAAATAAACACCCCAAACTCACTGGTAGGAAATGATAGACCTTATTTTGAACTCAACCATGAGCCATATTCTGTTCGGTTTTGGGTTTTGTCCTATTGCATCCTAACTCATCAGATTCTTAGATACAATTTATATATAAATGTTGCTGAGGCCCTTAAGTTCCTTTAGCAACATAAAAGACACTAAACATTGCTTTGTCTTTGCTGTCACTACAGTCTGATAGCACAGGATACATTGTATGTCACTAGTTTGGCTTTTGGTATTGTTGTTAGTAATCCATTTGTGAATATATAATAAAGAGATCATGGTGAACTTTCTATAACTTGGATTTTCAGCAATACATGGTATCGGTTTTTGAGCAGGGTCATTTCCATTCTTTTTTTTTCCCAACTTTTTTTGCCTGTCCCAGAACTAGCTCTTGTAGACCAGGCTGGCCTCAAACTCACAGAGATTCACCTGCCTCTGCCTCCTGAGTGCTAGAATTAAAGGTGTGCACCACTACCACCTGGCTGGGTCATTACCATTCTTAAGAGTTTGATTACAACTTTGTGGAAGGAAGGGATACTTAGTTGTAGGGGACACAGATGTTTCTTCCTTATGGAGAACTGAAGGCTCAGGAGAAAAGGGCCCTAGGCTGGCGTGGAGGTGTGAATAGTTCTTTTGGAGCTGAAGATGGGGTCGATATAAATCTTGAATATGGAACTTGAGCAGGGTCTTTATGATGGAGGGAGAGCAATCATTGGAAATGGAATGAGGAAGCACATAGAGTTTCAATGGTGCCTCTGGGCTTGTACTTAAGAAGAAAAGTGGTCTCGTAGATAGTTGAGTCCTCTGTCCTGAACCTGGAGAAGCTCACAAGAGAACCGTTGTTGGTCTTCCTTAGTGTCGAGATGCGGAGATTGGTGTGGTCCTCTCAATTCTGCAGGGGACCTGGGTTTCTTCCTGGAATGGATTTTGTTGATATCCTTATTGGAAGGTTTTCAACATAAATGACTCTTCAGAGTGAGTGTTATTTCCATAGCACTACAAAGACATTGTTTGATTTTTGTGACTGTTTTTGGTTTTATGTATATAGAGTTCTTTGAGATAGATTACAAAAGATTGAAGTAAATAGGAGAACCTTAAATGTGAGACAACACCCCATCCCCTATGTTTACATTTTGGAAATACAGTTTCTATTAGCAGGGAAATATTGATGGGATGTTATTACTATCAACATATGTTGTAATATGGAGCGGCGGTGGGGCTGCGTCCCCAATACCCCAATACCCCAGCCGCCTGCCTGGCTAGCTTTACCCGAAATAATTACACAGACACTGTATTCATTTAAACACTGCTTTGGCCCATTCCTATCTAGCCTCTTCTAGGCTAACTCTCGCACCTGGACTAGCTCATTTCTTATCATCTGTATAGCACCGGTATTACCGGGAAGATTCTAGCCTAAGTCCATCCTGGGTCAGAGCTTCATAGTGTGTGTCTTCCCTGGAGCAGGTAGCATGGCGTCTCTCCTGCATCTGCTCCGGAGAGGAGAGCTGTCGAGTCTGCCCTCACTTCCTCTTCCTCCCAGCGTTTTGTTCTGTTTATTCCTCCCACCTATCTCCTAACCAATGAGAGCCAAGCAACTTCTTTTTATTTAACCAATGACCTTCCTCCATCAAACATATAATGACTTTTAAGTTATTTTAATTAGTTATTAAATATATACCATATTAAAATGTTTCAAATTTTAATTTCTAGTATTGCTAGATGTTACTCATATAAATAGACAATGAATTGCCATTATTAATAGTTTCTAAGAGGGGGGAGGGGGTCTTAAGACCAAGTTTAATAACTAATATGCTAAGGATACTGTCTTTTGAGTAATTCTGTGCAATTCAATGTTATGACTGGATTTAAGATGAGAAGAGAAGGCAAATGGATTATTGGGTTCT
Organism: Microtus pennsylvanicus; assembly: GCF_037038515.1. Lineage (NCBI taxonomy): Eukaryota > Metazoa > Chordata > Mammalia > Rodentia > Cricetidae > Microtus > Microtus pennsylvanicus. The sequence goes on along the minus strand of NC_134579.1, from coordinate 162,730,176 downwards.
ACTTATAATTTTCTATGTAGTTTCCTGGCTGCCAAAAAGCAAAGGGCTCTACAGGTATCCATACCAAGACACAAAAGCCTGGGATACAAGTCCTTGTTACGCTGCTGCTACCAACGTGGCAATTACCAAGCTCACTGTGGGGAACATACACAAAGGTGTGATTACTAGGAGGTGTGCCTCTTCAGGTGCCAACAAACCTGTACCCACCTCAATTACATTTAGAAAGAAAACTGTGATTTTATTTCTATTAGAGACTGTGATAACCTGAGCTAAAAGGATAGGAAATAATCATCTATTGCATGATGGTATGCATTCATTCTATTATTTTTCATGACAAATTTGGCAGTTGAACAAAAAATTTTTCTTTATTAAAATAATGACAGTTTAATAAACCAACTACTTTATCATGAACTGGCTACTTTCCTTCTAAGAAAAGTAATAATTAAGAGAGTAGTAGAAATTCTGTCTTATACTTTCCCCCTAATTTTTTCATTTGAATATCAATTAGGATTTGAAGACACCTCTAAGGTAAGTGCTGCGAAAAAAGAAACTGACAAAAATCAAGACCTGACAGATGACATCGGTACAGTATATTGGTGCTGATGCTGACGATTCAGGCATATCTACAGAGTCCTACCACAGAGACTATAACATTCATCAGGCAAGGGTCAAGTGAGTAGCCTTTGTATTCTGTAGGAGGAGACTGGAAAATAAAAGCTATAAAAATGTAAACTACAATCTACATAATAGGATGATAACAATATGGAAACCATGATGCTTCATAAAATTGAGTGTAAATAAAAACCAGAACCATTTTAGGGATCAGGAGATTGCTGCGTGGGCAAAGGTGCTTGTTGTCAAGTTGGACAGCCCGGGTTTCATCATATAAAAATTAAACTGGAACTGATTCTAAAACGTCCTCCCCGCTAGCTAGCTTTCATAATAAGAGATGGTGCTGTGTTGGATTCTGGAGGATAGAAGCCATTAATGGTCTTATTTTGAGATGGACCCTGTGTACTGCAATACTGCCCTAGAAGACAAGATGCTTAGTAGTGGCATTAAGGTTATGGGAGTAACCAACCATGTTCGTATTAAATTTAAAGCTTGTTCCCTGGGAAATAATTCATGCCCGATAGTGTAAAAGTTATCAAATTCCCATGGCTAGGCGTATCAGCCACTCTGGAAAGGAATCTATTACTATTATCTTGCTAGCATAGCAAGTCATGTACCTGTCAGCAAACTGCCTTCTAAATATTTATGTTTATACACACGGATTAGTGCTGCCCTCAATCTTGCTCCAGAGGCTTCTCTCGACAGTGGTCAGCATTTAATTCACAGACTCCTAGTTGGTCAAACTACTGAGAATCAGTGACTATTGAGAGTTAATCCCTAAGTGGAACATTAGTATCGATCTTTACTCTAAGGCTCAGTAGAGGGAGGGGGGGGGAACTGGAGAATGGGGAGGAGGTATGTGAAATTCTGTCTTCTGAATGTGACATGCCACTGAACTCATGAACTTAGTGCAACTAGGTTACCTGCACATGAAAGGCACAAGATCAAGCTGAGGGGATGAGTCAGCACTTCAAAAGACAGCAGTTTAGACTCAGTGGGTTCAAACGAAGTGGGAGGGTAGAGAGGAGACATGAAGCGGGGAGAGCATGTATTCTGAGTACCTGGGGAAGTGGGAGGTGAGTATTGAGTGGAGATCATCAAAATACATTATTCCCATGTCAACGAATAAATAAAAGATAGCCTGTTTTTTTTAAAAAGAGAGTAATTACGTGGAAGAATTTGAAGAAAGATTTAAATATGGTTAATCAGTATAGTGCCTGATATATGCTAAACCTTCAGTAACTGTTTTCTATTATTATTAGCATTCTATAATTTTTGATAGCCTTTCTACTATTTAACGTAAGACCTTGTGGATTTGACGTGTTTAAAGCATATTTGCACTTGCTGTTATGAATTTTTCTGTGTAAATGTGTGTAGGTTAACATATTATAAAATATTTTGGAATGGTACTTCATCTAGTCAAGGAATTGAGATACAAATTTGAAAAGGAGCATAGAAATGTTTGTTGCATATTTCTACCTATTAAATTTTTGTTGGGAATGGCACCAGGAAACACTGAAAAGTAGTAAAAAGATATTACTGGTACACTGAGTAGAAGAAGAAACAGCAGTTTTCAGAGTAGGAGGAACACCTTGAGTCTCAATGTCTTGAGACATTTGTGTCTAGACTTGTGATTTCTTAGCCACAAAACTTTGAGTGTACCCTTAGTAGTTACAGATTTCTCAGATATTGGGTCTCACAGGGGTTGAAGTGAAGACACAGAAGCTAGCCGTTGTGAAAGTACTTTATAAAGCATAGAATACAATACCCAGACTGTGTGGTGAGTATTCTGGGGTGCTATGGTAGAGTTTCAAGGCATACAATATATTTCAATCTTTCTTAGGAAGCATTAGAGTATCTATTGGACAGTACATAGGGTTTTTTTTTTTTTTAAACGAAATTGCTTGGCTTCAACTTCAAAATAAACAACACTTTAGTACAGGGCCCTGTAAAAACAGCTACTAAGTCACTAAGGATATTGTGAGTGGAGGTGCTCCCTGATAAAGACTCATTCCATGGAAGCCACGTAAATACCCATGTTGCTTTTACTTTTTAAAGATTCGTTAATTCCATAGTCTTTCATATGATGCTTTAAATGACATGAACCTACCTTGGGAAACTTGTAACAGTCAGAAACATAAATGACCTGCGGGACTTCCACTCGTATTTCCTCTCCCGCCTTCCACAAACATAGAGACTGGGCTCATTTGCTCAGTACCCTGCATGCATCCGATTTGCCCACCCCGCTTCCTATCCTTGTCTTCGCCGTATCTCTAGAGACGCCATTTTAACATTGTGATAGCTGAGCAAACGGACGGAAAAGACAGAGATTCTCAACCAGGAACGTACAGCTAAGTGGTGTTCAGCGTCTATCCCTCGTGAACCTGCACCTCCACCTCCACGCTCTGGAAGCTGAGAACTGCAAAAGAACGATGAACCATCGGCATGTTCTGTACTTTCAGTGGACACATTTTAAATGGTATTGTAATCCTTTTCAGTGATCTGAGGATACAACTTCTGGATGGGTTAAGTGCTCAGCACCAATATCACTGCTTCCATAGTACTCCGAGTGTGTATTTCTGTAACAGGAGCTTGGCAGTACCAATCTTTGTGCCCTAGAACCAACAAAGTATTGGGGAAAATTCTTTCTAAATGCAAAATGTTACACAGGTTTTTTTTTTATGAATAAGATGCCCAAATATAACCCCAACCTCCCCCTTTTAGATAAAGATAATTAATTCATGATGTGGTCAATGGCCTTCGTTACCATGAGATATATGGTTTCATAAATACAATTGGTGAACAATTGAAGGGATGTTTGGATGTTTGTTCAAACGTTCAGTTCTAATGATGGCCCAATAACAAAGAGGCAGAATTTGCCAAAGCTCAACTCTTTCTGAAAGTTGTGCTATTAGTCAAGGTAGTTGACTGTGCCTACGTGCCCACAGTGGCTCCTGCTTCCTGCTTTGTCACCTGTCACTCTCCCTCTCCTGGTATCCTGGCCTCCAGGCAGAATTAACCACCTGCAGCTCTTTCCACAAACATTTGCTCATTTATCTCTGTGTTTTTGCTGGTTTGGTTTTACTATTGTTCAGTCAACAGTGTCCCGTAGTTGACTGTATATAGTGACGATATATAAAACGCTTACTCGTATGCTTCAGCAGGATAAACACTAGCTACCTGGGAGTACTCAGTACTCACAGTGTGACTGAGAGACAATGGCCTATGTTTTGGTGAATCTGAATTGTTTGGATGTGTACAGGTAGCACATAGCTAAAGTGTTGGACAGTAAGTACAACTTGGTGCTTTTCCCTCCTTGTCTTCGCTTCCCACTTCTGAAATGGTACACTCGTTCCTCAAGATTTCAGATGGCAACCCTTCCCTAACCTTGTTGCATTTTCTCCATTTTCCACCACAAGTAGAACTCTCTTAAGACTTATCAAGGAACCTAGCAGCTCTTTCTTTGTTCACTGTTACAGCCATGATTGAATTTCTGTGTATCTAAAAGCAAATGTTCCACAAAGCAAACAAGCTCGTAGCACAGGTTAGGGGGAATAAAGGACATCATAGTGAATTACTGACTTAGAAAATGTACCTGGGGCTCAGCTATGGTGGCACAGGCCTTTAATCCCAACACTTGGGATGCAGAGGCAGGTGGATTTCTGTGAGTTTGAGGCCAGTCTGGTCTATAAAATGAGTTCCAGGACAGCTAGGTCTATTAGAGAAACTCTGTCTTGAAAAACATCTAAAAACAAAGAAAGAAAGAAAGAAAGAAAGAAAGAAAGAAAGAAAGAAAGAAAGAAAGAAAGAGGGAAGAAGGGAGGTAGGGAGGGAGGGAGAGAGAGAGAGAGAGAGAGAGAGAGAGAGAGAGAGAGAGAGAGAGAGAGAGAGAAATATACCTGGGTGTCTCAAATTCTTCCCCTCATCCCAGGCTTCGAGAAGAAGAAGGCAATGAACTGCATGCCTTCCCTGGCAAACCTTAAACTGAAAGTTTATTTACAATGAATTTAGGAGTCATTCGTCTCCTAAAGCCAGGTGTGCCTTTTGTTCTTAAGTTCATGAAGATTTTACTTCTGTTTCCCTGAGGATATTTGGAAATACTGAATCATTGTCCCTTTTATATAAATATCCTTTCATTTCTCCATTTAATACCAATGTATATTTTCAAATCCTTTGTAAAGACAGTGACATTTTATCAATTAAACATGAAAACTAAGCTATGTTCTCAAAACTACAAATAATGACAATGTAGAATAATTAAAAGCTCTTGCCTGCTTTATCATGTTGGCATCTTCCTCATCTTAGGCAGAGCAAGGAGGGGAGGGAATTTTCATGCCTTGTAAGTTTACCATATGGCTCATTAATACGTGAGGCACAAATTCAAACAATATGCCATCATACTTAGCATTTAGAAAGATGCTTTTATACTAAAATAATAGATTTGGACTACTGACACTCAATTAAAATCATGTATATTTAGTTTATGATTAACAAGTCTTAAGTTGCCTTTTTTTCCTGAAAAAAATATTATATCCAGACATTTGAAAGTCTCTTCAAGTGGTTTTATTTAGTATCAAAGAGTTTTCACTTAAAAATGCTAACATTCAAATTAGTCACAGCACGAGCGCTTGGAAAAGATACAGCAGGAATCCTGTTCAGGGAACAAGCAGTTTCCAGTTCATCAAGTTGAGCAAGATGCACTTGAACACAGTTGAGAGCTGATTATGGACTTCCAGGTGGAGTTCCTAGGACATAAAACTGACATTGTCATTGGCACCATGAGTCATTCAGGGTGCACCAGAGCAAAACTGGCTTAGTGGCATGTCCCTGTGACTCAGCCCAGTGGTAGGCTTTAGTCAACAAAGGCAGTGATTTTTCAGCTGGAAATGATAGTGATGGAAAAACCAGCTATTAATTGCATCAAGAGGACAATTAATTAATTTAATTAATTTTTAAAATTATTTTCACTCCAACTCTCAAAGTCTGACCTACTTCTTTAAATTAAAACTTTTAGTTGCATGCCACTAATTGTGTATTGGATAAAAGACCAGTTCATTCATATTTACTATTGACTAGAGGTTTCTTTCAGGCCTTAAATTCATACAATGATTACTATTAAACATTTGTTTTCATGGGGCTCATATTTTGATGGGGAAACTAGACAATACATAGTTTTTTTAAGTTACTTTATAGCATGTTTAATATAGATCTTTGCTCATGACAACAGTCATTATGGAGTAGAAGATGGGCTTAAAGTGGAGAAGCGAGAACATCGGTGAAATCAGAGCAGGATGGTGGACAAGGAGGGTAAGCCAACAGCAGAGACACAGGAAGTCGTTGAAATGGAAATGATACAGCAAGGAAGCCAGCGGCAGGAGGATGATTTCAAACAGTTGGCCAGCATCAGATCCTTCTCTCGAAGTGAAGTGGGGCTGTCTCTAACGAGTTTTGTATGGAAGGTAACCTGACTGCTATGTTTAACATTTCGCTCCGGCTACTGTGAGGGAAGAGAAGCCAGGAGTTTGATGCAATAACCTAGGCCCTCGGTCCTGAAGGCTGATGATTTGGATAAGGATCATGTGGGAAGAGGTGAAAAGCAGCTGTGCTGTGTGTTTACTCTAGTGATAGAACCTTCAGGATTTGCTGAAGGGTCATGCTAGGCTTGGAAGGTTGAAGTCAAGGACCACTTGACTCCGGCATTGGCCTGAGCAACTAAAAAGGCAGTATTGAGAGTAATGCTATTTACTAAGATAAAGTAGTCTAGAGAAAGAGGACAAGCATACATTTAGTTAGGAACAGTTTGAATTTAGAGCCTTTTATCGAGTAGTTGGATGGAGACGTATAGTTGCTTGATAGATATACATCTTTATTGTAGGGAGGGTAAGTGTTGGAACCTTGAGTTATAGAGAAGGTATAAAGCCATGAGAGTAGAAGAGATCACTGAAGACAAAGCATGGATGCATTATAAGGAAGCTGAGGGCTAACATAGAGGAGGAACATTAGAAGGACTAACCAATGGGATGAGGGGAAACCAAGAAAGAAGTTGTCCTTAGCCAGAAGAAGACAATGAAGGAAGGGACCAAGCATGCTCAAGACTGCTGAGATGGCAAGGCAGAGGCAAGAAGACCGGGATCTAGGGTGGGAGCCGCTGTTGACTGTGATGTGTTTTGTTAGAGGGAGCAGATGAGAAGCTAATAGGGAGGAGCTGAAGGGGTGTGTGGAGGAGGAGGGATGGAAACAATGAGCACAGAAGATTGTTTTTGAGAAGTCTTCCTGTAAAGGAGAGCAAAGAAGTGAAGCAACAGGCTGCGGAGGTAGGTATGTGACAGTCAGGGCAAGAGGCTTCTAGAATGACGTGGTTACTGCTTTCGCTTTGCTCCTATTTTTCACCTGAGCAGTAATAAGCCATTATTTGCTCTGCCTTTGTAGTACAACATCAGATACGCTTGAAAAATGCTTACTATACACACGAAAAGCTTAGCTTTCTTAATTCTTACAATACTGTATGGATGGAGTACTTATTCTTCCATTCCTAAGCCAAAGGAAACTGAGCTTCCAAGAGGTTTTTGTTTATAGCTAGAATCACAATGGAGATTTATGTTCAGATTTTTTTTTGTCACAAAATATAAACTTTTGACCACTATGTGTTCATTTCTGCTCTTTGTAACTGCTTTCCGATGTAACTTGAACTTCACGTATTACTTTCATACTATTTCTTCACATTTTTCTGAGCATTTGGTAGTTTCCTGACCCTAAAGCTATCTCAAGCTATCTAGTGGCTTGCTCACACGGGGAAGCATGGCTGTCTTAAGGAAGAAGCAAGACAAACCAATAGCAGATGACAACGCTTTTGGAAAGTTCTCAATAACCCAACAAGTGCTAATATTCCGAAGTACTATTCCAAAACTAAAAGAATATATTGGGTCAATGCTTTGTGCTTTTAAAATAACAAACAGAGACAAGACTACAATAACTGATCTCTGTTCACCAATGAGATAAGGTATTGATTGAAAGTCAATAAAGATATATCAGAACATAAGCAACAAACAACTTGTGAAACAATAAATATCTTAGACTTTGAAATGTTCTGCCTATAGAAAAAGGAGACACTTTTTAGTCTACTTAGTAGGTAACATTTATCCATCTTTAGAGACAAATTAGAGGTATAATAACATAATGAAATGGGTTAAAGTTGAATTCAGGTGTGCCTGTAGGCCTAACAAAAACAGATATAATCTCACTTGATCTCAATGGCTGCTGTAAATTCCACAAATCAAAGGCTAGTTGTTTCTTTACGTTTCTTAAAGCTGTGCTTGGAAAAAAGACTCATCTATCTACTTTTTATTGATAAAGGGGATAAGAGTAAAAAAAATGAAGGAGTAGATCTAGCCTTGATTTTGTTTGCTGCGCTCTCACTCAGAAGATTATGAAAGGCTAAGGAAACCCTTTAGTCTAAGTATCTCCAAATTGCTGAAGACAAACAATTTGAGCCTTTGGATTGAACAGTAGCAGATTAGGGTGTAATGACTGAAAATACATTTAAAGAGAAAATGTGTTTCTACTGTTATCTTACACATTCCAGGATGGGCTCACTGAGCTGTTTCTCATATACCTACAAGGAATAAATGAATTCGATGCCCTGACTTTGTCGCAGAGATTATTTTAGAACCTGTTTTAACTAGGTCTTGTCTTTTCTTCCTTCCTTCCCTCCTTCCTTCTTTCTGTCATTCCTACCTTCCTTCTTTCCTTCCTTTCTTTCTTTTCATCTAATTGAGACTCTGCAGCTGCTAACCTATTGATTCTAAAGCAAGCAAATCTCCAGTGGTCTCTTATCTTCATTGGAAAGGATAATGCAAGGCAACTGAGAGCTCTTGCTCTTCCTGTTATCGCACCAGAAAACACACATCCCCTCACCTTGACCTGGCACAGCCGCTGCTAGCATGTCCTTTGTCTTTGCAGTTGAGGCTGCCCTGAATCAAGGGTTCTTATTTGGTAGAAGCAGTAAAGGAAGACCCTTGGTGATGGTGTGCATAAAACCACCCCCCTAAATCCTGTGGACCTCCATGACTAAAGGAATGGTCTAGCTATGGCAACTGGGACAGTACTTTGCTGGGGACATTAGAGTCACACATGCTAGATTAATTATTGTCTTGTGTATTGCTGTTTAAAGTAAATGCAGAAGTAAAAATGTGAAGAAATGTGAAGTGTGACCTTTGTCACAGGGAGACAGCTGTGAGTTTATGTGACCGATCGTGAAAGTAGGCACTAAGAGGGTGGGCCCTCCTGAACACATTTCTGCTCTAAGGTCCAGTCATCAGTCTGCCCATGTGTTTGCAATTGATTTTCTGGGGGAAATAATTTTTGAAATGGTTTTACGTGACTAGAAATGTTGCGTTCTGGTAAGAATCGTGTCAGGAGTGAGTGAGCTTTGCAAATGACGGAAGGATGCTTGAACATGGCTTTTCACGTGGTCATGAAAAATCTCGGATGTGGCTGCAGAGGTCCATTGTAGATGGACTTAAAATCAAGCATTGTGTCTAAGTGAACAGAAAGGCAGCAACCATGGTGACGATGCTTTGGAGAGAACCATTCTACGTCAGCTGAACCCTAAATTAAGAGCGACATTTTGTTTCCACTACCCAGATTAGCTTTGCTAAATTTCCATGCCCTTTTCCAAGCAGTGAGTTCAAACGGGACTTCCCGAGAAGCTCATATGTCCTGTCTTTCTGAACCAAGATGACTTTCAGCTTCAGGAATTTGGAACTGAAATCCAGAGAATGTCCTCTGTCTACGAAGGGTTATGTCAGGGCAACCGGGTAGCGATATCTGAGTTGAGTTGTGTGCATGTGGAGAAGTGGACACAAAAGGAGAGTTGGGGTTGAGGGTAGGAGAGGGGGGAGAAAGAGAAAAATCATAAAGGACTAGAAATGAGAAATAGAAAGTCTGGGCCAGTTGAAGAAGAGGGATTCCTATCAGTAATAAAGTACAGTGGGTCAAGTGACCTGTCAAATGTCATCTACGACTGTTTCACTAAAATCAACTACAGGCAATTTTGTGAGTCCAGAGCTGTCTTTAAAGGGGGCCATATATGGGTGCATTACATGCAGTCTTTCAAAGACTTAGGACATACCTGCAAGTTTTCCCCTTGTCTCATTGGAAGTGAGGCTGTGTTTCATCTATTGATACCAGTGCATGCTTGGAACGGCTGTAACTGTCACAGCATCATGGGAGCAAGGATTTCTGAAGCATCGTTGTTAAATATTCTCCTCCTCATACTCCTCTTCCTCCTTCTCCATCTTTCTTTCCCTCTTCATCTTGAGATAGAATCTCACTATGTAGCCCAGGCTGTCCTTGAAGTCATAGCAACCCTTTGGTCTTAGCATCCCAAATGCTGAGGTTACTGATCTGGGCCACCATACCCAGTTAAGGCCCAGAATCTTCTGCTTGGTTTTTCTGGAATGCTCCCTCTAGGAAAGACAGATTCCATGAAAGGAGTCTTAACTGTTTGGGAAACATCAGGCTGGAGAAACTATGTGTATGTACTGGAATCAGAGCTCCAAAAGAATTCCCAGTCTAAATCCATTACAGCTTCAGCCAAAGGAACGGACCATCTGGATGTCCAGTCTTCAGATAATTGTATCTCTAGACAGCATCTTCCTACAACCACATAGGAAATAACCAACCAAGAGCTTTTAACTTATCCTTTTACATTTCTGACCTAGAAAATCATGAACAAGAGAAAAGGATTGCTGCTGATCATGCTACCAACAGTACCTGGCACAGTAACTTAACCAGAGGTAGTATCTTACTATCAGCAAAGACAGTCTAGTGGGCAAGTTCCTCCTATTCTTTGTGCTGGAGATCACTCAGTTAGGGTGCTATGAGCCTGGCTAAGAGGGACAAGACTAAATTTTGGAGTGACGTGTACAAGGCAGCTGAGACCTCCCGCTTCTGTGACGTCAGTTAACTCTGAATGCCCATCTGTCCTTTCACAAGCTTATATATAGTAGGAATTGAAATCTTTGGCTGGTGGGAAGGGGTGGTCAGGGCGAGAGATGCTGTGAGAGCACACATGGACCAGGGAAAAGTCATTACCACTGCTGGGAAAATTCAGGCAAAGGCCTCCCGACAGCGCTGGGAACCATCAGGATAGTGAGGTCTGGGTCAGGAAGAAAAAGAACATGGGCGGTGCTGCCTTGACTGTGTGCCAGCCACCGTGGTCTTCAGAGGAAGTGGGAATTCCAAATCCCCCGAAGCTGCAACACATGACTTCTTCAAGACAATTGTTTCCCCAGTGCCCAGCTGTATCAGATCGCAGCTGAGTACGCTATTTCATGACCTGCTTTCTGATTCATGGAATCAATTATCCAGCCTTTTAATGTACCATCTGAGAGCCCAATGCTAAATTGACTGCTATCTAGATTTAGTACAAATGAAACAATTTATGTTCAAAAGGAATCCTGCCGGGTGTGGTGGCAGAGGCCTGTAATCCTCGCACTTGGGAGGTGAAGACGGAAAATCATGAGTTCAAGTCTACCCTGGACTTTGACTCCAGTTCAGGTACATGAGGCTCTGTCTCAAAATGGAAAAAAAAAGACAAAACAAAAATTATCCCAAAGGGATGTTATCTGTTAACTTTTCTACATCTAGGTCCCCACAAGCAAAAGGCACCAGGAACCAGGCTATACGACAATGCAGGGCCTTTTCCCCAAATCTGTGATATACAAATGGCCTTCCCCATGGCTATCTGGTGGCAGATAAAACTGGCTTCCGATCTCTAAGCAGTATAGCCAATAAGAAAGCCTAAAAGCTACATGTATGCAGCGTCTATGCTTTTAAAAATATTGATAATAAATTTAAAAACTGTGTGTGTGTTGGTTTTCCCACCCTGTTGGTCCTAGGGATTGAACTGAGGTAGGTCATCAGACTTGGTGGCAAACACTCTATCTGCTGAGCCATCTTGCTGGCCCCGAATTTAAACTTTTAATAAAATACCTCTGTTTTGTTTTTGTTGAGTCCAAAATTGAACCAGTGGAGTGACTTTTCAGCCACCTTTCTGGATTAAAAGTTTCGGGTTTCTTTAAGTGTTATTCTACTGCGTGAGGTTCCCAGAAAGCAATGTCTGAAGACTACATCATTGTGCTTCTTACAGAAATATCACTAAGCTCTGCTTTAATTTGATGTCTTTGATTCCTATCAAGGATCCATATTCATTTTGCTGTACAATATTTCTTATGTAGAAATATACGTGGGGAATTTCAACTGGAAGTTTGTAGAAGTCATCTGTTTTTCCAGACAGGCTTGTGTGTTTCCTCTCATCAGCTAATTAAAAGTAGAACTTATTTCCTTATTTGCCTTGAATTCTAAGGCTTGGGTTAGATGCAGTCTTCAAATAAAAAGTCCCACGTTTCTGGCGCTGTGGACTTTTACTTTTCCTAACCTCAACGTTCTCTGAGTTTCCTTAGCTATAAATTTCTCTGCTTCTGGTGTATCATATGTCAAATCTTTTGGGGACATGTGTGATTTGAACATAAGTGTATATAAAACAGTTAGCAAATAACGGATAGTTTTTATGGCATAGATTTGGGTCCCCCGATTCTCTTCTCTTGTAATTTGTTACATTTTTGTTTCGGGCAACAGGATCTCACTTTGCTTCCCCATCAAGGGGAGCTGAAGACTGCTTCGTGAGAAAACACCCATTTGCCATCAATTCAGTTTTCCAACTGGGACTTTCCTGGTGGGGCTTTCTTCAGGCTTACTCATTCCTTTCTTTCCTGACTACACCGCCCCCTTCGTCTAATAATTTAGAGTTCTCTTTCCAGAAATATCAACCAGGCGGGTACGGTTTTTCAGGGCTTCCTATTCTAGTGACGTAAAACACCCACAAAAATTTTCTGCTAATCCGGAGTTAAACAAACAACAGTATGTCAGCAGTGCTCCTGAGGCCACATCATGCGAGTGAAATCCACACATGCCGGTAACATGACTGTCGTTGTGTGCATGTTCTCAAGCGGCGACGAGTGAGCCTGTGCCTTCCGTTTAATGCACTCAAGCCCAGAAATGTCATTATTTAGAAATATCAGAGATACTTGTTTTGGTTTTGGAGGCTAGAATTTATTTCCCAAAACAGCCCCAGTTTTCTCAGAATTTATCATTACCAAAAGAAGTAAGATTCTTTCGGTTTTCTTTCCTCTTCGTTTTTTTTTATGTTTTTTTAGGTTCTTGTGTTGTGTTTACACAAAGTATTTCCTTTGAAATACCATGTCCTGATGTAAATAAGGAAAGCGAGGCACATTTATATCTCATTGCTATCTGCTTAGCTGTGAAAGAGACAGGAAGGGGCACAGTTTGTCATGACTGGCCTTTAGGCATGGGCAAGAGCTCTGGGTTTGCAATGGACCAGTCCTCATGAGCCTCTGGAGGTTGGTGAAAGATTATACTGTACTGATTCTGTGTCCTGAAAACTATCTGAACTGTGCAAGACAGTAAGCTGCACAGAACCCAGCTTCTCCCTTTGGTTCTGTGAATACGGTTGGGCACACACCACTTTAGATGCACCCATCCTTCCTACAGCTGGTGGACTTGCAGGACACATTTTAGCCACTTGATCTAGAATTCAGAGAAAGGAAAAACTATCAAGGCTGGGTAAAGGACAGTTAGGGTCCCTGAACCGCCCAAGATGATAGACTGCTTATGGTGTTGGATGAGCTACCAAAGCTAAGGCCAGGAGTGGAAAAATCAGGTGAGGCACCAGTGAGTATATTTAGTTTTTGATCGAATCTCTCATGCTGAGGTTTTTTTCCTGTTCTGTTTTAGACCTGAAGAGTTTCCCAAAGAGTACGTGTCCAAAGCTTGGCTCCCAGCTAGTCGTGCTGTTCAAAGGCAGTGGAAACTCCAAGATGCTAGATCTAAAGAGGAAGAAGGATAGATGTTAAGGGTGTGCCTTTTGTTGTTTAAAACTTGCCATTTTTTTTTGCATTAACAATTTTATGCTTCTTACTATTTCACAATTTTATACATGTATAACCTATTTGGATTATACCTCCATTACCCTCTCTTATCACCCCCTTCTCCTTCTGAACCCCCTCTTTCCCCATGTCTAGAGACTAGTCTTTGCAGGGTGTGTTTTGTTCTCCTTCTCCCCTACCATGAAAGGAGCAGGCTTGTCCAGCCAAAGTCCCCATCGCCATCCTATTCCGTCTCACATGTACAAAGCACAAAGCAATGGGACCAACTTGCCTTGTAATAAATGAAGTCTCTGAATCTACACACTGAAAAACAATCTTTCTTCCTTTAAATTAATTTCCCTCAAGCATTTTGTCACATTGTCACAAGTCTGACTAATTCTTTTTTTTTTTCCTTTTCTGTAAATTGGGCATCTGCTGATCTGGACTCTTGGTTGAATGTGAGCAAATCAAAAGACAAAACAAACATTCAAATGAGTATAATCAACCAAAGTGATTTGTTAACTGAACAGTACTAGGTTAGGACTAACTTCTTTTTTTATTTTTTTGTTTCCAACACAGCGTCTTACCTTGTATCTCTGGCTGTTCTGGAACTCACTCTGTAGACCAGGGTGGCCTCAAACTCACAGAGATCTGCATTTTCTGCCTCCTGAGCATGGAGGTTAAAGGTGTACACCACAGCCTGGCTGACTTATTTCTGATATTGCTGCAGCCGGAGGCTTTGCTATGATTTGTTATTCCCTATCTCTTCAGAAATGGTCTTCTTTGAGTGATGGGCCAGAGGACACCAGCCTTCATGTTTTAAAGTCTTCTAAGCCGTCTGCCTTCTAAGGCAGAAAACACCTTTCTTCAGGAATGGAGGCTAGTTAATGAGGCAAGACATACTCAGCATGTATCATCCAATTATCCCTTAGTACAATGGAGGTCTGCATCCTAGACAACATGGCCGCTTCTAAGTAGGGAATTGGAACCACTCCCAAGAGATAGAGAGGTCCTTTGTCAGAAAGAAGACTTTGTTCCTAGAAGATGCAAGGCCATTACAGCTCATTGTCTGAAGACCTGTTCCCACTCTGCCTTCGTTTGGCTGTTACTTTGTGTAAGGCAGTTCTCTATGACCCAGACACCTTAGCTTTACAATAAAAACAAGATTATGCAACAGACATTTCACCGAGGCTATGGTGTGAAGAAACAACAAAAATGTAGGGTTTGCTATTCTCATCTCTGCTGCTGAGACCTGGCTACTGCCAGGCCATCTGTTTGCTTACGTGTAGAACAGAATTTAATTTGCAAGGTTCTAAAAGGGAAGGTGATTACTCAATGTTCAAGCTGCAGAGTGGCTGCCAACGCTCCCAGGTGTTTGGGACATCCGCCTGTTTCCCACATGCTTCGCCAGAGTGAGACAAAGGAGCCTGTGCTGGTCTCAGCTTCTGAATCACGTCAGCTCCCTCTCTCTGACACAGCCCTCAGTGTTGAGTGTCTATTCATGGACGCCTGGCAATGGAGGCTTTCAAAAGCCAAGGCATTTGAAACATTCATCCTTTTATCCCTAAAAATGGATAGGAGGACTGATAAGGCTGGCAAGACACCGGTCACACCTGCTGTTGATCCCGCATCACGTGGGGATGACTCTCCTGGAGTTCATGGCATTTCCTTTGACACATCAAAGTGAAACTCCCAGAAGACAAAAACAACGTGTCTGTTGTTAGATGAAGGGCGCCTCCATTTCAAGGCAAAAACTCTGAAACAAGGTGGGGGACTTTTTTGAAGTCCTAATACCTAGTTGTCTAAATTTGGGGGCGAAGGGGAGCTGAGTGGATACTGGTGAAAGTTCAAGCTGTCATTCTGGTAAAGCCATCCCTTTCAGAAAGGACAATATTGTAGAACGGCCAAAGAAGTTAAAAGACCACAAAGACATTTCCCCCAGAGGAGTAAGTTCCCCACAGATCCAACTGGTCCTGAGGGGCTGTCTCTGAACGTCCGGCTTTCTACTAATGAACTCTTTTCGCCCTTTCTCCCTTAAAGCCTAGTTCTGGCAGCTATGACTCCCAACAGAATATTCTTCCCCAACTACTTTCAATGTTTTCTTTTTTCTAATCTGCCTTGTCTCCAGCAATCCTTCCATTCAAAAACATCTCTCTGAAGCCTTATGCTACGACATATCTTTGGGACCATTTACTAGCCCCACCTTGCCTTAGCTTTCTTGGCTGTTACCTAGTTCACAGGATTATGTGAGGATTGAGGACACTGATATTTATATGTGAATATAAAATATTTATATGTGAAGCGCTTTGAATGATGTCTGCTGCTTGGAACCTCTGACTACGCATTGGCTGCCTAAGTGTGAGATATTACTACTCTTCCTCATGAGATGCAGTTTAGAACTCCTGCTACCTTCTGATAAAGATGTAGCTCCTATGTGTGGCATGCATGTCCCCCCAGAATCTGTTTGCTGTGCTTACCGCTGACACCCCCTTCCTCTTGCTTCTGTTCTCTGTGTTTTGTCCACAGGTGGCATTAGACATTTTATCTACTGTCATGATTCTTCCACATGTTTCCCTAGAATCTCTCTGTATGAACCCTCACTCACCTTGTCCCTGTTTTGCAAGACCACACTTCAGTGAACCTTCTCCCAAAAACTCCATGTCTTTTGGATGCTTTCACATATTATCAGAGAAGTATGGTTGGGGTTATAGCTAGCAGGAGAGCCTTGTCCTACCATGCATAAGGCCCTGGGTTCAGTTCCTGCTAACACACACACACACACACACACACACACACACACACACACACACTAGAAAGCAAAGTTATCATGGTAGTTTTAAAATGCAAATTCCTGTTGCTCATTATTGGATGTATAGAATGTACCCGGGAGTTTAATCGCTTGATTTAACCTTCACGGCAGCAGCAAAACTTCTGTTAAATGAGAACGCTGAGCCCACAGAAATGAAGCTACCTCTTATCTAAGGAATTCTGGAGTCCGTAGTCATCTGCCCGCATGCCCTGCTCTTTCTCAGGGTGATAACCAGCTTCCCTCCCTGTCTGTTTAGAACCACTGCACTGTCTCTGTGCCATAAGCAGCAGTGCAGAAAGCTCCGTCTCTGCACATGGAGGAATTTTCCCCAATAAAAGCACCTGAATATTAGCTCCATATGACCTTTATATTCCTCCAAATGTGAGCACCCATTTGCCTTTCCTTCCTTTCATATCCACTCACCATCTGGGTGTCTCTCCTGTGTCAGAGACGCTTCTGCGTTCTCCTTTGATTTTTGAGAATCCTTTGCCTCACAGGTAGGGGTAGTGATTGTCCACCGGCTCACTCGATTGCGTGTTGAAGGACTGAGTGCACCCTTACTGGACTGGTGCCCTGGCTGATGTCTTGTTTTCAGGTCTTAAGGAGAAGAGGATGGACAGCGGACTTCTGGAGGGCAAGGGTTATAGCTTTATTGTGGAGTAGCCACCTGGCGCATACTGAATGATAATTAACGGCCCAAAACAAATGATTGGCAGAAGTTATAATAAGCAGCCAACAATACACAGTATATGAAAATTGAAATCCAGAAGAGCCAAAAGGTGACTGAACTTCCGACCCAGTTCTAATGAGAAGCTCATTAGCGCCGGCGCATGGGTGGGGTTGATTCGGGCAATGTGGGTGATCGTTGTTTGAAGAACGACGGATTAATGCTCCTCTTCGTGCCACCATCTACCAACATGCTAATCAAGGTAGCAGCAGCTAGCCTGATGGCACATGCTGGCCATTCTAGTACTCAGGAGGCTGTGGCAGGAGGATTATGATGTCAAGGCCAACCTGAACCTTGGGATGAGGCTGTCTCATTAAAATAAAAAAAGGAAATTCCTCTACATAGCTAAATTGAGCTAAAGGGCCATTCCTTCTGATAAACTTTTCTCTCGACAGCTCATTTGTTCATCCATCCTCTGAAGTTTGACTTTTGTGATTTGTACCAATTCCAAAACTAAAAAAAAGAAAATGCCTTCCTTTCTTTGGTGGAAGTAAGGTACCATATGAAACATTTTAACCCATAACCTGGTATATGCTAATGACTTTATTGATTTTTTTTTCAGACAAGGTCCTATACATAGCTCTGGCTGATCTAAAACTCACAGTGTAGACCAGGCTAGCCCAGACTCACAATAGTATGCCTGCCTCTGGCTGCTGAGTGCTGGGGTTAAACATGTGTACCACTAGGTCTAGCTCACATGCCGACTATCTTATATATGTGCTATGTTTCTCCATTTTTTTTTAAAATACCAACTATGTATGATTCTTGAAATTCATTCTTGGGAAAAAGCATTCATTGTAAAACCTAGTCAGTCTTGAAAATAATGAAATAGGGTTTCTGCAAATGTGGTTGGATGCGGTTTTAAAGAGCTACACATTACTACACATGCCTTCATAAAAGGATCAGGATGCACTTCCTTCAAGCCTCAGCATCTACCTACCAAAGCCTTTATGTCTTTCAAGCTTCCTGATAAACACGGATGATTAGGACTGGTTTCTCTGGGCTTCTCAGGCACTCACTGCAGTCTAGACAAAGTAACCCTTACTTTGGGTGATTTGAGTTCGTGCTCTTGTATCATCAAGGACAACTCCCCCATCCCAAGACTGGGTGATTTATAGGCTGCTCAACAACTTGTCTGGCCCTCCCAGACATGTCTGCAAAAGCCAACAGCCTCTGTACCTTACTTTTCCTTCATAAAAGGAAGCCCCCATTCTCCAGCTCCGAACCATTTTCTCTCATTCTACGAGAGGATTAATGTTGGTTACTGTTCCAGGCAGCCGCTTTCTTAAGTAAGCATTTGCAGGCCTTTCCAGGCTAAGGGAAGGTTGGCAGGGATATCTGGCAGTTCCCTGAGCTTACTAGAAATACCAGAAGCTCACAGCTAATTGAAGTTTCTGCCTACTCTCCAAACCTTTACAGTACTTAGAGGAGCGAGTAACTTAGGAAATGTCTTTAGACAGATTGCCTAAGAGAGACACCAATTAAAAAGTCAGCAGTGAAAGGCAGCAACAGCGTCCACAGGTAAACCCCACGAGCTGCACCCCACATCTTCAAAGCGGAGCCATTTTAAGTTTCAAAATGCTCCGTATTTCACTTGCAGCGCAAATTCTGGCTGCACGGTATCACTTCCCGGCATCACCTCCTGAGGCTTCTGTGTAAATCTCCCTTCTTTGTCTTTAGGAGTGCTTGGTTGCCACTGAGCCCCACATCAGTGGGTGTGGTACTCTGGTATTCTCCACACCTCAGGGGTGTGGCAAGATGGGGTGCTTGTGCCAAGTGGCTTCACCCACCCAAGGTGTGGTGCTAGCTCCTATTCTTACCACATCTTGGAGTGTTTTAGTCTCTCACTACAAGTCATCCAGACAGAAAACAAACTGGTCATAGGGTTTAAACCTTGTTTTTTTATTTATTATAATTTTTTGAAATTATAATATAGTTACATCCTTTTGTTTTCCCCTTCTTTTTCCTTCCTCCAATTTCTTCCATGTATATTTCCTACTCTGTCTCAAAATCATAGCTTTTTCTTCTTTGTTTTTTTTGTGTGTACATATATATTCCTAAATACATAAACACAGCATGTTCAGTCTATATAATGCATACATAATATAATATGTATGCAATCCCAGGGCTGACAATTTGGTATTGGCTAACCAGTCAGGGTCCTCTTCCCTAGGGAAGATCATTTCTCCTGCTCTCAGCATTTCCCATTTTCCCATAGTTCCTTGTCTAGTGGAGCCCCACAAGCCTCTCTGTTTCCATGCCAGCATCTCCACTGTTATCACTGTTTATGTTTTTAGACAGCCATCTTGATAAGATGTCATGGGTATAGCTTTTCAGACTCTTCTAGGAGACCCAATCTCAGAAAAAAACCTCCTATTCCTCTGGCTCTTACAATTTTTCTGCTACCCACTTCTGCAATGCTCACTAAGACTTAGAAGCAGGAATGGGTGTAGAGGATTTATCAGCTGGGACTAGGTACCACTTGCTCTCTGTCCTCTGCATTTTGATCTGTTGTGGTCTTCAGTAATGGTCTTTTGTCTACTGCAAAGAGAAGTCTCTTCAATGAGGGGTAAGAACTACACTTATTCATGGGGATAAGGATAAATATTTAGAGTGTAGCTAGGGATTCTGCTGGTTTAGTGAAATGCTAATTTTAGGATCTCCCCTACGAGTCACAGTACTTCATTAATCCCAGGTCATTGCTTAGGTTTCTGGTATTAAGCTAGGGTTTTCCCTTGTTGAGACGGCCATAAATCAAATTAGCAAGCTGTTAGCTATGACCAGGGTATGTGTACCACTATTGTACCCTTTGGTATCCTGTGGCGCTGGTCATTGTTGTGGTTCATAGGTATCATAACTGGGTAGGACTGTTGGTTGCTTCCACACCTTGGAAACTTTCATGAGATGTTCTGGTCCCATGAAAGCTAGTCCTCCGGGAGGAGGTTTTCAGTTCTGATCCTGCTTAGGGGCTTTTGGGTCTTATGTCTGAAGTGCATGGTGTCTTCAACAATAGGGATTTGTCTTCCTTTTCTGGAGTATAACAAAGGAAACAGCAATAGCTGTTTTGGGAGTCTCTTGGACAATCCTAAGCAGCAGCTCAAAAGGGAGCTTCTTATGCCTGGTTTTTGTTAGTCTGTGGAGGCTGCTAATCCAGGTGGGAAAATTGTATTCAAACTGTATATTATACACAGACTTTTATGTAACTTTAGGTACTTAGGTAATAGAATGTTTGCTTAAGACATTTTCAGACATTCTTACTGTTGTTTTACTGTCCTCTCTTCTGTACTTATCTCTCCCTTTCTCCCAGTTTCCCCTCTAAAATCATGTGTACCCTGCTATTCCTGTCTATTGTCCCTCACATCCTCTGACCTTTCCAGTTTTTGTAGCTACTACAGGTTATATACTCGCATTGGAGCTAGAAGCTGCAGATGGAAGAGAATATGCAGAATTGATCTTTCTGGGCCTGGGTTACCACACTTAAAATGATCTTTTCTAGTTCCTTCCATTTACCCTCTAATTACATGATTTCATTTTTCCTTACGGCTGAATTGTAGATAGGTGTCACATTGTCTTTGCCCACTCATCAGATGAAGGACATTTAGGTTTGTTTCCATTTCCTAGCTATTAGGAACAGAGTGGCTTAGCAAGATTGAGATGTTGGTTTCTTTAGACACATGCCAAAGAATAGTATAGTTGGGTCATATGGTAGATTTATTTATTTATTTATTATTGAGAAAAGGAAAAAAAAAACAAGTTTCCGCCTCCTCCCAGCCTCCCATTTCCCTCCCCCTCCTGTCACCCTTTTCCCCCTCCCCCCACTCCTCTCCCCCTCCCTCTCCAGTACAAAGAGCAGTCAGGGTTCCCTGCCCTGTGGAAAGTCCAAGGTCCTCCCCCCTCCATCCATATCTAGGAAGGTGAACATCCAAACTGGCTAGGCTCCCACAAAGCCAGCACATTAAGTAAGATTAAAACCCCGTGCCATTGTCCTTGGCTTCTCATCAGCCCTCATTGTTAGCCATGTTCAGAGAGTCTGGTTTTATCCCATGCTTTTTCAGTCACAGTCCAGCTGGCCTTGGTGAGCTCCCAAAAGATCAGCCCCACTGTCTCAGTGGGTGGATGCACCCCTCGTGGTCCCGACTTCTTTGCTCATGTTCTCCCTCCTTCTGCTCCTCATTGGGACCTTGGGAGCTCAGTCCAGTGCTCCAGTGTGGGTCTCTGTCTCTATCTCCATCCATCACCAAATGAAGGTTCTATGATGATATGCAAGATATTCGTCAGTATTGCTATAGGATAGGGTCATTTCAGGTTCCCTATCCTCAGCTGCCCAAGGAACTAACTGGGGACATCGCATGCAAATGGATGGAAATAGAAAACACTATACTGAATGAGGTAACCCAGACCCCAAAAGATGAACATGGGATGTACTCACTCATAATTGGTTTCTAGCCATAAATAAGTGTCACGGAGTCTACAAGTGGTGAACCTAAAGAAGCTAAGTAAGAAGGTGAACCCAAGGAAAAACATATAGTTATCCTCTTGGCTATGGGAAGTAGACAAAATTGCCAGGGAGAAAACTGGGATCTTGGGGGTGGGGTGGGATGAGGGTAAGGGGAGATGGGGAGAGAAAAGGGAGAAGGGGAGGATGGGGGGAACTTGGGGAAAAAGGATGATTGGGATAAAGGAAGTTTGGATAGGTAAGCATGGAAGCACAATTTTTAGTTAAGGGAGCCACCTTAGGGTTGGCAAGAGACTTGAACCTAGAGTGGCTCCCAGGTAGATTTATTTTTAGCCTTCGAAAGATTTTCCACAGTAATTTCCCTAGTGGCTGAGCTAGTCTGTAATCCCACCAGCACTGAAGAAGTGATCCTGTTCTTCACACCCTCTCCATACTTTCTGTTTGTTGTTTGGTTGTTTTTGACGTTCTGACTAGTTAGACCCCACTTTTATTGACAGGGTTCAAAATACTGGTTATTGCTGTGGGACTCATGGAAAGGGCTTTCAATTTTCAAATATTTATACTAATTACTGTATTGTTTTTAAGATATAGATACTACGGAAGAAAGCCAAGTAGAATAGAAGATCTGAACCTTTCCCTTTTACCTTAGAGATTCATGTATTTAGAGAGTGTTAGGAAGAAAATCTGGTCAATGTTCTAAAAGTACGTGCCTGAAAAAAATATTTCCATAATTAATAGTTCTAATGTGTCAGTTCTAAGTAGGTATTGATTTTAGTGTGCAGCCATGGCTGGAGTGCTGATCAACAGGATCCCTCTCTGAGTTCTGGCATTTTTGGTGCCCACATAGATGGTGTCATGATTGAGTCCAGGAAGTCAAGGTCTTAGCAAAAGACTTGGAATCAGAAAGGTCACCGTATAGTGGCTCCTCTTAATCTCCACAGAGGTGTCAGGGAATAGTCATGTGTGCCTATTAGGGGATTCCACATCCTGGCATCTGTGGGAGTTCATTAGCACCCAGGGAAAAGAGAAATAAAAACACTTTCTTGACTTGCTTTTGACTGTGTACTTGAAGAGACAAAACCACCATGAGCATTCATTAAGGGTTATGTGTTACATCATAAATACAGAATATGAGTTCAACAGGAAAGCACAGGATGACATTGTCAGAGTAGAGAAGGCTCCCTGGAAGGTCAAGAGTTGGCACCAGCTCTGGAAACATGCCTTAGTGTTATTTTTGTTTTGTTGTTGTTGTTGTTGTTGTTGTTTTGAGATAGGGTTTCTCTGTAGTTTTGGAGCCTGTCCTGGAGCTAGCTCTTGTAGACCAGGCTGGCCTCAAACTCACAGAGATCCACCCACCTCTACCTTCCAAGTGATGGAATTAAAGGTATGTGCCACCACTGCCCAACCTATGCCTTATTGTTAAGTTCTGTGCAAGGAATTTGAGTTCAGGATGAATAAACCACTTCCGATAGCTATTTCTCAGTTCTCATTAGGGGCATTAATGATTTTTCTCAGTTATACACGGCAAAATACACCTGTAAACCCAGCACTTAGGAATCACAGGCAGGACGGTCACAGGATCCAGGCAAGGGATACAGCAAGACCTTGCCTTCAATGACACACACACACACACACACACACACACACACACGCTTACACACATACAGAGACATCAAGCAAAAATTGCTTTAGAGTAGGAATAAGAAGCTGCAGTACTAGGGCCAATGCTGGCCAATTGTTTATGTGTAGCCTATGAATGAAAAGTGGGTTTCGCAATTGACATTGTTTTTAAAAAATTGAAGGAATTATATGTCACAATAAATGAAAAGTTTATGGAACTCCAATGTCAGTGTATGTTGTGAAGTTTTTGGGGGGTCAGGCCACACCCTAATTGGATTGCTTACACATTGCCTCCAACAGCTTGCGTGATGCAGTAGCAGACTGACTAGCCTCTCATTACTTCACTCTACTATTCCACTGGCCAGCAAGTCCCATGACATGCTTACAAAGTTGTTTCTTTAAATGCCACAAGCAAGCATCACCTTTCTGAGTGAGAAAACACTGTCAAAGAAATGCATTTAAATTCTTACTACAGACCCACAATAACAGACAAGCATTTGCAATCAATTTTGGTTACGGAAAACATCAAGCTTAATCCTCCATTAAGGAAAATGTCATCCTTTCTTCCCCCAAGAATTACTTTTTTTTTCATTTATAGATATGCACTACAAAAAGTACCCAAATAGTATTTTATTTTGAATTAATTTTTTTCAAAACTGGAAAGCTGATTTCTCCAAATATTTTATAAATTCTTATAAAAGTATTTATGCAATATTGATTTTGCCTTCTGGCCACCAAAGCCTAAAATATTTATTACCTGTCCCACAAAAAACCTGTACTTTATAACAGGTTTTATAATTGATGTGAATTTTACAATTTATTAATTGGTGTGTGTATGTATGTGTGTGAATGTCTCTGTGTTTATGTGTGTATATGTGTGTGAGTGTATATAAGCGTATATGTATGTACAGGTATGTGTATATGCACATGTGTGCATGCATGTGTATATGTGTCTATGTGCCAGTTTGGTATATTTCTATTAGTTGAGGTGGTTTTAATAGTAACTTCATGAGTTGCTCCAAATAATTACTATTATCTCTTTTTATGTAGCAGTTCTTATGGGTGATAGAAGTTGACAGTTGTTCTCCCACTTGAATAGCTCTCTCAGGTTTGGAAATGTCTATTGCATCATCATAACCATTGCTTAGGGATGAAATATTACATACTATAAAAACAGTAGAGATAATGGTACAATATCTCATCTCAGAGGTGGGCCTAGTTGGGTCAATAACTCCTGCTTTCAAGGAATCCAGGTCTGGAGGAGCTAATAAGATAGGTCTATGGTACCAACAAACTCCTGTTGGGTGTAAGTGAACCAGACAGTTCATTTATGAAAGGGTTAGGAATGCATTGTGTTCTTCCCAAGGATGCTGATGTCCTAACTGATAGATCCCATGCATGTAGTCTAGTTTTCGCTCACCCCGTAGTCCAAGTTGACTTTGAACTCCTGATCCTCCTGCCTTAGCTTCCCAAAGACTGAGATTATACTCCTGTGCTACCATGCCTGGCTTTGACCATAGTGTTTGTATAGAGGTAATCAAGGAACAGTGAGGTTATTAGAGTATACTGTCATCTAGTATGGCTTATGTTCCTATAGAAGGGAAAACTTAAGGACAGTAATACAGAGAATATATTGTGACGATATAAAAAAATATGGCATTTAAAAGCCAAGAGATACTGGAGGCAAAAACCTAGAAACAAATACATAGATTGAAGTTTCTGTCTTATTGGATCCCGCAAGCATTCAGTCCCAAATAAAAACACAGAGGCTTATATTAATTACAAACTGTTTGGCATATTAGCTCAGGCTTATTACTAACTAGCTCTTACAACTTAAATTAACCCATAATTCTTGTGTATGTTTAGTCACGTGGCTTGGTACCCTTTCTCTGTAAGACAGTCTCTCATCTTCCTTCCTCTGTGTCTAGCTAGCGACTACATGTCTGTCTTTCCTCTTCCCAGAATTCTCCTAGTCTGGTCACCCCATCTACACTTCCTGCTGGCTACTGGCCAATCAGTGCTTTTTTTAAAAAAAAAAAAACAATACAAGTGACAAACCTTTATAGTGAACAAGTATGTTATCCTACAATAAATATATGAAGTTGATTCTTCCTTGTGGTCTTGGGAGGAACCCGCTTTATTGACACAATTATCTCAAACTTCTCATCTTCAAAACTGTGAATCAGTAGCTTGGTGTATTTCTTTTGTCACACAGTTTGTGGAGCTTTGAGACAGCCACTCCAGAGACGTCATGTGCCCCAAACCTCTTTGTTACTGTGGACAAGCTCTGGGGACAGTTTGTGACCATAAGCTGAAAGGAAGGGCCTGCAAAGTTCTTTCCCTGGGCTGGGCAACCTTGACTCAGTGAGCAAGAATGGTCAGGCAAGCAGGGGCAGTCTTAGACAGGACCTCTTTGTGACACTAGGTGACAAGATTATTCATAGGCTACTGAGACTTCAGTTCTCTGAGCTGGCACGTGCTTCTGAAACTACTGGTGATTTACCTGGTACTGCTCAAGAGGCAGCTGGCTGATTACCAGAAAAGGTGAGATTTAAAGATAAATAAGAAGAACATTGCTTTCAGTGCATTTCTCGTTTTGGAAATACATCATCCAGTGAAGTTCATTGGTGAGAAATTAGCCACATACAGGTTTTGATGTTGTGTGTATATAACAAATGAAAATAAGAACAAACAAAACCCCCAGCTGTCTGGTTTCTGACCCAGCTCAGATTTATCCCAGCAAACTGAGGGCTAATTGGGGATTTTAGCTGACTTACCCACAGTCACAAAGATGATCTGAGTCTAAAGACAACTTTATTACATTTTTCTAAAAATTGCAATATTAGTTACAGAACTGTACTCCTTGGGGAGAGTTTTAAGCTCTCACAATTCACACAATTTCTTTTCTAGTTTAGTTCATTTTTCTGGAACTGTTGACAAGCAATAAATACAGCTCTTGATTATTTCTGTATCCTCAGACTTGAGTTTCCCTCGGCATTGCACAAGAAGATGCTTTCTGGTAGGTCTGTTACAGACATGAGGGAGTGGATTTTCTATTGTCAGGGAGGCTGTCTACTGTCCAGCTGGTATTTGAAATCTAAAATACTAAAGGCCGTTTCAATTAGCCATGATATGCTTGTGAGGTAGTTATGACTAGCTTTTCATTTGAACCAATCTTATAGGTCACTTTGAGTTGACATTTTAGCCACAAATACATTTTCAGATGTTTCTGCCTCATTCTACTTGTCTAAGGCTCCTAAAATAGCAGGATGCACCAACACTGTGTTTGAGACAAAAAGTTGATCAAAGGTGGCAGAGCATCCATTACTGGCTAACAGGACCCTTTGTCTCTGGGAGTGAAGTAGTGAAGGCTGCTGTTGCCTTTGTCTAAATTGGAACAGTGGCCTGCCTGAGAGTAGGAAATGGCCCGATAAACTTGTCACTGATAGAGGTTCCCCTCTCTCAGTCCCTCCTCACGCTGTGATTTCCTAAAGTGAAACCAAGGTGAAAGGAGCAGAGACAGGGGTGACACATAACAGAATCAGACACAAATTTCAAGCTACATTCAAGGTATGAATACATGACACAGAGGGTAAGATGCGTTCCTTAAGTGGGCTGTGCAGCAAACAGCCTCAGTTATGGAGAAGAAACAACTCAGCGGGCCACGGCCATGCAGACGATGGAGTCCTCATGCGAGTCTTCACGTTGCCCAATAGAAGCTTCTCACAGCTTAGGCTTCTGCTTCTCATCTGTATATGGAGCGTGTGGGGTGGGAAGAGAAAGAAAGATGGGTGATGAAATCAATATTGTGAGCAGGGGAAGCCATAAGTAACAGGGTAATGACCAGAGCAGTGGATTCAAACGCATTTCCCACAAATTAATAATGGAAGTTCATGAATTACATACCATCTGTTTGACACTGAACTAGATACATGATATGCATTATTTCGTTTAGTTGTAAGTTCATGAAAGTCCAGGAGGACACTGAGACTTAGAGAATGTTTTCGTCTCCAGAGACACAGAAGCAATAGGATTTCCCTCTTTCTCTCCTTTCTCTTTTCTCCCCTCTCCTCTTCCCTCAACCCCTCCCTTTCTCCTCTTCTATCTCTCTCTTCTCTTTCTTCCCTCATTGCACTCTCTAAGTGATTGATGTGCACCTGGGAGCTGGCAAACATGAGTGTACAGGCCTAGCCCATGGCCTGTCAGCCTTGAGACTTACATAATAGTTAATGTTGAGGCTGGGGTCCTACAGGTTGTGTGGAGGTAGAATGTCTCATTTCCCAGGGAACCTCAGTCTTTTGCTCTTAAAAATTTCAACTGATTGATGAGGCTTGCCCACATGATAGAGGCTGGTGTGTTTCATGTAAGGCTACTAATTTAAATACTAGTTACATATTTTAAAAAATCCCTGTATAAAATGTCTAGTCTTCTGTTTTACCAAATATCTGGGTGCTGTAGTTTAGCTAAATTGACATATTAAATTTGCTACCATTGAGAAGTTAAGGCTTTTCATCACTGAATTAAAATGGAGTCAAGATTTGAACTCAGATGACCCCACACTAAAGATCCATGATTCTAGGTCTATGCCTGCCACCTCTGCTGATTACCGAGGTTGCTGTGTGCTAATGGGCCAGCCTTCCTCCCCTTAGGTGTCTCAGCAGTGAAATGCTAGCTCAGGTTCTGCTCTGCCCACCTCCTAAAAGAGCCATTAAGTCTCTGACAGTGGATGCGCATCAAATATCCTGGTAGGATAGCAGTTAATGCCAGTACCATTAAAATTTTGAGGATTTTCTACCCTTACCTTTGTGTAAAACAATGTCTTTGTCCTGTCTGTGGGTCTGTATAATTTGCACACCTTTGGTAGAGTTTGTACTTAGGAAATGATTAGGAAAAAATTTAGTTTCCTGTGGATCTTTAGGATTTGAAACTTGCTTAAAGTTACAGGGCAGTTTTAGTATGTCATTTCCTAAGCTGATTTCTTGGCCAGCACATAAGATGGTACCCACCGGAGTGTTTCCTGGCAGTACTTAAACTATGTGTGGCAATTCTGAGACTGAGGAAAAAGTGGGAACGTTAGGCCAAGGTGATTTCAGGCTCGTATGCAGAAGTGGAGGCATGTCCCACTGGCCAGTGGAGATGTGGTCCCTGAAGGTGTGTGCCACTGGCTGGTGGAGGCGGAGGTGTGTGCTGATGATCCATAGAGGTGGGTTGTGTGTTGATGGCCTAGTGGAAAATGAAGGCATCATAGACACCTGCTTTCTGTTTCAGAAGCAAATCCTGCACACCTACAGGGCAGGGAAAAGATGATTCTGAGTGATTCAGTCTTGCTATTGATCAGTTTTCTGTTGTAATGCAAAGCCAAGACTGCATCTTTTTCTATTACGTGGAGAGAGGGAAGCAGATGTGGGGCAGGATGCTCTGCTCCTTGGATTTTTTAATTGAATGATTACGATGGTAAGCTGCCTTAGTGCCAGGGCTGCATTCTGCATCCTTCATCCTATACCACCCTCTACCCTGCTCCCAAGAGCACTCTGCCCCAGATGTGGGGAGCTTCTTGGTAAACTCAAGTATTTATCCCCTGAAGATTGTTTGCTCTAGAAAGCATATATGACTCATATTAGATTGTGATGCTTCCTGATTGAAAATACTTCAGTGTTTTGTTATTTCTTGTTCTAGGTCTCAAGTTGAGAGTGTAAAACGTGTCCTGCAAGCTGCTTCCTTCTGTCAGTCAGTCATACTGGAAGTGCCACACAAATTGTTGACAGCTGTTGTCCCCTCTGGCTGGTCAGATCTGTGCCTTCTCCAAATCGCATTCCGGATATCGCCATATTCCTATGACCTGGTTCTTAGCTGTCTCTGGGACTCATTTCTGGCTCACCACCCCTGGAGTCGCAGTGTGACCTCCTCTGCTCCCTTGCATGTGTTGCGCTTCAGGAAACCTTGGTCCACACCCATTCTTATGTTTCTGCTGGGAAGTCTCCCGGGTTCTCCCCCACTTAGAGCTTCATTTACTCTTCCTCTGCTAACCTCCGTTGTGACTTCACGTCTGCTCGTGGCTTCCTTGACTTCATACCTCCAGATAAATTTAGATATCCCTCTCGTACTCTCACAAAGTACACCAGAGCTTCCTTTTAAGTCTTGCTCATCGCTTAGATAAAATAATTATTTGTGTAATGGTTTATGGTCGGCTGCGTGACGCTGGGAAACTCATAGCGCTGCTGTTTTCTTCACAGAAGAGTTTTAATAAATATTTAGTGGAGCAGAGACATAAGGGAAAGCTTGGGCCAAAGTAATGAGAATAGTCCGAATTTTTCTCTGAGACTCTTCAGACTCTAAATGACTCTGGTTCAATAACATCTATTATTGAAATATTTGTATACTAAATTCAACTATCTTAGAAACGAGGCTCTGAGATGTCTTAGCATTGTTGCAGCTGGACAGATTTATCTGAGTATAAATAGGTGCCCTCTTCTCTCCTCCCTACCCACCCCCCTACCATCATGTTCTTTGTTACCGTCTCTTAGCCCTAATGCTAGTCTCTGAGGTCATGGCCACACAGTGGTTAAGTTTTGTCCATGTATACCAACTCCACAAGATCCAACTTTGAAACGGCAATGAAAGGTAACGCTTACTGCATTTCCTTTGGGTTTTATAGCCTGATTTGCTTTAGATCCTAGGAGTTGATCATGTGCTAATTTGTCTGACTGTTTTGTTTGCCTAGATCAATTAAACTTTCCTGTATTTTTTTTTGAAGTAAAAAATATTTTCCCACATGAAAGAGTCATTTGGGGTAATATAACAAAACAAAGTTGGCTATGTACATCCTGAATGCTGTTGCCAAAATTTGGTTTTAATTAGCTTTATGACCCATCAAGTAGCCATTTCCATGAATGGACCCTTTGCCATATATCCCTACCAGTTCATTCAACATTAATAGGAAAAACCTCTGTGTTAAAACTTACAACATACCTCGACAGTCTCCAGCAAAATGCCCCAAACCAAACAGCACATAGTGTATTTGTTTTTCAGAATGGAAAGCACTTTTCCTTTGGTGACGTTCATGTTTAGTGTTAAGTAATGCATTAGTTTTTTAAGGGTCTCCCTGGAAATTGAAATCATTGATTAAAGTCAAATATCCTAGGCAGATTTTCATGCAGCATATATAGGCATAATTAAGGATGGAGAGAGAGAGAGAGAGAGAGAGAGAGAGAGAGAGAGAGAGAGAGAGGAAGAAAGAGAGAGAAAGAAGTATACACATTCTTTTTTTTAGGCTATGACAAAGAATTTATATTTTTTTAAAAAAGAAAGAAGATGCAAATGTCTCAGCTGCTACAATTCAGGCTGGGGTTGAAATCAAGGCTAGGCTCAAGGACCACATAGTGATGAGGGAACAATGGTGGCTCTCAGGAGACTCCCAAATCAGGCCCTGTCTTAATCTCCTAATCCTCACTCCCTGGATAGCACAGCAGCCCTCGCCCTGGAAGGCAGTCCTGTGGCTAACTATTAGACTCTGTCTCGTTCTGTGATCCATGTCTGTGAAAGCAGGAACCTCAGAAAGCATGGCCAGGTCAGGTAAGAGCAGTTCAGTTTTAACTCAGTGTTCATCTTAACGCAGTCTGGAAATTTGGGGGCTCTTCTAACGTCACTATAATGTCCCTCAGATAGGCTTCACATGGCAAATATCTGTGCAGCAACACAATTGCACTCAGTGTTGGGGAGAGTGGGAAGATGTCTACCCACATCCAGGTCCAGGAACCTTTTTATGACCTCAGCCCGTGGTTTCTCTTCAAATGGGGTTTCTTCTCCGCCTGAAAATTCTACAGTTTCTTTAGATACTTGTCTTTGTTGAGTTGTAAAACTTCATTTGAGGTTGACTGTTTAATTCAGTTAAAAACCTTTTTAAAAGGTTATGAGGAGTTTACTCATTACCTTATAAAAATAACTTTTATTGTTTCTTCTTTAAACCATTGCAGAATAATGTATACAAACTAAGGAAAACCCCATCAATTTATTTCTTGGAATAAAATTGATATGATAGTAGGTTTAATACATCATTTTGAACCTTACTAAATGAAGTGATATATAGTTTTCATTTAGTCCAGTACAGAAAGGTTATAGATGGGCATCCCACTGATTGGCCAAGATTACTACAGTCTTATTTCAGTGGAGGTACAGGCCTAGCAACCTGGTGGAGGCATGAACACATGCTTAGATTAGCCTAGAATGCGGCCCTAGGTCAGAGTCTGAGCCCAGTGGGTGGCATTTGCTAATTACATTTCGTATCTCGACTTAGTCAAGACTCAAAACATCTTTTGCTAATTTAGCTACTAAAGAGAAATAAAATTTCACATCGTTCTGTTTTCAAAGTTTTAATCTAACCGTTGATATCAAGATATTTTAGCTCTAAATAAAGAAAACTGTAGCCAGAGTTGGCTAATAACCTGCAATCTCAGTACTCGGGAGACAGAAGCAGGAGAGGAGCATCGCGCATTTGAGGAGAGCCCACCTCCTACATTGGTGCCAGGCTAGCCCCAACCTGTGTACTCAAGAAGGCTCAGTCTCAAAGGGGTGGGGAGCAGGAAGTGGAGGAAAGGGGAAAAAAAGGAAATTCAACTAAAAGTGGCTTAAACAGTGACATTTATAGCTCATGTGACAAGAAAATGGGTAGTTCCAGATTTGCCTGAACTAATATTTAAATGATACCATTAATCCCCAAATTCTCCTCACACCTCTGTTCGGGTCAGCTTCTCTCAGCTGAGTTTCTCGTGCCCCAGTATGCCTGCATGATCTTAAGACTCAGCTGCAAAACAGCAACCCTCGGGCGCAGCCAAAGCTTTACTTCCTTTAGTGCGGAGGTTTTCTCTACAGTGAATGTGTTTCCAAATTCTGAGCACCCCTCACATCTGACTGCTCTGGTGTGAAGATGTGTCCCCAAGCTCGGAGCACACCTCATAAGAGACCGTTTGGGAGGAGGAGGGTTAGGCATTTAGCGGACAAGAGCCGTTACTTGTCCTAAGATCATAGCTCAGCATCCCAAACACAGGCTTTCCTATGACAGCAGTCTTCTAGCCTGCTTGATCACAGATAAAATTTGGGCCTCAATAGTTTTCTACTTTCACAAATTGGTGAGGCTGGAGAAAGGTGGGGTACTAACACGTGTAGGTTTCAGGGTTCCCGTAGGTGAATCCCAACAGGGAACGTGCCCCCCTCATCCCTTTTTGTCTTTGTAGGGGCTTCCCGGGAATTCACTGCTATAGCTTTCCCCTCTTAAAGTGAATGTATAAATCCGTTCTCTATGCCTTGAGCTCCTTCCTGGAACAGTACCCAGAGAAATGAAGGAAAGCATCTTTTTAATAGTAATCTTTATTCAGGCTTCAGGCAAACTGAGAACATTGGAAGCCTTGGGATGCAGGAGATGTAGAAAGGCTGAGGACCACGGTCTGCATTTGGAGATCAGGGTCCCATTCCCTCTACCTCACCACACGGTGCATGCCGGCTTCCCCTTGCTGTGAACTCCGCAGTGCATATCTGATCATTTCCATTCGCTATCTAATGATCCTTGCTCTTGATACATGACCAAGAAGGCTGAAAACAGATGCTGGGAGGGAACCTGAAAGGAGGGAGGGGCGGGAGAAGGCCTCACATGCCCGTCTTTCAGAATCTGGAAAGAGGAAATACATAAGCAAAAAACAATTTTGGACAATTAAAAATTAAGTTTCTCTGACCTACTTAAAAGCAAGAACGGTATTACTTGTAGTCCTAGGGTAGATGGCGAACTGTTAAAGGGAGGAAACAGGGCATAGAATGCCTTATTTCCAGGTTTTGATTTGAGGGGGAAAAAATCAGATATTGAGCGCTCAAGTAGTGATTACATTAAAGCCATTTAATTCAGGGCAGGTTTTTTTTTATCCCTGGATTCTCTAATTCCCTACCCAGTTTTATTTTTAAAGCCTTTGTACAAGTTGAAATGACCAGAGAAGAGTTGTTCTTTTTTTTTTAAGGGTTTGAAGTTTGTTTGCTTAACAAAGTGTTTGCAGTCATAATTAGGTTCCATATTAAAGTTCAAAACCAACTCAAGTTGGAAGTGACTGAAAATTGTTACCATCTGATGGCTTTGTGGGCAGAGCTCTCACAAGCGACACTGCACGCACCAAGGAATAAAGGCCAGTTTCTGGGTATTGCCCCAGGAGGCTTGCAGGGTCTGGGCAATGCTCAGACTGCACATTTCCCAGGGTGGCATCATAGGTCTTAAATATGTCACAACACAATGGCTTTGTTATGTGGCAGTCACCCGACGTGATTTGGCCATTTTGCTACTTTCATCTCTTGAGGGTCCTCACGTCTTATCTATCAGGGAACTGCAGAGGCCACAACAGTTGTAGTTTCTGAGGCAGTTCTCCAACACTCACAATGGAAAATGCTTCTCCATGCCAGGCTTTCCAAGAGAGACAAAGAGAGACGCTGGTTAGGGTGTCTAGGATGAGTCAGCTACTCCTCTGTTGCGTTGAAAGGCAAACTGTCTTTAATTTTAACAGTGCCCTACTTGCATCTCAGCTGGCATATGAAGCTGATTTGGGAATAGAAAGAAGAGTTTTATATGGTACTTTTCAAACATCTTGCCTCAAGCAAGAACCCAACTGTTTCTGAGAGAGAAATCTCTCTTGGCCACCACACCTCACTTTTCGTTTCTTCTTAGAAGAGAATGCACCATCCAAGGGGTCTCTTCTAATGATGAGCATCCAGGGAGAATAAAAGCCGGAGATGCGTGAGGGACATAGCTATTCAGGGTTCGTGCAGGTGACTAGGATGCTTGGAGCTACCACACGTGATGGTGGAGGGATGCTTACATGGAGCTAAATCTCAAGGCCCAGGGCTGTATGCAGTAGGAGGGAGAAACACATCTTCTTCCTTTGTTTAGGAAGTGTCTGTAGGAGATTCATAGCTGAACTTGAATCAGGTTGAGAATGAGTTTAGCTTATTAACTTGTTTATCTCCCGAGCATTAGTCTATGTTCCCCTTTAATTCTTCTAGGACATGCACACTAGTATATTCATGCTGCTCAGTAAAATATAAAGTAGAATTTGAGTATGGAAAAATCCAGTGTAATGACAAAAGAAACCATTGAGGATTTGGTTTTGATTACATTGTATCCAAAGAGTATGAGGAGACAGACAAGCATGCCAGCCCCTTATGCAGTGTGTTGTTTATTTAGAATGACTTCCAGGGAACAATCACTTAGCGGGTAAGTCCCGGGATGTATAGAGAACCAACTCTGAACTCAAAATCAAAAAGGAAACATTCAATACTTCCTTTTTAAACTCCAGCCATGAGTACAGAGGCAATGAGGAATGGGTGAAATTTACCCAAGTGAGAATAAATCTACTGTAAACTAACAAGTGAGCCGAGCACAGCATCACACAGGCAGAAAATGGTGGTATCACTTTTTCACACCTAATGCTACCAAGCAAACTTTGGCACTTTCTCATTTGGTAGGCTTCATTCTTCTTCTTTCCTTCAGTAATATTTTGGGAAGATTTTTCACCAGTTTTGGTCACTTTTGTCACTTTTGTACTTGACCATTATATATTTTGAGCAGTACCTATTGTAGTTATAGCAATCATCTATGGCTAGCGTATATTAGGATTGGCCAATGTCTGTGCTACACTAGCTGAAGAATGAATTCAATAGAACCACCACCTTCTAACAATAACAATAAGTCACACACTTCCATATGCTAAAAAGCTGATAACCCTAACCCTAACCAACAAATGGCACCCATCATGGGGCAACTGCATCCTCATAAAGCCTGACAGAGTCTGGGGAGTAATTCTAGACAGAAAAGAATAGAGTAAAGCATGGCTTCTTGGTAGTAGCAATTTCTTGGTCTGCTCTCCTTGCTAGAGGCAAATGCCCTCATTTAAGAGAGGCTTCCTGACTCAGCTTTAGCTGCAAAACCCTGCAGCTCTTTAAAGAGGTCCTGCCATGAAACACTTAAATGGTGTTGATGAAAAGCTGACTATATGCTTTCTCTTAGTGGGAGGGACCTTAAAATGCCATAGGGTTGTGGCAGTAAACATGGCTCTGGCCGGTACCTCAACCATGAGCCTGGAATCTCAGAAAGCTAAGGAATGGGCTGGATCCAGCCATCAAAGGCACAGCTTTAATCCTACCCATATTTCTTAGCAAATTAAAGACTTGTGTGGTCAGAAAAAGACAGAGATATACATTACAGATAGATTCAAAGATAAAAAAAACACCCTCTAAATGGTTTACTGTGTGTTAAAAATATCTGCTGGCTTGGAAGAGAAAAGAAAAAGGTTAAAGTCCTTAAAATAAAAAAAAATAGAAAGAGAGTAGTTGGGTGTGGTGGTACATACCCTTAATCCCAACACTTGGGAGGCAGAGGTAGATGGACCTCTGTGAGTTCAAGGTGTAGTGGCACATGCCTTTAATCCCAACACTTGAGAGACAGAGGTGGACAGATCTCTATAAGTTCAAGGTGTGGTGGCATACACCTTTAATCCCAGCACTTGGGAGGCAGAGACAGGCAGATCTCTGTGAGTTCAAAAACAGCCTGGTCTACAAAGTGAGTTCCAGGACAAAGATACACAGAAACCCCGTCTCAAATACCCAAAAATTAAAAGTAAAAATAAAAGAAATAAAGGTTAAAATAAAGCCACATAAAGATGAAAAATACACAGAGGATTGGGATACTGTATGTTATTATGCTCTCTTTGAATTGTTTGAATTCTGAGGAAGGAGCAACAGCTGCTAAAAGATATTTGTTTATATATGATGCTGAATTAATCCAAGATAGGTATTTTTAAAATACCTTGACTTCAAAATTGAAGTCAAAAGATAAGTTACTTTGGATAAGAGGTTTTGCTTTTGTTTCCACAGAAAATGAGAGGCTGTGGATTTATTCTGAGTTAAGAAAAATCAGGTTTGATCAAGGAAGACCACCTGAGAAATCTCCGGTAGGAAGAGATGGCCCAGATGTCAAAGTTCTATATCCAGAACAGATTCAGGATGTTGCCTGAGTTGATCAGGCCTCACAGGATACTCCAGTCATTACTTGATCATAATTCTAAATTTTCTTTAGGTTCCCCATAAGATTATCAGCACCCCCAACCAGTAGGAAGTAGCCTGGAAAACTATGCCCACATTCCCAAAAAATGGACATGGATGTCCTTGGTTTTTTATTTTTTGTTTGTTTGTTTTTTAAAAAAAGAGGAGGAAGTGGTACAGGACAATTGTCTATATTCTGTCAATTATATTTTAAATAAATGCTGATTGGCCAGTAGCCAGGCAGGAAGTATAGGTGGGACAACCAGACAGGAAATACAGGCAGGCCAATGAAAACAGGAGAATTCTGGGAAGGAGGAAGCCATTCCTCTCCAGTCGTGTCCCAACCACAGAAGAAGAAATATGTGATTGCCCAGTTGAAAAAGGTACCAAGCCATGTGGCTAACATAGATAAGAATAATGGATTAATATAATTTATAAGAGTTAATAAGAAGCCTGAGCTAATAAGTTTGTCATTACTATAGACCTCTATGTGATTTCTTTGGGGCTAAACGGCTGTAGGTCCTGGTGGGAGGACAGAAACCAGGCAGGACAGAAACACCCCGACAACATGACTGTGTAAAAATTCAAATTTGCATTTGATATTAATTCAAAACTACCACTTTGAACCACTCCCATGAGGCTTAACAGATGTCACTCATGTGACCTTACTCGTTACTCTGTTAATCCCCTCAAAGGTACAATAACTTGACAGGGGGCTGATCCGGGTGTTTCTAGGCTAAAGTTGTCTTTTGGTACAAAAGCTGTCACCTGTCATAAAGACTATCATAAAATGTTATGTCATCTGAGATGTTAATAGTCTCAGAATCCTGCAGTATAACGAACTCATGGCTGCAACAGCAACACTACATTCTCAGCATATAGTTCTACTCCTCTCAGCTCTATTCAACTCCTGCCATATGGAGAGGGACATGGGATGAGTCAGAAGGTCAGAGTAAGTCGGACAAAAATTTTGGTCCTTTCTTTCACAAGTACTGTACCCCATACTCTGTGTAGGCTAACAAACCTCTTCTTACTTCTAGGAAAAAAGAGGCTAGACAGTGAAAACCATACTTGCCAGCAGAGTTCTAGACATGAATTCACTTTCATCCATTGCCTTTACTCAACAGGCATTTTGGAAGACAGGAATTTGTCGGCGCCATCTGCTCAAGGATTCAGGCTATTATTTCAAACAAGAAAAAAGGGAAAATATGGTGTTTTTTCACACTGGGATTTCTGAATCCACTTGCCATTTTGCTAAAGGAAAGGGGTCTTGGCTGGCACTTCAAGTGACAGCCTCCGAGGTCAGACACTCCTGGTTGAACTTTCTGTGTCATTCTATGCATTATTACTGGGAGCCAGCTTCTTCTGCAATTCCTAAACTTTTGCAAGCACCTGTATTGACTATTGTAAGCTTTTCTGGTGATCCTTGATGAGACCACACTTCCTGAAAGGATCTCCAACATTGGTATTTTCCTAGCAGAGAAGATTGCTTGCTGTGCCAGGCCAGCCTCTGCCACTGATGAGACACCCACACCTACATCTGCTCTTTAGACCTTCCAGGAGAGAATTAGATAATAATTCCATACGCCAAGAAATGCATGAATGAAAATGAAGCCATGACTAAGCCGAGGTATGGGTGAGGAGAAAGGGTTTATTGGAGATACGTGGGGGAGTCCAGACAGAGGCACCTGGAAGAGTACAGAATAGAGAGAGAGAAAGTAGTGAACTGAACATGACCAGCAGATTGGACCGGCCATGGGGGAAAGGGGACAACAAAGGAAGAGGAGAGAGAGGGGATCAAGAGAACCAAGGAAGACCAACAGGAACAAGCTAGCTCAAAGAGCAAGCAGAGAGAGAACCAAGAGGGCATGGTGGGAATCGCAGGTCCACGTAAGAATGACACTGGAGAAAGGGAAGCGAAGCCCCTTGCTGGAGTGGTTTATGGTAGGGTGTGTGTAATGATAAATAAAAAAGAAAGGCAAAGTGGGTGCCTTTCAGCGGGCCCTGTCCAGGTATGCCACTAAACACACACTCCACCTGCAACGGAGTTAGTGCAAGAGGTCTATTGGAGAAGTGGGTCTTGAGAGGAAGAATGAAAGAGTGAAAGGCCATGTGGGAAGGGGACAAGGACACGAGAGAGGCAGGCAGACAGACACAGAAAGAACAAGAAGAAGAGAGGCAAGAAGAGGTAAGAGATACAAGAGGGGCAGGAGACAAGTGGGGTAAGAGAGAAAGAGGAGGCAGAGAGGGAGAGCTGTACTGGCAGGTGCCTTTAACGGGTACACACGTCACATAACTGACGGTGAAAGGCACCTGGCGAGAGGTGATGACATAACCGCTTTGGTGGCAGAAGCAGGCTGCTGCCACTGCGGAAACTTACAAAGTGGACATGAGAAGAGCCTGGAAGAGCCGCGAATAGAAGCGAAGAGCCGCAGGTACGGCGTGAACCTGGCAGCTAGAGCGCTCTTCGGTGGGCTGAAGCACCTCAGCCATTTGTTCGAAGGATTTCTTTGGGACCTAACAATACAGACCAACTTTTCCGAAGAAGTTAACCTGAGAAGAGTGTGCTGTGAATTTGGGGAAGAGTATGCAGTAAGATGCAGGATCCTCTCCTGGCAAGATGTTTTACAAGCGGTTCTTATAAAGGTTTTCTTCATTTCGAAGTGAGAAGACATAGCCCTGTTCTCGAATAACGCCCTGCCAAGATAAGCAGATCGAGACTATCTCCTCCAGAAAATCTGTAGAAAGGGCTCAAGCCTCTTGTTACCAATTGAGGTGAGGGGGCTGGGTTCTGCGCACAGTTTTGGAACCTGGACAGGAGGTGGGGCAGCACGGGAAGTCTCCTTTGGCATCCAGTTTTCCAGACCACATGCCAGGTCTCTGCTTTGAAGGACGCCTGGAGCAGCGAGTCTAGTAGCTAGTCCGGTAGCTAGCAAGGTGAGAGTTTCTGCAGCGCTGGGCTAACCCCACCAGTACGGGGCTCTGATCCACAGGGACCCTTAACATGGCGTCTTTTCTCTATGTCCATCCCTAGTCTGAACTTCGCTGTTTTAAACTTCATGTTTATGATTTACATCCAAAAGTTAGTGATTAAGTCAGACGTTGAACCCAGATGGCAAGAGATCTTTACATTGTACTAGACATTTAAAAACAAAACATGATTTTGAGGACCTCCAAGCAAAAGCCAAAGTACAAAACAAAACAAGAACAAATTCAAGATTTGACTTTTTCAAAGACTAGAGAAGTAGAGTGTTGGCATGCAGGTAGCTCAGTTTCCTCACATACCAGTTGAGACTGGGTTAGCCAACAGAATCGCCTCTAGTTCTAACCCCACATGGTTCTGAGTCAGCAGATTCCAAATGGCAAGATAATAGCCCACAGGGGACTCAGATAGGCTGAAAATAAAACTTTAAAGCACGCACATGGATTACAAATGACATCCACCCAGAAGAGGCACACACCCAAACTCAAAAGCAACCGAAGTTTCCTTCAGTAGGCAAATTGGGAAGCTATGATATATTTAGTCAACAAAGACTTTTCTCTATGCCATTTATTGGCCTGATTGCTCATCTTTAGCACTGAATAACAACATTCCATTGATTAGATATAATCATAGCTTATCAACTGTATAATTCTCATTAGATGACATTCTGGAAAAGACCAAGTCATGGAGAAAATATCACTATCACTGGTTTCTAACTGTGGTTATAGCCAGGCAGCAGGGTGCATGAGGAGAATTTAAGATTTCTAGGGTAACAAAACTCTTCTCTGTATCACAATGGCAAACATATGCCTTCTTATATTTATCAAGTCTCATCAAGACTGAATGCTAATGTATATTTTGCATTACATTAATATGGTGGTATCAGTTCATTATAAATATGCAATGCTTATAAGGGATGTGCTTCTATGGGGACAGGGAACATATTCTGCTCAGTGTTGCTCTGAACATAAATCTACTTTCGAAGATAAATTTATTATTTAGAAACAGTAACCCAAAAGCAAAATAACAATTAAGGCAAATATCTTGAGAAGTTACATATTAAGTGAAGCATTATAATTATATTTTAATCAAATGTGTTTATGCATTTAAAGAAAAGGGCAGTGTGGCTTGGCCATCCTTTGACTAATGTTTTTATGAAATCCAAGTGAAAGAAGTCAAACAAGGTATTAAAGTTCCTTTTTAAACTCTTAATCTCTCCTAAACTGCCAGTTAGGAATGAACCATTGACTGAGGACCACAAATCTTATCTCTAAAAGACTCAGTCACCTTATTGTATTTTCAAGAAATGTATGTGGAACATTAGCTGTGACTGCCTAAGGAGTCCTCTTAGTTGAACATTGGCTCTTGGCTAACAACACTGTGAAGTAAAAAGGGATGGAATGGTTTTTGAATTGTTGAGATATTTGTTTACTGTCAAGGGTCATATTGAAGTTTTTCATTTTCTGTTGGGTATATCCATACTTTCATTCATGAAATCTCTTGTTGTGTGAGTTATTGGACCTGGTAGAATGCTGAATGCTTTTTAATGTAAACTGAATGAAATGCAAATTAAATTTTGAATCTACATTTTATCTACTTAAATGATAATAGTAAGTAATCAAAATAATGCTCTCAGAGTAATTAACTCAGGTTGGGCGTGGTAGTACATGCCTTTAATCCCAGCACTTGGGAGGCAGAGGCCATCCGATATACATAGTAAGTTCCAGTACAGCCAGGGATCTATGGAGAGACTGTATCAAAAAACCAACCAACCAAACAAACAACAACAAAAAGTAATTAACTCAATACTAATCAATACTAACATATTTTAAGCCGATAGCATCACGATGCCCTCTAGTGGCTAGCCCATAGGAAAAGTACAAGAGTCCTACAGAAAGGACAAATTCTTTTCTCCAGGTAAAATTGTTTACCTGCTCCAGCGTGTTGCTGTTTGTTTAATAAAATCAATGGTGCTCCATCTTCAGTTGCTCTGCCTTATTACCTTAATATGCAAAGATCAAGGTATATGAAACTTATTACACATTATGGCCATTAAATAAGGCCAGTGGGTAGACACGGTCCACTATAACTCAGTTATCTTCTAGTTGAAAGTGTGCTAAGGGATGATGATAAAACTTTACTGGGATTCACGAATTTGCTACCCTCAGGCCTTTCATCACTTAAATGCCTGTCTTAGAAGCAGACTGTAATTTTTGTGTAGGTAGAGGCACTAGTCAAGAAGCAAAAGAACAAGTCAAAGCAATGAGATAACCATCCCCATTATGTGGCAAGTAACTGACATGAATTGTTTCTTATGCATGTGAATTCCTATCAACAATAGAGTAGAGACTATCTCTTTAATATCTTTATGCCTTTCAGAGAAGAAATAGATTTTATAAGATTCTGAAGAAACATTTAATCAAATTATCAAGGGTCCTAAAATTATTTTTCTATTTGTTCAATAGTTTCAGAAAATAAGAAACTT
Organism: Microtus pennsylvanicus; assembly: GCF_037038515.1. Taxonomy (NCBI): domain Eukaryota; kingdom Metazoa; phylum Chordata; class Mammalia; order Rodentia; family Cricetidae; genus Microtus; species Microtus pennsylvanicus. Next base: position 162,688,469 of record NC_134579.1, on the reverse strand, counting down.
AAAATGTGCATAAATAGTCTTTTTGCACACATTTCCTTCATACCATTGAAGCCATTGTTGGAACACATTTGATGACAACCCTTCAATTATTTCTTAACATAACAAGATTTCACATTGCCTTGTTCTCTGATAAGTCTGCGATTCTCAGATATGTGAAGTCTCATGACAAAGCATTAAAGATGTTCTCTTTAGAAGAGCTGTTTATATGAGCTGGCAGATCCTGGGCTATGGTAGAAGAGCTTTTCGGAAAGTAGTTGAAACATTGACTTTACAATAAACTCAAGAAATATTTTTATTAGTCTCTCTCCATGGGTCTGCTAGTTGTATAATAACATTAACTAATTGTTGGCATTGTGGGGGAATGACTGAAAAAAACTATCTGCAACATAGAATTCATCCGGTTTAATGTCCTGCTGCTAAGAAGTAAGACCCTTTCAACTTTCCTTACTCTTCCCATGTTGAATATCATGTTTCCAAAAGGAAATACAAAAATAATAAATACCCAAACTACCCCAAACCATGCTCGTGCACGTGCATGCGCCCACATGTGCACACACACACACACACAAGCAAGCACACACACACGCACACACACATGGGTAAGAAAATGAAAATGGAAAAGAACACTTAAGGCAGAGCCTTCTTTCTCTACCACTTGTGTTTATTTACCTGATAATTATTTACTCTGATGCTAATCTCCTTTTCTGTCTTCTTTCCAGCAATAAATCTATTTCCATAAAACCACCCACTCATGAATGAGGTGACTGGCCAGGCCTACATGCGTGTTTTATGAGAACTTACCTGCATTCTCTTGATTTTGTTCTGACAGTCAACCCTCCTGCTTCTAACACAGACATATTAAGTGATCCTTGGCTCTTTTGCTTTTTTTTTGCATTTTCTTTTTTTTCCTCCTTTTATTTATTTATTAAAGATTTCTGTCTCTTCCCCGCCACCACCTCCCATTTCCCTCCCCCTCCCCCAATCAAGTTCCCCTCCCTGGGATAAAACTGGACTCGCTGAACATAGCGGACAATGAGGACTACTGAGAACTCAAGAACAATGGCAATGGGTTTTTCATCCTACTGCTCTTTTGCTTTCTTAGGGCTACTGAATCCATGCAATGTTACTAGTGAGTCTATTTCTTTCTGAATGAATAGGTTTTGAGTTCACCACAATCAGATGATCTTCAGTTTATAGTTTTAGAAAAGCCTCGCTGTTTTAAGTGGTCCAAGAGCCTGGGCCATTCTGGCCCCTTCCCTTGCATATGTGCTTTATTTAGTTAACCTTGGTTCTGACCCTTGCCTTCTCAGTAACCTTTAACTGGCCAGAAACCAAGCCTGGGCCGGAGCTCCCAGGATCCTTCAAAGGAGGAATTAATTAATCTGGTGGTTCAAATTGGAGAAAGGGCAGCTGAGGGGAAGGACATTTCTCCCCTATTCCTGAAAGGGAAATAAAAATAAATGCAAAATATTTGGGGTTTCTATTGCCAAACCAACATAGGATTAAGTGAGAATGTATAGGCATATAGTAAAATTCTATTTACTTCAAGTGGGGGTACTGACTGTAAAACTTTAAGTTAAACACACAACTAATTTTTTAATTACATTGAGTTTTGATTGCCTGTAGTTTCTGCTATATTTAGTGCCATTTGAAGGTATCTAAAGTGATTATAGACTCATGTGAGTTGTTAAGGAGAGCCAAGCAAAAACTAGAAACAACAATACTGGGATTATTGATAAGCAGGTTTTAAAAAATATTTTCAAACTAATACTTTCAGAAAAAGCTTCAAGAAATACAACATATTGGAGGACAGATCCCAAATGTTTGTGTCCCTAGTTTCTTGAATAGACACTATTAAAATTTTCCATTCTGTGGTTTGTCCTTTTGAGAGTGTTATTCCGTATTTACTTGCGATTTTTGTGGGGGAAGGGGCAGAGAGACAGAGGAGGGAGACAGAAAGGGAAAAGTTTCTGATAAAAAGGAAGCAAATAAATATGAAGCTAACACATGAACTTGCAGAAGATGGTGTATTCCCTAAATGAATAGGAAGCTAACACATGAACCTGCAGAAGATGGTATAGTCTCTAAACGAATAGGAAGCTAACACATGAATGTACAGAAGATGGTGTACTCCCTAAATGACTAGGAAGCTAACACACGAACCTACAGAAGAGGATGATCTCCCTAAACCAAGAGAAGAATTAGATCCTTAGGTTGTAAGCATAAAATATGAAAAGTTTATGAAATAATATCCCTTCATCAATCTTTTAAACTTAAAGGAAAGAAAATCCCTGATACAGAAGTAGGAAAACAAACTAGTTTGAATCTCTTCATTTTCTAAAAACAAAGTCCCTATATTCTATATTCACCTCTAGTGTCTCTGATATATAAAGCAATTTTAAAAGGAGCCTATCCTGGCACACTTATGGAGAAAAAACAGAAATCTTTCATCTGTTCTCTTATTTTGAACTGAAAATACATACCAACCAACTTAGACCCTGGTAAAAGAAACCAAATCAAGAACACTTACTTAACCGGACACAAATATGAGAGGCACTCTTTGAAAAAGACACTATAACTAATGTAAACGGACAGGAAATCAAAGAATACTTTTGCTTTTATTGGTTGTAGAGACATTAACAGGTTTATATAAATAGTCCTCAGAAATAAAATATTCACATATGACAAACTAGCATCTTCCATCATTAAATGGAAGGTTAATTATTTATCTACTTGTTAAAACTACCATCTAATATGTGCAAAAGTAGAGAGTTAGAATTATTATTATTATTATTAATTATTATTGCTGCAATGTCAGGGTCTGAATCCAGGGCCACCTTGTGTGCACTCGGCAAGGGCTCTACCATTGAGCTCTGCGCCCAGCCCTCAGAGTTATCAATGACGAAGCACCGAAAGGACGCCAAGCGAGTGAAAGATGGAAACGTGAAAGCTACCTCCTAATATTTGCACTAAATGACAGATGTTGATAGATTTCTTTAATTTTCTTATCTTTCTTTCATCTTCCTAATTTTTTATGATTCGGTTGTAGAATAAATTTTTAAAGCATGTATTCTAATTTTTGACAAGTTTTGCTCTGCCATTTGCAGTTTGTTGTTGCTTATGGATTCCAAGGAGCTTATAGATAAGGTTGTAATCCTGATTTTCCTGATTTTATTTTTCCATTGAATTATAGTGCAGTAAAATGACTCAAACGCACATTAGAAAGCAACTTTAGTAACAACAGCAAAATAATGTAAATTGATGTACGCTGACTGATATAAAATACACTCACCGTGAAGACTTTTCGTAATTTATGATTTTGATATATAGGAATCTTAGACTAAAGCCTTTAATATTCAGTAACTATAAAATCAAGGCCTGCCCGGTCCCAGACCCCAGGCACACTATTGCAGTATAGATAAAAAGACAAGCAACCAAGTATTAATATAATGACTAACATTTGCAGAGACTTGTTAAGTGGAAGGGCCGAGTCAAGGGCTCTGTGTACATAATCATACTTAATCTTCTCTACAAATTTGTTAGGCCCTGTATTTACTGATAAAGACACTAAAGGTTAGAGGGTAATTTGCAAAGGTTCATACAACTAGCAAGTAGCTGAACTGGGATTTAAGCTCAGGTCTGGTTAATTTCAATGTCTATGATTTAACCATTAGTCTGGATATTGGCTGCCCTCTCTCCCATTCTCCCAGTGCTAAGATACTAAGGTTCAGTAACAATGTAATGTTTCTTGACTGTATGCACACATTGCTTTGTCTTCCTCCCTTCTTCTAACCCCTTCATTTCGTCTCCCTACTTCTTCCTTCCACTCCCTCATTCATGACCTTTGATTTGGTTAGACTGTGAATCTTTAGGATTTAGAGACCATAAATATGAGAGGTTCACCCTCTATTTGAAATTCAACTCAACGCCATCACCTTCTTACCATATTTATTTATAGCCACATAATGCCTGGTGCTTACCCAGGCTATGAAATGGAGGAGATGGGCGTGGTCTCCCTACAGAGCACTGGATGGCCGCAGTTTGGTTACAAAGAACAGCATATTAAGTAGAAATAAAGAATTTCCCCAAAAAAGGTCATTTTTGAGCACTGGTACAAAGCTTGAATAACCGTAATTTCAAGTTGCTTGTAACAATTTGCCCTTTTAATATGGTTCCTTGACGACCTAATGTCCTTCCATTAAGTTTTTCTTCTTCAAAACATTGGGTAGCGTAAGCGCTGACAGCCCCAAACACCTATTTGGTGTCTCTAGTCTACCTTTTGCATTCTGATATGATTGGTTTCTTCATCCTTGATTTGTTCCTGGAAAGCTATTTGATGTATTATTCTGAAATTGGTGAAATAGAACCTTATGAATGTAGCTTGGTAGTTACCGTGGACATTTCCTGTGTTGTCCAGCATTTTACCGTGTAGTGGACCAATTTCCCCCAAGTATTTCTAACGTAATCTAAACCCTGCATCACCTCCAGCAACCTCATTCACTGCTGAGGACTCTGACTCTCTTCTCCATGATGTGTACCTAGGTCAGAGCTCTATCTGTTTACTGGGTGGAACCTGCTCAGGCTGTGCATCTTCTCTCACTGGGGCTTTGGTTTCCAAGCTGTTTATTACGGTGGTTGTCCTCCGCTGAACTCTTTCCGGTCAGCTGGAAAGCATATTCTATGTAGTAATTTCTTGCTAGCACAGAGAGCTCAGAGTTCATAGCTTGTCTAGGAGGGAACTTCACAGCCCCACAGGCATGCATTTTTTGCTTCGTGGTTGAGGTGGTTATGAATATTCTGACTTTCCTGCCTCGACACACCTAAAGCACGCAGCGAGTGGGAAGTGGTTAGCAGGCAGGTGTCTGCACGTCTAATCAGTTCAATTTCTCTTGTGGCTACTTTGAACCACTGCCCTTTCCTAATTCCAAGTACCCAAACAAAGCGATAACCAACAATTACTGAGTGCTTGTGATGTGCCGGGCACTGGGCCGAGTGCTGAACTTCTATGAACTCATGTAGCACTCACGATAGCCCCCCTCCATTAGGTCATTAGCTTGGCTTTGTAGGTGAAGAAACAGAGGTATCCTGACCCAGGTCACATGTCTATGAAACAAATCAACAAGGATTTGAACTCCTGGATTTTACTGTGAACTTTAGTACTTTAGCTATGAAGAATTACTCAAGGGAACTCAAACGATACATTCTTGGCTCAGATCAAAATGTTCCTGATCTGTAGAATTTTATTCAAGAAGTAACATTATTTCCTATGTTTTATTTTATTTATTTATGCTATTTTATCAAAATATTTTAGTTATTTCCCTCTTCTTCCTCCTCTTAAACTGGGAATGTGTCCTTTTGATATTATAATGTATTTATTCATTTATTTTTATTTTTAATTATTTGATTTTTTTATTTTGATTTTTTGACAAGTTCATGAATCTCTATACTAAATTATGGTCATTTCTATCTCTATTACCCTGTCTCAACCCACTTCCTCTCCAGCTAAGATCCATTTTCTATTTCCCTACTTGGTTGTGTGATCGATCCACCGAGTTTAATTATTGCTTGCTTGAGTATGAGTTTGGGTTATTTATTGGAACATGGGTAACATACCATGGCTACAGCACTGAAGAAAATGGTACCTCCTTCTCCGGTATACCCAATGCCTGTTCATAGCCCTTCAGTGAAGGCTGGAACCACATGAGTCCTTCTTCCGTCCGTAATGAAATGGTCATAGATCCACTGTAACCGGCCTGCGTCTGTGTAGGTAACACAGAAGCTGTGTGTTGATGAGTGCAACTGACATCCTCCATGCTCCTCTGTCCTGCTGGTGCTTATGTCCCTTCCATCCCATCCCCAGAGCCTTGGAGGGATTATCCTAGTTATCCCATTTAGGACTGAGTGCTTCCTAGTCACTAATTCTCCGTCCTTTGGCCAGTTGTGAGTCTCTGCCTTAAACACAGCCTACAAAGACCTTCGGTGAAGGCTGAGAGCAGCATTAATCTCAGAAGGTGACCAGTGGTAGAGTTCCAAGTCTCTACATACTTCCTGGCTCCCTAGGTTTTTAATTCATGATCTTAATTTTATCAATCATTTTACTTGCTTTATTTAGATTTCATTCACTTCCATTTGTTTTCCGTTCTGGTTTTGAACACTGTACTAATTTACTTGTGTGTATGTGTGTGAATTGGCATATGTGCGGAGGTCAGAAAACAGCTCGTAAGAATGGTTCTCTCTGTTTTACCATGAAGGCCACTTTTGCCTGCTAAGAAAACTGAGATTTATTCACTTTTATTTTTATTTCCAGGCCAGAAGAAAGATATCCATTGTTTCTAGGTTGCATAATTTCTAAAGCTCTATGCTGTATTTCTCTTCTTACACATATTTCTTTTTATCCAGTGCATTTTGATAGTGTTTTTCTTCTCCTCAGACTCCTCCCAGAACCTCCCTACCCATCCAACCACACAATTTTATGTTCTTTCTCTTATTCATATTCTTTTTCTTTCTCTCAAATACAAAAATACAACAGCAACAATAAAAAGTTCAAGAACAAAAACAGAAAATCAAAACAAGAAAGCAAAACACCAATAAGACAAGAAGTGCCAAGATGAAACAAAAACTTCCCAGAAGCAAACATGGCGTTCCTTTTGTGTTGGCCACCTGCTCATGACCATAGGCCTGCTCTGGAATGTGACATTTCATTGGAGAAAACTGGTTTTCCCTTTTGCCAGTGGATGCCAACTGCAAATAGCTTCTTGGTTAGGGGTTGGACCATCTGTCTACTCTGCCCTCTCAATGCTGGGACCCACTCTGGCTTGAATCTGTGCTGGCCTTATGCACAGTCATAGTCCCCGTGGGTTCACATGTGCATCAGTCCTGTGATCTAGAAACCTTTGTTTCCTTGCTGTTATCCAACATGTCTAACTCTTACAATTTTTCTGCCTTCTCTTCCACATAGATTTCCGAGCCTTGAGAGGAAGGGTTTGATGGAAACATCCTATAATACTAAATGCTCAAAAGTCTCTCTCTTTCTGCATATTGTCCAGTTGCGGAAAATCTCTCTGCTTTTTACCAACTCACACAAGAAAAAGCTTCTCCTGTGAAGGTTGAGTCAGGCACTGAGTTGTAGCATTGTGTCATTAGGAGTTGTATTATTGCTATGTTCTTTTAGTAGAATAAATAATATCAGGTTTTCCCCTAGAACCATGACTTATCTAGTCTCAGGTTCTTGAGCCCTTTAGCAGGGTCAGGTTTGGGTTCCATCTCATGGAGTGGGCCCTAAATTCAATGTTTAAGAAGTGGTTGGTTACTCCCATTTCATTTGTGCCTCTATTGCCCCAGTATATCTTGCAGTCAGGTTGCTATTGTATGTCCCAGAGTTTGTAGCTGGGTGATATTGATGATTACAGTCCTTTTTTACTTTTTATTCTTTTGTAATGTGTGTTCACCTTCTCACTTCACAAATTATTCTTTTAGCATTTGGGATTGTCCCTTTGCCTTTGGATTGTATAATTTTGCCATAATCATCATTATTTATTATCTGTTGTATGCCTAACGTTTAGATTAACATTTCAATCTGCCTTGGTTATTTATGTTTACTTGGCTTAGCATTTGTTGAGTTCTTAGAATTGTTTATGTCGAACTTGGAAATTTTCAGACTTTAAAAAAAAGTTATTTTTTTCAAAGCTGGGATGGATGGCACCTATCAATAATCAAAACACCCAGAAGGTAGAGGCAGCAGGACCGGAGCTAATTTGGGGATACCCTGCTCTGCTTAGAGCCTGTTGTGGCTATAGATGAGAATTTGACTGAAAACAAGCAAAAGAACAAAGTCTGGTTTTGTATCCTTTCCTTGTGGCACTTGATATACATTGTGTTAGACTTGTTGGTATTGCTCCTGTAGTCAAAAGTCAATGATACTTTGTTAATACACACACACACACACACACACACACACACATCTTCTTTGTGTTTCATTTTAGAAAACTTGTATTGTCGTACATTTGTTAGTTTTTTTTTTCTTTCATTTTGGTGGGGTCTAATTTGACTTTGACCACATTGGCTGACTTTTTCTCTTGTAATTTCCTTTCCACCTCTGGAGTAGCAGTAGCACTAGTTCATTGTTTTTAATGGATAATGAGCAAACTTAGTTATGAAAGTCACAGTGAACAGGAAGAATTGTTGGTGATGAGGGCTGAGAGCCAAGGGACTTTTTAGGCTGTGAATGGCTGTTTAGGTCATTTAAGAGTTGGTGAAGGAATGCTATCAGAGAGTTTGGAATAGAGGAGTAGTATAATCATGTTCACTTTTTAAGATTCGTATTGTAGTTGATGTTATATGATTGACAATCTTCAGGCTGGTAGCAATGGAAGACCCGTTGGAGAGCTTTCCAATAGGTCAGGCAGGAAGACTGAAATTCTCGGTGCATAAAGTTAGCAGATGTTTGAGAGAGGGAGGAACAGAAGAAGAATCAAGGAAGGAAAATCTGGGCAATTAGTCAGGAGGCTGAGTTCATGACAAAAATAGCTGGAGGAAAAAAAAATCTACTGAGAAAGAGTAACTGGGGAGATTCCTGATGTCAGTGTATCCAAGAGAGGTTTAAAAATAAAGTTGTCTGCTAGTCAGTTTTAACTGTCTGTGGTTCTGTGATGTAAGCTTCCTCTATGATCCCAAATCGTAGGCGAATGTGATGTACATGCTGTCTTGTGCGGACGGTACTTTGGAGGAAGAAAGAAATCAGGCTGCTGTCCAAAGTAAAGCCACACTGTTTAGAAAAAGGAGAGTACATGGAACAGCATGAGGTGACTCAGAGGCGAGCTAATCTAGTGGATTTTGGAATATGAAACTGTCAGTGATGAGCAAAGCTCAAAATTCTTCTAAGACTTTCAGGATGAATAAACATTGGGCTAAACATTGGGCTTTCCAACCCATGGACGATGATGGTTTGAACCAACTTATTTGAATCTGAAAGGGCAGGGTGACCTAGATTTGAGGTCACACATATAACTGAGGAGCCACAGATAGTCCTCTGGCATGTAGCTATGTCAGCAACACACATTTTTAGGCTTGTCTTTCCAAATATTCTCCGAGTGGTTACTTTCATTATCAATTATTTTACATACTCAGTTAACAAATATACACTAAAAACCTACTATGTTCCTGACATTGGACTTACATAATATAGCTTTTCCCAGTTCTAATTACCTTACCGCCAACTCGTTCCTTGATGTCAAGGCACTTAGTTCAGTTCTGTGCTGGCCTTCAGCACACTGATGTCACTGAGCCTGTAAGGAAAAAGCTGAGAAAGCTTCATGTCCCTCTGTGTGTCCGTGATGGTATAATCCAATGCCACTCAAAGGAAAACTGACTTCTTCATTATCATTTTGTAGCCTTTATTTCTCTCTTACCCTTCTGAGTTTTCCTTGTTGTACTACATAAACAAAATACATAAAACAGTTCCTTTTAGATGTAAAAGCATTTTTAACTACTCTGATTACCTTGTTTTGCAATGGCAAAAACAGATTCCTGACAAAGGAAAGTTCAGTTATAGAACAGAATACTTCCTAAACATTTAAATCTGATAAAAGCAATTTAACAACCACTTTGGAAGGATGTTTGTTAGTATCTGCTAGAGTTAAATTGACATTGCAATTGCTGGGATTCCTTTGTTTGGGGGTTTTGTTTTCTTCTTTTTTGCCAACTTGACACAAGCTATCTGAGAAGAGGGACTCAAAACTGAGGCAATGCCTACACAAAAGACTGGGAATCATGCGGGCAAACCTGTGAGGCCTTTTCATTTAAAAAAAAAGATTTATTTATTTTCTGCATATGAGTGTTCTAGTTGCATGCACACTTTTATCCCAGGAGAGGGTATCAAATCCCACTAGAGATGGTTGTAAACCACCATGTGGTTGCTGGAAATTGAACTCAGGACCTCTGGAAGAGCAGTCAGTGCTCTTAACTGCTGAGCCATCTTTCCAGCCCCATGAGGCTTTTTCTTATTAGTGACCCTATTACAGTCAGTGCCGCCACTGGGCGGGTGGTGCTAGGATGTGTAAAAAAGTAAACTGAGCAAACCATGGAAAACAAGCCAGGAAACAAAAACTTCTCTGTGTTGCTTCAGTTCCTGCCCTGTTTGAGTTCCTGCCCTGACTTTTCTCAGTGATGGTTGACACCTGGAATTGTAAGATGAAATAAACCCTTCCCTCTCCAAGCTGCTTTTGGTACTGATGTCTTATCACAATAGAAACTCTAAGGCAGACACAAAACTGATGATCTGGGCATCTATATAATCATCATATCAAGATTTGTCTTCCTATCTATCCTACAAAAATGCCCATGCATATAGCCCAAATATCTATTGATAGTAAAATGGATTATTGCATTGTGGTATGTTCAAACAACTGAAATATACACAGAAATAAACGGAGCACACATAATAATATAGATGAGACTCACAACACAATATTGAGTAAAAGGTTTTGTTGGTCTTTCTATCTACATAAAGATTCAAAACAGCAAGACTCCACCATGATACTGATAGGTAGGGGATTAACTGTTGTCTGGTGTCGTGACTAGAAGCATACCCAAGGAATTTTCTGGAGTTCTGGCCAAATTCTGTTTCTTGACCTGGGAACAAGTTACATGTATGGATTCTCATTGCGGAAAGTCACTATAGGGAGTCTATATGGACATATATATGAATTAAATACTTACTTTTAAAACTTAGAAGTAAAATCCAATCCATTCTGTTTCCTAGGTTCACAGTTCATTTAAAGAATATTTCAGAGGCAAGCAGTCATGGTGCACGCCTTTAATCCCAGCACTCAGGAGGCGGAGGCAGGTGGATCTCTGTGAGTTTGAGGCCAGCCTGGTCAGGACAGGCTGCAAAACTACAAAAGAAACAAAACAAAACAAAAGAATGTTTCAGATTCATGATGAGTATTTGGTGATGGTCATTTTTATTTAAATTTTTATTTTTATAATTTTCTTAGGCAATAATTTTCAGTGAATATGTATTGGAAAGTCTTTTGTTATATAAAAACAAGAGTAAATATTTATATCAAATAATCAGCACCATCTAAACATGAGTTCTAGTTAGATGAAAATAACCAAGTTGTCACTACAGGTGACTGTTAAACAAAGTGGTGTGTGAATATAAACTCTCCAGCAGGTAGAGGTGATAAACTTCTTTGAACTAAAGATTTGATCTGATTTTTTTTTCAACATTCAATTTCAAACTTGCTGGCTATAGTGACATTCATCTATAATCTCAGGACTTGGAGGATGAGACACGGGAATCAAAAGTTTGAGTCTAGTCTGAGCAACATAGCAAGCTCAAGGCAAGCCTGGTATATGTCAAGACCCTGTCTCAAAACAACCAGACATACTTGACTCTTGGCTGCAGTATTTTTTTTAAAATAAACACAGAATTGACTTTAATTTTGTTTCACAAATATTGCTTGAATCTGTTGTATTATCTGTAGCTCAGTCCTTTTGCTCTGTCATTCTTTTCTCTCCTTCATAGACAGTTAAAATGACTCTACAGTTTGTCAAACCTGACATAGTCTTACTCTCTTGAAATACACTCCACCTGAGCTTCACGTGTCAACAACTCTAATTATTGCATTCTCCACCTTAGAAATACTGTCCTTGTGTTCTCTAGATAAATGTTTTTACATAACCTCAATTCCTTTACGAATACCAGAAAAATCTATTTATTGTTTTTAAATCACAATCTAATTCTATTTAATGCCGCCAGTATTGCTAATATTTTTCTTGTCTAGAGTTACAAAGGCCTCCTAACTGACCACACTGCTGCTGGTCTTGCCTTCATATGATCTATACTCAGTATACTGTCCAAATGATTAAAGTAAATAAACAACAGATCATGGTCCGTTAATGCCCTAAACGCCCCACATGGCTCCCAATTTGCATAGAGAAAGATTGAAAGTCCTTCTGTAGCTCAATACTATATCTCCCCCTCCTCCTGTTTCTTCTCCTGTATTACTCCTCACTCACTAGGGTTCTTTGATACAAGAGCACTTACTCTGTCATTCTGTGAATACATTGCACACTTTTAAACTCCAGACCACTGTTACCTATGCCTGGAATGCCCTTCCCAATAGCAACAAACCTCATTTCATTACATCCATTCAAAGTTTGGGCAAATGTCCCCTTTTCTAAGTGAGCATCCTGAGTCCTTCTGAAGACCTGTTGGATGATGAAGGAAGGAACCCTGGAAGGAGAGAAGTCATGGCCCAGTCTTTGTCTCCTTGAACTTGGAACCTGTTGGGTACCACAGGAACATACATGGAGAGTTACAGTGCACATGATAAATGCTATGGTAGAACTGAAGACATAATTCCCACTGTAAAAGTGTGAGGAGAGCAAAGGGAGTTGAGAGTGAGCTATAAACTCCTTAGAACTATGCGAATGGAGAGAGCAGGAGAAGACAGAGGTCTGATTGTGCACTTAGCGCCAAACAGAAACCTAATGGAAACATTTTAGGCAAGAATGTTAATGCTATTCTATTACATAATATGGCCTGATTATTTTTTATTATGAACCTGACACTTAAGAACTTAAGAGTCACCTGGGAAGAGGGGACCTCAACTAAAGGATTGCCTCAATCAGACTGGCCTGTCGCCATAACTGTGAGAGACTGTCTTGAGTGAGGATTGATATAGGAGGGCTTAGGCCACTATGGGTTGTACCATCTTTCACAGTTGGGCCTGGGTAGTTATGCAAAAGCTCACTTGGCATAAGCCAGAGATTGGGCCAGGAAGCAGCATTTGTCTGTGGTTTCTGCTTTAGTTTCTGCCTACCTTCTTGCCATGATTTCCCTCAGTAACGTAGAAGGGTAAGCCAACTAAATCCTGTCCTCCCCTAAGTTGCTTCTCACCACAGTGTTTGATTACAGCAACAGAAACTCAAACCACAACTGTATAGAATGTTGAAACGACATGAGAGAGTAACTTGGGATTAGAGTCACTGCTAACACTGAGATTTGCAGTTTTAAGCGCATAATAAAGAAGACAACTGGCAATTGTTTGCCCAGCAGTTATTCCATGTGTACAATAAAATAAGTACTTTATATTTCATTTATAAACAACAGAAGATTATTTCTCATACTTCTATAGGCTGGGCAGTCCACAATCAAGATGCCGGCAAATGTGATGTCTGATAGGGCTCACTTTCTGGTTTACACATGGTGTCTTCTTGTCCTATCCTCACATGGCAAAGGGGCTTATTTGATGTTCATTCACGATGAGAGTTCCACCCGCACAACCTAATCATCTCCCACAGGGCATGCCTGTTACTCACATCACTTTGGGGATGAAGATTTTTAATCTCTGAATTTTAGAGGGATATGAATATCTAGAACAACCCATTCATGGGTTGAGGGCTAAATGTGAGTTGTAGAATTTGTGTGTTGATGTAAACTATTCTTTCGAGGCTTTTCTCAAAAAGGGGACAAGGAAGCTGATATAAATAAAAAGGAATTTCTTTTTGCACAGTGCAAAGAAAGAGGCAAAGTTTGAGAGAACGTTGTGTCATTGAGGGGGAAGTTGCCATGTTTAAAGAAGATGTTCTGAAGGATTCCAGCATGTCACAGTTGCTGGGGGAACCGAAAGGAGAAGGCCTGGCAGAGGAGGAGACTGTCTAGGGCTTGATGCCTTCTGTGCCAGTTACCATGCCAGCTTTGATGACATCCAGACAGCACAGGACAAGGAGGAAAAGGTTCTTTGGACTCATAGCTTTCAAGGTGCACCAGATCCACCGTGGTGGAGAAATCATGCTGGGCTTCTTGGCAGTAGGAATGTGTGCCAGGCTCCTCTATGGTAGCAGATCTAGAAGCAGAGAGAGTAGGGCCAGAAGCAGGAGTAGCCACTACAGCTTTCACAGGTCTGCTCCCAGTGACCGACTTCTGCCACCCATAACCTTTAAAGCTAGTACCAGAAATATGAGAGGGTGGGCGCTCATATGCAATCCATGATAGTTATATTTAAATACTATCTTGATGTATACACAATAAAAGACATTTATGAGAGCAAGAGGTAGATATTTTTATGGAATGTCTGATGAGGAACATGATTTTGTAACTGTGAATAATTTTCCTTTGAACATGACCAGTTATTTACTTTACAGAGGCTTCAACTCGCAGTTACCAGAATGGTCACACTCATTGCTCATTTGCAGTGTGTGTGGGTGGGGGGTGTTCTGGAAAGTGAGCCGAGGGCCTCACACACGCTACGCAAGCACTTTGCCGCTGAGTTCCATTCCCATCCTAATGTAGAATTCCCATCATACAACCTCTTGGGCTTTATCTTAAGATCTGAGAGATCTTATTTTAACTTGCTCTAACCAGGAAAACATGATAACTCCAAAGAAATTTGCACTTCCCTTTGTGGGCCTTGTTATTTCCATTCAGATACAGCAACCACAGCTACTGTGACAGAGAGCCACCCGACTTTCCCTTCTACTGAACCTGCCCTCTAAGGACGCCTAGCATTTGCCGAGCCCTTTGTCCACAGCAGCGCTGACACCTCCTCCTAGAGGTCTTATTAGCAAGACTCTGGGCTCTTCTCCTGGGCAGATTGTTACACATCAACGTCATCGGTGCAGCAAGAAGGGATTTGTCAATGCAACTGATTTCAAGACACTTTCTGAAGCCCACCCACTTCCTGTCTTTTAAGACTCACATTAACTTATTTTGGAACTAGAGGCAAATTTTTGTTTGATTTGTAGAGCTCGCCAAATTTGTGTTCAAAGTGTGTCTAATGTTATTGGAAGAGAGAGGAAGTGAATTGCACTCAGACTTCCTTTTGAATTTTCCACCCATGACCTTAGGAATCATGGAGAAAGCCATAACACTGAATATTATTTGTCATTATATGTTATTACCTGTTATTATGGGGCACTTATTATTTTATATGGTGTGTGATGATCAGTGAGATCTCCCCCTATAAAATTAGAAAGCAGACATGCACTTTTGGTACTGCATCCTTGTGTTTGGTTCTGGTACTTTCTTTTATACTTTGGACATTGTAAAAGCATTAAAAATTTGGAAACAGACAAATTAGGAGATAGACTGTAAAATTTTCCCTTTAGCACTAGCACAGCTAGCTAGAGAACCACGGGAAAACCCTCTTACATACAGAGAGCCGCATTACATATTCCAGAATGAATTTTATGTGTTCTCGCTCTGTTGCTGATGGCATTCTGCCCTCATTGTAACCATGTACGGACCCTTTGTGTGCTGCCACATAGCAACACTGACCTGGTGATGGCTGGATTGAAGATTCTATGCAGAAATGGTCTGTTGCTAAAAGTGGAAGTGGTGTTTAGTATTCGGGCACAGATGAACTTATTCCGACTAATCATGGAAATGGCTCATTGGACAAAAGGGAACTGTCGCCAGATGGAGATGAGAGTGACAGATATTGTGGCTCTAGGAAGGAGGCAAGAGGAAGTGAATTCACCGTTGTGGCTACCCATGGTCCTTTGTGCTTGTCGTTAGTGATGGTGGGCTTCTAAAGAAGCTACCCAGTCCATGATAGCTAGAGAGGTCTCTTAAGGAAAATTCCTTGCTTCAACTTGTTATGAGTTAAATCGTGTCTCATCCTTTTCACCCCACATTTAATGTGTTGAAGTCCTAAACTCTGAAGGCGACTGTTTTCAGAGGTTGTGTCTTCATAGAGTTGGTCAAGTTTCGTCACAGAGAAGCACGAAGACGAACTGAGGAAATGGTCTTCTCCCAAGCCAAGGAGAAAGCATTAGGTTAGGTTCTTTCGTCATATCCCCCAAGAAGCAATGATTATGTAAGAAGTCTTGAACTCCAGTGTAGTCCCCCAGAAGTGTGAGAGGATGAATTTCTGTTGTTTTGGTCACTTGAATGAAAATAATTTGAGGGGAGACGCCCACACTAACGTATGTCACGGCTGTTTTGTCCCCAATTTTCTTTTTGTCAGTCGTTTCTTGTTTCATGTCTTTGGAAGGAAGACTTGTTCTCACCTCTGATCTTTACCCCAGATCCTCTCGGCTCTAGCAATCTGTCCTCCATCTTCACTCTGCAAGTTCATTAGCCAAAAGTAAATCCCTGCTTCTGAGACTTTCTGTCATCGCATCCCATTTAGGGTGCTAGATAGGGGCTGAACCACTAACTCAATGAAGGTAAACAGGGCTGAGGACATAAAGAAAAATACCAATAAAAAAAATCCCTTAATTGCTATTTCAGTAATGTCATGTTGCCTGCAGCTAAATGTGGTTTTTGTCAATAGTAGCCTGGAGCGGATATCTGTATCATTTTCCCTTATACCAGTGTTTATGTAACGTCCAAGAAACTGAGTAAACCTTAAAGTAGGAGAAGAGAAATTTCAAGAGTTACCTAGGGTAGAAGAGCAGGAAGCCTCCAGGATGGGTCATTCACAGGGAAGGCAACAGGCAAGACCACGGAAAGGAACATCCACAAACCCTGGACTCCCATCGGTGGTTTCCAATGCGCAGCTGGGAGATCAAAGGTTTGTGGGTTTATGTTTTTAGAGATAGTTTCTTTATAGAAATGAAGTATTTACAAAATAGGATAGGAAAAGTCAAGCTGAGGTCCCTCCAGGGAGGACATGGCGCAAACGGAAACAAAACAAGTAGTATACCTAAGTAACATATTTGTCATGAGAATTAAGTCAGAGAAGGCCTGTGAAAGGCCTAGCAAGAGGCCTAGTACCTGGTACTTCAAAGAAAGCAGCTATTACCAGCTTTTTCCTCATCATGACTGCTATTATCATATATCACAAATATCTTACGTTACTTGTGCACATGTGTGGCAGTTGGTGATGCCCATGTCAGGATGCCCATACAAAAGGTTTCCTTCATATTATATCAAAGGGAACAAAATATTTTTCTTTCTGGTCCCATCTTAGTGGAAATTTCTACCGTTCAGTCATGACACAATCAAAGGGTTATCACCCTAGCAAGGACACCAGAACTTTAAAACATGGTAAAATGGCTTTTAATGGCCAGCAACCTATTGACAATTAAAATGTAATTAGTGCGGCAAAACAATAGTGTGCATCTTTTAATTATGATTCTATTTTTTAACAGAATGTTTTAATTATTGTTTTCTTTCCTCTTCTCTACTGTTTCTATTGATTTGTTGCCAGTTTAATTGTGTCACCAGGACCTCCCTGGTTCTCAGTGAATTACCCTCAGGGCTTCTGTCTGCTGCATTGTTTTCAAGTGGACCACATCTCCTAAATACCTACAAAACAAAATCAGAAGTTGAAAGAGTTGAGAGAGAGAGAGAGAGAGAGAGAGAGAGAGAGACACGACATAAGAATAAAGGTGTAAAGAGAAGTTAAAGACAGAGCTACAGTTTGGAGTTTAGATAGAAAAGAATGATTATTAGTCTCAATTTAAGCACCAATACAAGGAACAGGCAGACGACGGATTTTAAAACCCTTTGGATTGCTCATCAGCTAAACTTTCTTCCGGTTTTATGGAGCTTTCTGAGGTAAGCTGTGTTGGGGAGATGAGCAGTGTGCGTAGGAGCAGGCCTCAGCCCACTCATCCTGGATTACTGTGCTCTGTTGATCTCTGACACTTGAAAATCTACAGGTACCTTTTATATGGAAATTTTAGAGAACTATTTTTACCATAGAAGATAGACAGGAGACATCAGTCAAGGTTTGTGCTCCTAATTCCTTGACCATTCAAAGAAGAGGAGGAGCCAATGAGGTGTTGGCACCAAGATGGCAGCCAGTGTTCCGTCATTGTGTGAGCCTTGGGAAGGTTCCTTACATTTCGGAATCTTGGTTTCACTATCATAAAAGGATGGTAAAGTTAGAGCCTAGCTTATATGGTTGTTGTGAAAATCTAAATGAAGTAATGTATATAAAGTAATATATATATATATATATAATGTATATAAATGAAGAATATGTGCTTAGATGTATATAATGTGCTCTGTCCACATTGTTAAGTAGTATTATGGAGTCAGAATTCAGTTCGCATGCCCACAGTTCCTAGAGTATTAGTGGGTGATCTAGCAAGGAGGGTAAATTGGGACCTAGTGTCTCCTTGGTTGAGTCTGTTCTTCAGTTCACTTGTGTGGAATAAATGGTCTCCTGGAGCCACAGCTTAGACCTCTTCCACCAGGCAGGCCCTCCTAGCAATAGCTTCGGAGGAGTTTTGGTTTCAGTGTTAGAATTTCTCATGGTGAGAGTTTTGAAGAACTTGTGTAATACAGTAATAATATAGCTTGTGACTTCTTGCTTGGTGTTATCTTCCATCACTTCTCTTCCCTTCTACTTCTCACATCTCTTCTTCTTTCCTTTTTTTTTTCTTTTTCTAAAGGCTAAAAACCAGGGTGACTTCATCCTCCACTAACGGGTCTACACCTACAGTTTGAAATATGTGTTGATCAACACTATCTTCACCAGCTCCTGAAACAACGTGTACTTTCTTCATTGGTCATCCTTTGTCATTTTCTCTCTTGGTAAAGTTGATTCTATTATACAGTAGAAAGTTTCACTGACAGCAGTGAATTTCTCAGCTGGGCAAAAGCTTCCTCATCTATTGATGTTCACACAGAGCAATGGCCTCTCAGAAGCACTGCCTTTAAACGCAGCATGGATGCTTTTGGGCCTCAGTCAGCATGGAGCGCCTTCCTTGCTCAGAAGATGGTTAACATCATAGGTTCCTTGCATTTCCACTTCCTGAGCCTAGTCATTGACATGAATCCCTTTAGACAACCCATCTGAGGTTTTTCATTTACTCTTTCAGCCTCTGTGAGTCTGGACAGCCTCTATTAGTGGCTCTTTGTGGTGCTCTATAAAGGTTCCTTGATGATGATGATGAGGGGCTGGAATCTGCTCATTATCAGTGGCATGGCTTGGTCAGAGCTGTTGAAACATGCAAGTCAAGCAAGCCTGGATGTTCTCCCATGCCAATAGCACATGCAGGCCCAACTTCCACATGAATACACGGGGGCTCTTCTGGTTAGTCACCCTTAGCAGAGACAATTAAGTATTGTAATGTCGTGCAGGATCTTTGTATGTCGCTGCACTTCAGTTATACCATCATATAATGTGGCTATTAGTGCAATCGACTGCCATATAAATTGTTAATAACCAGTAAGGGTCTTCTGAGGCTACAGTTTCCAGATTTCCTATTTACTTTTACGTTGTTCTGTTTATAAAATACTAGTCCCAGCTCCTATTATGATCTGAGTCATTACACTAGATTTCAAGTTGTTTTTTATTTATAAAACCTTGTTACTAAAGTATTGAAAATTAACACACACATACAATCACACACCAGACCCAAAGACCATATAATTCAACTTTTGTACAGTCATAATGGCCATTCAGAGCAGAAGCTCTGAAGCTATGGAACTTCATGTTGGATTTTATACTTTCACTATCAAAAGGAAAAAATTCATAACAGAGTTAGAACTGGAAAACAATCAGCTTTGTATTCTCTTTAATAACTTATGCCTGTTGCCTGCATTTGCTCCTTCCTCATCCCCTAATATTTAGACTTTCTTGTTTTTTTTATTATAGAGAAAAAGGTAGAAAGTCAATAGATTGCACATATTATCCCTAGTAACGGGCATTGCACGAAGCCTTTCTGACAGTATGTACAAAATGTGGGACGCATGTAAAAATTTAAACAGTTTGGAAATATCTAAAAATGTTGGCAGTTTCCTTTTTTAATATACAGAGATGAAGACAGAAACTTAAGATGAATTAAGAAACCCTTGCCAGACTTTTTTTGAATTAACATTAAAGTGACTTCGAGGAAGAATAGCATGATGTACAAGTCATCAGTTGCATCTCCCTCCATATCTGAAGCGTTTTTTTTACAAAGGGACTAGTTTGCAAGTACAGCTTGGGAGGGAGGTAGACTTGCCCCAGAGCTGAAACTTTATATGGCAGGCTGCAATAAAGATCACATTTTATGATAGAGTTAACATAAATGCGTGAACCACAGGGGTTCTCATGAAAGCGTCAGGGAATGGAGACTCAACTTCTGAAATAGGTCTTCTTGTTTTATTTTCCTCATTTCGTTGAGCCCACTTATCTCTAATTATTCTTTAAATAAAAGGGAAGTGACCCTTTCATTTCATTTCCTCTGAGCTAAAGAGAAAAGAGTAAAATGTTGAAAAGGGTCTCTAGTCTGTAGGCTTCATTAAGAGCAAACCAAAAGCAGACACCAGTGTTACAAGGTCTAGCCTAATTTCAAATGAGTAACAGAATCCATAACCACTCAATGAATTGGTGACCTCACCAGTCCATAGAAGCAACATACACTTACACACTGGCTAGCTAGGGCAAACTAAAGGTGAGTGATGGAATCTTATTTACGGCAAGAATAACCTGCAGTTGCCATGAAGAGTCTTAGGTGAGAGAGGACAACAGAGGAAAAAACAAACAGCAGCAAGGAGAAAAGCAGGCTAGAGCCCCTGTCCCTGAACATTCTGAGGAGCTGTGAGGGTGACAGGTGAGATCCCAGACACAGGAAGACGCAGCATCGTGACACCTGTGAGACAGTGAGAACAAAATCATGAAGGACACAGCTCTAGCACCGGGCTCTCCATCACTAGTGACGTCATTTCAGTAATGGAATGTAGAACAATCACAGGTGCCATTTGGGGGGGAAATGCAGTTCTTAAGCTGTCCTTTGAAATGTGCACCCAGATAGAGAATTGCTTCTTTAAGCTCATTGTCACGTGTTCACATTGAGATGCTTACATATGAAAACTCACTAGCCCTTAATGCATTTCAATAGATTTAGAAGCTGTAAATTCCATGTTATGGAACGTGCTTTTACTCTCTCTCTCTCCTTACCCAATATCATGTTTACATGTGAGATTTTGCCACTTCTTTGATTTAGAACATAATTAAGTACACAAAATCCACTCTCGTCTTGTTCTTGCCAAGGAGTGATTTGAAATGAATCCCTTATCTGTCTCAGCACACGTCTGTGTCTGATGTAGTTCCCATCGCAATCAGTGCTTCTCCAGTGCTTCTAGTTGCTGCAGGATATTTGATGTCTCTCTTTCTCAAGCCCTTTTCTATGGCAGAAAATCGTACTTGTTGTCTTAAAACTGTTTCTGGATTCAAATCAGTTTTTACTGTCTTGGTAGCCACATACAGCCATTATCTCTGGCTTGAAGTAGGAGATAGCCTCTTTCAAAAGAACACTTTGGTTAGCATATGTTACTTGTACCCAGTCATGGGTTTCGTGATGACCTTTCCATTCATATACATAACACACTTTGGTCATTTCCACCACATTACCTCTGGCCCCTCCCACTCATGCAGGGCTCCTTTTCTACCCGGGCTCTTCCACTTTCTTCTTTTTTTTAAAAAAAAAAATTTATTTATTTATTAACGATTTCTGCCTCCTCCCCTCCACCGCCTCCCATATCCCTCCCCCTCCCCCAATCAAGTCCCCTTCCCTCATCATCCCAAAGAGCAGTTCGGGTTCCCTGCCCTGTGGGAAGTCCAAGGACCTCCCCGCTCCTTCCAGGTCTAGTAAGGTGAGGATCCAAACTGCCTAGGCTCCTACAAAGCCCGTACATGCAGGGCTCTTCCACTTTCATGGCTTTGTGTATGACTCGTTACGTTAGATTCAGGTTGTTTACAGAATCCTGCACAGCTGACCAGTACCACACCACTGATGAAATTCTCTCCCTTTCCAGGAACCATTGGCTGTCTGTACCTTCTCGGGGAGGGCAGAGCCTCCTGAGTCCCTCTCCCTTTATCAGAAGGTTGACAGACTCCATCTCCTGCAGGCCTTGGGCAGGTAGGTACTCCTGGCTGCTAGACCTCCACATCCACAACCACAGGCTGTGTGGGCCATGGGGAGACACAGCCCAGGAGCACTCCAACACCTCTGGCTTGTACATCTGTCCTGGCCCCTTTTTATAAGGCACCCTGAGTCTTGAAGGCACTTGGTTCAGCAGGTACAAGTTCCCAGCTGCCCATGCCTGTTCCCTTGCTCCTCCCCCCCCCTTGCTCCCCAGCTCCCCTGCTCCTTGTCACCTGGCTTAGTGAGTTCATTTGCTGTTCTAATCTCTTTCCAGAAAAGAGTTGACTGTGTGTTATCTGACTTGGATTTCACAGATGAGGCATCTCATTTAATGGTGATTTAACAGTGATGTAATGGCTCTCCCTACTCCTAGCCAGTCTCCTCACTCACCTCCCTGTCCTTTCCTTGCAGAATCTCCAGACCTCACTTAATTCACAAACAAGGAAGGCTCTGAGATGGCTTAGGAAGCCCAATATGATCAGTCCCCAGCCTGCCTTTGGACACACTTGGGCTTCTTTTGTTACTCAACCTTGCTAGGCCTGCTGCACTGCCAGCCAGACCGGGGGTTCCCAACCAGGAGATTCTTTAACAGTGTCTGGAGACACCTTAGTTGACATAACTATTGTAAGTAGAATGTGCCCCTGGCCTCTAGGTTGGACTTATTCAGGGATAATCAACTTCTTGGTTCTTTAAAAATGGAAAAGCCATGGTTCCCATTAGAATCATTTACAACTTCATTTTCCTTATTGCTACCCTGCGGTGATGTAGTCTCACCGGGCGAGTCGTGCTGAATAGTACCTGTTGAATGCAATTTTTGGCACAGGGAGGGAATTTCCAGCCTGTTCCTTTAAGAGGAAAGTTTCAGATGGGAGCCACCAAGTGTTTGTAAGGTTCAAGAGACCAGTGCTCATTCTCACAGGCTTGCAAACTTTGCCTTCAGACCCCAGTGCCCCCCGCCCAACCTGTTTCCATTCTTACTTAAGCTGCTCATTACCCTAGGAGTCTGGAAGTCCAGTTCAAGGGAGCCGCACATTCTAAGTAAATTACGGGTTTGGGGTTATAGAAATTTGTTGTCTGGGCACAACACTCTGGTTCCTTCTCTTTCTTCTAAACATGTAATACTGATTTGCCGCTTAAACGTTTAATGTGTTCTCTCTGTATGTGCCTCTCTTAAACCTAATGAAACAAAAATATGGTAATCGTTTTCTTTGTTTTGATGGCACAGTGAGGTTGGTTGCGACACAAGGGAGGGACACTGGGAAGCGGCTTTTTTACTTTTAAGCTCAGTGTTAAAAATAAATCTTCAGCAATATACTCTGGAGACGTCGCAACAAATGTCCTGTGATCTTCAGCTGAACGTCAAGTTATTTTTTTCCCCTTTTAAACATCAGTAGTTTTACTGCTTTTCTTCTTTAAAAAAAAAAAAGAAGAAGAAGAAGAAGCCAGTTTGGGAAGAATCAGTAATTACAGACGATTTCTATTATAGTTTTTATTTCTGTGTTGAATAAAAGGGGAAAAAAGAGGGCATTGGGGGCCTGGCTTGGTGGCAAAAGGGCTTGCAGTGTAAACATGGAGGCCTGGGTTCAATTCCCAGCAAAACTCTAGGCATTCAGACACCCCTGAGCTCCCTGACAGGGGGAACAAAGGTCAATTAGTGTAGCTCATTGAATCTCTGAGCACCAGGTTCAGTGAGAGATTTTTTTCTAAAGGATTAAGGTGGAGAAAGAATGAGGAAGACACCCAACCCAACATGGACCTCGGGCCTTCATGTACTTTTGCACACGCATACACAGAGAGAAAAAAGAAAGAAAACCAACCAACCAAACAACAACATAAAAATCAAAAAGCTAGAGAAGCGTCTCTGGCTAAGGACAGTTGTTGCTCTTCCACGTTTGGTCGCCAGCTCTCACGTGGTGGCTCAAGACCATCTCTAACCCCCCTTCTGGGGAATCTGATGCCCTCTTCTGGCCTCCACAGGCACCACGCACACATCCTGGATAGGCCTTCTGCAGGTGAAAGTTCCACACACACAAAATAATAAAATAATGATATACCAAGACAAAAATCTCTCCTTATCTTCTTGAGATTTGAAATGTGTTAATGCTGATAACTCTGCAGAGACTCCCACAATTCCAGCTGTACCCTCGTGGCTTGACAGGAGTCTGACATTGTCTCTCGTTTATAAATGGCTTCCCTGAACTTTCAACAGTGCCATGGGTGTTTCTGAATGTAGAAATGATGTAAAATTCTGTCTTCTTGGAATCACAGATCTGAGAAAGAAGTCAGCGATCCCCTGGAGCCTGGTCTCTTTGTAGAGTCTCCTAAAGAAGCAACCGCTCTAACAGGGGTGTGTGACTGAGAGACACTCCCGCCCATCCTGCAGGCTGAACACTAGTGTGTCCGTGGTTGGGCTTTCTTACGTGGCACATGCAGCCAAGTACTTTTATGTATTTTATTTAGTGGGGGCAGCATGATTGCGCTATTGCCGTTCGAACAGTTCCGGGGACCTCTGACATGCTTTCACGCACAAGCTAGAAACTGGATAGTGAACACCGTCGGTGACAAGAGCAGAGCTATAAAACCTAGCCAGTCATCTTCCTGGCAGTGCTCTAGCGTGCTGGTAAGAACTGCCCGTCAGAGGACTGTGCACCATGGCAGGTGTATAAGGCAGAACAGGCATCTGACTCAGGTTCTCCGAAGAAAACAGTTGCAAGGATTAAGGCAATAACCCAGCGGAAGGCTCTTAGCTTTGTGTTTTGTTTTTTTTCCTTTTCTTTAATTGTAACAAGTGACCTTAGCAGGGGGCGTGACCATGACTATAAATCAAATTTCTCCAAATGGAATATTGTCTTGGTGATTCAGAAGGGGGACGTGCACATTTTAAAAATGGCTCATGCTCAGGGAAGAAAATCAGGCCCCCTTTCCTGTCCCTATAGTGATATATGCCAGAAAACCCTAGTTGGCCCCCAGTCTGATCTCTCTGCAGATGCATGCTTGCTTTCTTCAGCCAGCTGTAGCTAATTGCATGAGGGCTGCCTCTTGTGCTGAACATGAAAGGGAAACCTGTAATTTGCTGCAACAGACCATACCATTTCTGCTGTACGACTGCTTTTTCTGTCATGTCAAGGAGTGTATTTCTCGCGGAGTATTGGCAGCTCAGAGACTGCAGGGGAGGGAGGGAGAGAGGGGGAGAGAGAGAGGGACAGGGAGAGAGATGCTTCAGAAGCCTTTCATGTACTTTACCCAGCTCAATTAGAGAACGAACTCGAAACAAATTTTCCTTTGCACTCTGACAGAGGCATTCCCTTATTGTTTGTGCGTAGTTCTTTGAACCAGTAACACCGACTTACACGGCATAGGCATACACTGTGTGTAGCATGCAGTATAGGACTGCTTTCTATTAAGAATGAAAATTACCTCCCCAAGCTGATGGAAAGTTTCCCACTGAAGAGAGAGTGAGGACATCTTTCTACACATACCTGCCCTGATCCTCACCATGGCTTTTAGAAGGCCAGGCAGGTATGAAATAAGTATCACTTAGCGCCTCGCCCCTTCTGCACGGCATCTGTCTATTGAAATGTTTACTAGAAGTTCTGCTCCTAATGACCTGGCTTCCATCCTGCCCCAAGGTCCACATGTAAACACTTGTCAATACGATGCCCTTCTTTCATTGAGTGGAGATCCAAATGAAATGACATTCGATTTTGCAGCAATGGAAAGAAACAAGTTGAGAAAGCGTGGTGTATGTTTTCCAGCTGAATCACGTTACTCTCAATGGTACTTTTGTATGAGGGTGGTAGGTTTTCTCTGGATGCTCTGACGGGCCTGAAGAAGGAAGCCCCAGGACACGAACTCACACATAGAGGTGTGGAAATCCACAATGATCTCCAAACTCAGCCACTCTTTTGCGGTGCTAGGCCCACGCAATCCCGGGAGCCACACAAGCTGAATGAACTCTTTTGTTGCCCACATTCATGCCCTGCACTGTGCTCAGGCTGCCCTGCCTAAGTTAGTACAGAGCTCCTACAGAAAGTGCCCACCCGTGCTGTCCTCACCAAAACCCTTTCCAGTCTAGACACATCGTCTACCCAGTGTTGTCTGAAACGTTAACCATATACCAGTTTGCAGGGGCAAACCTGCCTGTATTTTTGTTCCCTTATTAAGAAACTGTAATGTCATCAAGAAATTGACTATGTTCAGAGAGTCCGGTTTTATCCCATGCTTTTTCAGTCCCAGTCCAGCTGGCCTTGGTGAGCTCCCAATAGATCAGCCCCACCGTCTCAGAGGGTGGGTGCCCCCCTCGCGGTCTTGACTTCCTTGTTCATGTTCTCCCTCCTTCTGTTCCTCATTTGGGGGGAGCTCAGTCCATGGTGGACAATGAGAGCTGCTGAGAAGCCAAGGACAATGGCACTGGGTTTTGAACCTACTGCATGTACTGGCTTTATGGGAGCCTAGCCTGTTTGGATGCTCATCTTCCGAGACCTGGATGGAGGGGGGAAGACCTTGGACTGCGCACAGGGCAGGGAACCCCGACTGCTCTTTGGACTGGAGAGGAAGGGGGAGGGGAGCGGGGAGCGAAAAGAAAGGAAGGGAGGAGGCAGAAATTTTTAATAAAAAAATAAAATAAAATAAATTGACTATGTCCATGTAACTTATTCAAATAGCCAAATAAAGGGGGAAAATGCCTCTTGAACCTCATCTACACATGCATATACCACAGTTATGTGCATATACACAAATATACACAGAGTGCTTCAGGAATAATCAGCCAGTCTTTCCAATTGGAAAAAAACATGGTATGATTGCATGTATACCAGTTCATTTGATATCTACTTTTTAATCCTCTTTGGAAATAAAGAATAGAAAAGACCCTTGTTAAAACTATAAAAAATGAATAGTGGCGAGTTTTTCAACCTAAATCTTCCTCAAATAAACTTGTATCTTTAATGGCCTATTCTACTGTCCTATAGACATACCGAGAGCATGGCACATATATGATATATTGTATTTATTTTAGTTAGAATTTCAGTTGCTGTGGTGAAACACTGTTACCAAAAGGCAGGTTAAGGAGGAAAAGGTTTCTTTAGCTTATACTTGCACATCAGACTTAATCACCAAAGTAAGACAGGACAAGAACTCAAACCATGCAGGAACATGGAGGCAGGAACTCAAACAGGGCAGAGACCACGGAGGAGTGCTGCTTGCTGGCTTGCTGCTCTTCGTGGCTTGCTCAGCCTGCTTTCTTAAAGAACCCAAAACCACCAGCCCAGGGATGGTCCTAACCAAAATGACCTGGACCCATTGCTATCAATTCCTAATGAAGAGAATGTCTTTAGAGGCTTGCCTACAACTTGATCTTATGGATGCATTTTCTTAATTGAGTATCCCTCCTCTCTGATGACTTTGGCTTGAATCAAGTTGATATAATATTAGCAAGTGCCATATTAAATCATAAAAAGTGATCCTTAGTGCAAAGTTACACAAATGGAGTTTATTTATGACTATGTGGTGTGTGTTGTGTGTGTGCATGTGTACGCTATAGAAAACTACAATTACAATTTTGTTGAATTCTCTTCATTTTCAATGTCTTTGGATCTTTACATAAGAAACTCAATGTTTTCTATTAGAAAACTTAAACAGAGTATACAATATCACACTTTGTTTTAATTTACTCTGTAAATAGTCTTGGGATTAACTGGCTATTGATGGATCTTGTAGGGACATAATTCCTAGAAAAGTTAGATTTTTATTGTTTCTCATATAAATATTTATTAACATTATTTTAGTTTTATAAACCCTTTGAAAATTTATGATTACATAATCTATAAGTAGATTCTCAGAAAATCCTTCTACAAATTGCACTTAGGGTGAGCATGTTGGCATGTACTTGAGTCACCAAGTCAGGACACTGAAACCCAATTGAGAGCCTGAGGTCAGCCTGCAGACAGAACCAGCCTTATCTGAAAAGTCAATACAAACAAACAAAAGGAAATGCATCTCATATAAGATGTTAAGAATTTTAATTGTGATTAGTTAAATGGTATTTACCCCAAGAATATATTTAAGCATTGAAGGCTACAAATAAAATTCTTTAGTTTTCAAGGCTCATGGGACTAGTTCACATGGTCTTTGTTAGTCGGTGTTTTTGGAAGGTTGGTACAGTCTATAGATCATCTTCTTAGGCACATTAGTCAACAGACTTGTTCTCACAACAGACTTGTTCTCAAGTCTGGCGTGGAATAAACTGATTCTTGTGAAGCCAGGAGTGGGTAGCTCACACCTGGCTACAGCTGGGATACAGAGACAGGAGAATTATACATTTCAGTACATCCTGGACACAGTAAAATTCTTTCCCAAAGAAAAGGATTTTTTTAAAGTAGTTTTACTTGAAAGCAATCCATTGAAAATACCAGAAAAAATAGGCTAGAGAGCTTTGCGTTATGAGGAACTGGGAAGAATGCGGGAACAGCAAGGGGTGCTGTGATCTAAAAGACTCATGAAGAAATGTGTGTTATTCTTCAAGACTGACTGGAATACTGAGATGTCCGTGTATCCTGCATTGTGTGGGTCTTCCTGGGTCAAATTATACATACATATACATATATACATACATACATACACACACACACACACACACACACACACACACACACATCGTATCTCCCAAGTACAGTTTTGTGAAGCCTGTGAGTGAAGAGATGGTTTTCTATAACCAACACAGAGAAAATAGAGTCAGGAGAATGAAAAGGTATGTGTTGAGTCCTCATCTGCTAGATAAGGGGAGGGCCTCTACTTATATAAATTTTATCCTTAATACTCATATAATCCTCATTCTATGGATACTGACACCAAAGCATAGAGTATATTAAGTTTTTTGCTCATGGTTATAAAGCAAATAACTATTAAAATAAATATTTGAGTCTAAACAGGTCTTGTGCCAATCCCATATGATTAGAAATGAATGTTATCCTTTCCAGGGTTGGAGAATTATGACATTATAACTAAAACTGATTTAACTTTTGTAATATAGTGCGACTTATACATGAATACATTCAAAATATCCTCAGAGCAAATTCCTTCTGCTGAGGAGGCCCAGAACATCCATCCCCACTGGCGCTCACGCTTTTCCCCTTTTATTTCTAGCATTCCGTCTTCCTTTTCTCTCGCTCTTTACAGAGCCTTCAGATAGATTCAGTCTGCCCACATGCATGAGCAGCCATTAAATCCTAGTAAATAAAAGATAACAATCCCAGAAACACATTTCTATAATAGATTTCTACAATAGCTATATAAATTTCTATAATAGATGACCCAAATTGTAATTTTAATAAGATTCATTTAAATTATAAATTTGGAGTTGAATTGTGATGTGTACCCACTGAATTTTTTCTACCTTCTTGTTTATATGGCTAAACATTTTTTTGAGATCTTAACCCCGGGCAGAAGGAATACCTTGAAAATGACTGATGTGTAAGACAGCTTCACTGGGACCAACCAACCAATTGTCTTTTTGGGCTGACTTTGGAAGGCAAAGAAATTCGTTCTGATTAGAAATAGAGAATCAGAAAAATGTATACATGGATTAGGCTAAGCAAGGTACAAACAGCTTTATCTCACCCCTCCCTGAATTATTTATTTGCAATGGATTTTAGGTACAGAATATGAATATATAGATACATACATTTTCGGGTGTATCCAACTGAATCCAATCTGGATAGATAAGAACCAGGAGACACTGGCAGAGCCATGAGTGATGGGATGCATTATGGTACCTACTTAGAGGTACCAGGCTACTCTTCCCCAACAGAGCTGTGAGGGCACAATGCCCTCCCTTTTTTTTCTTATTTATAATATGATGTCATAGAGATTTGTGGTTAAAATTAGATGTATCTGTCATTCATTCACTCACACAGGGTAAGGTGCCCAGAACTTCACAGGACATCAGCAGACCAATATTTTTCAGGGTTTCACACCCATGACATTTACCAAAAGATACTTTATAGGAAAACTTTTTACATAATGGAGATCTTAGGCTTGAGCAATCTAATTGTCATCTTTTAGAAATATATTTTCCCCTAGGACATGACTGCTGTGTCTCTTTGTGTCCTTTCCTCTCATACTCTTTGAATGTCGTATTCCTTCGTCTGCCTGTCATGTGTCCTATTATTTCTATGCTGATAGCATGTGTTCACGTGGGGTAGGGAACTCCTGGATTCCATTCTCAATGTCCCTTCTTTGCAATTTTGGCCTCTTTTTGAGGTATATTGCTCTTACCAAGTATATTGTTATTACGCAAACAAAAAATAGTACATGGGCGTTGGAATCTAGGCACAGGATAAGTGGTAAATGCCGGTGTGACTGGTCTGACCTCTGTTTTTGTTGCATGGATGCTGTTTGCTATGTAATATATAGGCTTAACTCTGAATCTAGACCCACCAGAGCTCAGAAAGAAATGTATAGATTGTCAACTCTGGTGGACATCTTTGTTCTTGTGTTTGGAGAAGACAATGTGACAGTTTAATTATAACAAAACTTGAAAAAAAATCAAGTCATTCCACAGATTCTATATCCTATCCTAGTAATTCTCAATTTTTGATTTTTTTACTTCATCATGTGGTATAAATGTTCCTGAATTCTTTTGTTTGTTTGCTTAATTTTGAGACAGGATTTCTCTTTGTGGCCCTGGCCATCCTGGAACTTGCTCTGTAGACCAGGCTGGCTTTGAACTCAGTGGTCTCCTTGTGTCTGCTTTCTGAGTGCTGGAATAAAAGGCATGCATCGCCGCCACCACCTGTCTCCCTCAGTTCTTACAATGATGAAAACACAAGCTAGCTTTTCCCCAAGAAGAGCATTTATTATTATATTATCACACTAATCCATTCATAATAAGTTTTAAGGACCTCAAAATAATATAATTTTGGAGTTAATTTTTCTCAGCCAATCCTTTTTAGGATGAACAGTGGAAGTCGGAAGCCTCTGATGTCCAAGGTCACTTGGCGGCATCTGTTCTCATCTAAGACCAATGACCAATGAGCAATCCTCTGACATCACTCTCCATCCCACCTAGACTACAAGAAATGGCCAGAGCATGTACCATCCAATCAGAAAAAGACTGGGATGCTCATGGAATACCTACATAGACACTGATATTCTGGAGTGAGTGGAATGTGAGCTGGGGAAATGGCCCAGGGAATGCACAGGCACCGGGTTTAGTCTTCACTTCAGAGACACCACGGTGTTAGGAATCTGTGGTAGTGGCAGGAGGAGATGAAGTGAGGGAGTTTGTTCCAAGTAAAAATTGCAGCTTAGAAAGCAAGTAACATGTGTACACACACATATACAGAGAGGTAGGGAGAGAGAGAGAGAGAGAGAGAGAGAGAGACAGAGACAGAGACAGAGACAGAGAGACAGAGACAGAGAGACAGAGACAGAGACAGAGACAGAGAGACAGAGACAGAGAGGCCATCTTTGACTTTCTCCTAGTTTGGGTCTTTGGAGAATTAGAGCATTCAATACCCTGACTGAGACACGCTGCAAGATTAAAAGTTTTCAGAATGTTTGATAGAAACTGAGAGGAAATGATACCATACCAGGCAAAAGAAAAACAATGGCTAGAATTTTTTGAATATCCATTTTTTATCATCAGTATTTTTTTATTATAAAGTACAAATTCTCTTACTGCATGCTAATGTTTCCTCAAATCTGATGCTAAACTGACTTTCTTTCCATGCGTGCAGTGTATGTCTAATTTCTTTGCCACCCGTCAAGCTTCATCCTCCTCGAGACTCGGTGCCTCCAGCCTGTGAAGTGCAGCTGGGCTGGTATAGTGAGATCTCTAGAAGTCTACACTAGCCAATGTTTAGACCATGTGTATTTGGGACAATTATTTTAATCACATCTAATAAGATCGAGCCCTCCAGCATTTCTCCCTTCTGTGTGCTCTTGAAACAGAATCTTGTTATGTAGCTCAAGGTTGTTCTGAAACCTACGGTGTTCTTCCCTCAGCCTCCATGGTGCTTGGATTGCAGGCACGCACAGGCTCATGCCAGCTGCACGTTCTCACAGTTCCGGATTCCGCTTCACTTCGCTGTTGCAAAGCAAGCAGGGGAGACGGATCTCTAAGTGATTCCACAGGGGCTTTGCTGACAAGCCTTGTAAGCAATGTTAATGATATTTAATAACTTTTTAAGAAGTGGGCATATTTTATTTCATTTTTGTTGTATAATTCTTCATGATATCAGGCTTCAGAGACCACATTTGCCACTTGCTGACTTTGAAGCGCGCTCCCAGCTTCCCCTGTTCTCTGCTGCTCTGGAGAGGACTTTGTAGCAGCTGCCATTAAAAATGTTTGGTGGAAGAGGAAACAGTTACCCATTTGTGCTTCCGTGTGGACAAATTCACAATTTTTGTTAATAACAATTTCTCTTTAAGACAACTAAAATAACTCCACAAGATTTTTTTTTATCAAATTTGTTCTTTTGGTACAATTTCATATCTGTTTCTAGTGCATTCTGATAAGCGTCATTTTTTTATCTGTCACATGTCATTTCTTTCCCTGACATACTGTAGTGGTTAGCTCGTGGACTTGAACACTTAGTCCTCAGTCGGTGGCACTGTCATGGAAGGTTTAAGAGCTGTGGCCTTGGAGGACATGTGTCACTGGAGGTAGGCTTTGAGAGTTTAAAGACTCTCTGTATTTCCAGTTTGCTCTCTTTGTTTTGCATTTGCCCCTTAAGATATGAGCTCTCAGTATCAGGCTCTTGCTGTCAGGCCTGCCTGCTGCCTCCACCTTGCCAGTTAGACCCTAATTCCCCCGCCAAATGAATTCTGTCTTCTTTAACAGTAGTTCTCAACCTTCCTAATGCAGTGACCCTTTCATAAAATTATATTCATTGCTACTAACAACTGTAATTTTGCTACTGTTATAAAGAGTAATGTAAATACCTGTGTTTTCTGACAGCCTTAGGCAATCCCTGTGACCAGGTCAGTTGATGGCCAAAGGAGTCATGACCCACAAGTTGAGACTCACTGATCTGCCTTGCTTGTGACATTTGATCATTTCTAAATCAATTTCAATTGATAAACTTTCTCCTCACTCTGAGGCACATTTCCCGGCTTCTCTGTTCTTCTGTACTTTTTACATAAGAGGATTTCAACACTGCTGAATGTTTTTACAGACTTGTGAATATTCTTGGCCTTTTCTGGAGGGGACACAGCTACTTTGAAACAGTTTGAGGTTTGGGAATTTTGTTTTCAAGCTTGGTTGTGCAGAACCAGGGCAGCATTATTTCATGGCTAGTCCCTGGTCTCGCAGGTACTCTACGTGGTACAACTGGTGTGATGGTTTTCCAGTCTGGGTGATGAGAACAAAAGTGACTCTTCGCCTTATGCAAGCACCAACAGATGTTTCCTCTGGTCCTTTGGGTGACCGTTCTCCAGTCTAGATTTTAGAGGCGGCCTTTCCAGATGTCTAGAACAACACAGTGACAGCAATAAGGAAGACTGATTAGATCAAGCAGGCCTTGTCCTGTTTCCTTAGGGTTTCTGGCCATAATTTTCTACTCTACAAATCAATATCTTTAGTTTTAATTTCAACTTATAATCAGTAGATTCTTTAAATCAGTACTACCTCTGCTGTGAATATAAGATAGTAATGATGGTAGATATGTCCAGCTCATAGGAGAGACAGAACCAGAGTCTCTCACTAGATTAAGGAGTAGAAGATTCCTGCAACCTTCAGTATTTATTTCTGGACAACTTTTTATGAGAGAGAAAGATCTTCATTTTACTTACACCTCTTTGTTTTGAGATTTGGAGTGGGGGGAGGCAGTTAAAACTCTGTTAGTATATGCATACTAAGGCCATTTACAGTTACTATTGTTATCTTAGTTCTGGAACATTTTTGTACTTTTTATAACTTAAATTCAACTATGTAGTTTATTTTTGGTTTATGTATATACTTTTCCCAGGAAGGTTTATATTTACCTGTTTTGATTGCCATCTGTAAAGGGAGATTGCTTGTTCGTTTCCCAGCCTCCCAGACAAAACAATCACACAGAAACTATATTAATTACAATATTGCTTGGCCTATGAGCTCAGGATTTTTATTACCTAATTCTTATATCTTAAACTAAGCCATTTCTATTAATCTGTATATCGCCACAAGACTGTGACTTATCGGATAAAGATCTGAGCAGGACTCTGATTCTGCCTATTCTCACTCTATGTCTCTGTTCAGATTTCCCACCTGGCTATATTCTGCCCTGCCATAGGCTGAAGTAGCTTCCTTACTTATTAACTAATGGTAATAAAACGTATTCACAGCATACAGAGAGGAATCCCACACTGACCACCATTACGCCATTTTCTTTTTATTTTGTTTTACTGTTGTATTATTTCTACTTAACCAAAAGCCACTATTTTACTTTTTTCTTTTACTCAAAATATTTTTCATACAATATATTCTGATTACAATTTTCCCTTTCCAAAATCCTCCCAGTTCCTGTCTACCTTCTCTGTCATCCAGGTTCACACCTTTTCTGTCTCTCATCAGAAAAACAAAATAAAAAAAAACAAAAACAGGCATATAAAGAGCAATAATAAAAGAAGATAAAACAAAAAGAAACAAATTGGGATAGGGAAAACAAATAAGCAGAAGAAAAAGAGCCAAAGAAATAGCATAAGAAACACATATAGATGAAGAGATATATATTCACACACATAAGAATCCCATAAAAACACAAAACTAGAAGTTATATATGAAAAGAACCTGTAAGGTAAAAAAAAAAATCCCTAACACATTATGAGACAAAGAATCTTTTAAAAATGCTGTAAAGTTTATTTCATGTTAATTTAATAGTTCTGGGCATGCGGCCTACAGTGGTTTGTTTTCCCAGTGAGACTGACTACCTTGGAGAATAGTAGCTTTTCTTTTGTGGAGCCAGCTTCTGGATTAGGGATGGGAGCTTGTGTCCACTTCTTTCAGCTCTAGGACCCTATCTGGAGCAGAGAAGTGCAGGCCCTGTGTGTGAGGTTACAGTTTCTGTGAATTAATATGTGTATTGATCCTGTTGTATTTAGAGGGCCATGTTCTCCTTGGCATCCTCCATCCCCTTTGGTCCTTACACTCTTTCCGCATTGTCTTCTGTAGGGTTCCCTGAGCCCTGAGGGAAGAGACTTTATAAAGACATCTTGTTTAGGGATCAGGGCTCCAAGTTCTCTCACTCTATGTGTCTTTGAGTCTCCGTATTTGTGCCCCCATCTTCTAAAAGAAGACATTTTCTGTTGATGGCTGAACATGGTACTGAGAGATGAGTATAACAGGATGACATTAGGAGTCATTTTATTGCCACAATCCTTTAGCAGAACATAGTAGTATTTTCTTTCCCCCTAGATCCCTATCCTATCTAGTCTCAAGTTCTTGGCCATCCACGCAGTGTTGGGTATGGGTTCCAACTCATAGAGAGTGCCTTAAATCATTTCTTGGTTGGTTATTCCCACAACCTTTATGCCACTATTGCACCTGCATATCTTGCAGGCAGATTACCATCATAGATCAAAGGGTTTGTAGCTGGGTTGGTGTTTGCCCTCCTCCTTTGATGGCATGCAGAGTACCTTCCAGTACAATGAACATTAGTCCATAGGGTGAAGGCTCTACATAGGCACCAGCTTGACTTCTTCGTGTCCAATGAGTGTATGGTCTTGTCCTCAGCAACAGGGCCTTACTGTCAGAGTATCCTATTATATTACATTTGAATACATGAAATGCTTTCTTCCTGCTTTACTGTTATTATTCTAGTCATTTTCTTTTTAGTTGTAGCTCTTCCCCAGTAGTTCTTCCAGAAAAAGCTTATGACATACTCTTTAAGCTTTTCCCTATAGAAACACTGTCTACACTCTTTATTTTTGCTGGCTAAGAGACCTTGAATCATAGTTTCTTTCCTTGAGTTTTCGTATGGGTTATTAATCTGTTGTCTTTGGCACAGAATCCTGAACTAGGTCCCTTTTCCTTATTTCTTTCTATCTGTCCATATAAGATTAATTTATCTGAAATTTAGTAATGTCATCATGCTATGCCATGTCGAGGTTACGTTGGGTCCAGGATTCCTAATACAAGTTTTTACTCCAGACAATTTCTTCATTCATATCTTTAAGCTTTTGTTCTGTCTTCTTGTTTCTCTTGTTTGAAGATTCTAATTTTGAGCATGCAGGGTGCTTTTCTACATCTATTATTTTTCTCTTCTCCAGTTCAAATCTGTTACTAGCTGATTTTGCCAGCTCTTATGAAATCTGTGTACATCTTACCATGGTTTCCACAGGTTACTTTAATTGTGTGTTCCTTTTAATTTTACTTTGTTTCTATAATTTTTCTGCTATTTCTTTCCTGATCTGCCCACACCAAGTTTCACCTTGTGTTGCATTTCCAGCTCTACTGTATACTTTTTAAATTCTGCTTTGAGATCTTTCTTATGGAGGTGATTAGAGAAGATTTTGTCACTTTTTTAGTTTTACTTTATTTCCATTGACAAACAGCAGCTGTGCTTTTTCGTGGGTTATAATGTGATGTTTTGGTGCATGAATATATTTAATGATTATTAAATCAGGGAAAGTAGCATAACCATTACCTGAAATGTTTTTTTTTTGATTGATAACATTTCAAGTCCTCTTTTCTAGGTTTTTTTGAAATATGTAATATGATTACTAGCCATAACCTCTGTGGCAAGAACTCTGGTACTTATCCCTTCATTGTAAAGGACATAGCATTGTTATTTGCAGTGTGTCTTCTGAGACCTGGCTCTGTCTGGTCATTTTACCTACACCCTTCCCTTTTATTTACCCCACAACTTCCTAGAGGACATACTAGAGCAGAAGGCCTTACTACATTTTATATTTGTATACTCTTAGATTGAGGCTGGAGTTCTCCTGAGTTAGGCTATTTGGCATGGATTTGAAGTCAAAGGACTCTAAAGCTAAATGTGGGGAAAATGAAG
Organism: Microtus pennsylvanicus; assembly: GCF_037038515.1. NCBI lineage: Eukaryota > Metazoa > Chordata > Mammalia > Rodentia > Cricetidae > Microtus > Microtus pennsylvanicus. The sequence continues at coordinate 162,651,663 of NC_134579.1, read as the reverse complement.
AGTCAGGCTAATGGTCTCAGAAAAGTCGTTCAGGACAATGGTAAATACATTAATTTTATTTCTGGAAATCACTGGTAGACATTGAATAAAGAAACCCATTATCTAAGTGTAGTGTGTTTTGTTCTTCTTAGTTTCTTAATACACGTTCCCTTGTAGACCACAAACCTGTTACGATCACCTAAGGAGAAAAGGCCTAGTTTTTGACTGGAAAGGAAAGAGAAACACGTGTTATCTGCAAGGAGATACGAGGAAGGAGCAAAGGGAACTCACTCGGACTCGGCAGGAAGAAGTAAAGGGGCAAATGTGTGGTAAAACAGCAGGAGCGAGAAAGCCCAGCTCTGCCAACATTCTCAGCACCCTACATGTACCATGATAATTCAGAATCACTTTATCAGAAAATCTCACACGGGCCACTTTACAAAGTCTCACAGTGAACAGCAGGGGCTTCAGATTTTGGTTTAGATAGACATGCTATGTTTTTCTCTCCAGGGATTACTTAAGGACAGAACACTGCCTCTGGAGGAGCGAGGAATGCAAATCCTAGGAAAGTAGTCTGCGTATGCAATCTGTGTGTACATGTCATTAGAGATAAAAAGAAAGTATTTAGAGCATCACTGAGTTAACAGAGGATATAATTTAAAACCCTCACACCTTTATTGCTCAAGTGTGTCTCTTTATTGTTGGAGCAGGGACCCAGAAAGGAGGTCTTACAGAAGGAGATTTAAACGCACGCCAAACTTTCTTATCTCATGTTGTGAGGAATTGGTGAACCATATCATTTCAAGAAACCTACACATCGTGTGGAATAATTCAGGTACAGTAGTTGGAAAATTCAGGGTATTTATTACCAACGACTGTGTGGTAAGACTGAGATGTACATGCACACACACCCCATACCCAGCCCCCACATGCACACATATGTGCATACATATGTGCACACTTCATAATGCATACATGCCAACCACACGCATGCATACATACCCACTGTGCACATGCACACATGTGCACACACATATCACACATATGCAAACATACCACACACGTATCCATACCCACCACACAATGCACACGTGTACACACACATACATACTACACACATGCACACACCCCATGCATACATACCCACCAAATACATGCACACATGTATACACACATACATAATACACACATGCACATATCCCATGCACATACACACACAATATACATATTACAACACACAGAGAGATAACATATAGCCATTCATTTCATTGTAACTAACAAATTTTATCTAGTTTTTGTAAACCATCTTCTATTTTAAGGTAAATTTAAAGTTTTATCATTACCAAATTCCATATTTTACATTCTCTGAGAGTATTTTGTACATGAGCTTTACTGCTCCTCTGGTCATTCATTTGTTCAAATAGTTACTGAGGATTTGATATGAGTCATGCAGAAGTTCACAGTGAACCACAATATTACAAATTCCTGCAAACTCTTGTAAATTCTTGTGGAGTTTACAGCCGAATGTAGCAGGTAGATAAATGGAAAACAAGCAATTGCCAGACCTGGGGACATAATCCTGTAATTCCAGCTACTCAGAAAACGGAGGCAGAAGGACAGCAAGTTAAAGGACTGCCTAGGCTACAGATCAAGTTCAGAGGCAGCAGCACCGACAACATGGTGAGACGCCATTTCAACAAGGAAAGCAAAAAAGAAAAAGAAACGCAGAGCTGCGCACATAACCCAACAACAAAGTGTTACATGAGAAAAACCCTGTGGTCATATACCACTACCATAAAAATAAAAAAAAGAACAGAGAAAAACAAATCAAACAAGGAATGAATCAATCAATTTGCCAGTTACCAGTTATCTGTCTGATGTCTCTTTCTTTTTAGAATGCGTGTGGGTAGAGCAGGAGCTACAGGAAGGCAACATTGCCTCAGATAGCACTTGAAGAGGCCTTCCCCAAGGAAACAGACTTAAATGGGAATAATTAGGAGAATGTAGTAGAGGCAGAACAGCTCCAAATATTGATATAGAATAGATATTCTAGGTACAGCTAGGGGCTACCCTTTCTGAAGAAGTGAATGCAGAATTAGTGGAAGATGCTGTGGACCACATTAGATCTTGTAAGTTATGCCAAGCATGTGGAGATAATTGATTTGTAATTATAGGAAGACATGAAGAGGCTTTAAGTAGAAGAATAACATAATTTGCATTTTAATAGACTCTCTCACTGGTTTGTAGAGAATGAATTGTGGGAGGGCTGAGTGAGAACTGGAGACCAAGTGGGAAGCTCCTGAAGCAGTGTGGGAAGGAGATGAGCATGGTGTAGCCCGGAGCTATGGGTCATATTTCAAAGGTTAAAAGCAATAAGTTATGCTATTACTTTGAAATAGTTACATGTGAGAAAGAATCTTCCAGAACAATTCCAGTTTTCAGCCCAAGTACATTCAGAACCATAGAACCATTTCCTGAGAACAGGAAGAGGAACAACTGGGCAAAACGACAAGGCTGAAATGTTCAGCTATGACATATCAATGTGATTTTAAGAGAAGTTGAATAGGCGATTGGTATGCAAGCCATGAATTCAAGGGAGTGTCAAGGCTATGGATAGTAATATGGCAATTTTACACATACACAAGACCAGATAAAATCATATGAGAGATGAATTAAATAAAGATGTAGAGATTGGGCCCTGGAATATGCCAACACTCAGGCATAGGGAAGAGGAGGAGGATCCTACATAAGAGGCAGAGTAGGATGAAAACCATCAAAGTGATGCAAGACAAAGTTAGGGACCAAAATTTTAAGAAGGGATGGTCAGGTTTGAAAGCACAGAAGTCCTCTGTAGCCATGGAAGATGCTGCTACAACAGGAAGTCAGGCAAACGGGGCATAGGAGCACCCCTGAGATGTTTTGTAATATCTACGTTAGCCTACAAGTATTTTTAAGTAGATATCCTTAAAGCCAGTTAAAAGCAGTCTTGAGAAACACACTGCTAAAAATCCAGCTCAGGAGAGCACTTGGAATTCAGTCTACAGTTTGACAGTGAATCCCACTGTGGGCGGAGCTTAGCAGCAGCATAGAGAACTAAGAACAGCAATTTGCTGTCAGTGTTTTCAAGAGAGGGTGGGGAACGAGAATGGTGAGACAGGTAGGGACAAGCCTCTGGAGGGTTGCTCCTCGGGGTGAGCAGAGAAACAGTGTAGCCGAAGAACATGGAGCCAGGCAAGCGCTTTAGATCATAGATAAAAGCAAACATCTTGACCTAAGATCTGTACACTGCACTCCCCGCTATTTCTTACCATAGTGTTTTAAGTCACTAAACGCTGATGGCTCAACGTTTTCTCTTGCCACTCAGCCCCGAGTCACGACTCAATGGGCCTTGTAAAAATTCCTTTCTCAGGCTTCCTTCCTCTTGCCATCCATGGTTATGCGGTGCTTCGTATGATCTTTCATAGTTGTGGGGGGAGCACCCATGCAGTGTGTACTTGTGCGTGTGTAGGCACCACCTGCCCCCTTTTGAGACAGGGTCTTAGGTTATCCCGAATCTTGCCAATAGGTCAGGGAGCCTCCTGTCTCCACCTCCTGTGGATTACAAACTTAAGTTGGTGCATCTGCCCTCTGGTTTTTAACTTTTGATTTTAGAGATGGGCAAATCAAGGTCCCTCTGCTTCCCTTGTGACTGTGTTAGCAAGCATGCTGCTGAATGAACCACCTCCTTAGTTCCATAGGCTGTTTTTTCTCCGAGAAAGTATGTTAGCTAACTCTTAATGTCACTAGAACTCCAAAAATGTTTTAACTTTTATACAGAATTGAGGTTCTAATTTGTATACTGTGTGCATGTGCCTATGAGGTACTTGTGTGTCTAACAATGAACAAAATTAACTTAGTAACCATTGGAGAAGGGATGAATAGTGGTTCTAGATGTAGTGAAGCCACAGAGGGAAAGGGGCATGTACTTACCGTGTGCATCTTATGACATGTACTTACCGTGTGCATCTTATGACATGTACTTACTGTGTGCATATTATGGCATGTACTTACTGTGTGCATATTATGGCATGTACTTACTGTGTGCATCTTATGGCATATGGCATGCACTTACTATGTGCATCTTATGACATGTACTTACCGTGTGCATCTTATGACATGTACTTACTGTGTGCATCTTATGACATGTACTTACTGTGTGCATCTTATGACATGTACTTACTGTGTGCATCTTATGACATGTACTTACTGTGTGCATCTTATGACATGTACTTACTGTGTGCATCTTATGGCATGTACTTACTGTGTGCATCTTATGGCATGTACTTACTGTGTGCATCTTATGGCATGTACTTACTGTGTGCATCTTATGGCATGTACTTACTGTGTGCATCTTATGGCATGTACTTACTGTGTGCATCTTATGACATGTACTTACTGTGTGCATCTTATGACATGTACTTACTGTGTGCATCTTATGACATGTACTTACTGTGTGCATCTTATGACATGTACTTACTGTGTGCATCTTATGGCATGTACTTACTGTGTGCATCTTATGGCATGCACTTAGTGTGTGCATCTTATGACATGTACTTACCGTGTGCATCTTATGACATGTACTTACCGTGTGCATCTTATGACATGTACTTACTGTGTGCATCTTATGACATGTACTTACTGTGTGCATCTTATGACATGTACTTACTGTGTGCATCTTATGACATGTACTTACCGTGTGCATCTTATGACATGTACTTACTGTGTGCATCTTATGTCATGTACTTACTGTGTGCATCTTATGACATATGGCATGCACTTACTATGTGCATCTTATGACATGTACTTACCGTATGCATCTTATGACATGTACTTACTGTGTGCATCTTATGGCATGTACTTACCGTGTGCATCTTATGACATGTACTTACCATGTGCATCTTATGACATGTACTTACTGTGTGCATCTTATGGCATATGGCATGTACTTACCATGTGCATCTTATGACATGTACTTGCTGTGTGCATCTTATGGCATATGGCATGTACTTACCGTGTGAATCTTATGGCATGTACTTACCATGTGCATCTTATGGCACACCATCCTGGATGACTGTATCTTAAAGATCACACATCTTAATTCTTCTTGCTGTCTCCTTGAGCAACCCTGACCATCACGTGTAACTGAACTCAAATAATCATGCAGAGCCGTTCTTTTAACTGGTGTGTACACAACTGCCCAAGTGGTGTACGAGAAAATGCATGGAGTCTCCCTCCCTCCCTCCTAATTGCTTCTTAGAGTCATCCAACAGCAGCAGGACAAATACCCTGTTCCACAAGGCACATTAAATGGGGCAGACAGGCCTCTAAACCCACAGCTTAATTATAGCATAGGGCAGTGTGGCAAGTCATGCTTAGCATTTCAAACCACTCCATGTGTTTCTCAGTAAAAACGGAAAACTCACCCCCAAACCCTACAGAGCTTCTCACACTCTGCAAAACCGAAGGTGTCCAAATGTTCCGTTTGTTTTCTTCTCAAGTTTCCAAACCATGTTAATGTAATCAGAGCTAACTAGCATTTGAGACACCTTGTAAATACTTTCCTTCGTCTTTTAGCTAGTAGAATCGTGCATTTGCCTGTACAACTCATATCTTCTACCCTATAGGTTTCAGGTCATTTTCTTTTAGGTGGGAAAGAGGAATTTGGGTTAGGTTTCCAAACTAGTCATTTTACCAGTTCAAGGTCTATCATCATCAATACAGACATTTATGAATTACGATGTATTTATTTATTTTCCCCTTGACGACAATCACCCTAGTTTGCTTTGAATGTGTATACAAACTCTTAAGGATGTTTTAATGTGTTTGAATTTTCATAGCCAGTTGTTTTAAATGCTTGTTAGAAGTCATCAGGAGATCTTTAAGATTCTGCTCTCTCTATAAGATTATTGAGTAGATTTATTATCCCTGGCTGCTTGCTTAGTGCTGTTCTGTGGTAGGCATTCTCTGTTCCTGTTTTCTTCATTCCTTGGCAATGGGTGTGAAGATTGCCTTAAACTTCCGTTCAGTGATGGATCTTCACACATGTCCCCTTTCAGTGTAAACTCAAAAATACCATTAGTGTCATATTAGTGAAATATGCTTATACAATTTAACAAAGTACTGTCATGTTGCTCCTCAGAACAAGCATGTAGTTTCTATACTTGCCAGAAGTCTGAGGCTTCTTACTTCGCTCTGTCATAAAAATCACTTGAGGTTGCATGGTTTCAAAATGCTTGCAAAACTGAGAGGTACAAACTGTTTCCTTTCATTTAGCCAATTACTGCTTCATTTAACAGCCATTCACTTAGTCAGCCCGTTTTCCTCATTGTGAACTGCCCTTTCCTGTCGAGTCCCCTACATACCCATAGTTTACAGTGATCTTCCAGCTTTTACAACTGTGACTGGAATGAACCCATTAACTCTCAGGTTGAAACTTACTCTACATGATTGGGTTTTCAGAAAGTGATTAGATCGTGAGGACTCTGCCTCCATGAATGGACCATCAGAGATTAACAGGTCAATGAGTTAGCTAGGGGTGGGTCCCTTACCAAAGCAAGCTTGGCCTTGTCTCTTACTATGTAATGTTGTTTGCTACATTAAGCCTCTATGGTAATTCTTTATCTGTAGAAAACCATCAAAAGATACATATTCTTCACCTTGGGCATTCCAGCTTCTAGGATATTGAGCTGAATAATACTTTGTTCTTTATAAAATTGCCAAGTCTGTAGCGTTCTATGATAGCAATAGAATTCAGATTAAAGCAAATGCATTATTTTTATTTTAGTAGAGACAAGGTCTTGTCATAAATTCTAGGTTGGCCTCCAACTCACTTTGTACTCCAGCACTGGTCTTGAACATCCTCTACTTTGGTCTTCTGAGTATTGGCATTGCAAGTGCATACCACCACCACTTGTGGGTTTTATATAGAGTGATTATATGCAGATTTTTGCTAATTTTTCTGGTCTGAGAACTAAAAGGACACTAGTTTTCTATGTCCTTACAATGTTTCAAAGATCTTCAATTTATGCCTCCTTTACCAATATTATCCTTGGTGTTTAATATAGGCAAATCTACTAAGTTTTGCTTTGTATCTAATGCTTTGTGTATGTGAGTCTTGTGTGTCCATGCAGTCTTAGGTTTTTCCATCCACCATGTGGGAATTGGTTATATAACTCAGGCTGCCAAACTTGTAATGCAGCAGGCGCCTTAGACATTGGGCCATCCTTCAGGCCCACTTTAAGCATATGAGGTTGTTTAAGGAAATGTGCTCCTTATTCTCCCATTCACTTTTTTTGAATCTAACAGTAAACTGAAATACCAGAGACCTTGGATAACACAGTTTATAGGACAGTCTCAGGCACTAAGAACTAAAACTATTTTTTAAGTAGACCAAGACTTTAATTTATAAGTTTGAATATGTATGGGAAGAAAATAGAAAAAAAAGTAGAAACAAAACTTAAAGTTAGTTTTATATGCATACAATAATGATATATGGGGAAAAAAGAGGCCATAAATTTGAAGGAAAACGTGGAGGGGTACATGGTAGGGCTTGGAGGTAGGTAAGGGAAGGATAAATGTTGCAGTTAAAACTGAATGAAAAGTAATAGTAAAAATAAATGAGGAGGACATTTTGCTATCAAACTTAAAGAAATAGCATGGGTAATACATAATAACATGGAAATAGTATGCAGTGATATATATCAACAAATCAATGATATGACATGAAGAATTTCCTGAAAGAGCACAAGTTACTAACATATAGCAAAGAGTAAAATCAATAACAAACAAGCAAACAAACAAAAATCTTACAGCATGATTCTGTGTCAGATGCCTTTCTGGTATAAACTAAGAAAGGAGTATAAATGATTTATTAAAGCTTAATTCTAATTCTTCCAAAGCTCTTTAGAACATAGGAGAGGCTACTTCTCAACACATTCTGTGGTATAAAATTGCTCTGATATCAAAATTAAACAAAGACATCACAGAAAAAGAAAATTATGGACCAATATCTTGTATGGATATTGGTATAAAAATAAAACCTCAACAAAATATTTCCATATTTAATTTAGTGATCTATAAGAGTTATATATCCTTTGACTTATCCAGAGAAAAAGATCCAAAGAACATCATTTTCTCCATGTCTGTCTGTCTGTCTGCCTACTTACCTACCTACCTATTGTCCGACCTATCTGTATTTACTACAGAGACTTGACTTATATCATTTTCAAAGATGAAACCCTGAAGATGTATAGTCAGCAATAGCTGTGTAGTCTAAATCCCCAAGAAATGGGAAAGCTGACAGTGTGACCTCTAGTCTAAGAGCCTACCTGGGTTCTGTGACCCAAGAAGAGCTAATGCCACCCTAGCCAGCCCAGCAACGTCCTTTCTCACTGTTGATTGAGTAACAGGGAGAACCCAGGTTTCCAGTTCAATGAGATCACGGTTTTCCTTCTAGGGGAAGCCCTCCTATCTTTAGATGAAGACTTCTAGGTTAGTGGAATATAAGGCCATGTGCTAAATACTTCACAAATGGATTGTTAGAAATAATAATGTAAAATTTCCCTGTCATTTCTATCCTTGAGGTTTGGATCTCTGAATCCTAATCTCACAAGAAATAGCACCTTATGTTGGACACTGATTCAGAGCAAATAAAACCTTCTCAAGGCTATTGTTCCCATTCTGTAAGACATTGCCACTGACCTAGCTGGTATAATGACTAAGTCTTCCAAAGCCTATCCCATTGTTCTATTAGTAGCAGCTCTTTTAGGATGGTAGGAAGTGTGGTAGTAAGACCAGTGAATTCCTAATACAGTAATACATTTCTTTTGTTGTGAGGTTGATCAAAACCAATGCTGTACAGAATTCTATGTCAATGAATAAGGTGCCTATAAATTCACAGATAACTATTTGGTGAAGAATTGTGTATAGGAAAGGCAAGTTTATAATAATCAGAATAATATTCTAGTATGGACAAAATTATTTCCTTTCTATGCTGGAAGTGATTCAATATAATCATCTTTTCACTGGGTAGCTAACGTACCAGACTATTCATCACAGCGAATGGTGCTTTCCTGTAGTATCGGTGCTGTTCTCTGTTGCTGACAGGTTGAACTCTCAACAGTGGCATCACCAGAGTAGTCTTGGTTAATGGAAGTTCATGCTGTTGATTTCAGGCATAGCCTACATCCTCATCTCTGTGGCTACTTTGTTCATGATCTCGTTGGTTGATGACAAGGGAGTTGGAAAAAGCAACCAATTGGTAACCAAAGGATAGGCCATCCTTTCAAGTTGATAATTTATAAAATCTTCCCATGCTGAAGCCATCCTGGTGAACATCATGTAAGACATACATAGTCACATTTATTGCCCATTCAGAAAGGTCTATTTACCTCACCCACTCGATGTTGCCAATTCTCCAACCCTTTTTTTTCTAAGTCTACAATCATTTAGCGAATTATTTTTCATAGCCCCTGAATTGGTGAGTAATAGCACGTCCTTCCAAGCAAATTGAACAATCAGATGCACTACTGGGAGCATTTGCTCTCACCACTGCCCTCCAGAAAGGCCCTAACAAGGGGATGCAGTGCTACAGCTGTCTGCTTTGTGGTGATACCTAAATATCATACAGAGCCATTCCAAGTTTTCTGTCTTCTATCCACTGATTAGTGAGATAGTAAGTCTATGCTACTTGATAAAAAAAGACAGCATCACAGTAGTGGTAACTGTAGACATTTGGGTCACTTCTTCATCTATCTTGTGTTTTCAATGCCCTCTGAGGACTGATCTCACGTAAACTATTCCCATTTGAATGGTGTGTTCTTTTGCATATCCAGCTTCATGCCTTGGGGGGGAGCAGGCACCTACTTCACAATAGGAAGTTTAGGCATTATGGTTATTTAATGCTCTCTAGTGGGGTCCAGTAGAAGACTGAACTAGTTCTCAAAAGGAAAGTAGTTATTTACCAATGATGGCAGAGCTTTGCTCCAAGACCCAAAGGGTCTGCACTGAGATTCATCTTTAGGGGTCAAGGGCTCCAGAAAAGTTTCCTATAGTCTTCTGACTTGTCAGTCACCATTGTCACCACTGGGTCATATAGCCCAAATAAAAAGGTAGATGTACTATTATGTGTTATTTTTAACATCTGGATACTAATAGTTTGACTAATATCCTATTTTTCTAAAATATTACTACCTTAAACTACAAATTATATTTAAAGATTAAGAATGCTCTGAGAGTTTAATTTTATTTCCCCATTAAAATTATGCAATTAATTTTCATTTTCATTGTTTTTATCTGTTCCTTCTAGTCAGTTATTTTTATACTTTTCTGTCTCTCAATAGAGTAGAACCAAGTGGTTTTAGATTATTTGCTTGCTGTTGTTGCTGATCTCTGGTCTTCAGTTCTTTTAGCATTGAATTTTGAAGGCAAATTGGTAAAGCTGACTTTAAGTGCAATGATTCATAATAATTTACTTTCAAAGATGATGTGAAAAATCTACCCTTTTTCCAAAAAGAAACATTGTTTTACCTATTAATCTCTTTTTAAAAAATTTCCTATTTTCCTTATTTATGACTCAGCATTTTCCTATGATCAATGTCCACTGTGGTCCAGTTATAAGAAAAAGAATCAATGACTTGATACTCTTTAATTTTGCTGAGATCATTTACTAACTGGGTGACACAAAGTCATCAACTTTTTCCTCTATGCAAATGGGTTTTTAGCCCCAATTAAAGCCTGTCACTTCTAAATTTGACGTGACAGTTTGATTTACAAGAAAAGGTTTTGCTTGACATTTTCAAACTTTCGGTTCTTACCAGAGATGATATCACAGCTCACCATATTTTCTACACCTGTATTTTTTTTTAACTAGAGTTTATCTTCTGAGTTCCTTAAAAGTCTTGTTTACAATGTCACTATTCCTGTAAAAAGTTTAGCTTCAGCTGCCAAACAATGAGTCATCGTTGTTAAAAAGTATTACTGCTAGAGTTCCTTTGTGGCTTTAGTTTGGGTCATTTCTAAACAGAACTGTATCTGTCCAAGGCCACAATGCCAATCGAAAGGTTCAGAAAGATGTAAATAACTTGTTTATATTGTCTGGGTTGATTTTAACCAAATTAAGTGTTTGGGTTGGATTAATCAAGTGATCTATGTTAGCACTAGATGGAGCTCATTAGATCTAATTATTTTATTAAATATTTGTAGAAGATAATTAGGATGACTTTGAGACAGAGCCATACTATTCTAGCTGGTTTAAGAATGGTTATTAAGGAGGTAGAGGGAATATACCGTGAGAGCTACTTTCCAGATACTAACAGTGGACTTCCTGGATTAATTACAGTGTTCTACCTTCTCCAGTGTGGCTTCCCCATATTAAAGGCCTTCCTTCTCTTGTAGTCAAGAAACATCATTCTCCCATTTGATTTTCAAATTTTTACCACAATAGTAAGATTTCATTCATGTATTGTTTGATGTTTTATTCTTTAGGCTTTTTGAGAGGCCCTCCACCCAGCTCCCAAATAAATCACACATGAAGGCTTATTCTTAGTTATGAATGCCCGGCCTTAGCTTAGCTTGTTTCTTGCCTGCTTTTCTTACTTTAAATTAACCTGTTTATCTTTTGCCTCTGGGCATTTATCTTTCCCTATTTCTGTATATTTTTCTTTACTTCTTTCTCCATGGCTTGCTGTATAGCTGGGTTGTTGGCCCCTGATGTCCTCCTCTCCTTCTTCTCTTGCTTCTTGTTCTCTCTCCTTCCAGATTTTCTCTTTCTATTTATACTCTCTCTTTCTATTTATACTCTCTGCCTGCCAATCCCGCCTATCCTTGCTTCTGCCTCACTATTGGCCATTCAGCTCTTTATTAGGACCATCAGATATTTTGAACAGGAAAAGTACCACAACTTAGCAGAGTTAAACAAATGCAGCATAAATAAAAGTCACAAACCTGAAATTAATATTCCCTAACATTCATGAACTCTGCAAACTACTTCATTGAAAACGGATTAGCTGTGGAAGTGAGGCTATAATGCTGAGGCAGAGGTTGAGGTAGCAGGGTTTGGAATGTGTCTGGAGATGGCCAGGTGAGAGGTGGCTGTGGATGCTCTACAGCATGGTGTGAGCTGCTGCTGGAAGTCCCAATACACCTGAGCCAGGTTTAAAGCCATCTCAGTATCTTTCCCGTGGTCCCAGAATGTTTTAAAATAATTCTCGAAAGAAAAACCTGCAGTGAGTTCTTTTGAAAAGTAAAACTGGGCAAGCAAGAATGTATGAATATGTACATGTAAGTGGGCTAAGAAAGAGCTGGTCTTTTTTCTGTTTTATTTTGCAGAGTATTAAGAAATGAAGTTCAAGCTACAAAGAGATTTGTTTCCCAATATTCATAATTCAAGACTCATTCGTACACATAAAAAGTATATTGAAGAAAATGTAAGAATTAATGAGAAAAGGTCAAGTTAGGAAAGACTGCAGCAAATCATTGAGTAGCTCTCAAGTTTATAAAGTATCGTGTTTATTTGCTTGGTTCATCCTCACGACAGCCTTAGGAGCTGACCATAGCAAGGCAGTCTCCCCAGAAAAAACCAACTCAGGGAAGACCCAAGGTAGACTCATTCCATGTAAACACATGCTGTGAACTGTGTGTCTTCTGATTCTGGGGAAGGGAGTCCTCTGCTCTGTAGAAAGCAAGGTAGAACTTCGATTACAAGAAACAAAAAAAGGTATATATTTGTTCTGATAGTTAACTTGAAGATGGATTACTAGTTTTAAACTGTTATCATGGATAAGCACAGATATTGAGTGGTGTGGATATAAAGTCATTTGTATGTCATGCAGCAGTGGTGCATACCCTTAACTCCAGCACTTGGGAGGAAGAGGCAGGCAGATCTCTGAGTTTGAGGCCAGCCTGGTCAACAGAATGTGTTCCAGGACAGTCTCCAATCCAAAGCTAGACAGAGAAACTCTGTCTCAAAGAGAGAGAGGGAGAGAAGAAGGAGGAGGAGGAGGAGGAGGAGGAGGAGGAGGAGGAGGAGGAGGAGGAGGAGGAGGAGGAGGAGGAGAGGAAGAGGAAGAGGAAGAAGAAAAGAAAGGACACTGGTTCAAGCTGTTCCCAGTCACTTGCCCTTACATTAACTTTGACTGGGAGAAGACCTAACCCCAGCAAGAAGAACCTGGGTTTGGACCTATGTTGATTATCTTAAGACACTTAAGTGGACTCCTTCCTATCATTTCTATGAAGCACTTTCTCCTTTCTGTATTCATCCCCCATTCTCAGCAGAGGAGCAGTGAACAAAAACAGGGACATGTCTAAGCGATGGGGGACAGAGAGAGGAAAGTAGGCCTAGGAAGTATTGCGGAGACATTAAGCTAACACCTAACACACAGCTCAACTTCAGAGAAAATGGAGAACTTGCCCCAAACGCAAGCAAGCATTCTACAGGGCTCAAGTTGGCAACAAAGAACTGGTAGACTGGAAATGAAGACAAAGTCAAAGAGGAAGGCAGAGATAAAACGGGCAGAAGTATTTTCCTGTTGATCGCTCCCCCAGCCCTCCCCAACTAACATCCATGGAAGCTCGATGAATGGGGCCTTTTTGCAGGGTCACCTGCTGTCGTGTGGTTTCTCCTACACCTATATTAATAAATTTAACAATAATAGGTGAAAGAAAATAGATGAATGAGTTCTGAGGTTGAGTAAATTTTTTTCCACTTAGCTCAGGTCACGAAAAGATGGGCCCCAAGCGGGAAATGGAAAGCGTAAAGAAACAGCACGTACTGAAAACCAAAGCTAATGCAAAAGTTTCCCTCAAGAGCCGCCCTTTTTGAAGGACACGCTAAACTCTCCGGGGTCAAGGACAGTGAAAAAAGTAACAAGAAATATGACAGCCCTTCGCATAACACACGCCGTGGGAAATGAAGTTCGGTCGACCCTAACCTGAAAACAGCGCTCTGCAACACCGACATCCTCGCCCAAAGCAGCTTCGTTCAAATGTCGAGAGAGCTCTAAGTGCAAGGAGCTATCAGTTCCTCGAAGGAAAACAGTCTATAGGGTGCAGGGATTATCCCAGCTAAAAGGAATGAAAATAGAAAGCCCCGGTGACTTCTGTTTGACAAGGAGATTGTCACTGTTGACAGGGACGACTGGCAGGGTGGAAAAAGGGGGAGATAAAACTTCACTGAAACACTTGGGAGGAAATTTGACACCATTGAAACCACAGGTGTGAGTGAAACCAGTAAAGTAAAAGTTGGGTTGTTGCCAGGGTCTGCTGTAAACGCTTCCAGTTCGAATTAGGAGTTTTGAGTGAACCGTGTGAGAAAGTTGAAACTCAAAAGTCCAGCACTTGGGGGGCCAAAGGCTTCTTTCTGTCTCGATAAATGAATGCATGGACTGTATTATTTTAAAATACATCTGGCAGTATTAACTCTATAGATGTTAAGAAAGAGATTAGCTTCTTTCCCTGACAGCACAGCCCGTGTCAAAATACACACATGACTCGGCTTTTTCTCAAAGATCCCAGTAACCAGCGACTGAGCTCTTGCTATGTCTCAGATGCTGGGCCTAGTGTGTATGTACATCTGAAAATGTTTGAAGGCCTGACCCCGTTTTCAAAGAGGTCATATTCAATGAAACAGTGGGACGATTCACCCCAGAGATGAACTATTATTAAACAAAATGAATGCTAAGAAGGAAAACGCAAATTCCATATACATAATATAAGTGTTACATTTTGTAGGAATTGAGAGGCAGAAGTCTTTTGGAAAGAGGTGAAATTGAACTGCATCCTGAGGGGTGAGTCGAATTCAGACCGTCTGGATGACAGGGAGTGGCGGTGAGGAATGTGAAGATCAACCCGAGGGTAGGACAAACACTTCCTGAGGCAGAAGAAGCCACTGGAGCAGGAGGATGGGGACACGGATTTAAGAACTTTGAGATATGTATTTTTGAGAAAGACAGCACCAGAATTTACAATACCGAATCTCAGTTTATGCTTGAAGCCAAGCATTTCAGTTTACTGAGCATATATAAATAGCTCAGTGTTTTTAAGGGAAATACCCTGAAACTGCTAACAGAAAATTCTCTTGGGACACTGAGCCCAAGATTGTGTCCCAACATTGCTGTTTATTAATTTGACTTCTAAGAATTTTGTTTCTTATGCCTTGGGCTCCTATTTTTTTTAATTAGAGATAGTATTTATATCTGATGGAAAACCTAATTGTGAAGTAAAAAGAGATAAAATATTTAATATGCTTGCCTTAGTGCTTGGAACTTGGGAAGAACTCCTTGCATCTGAACTATTGATTTTATACTGACAGAATCATATGAAAGCAACACTAATGATAACAAAATTGCAAAGGCAAGTAAGTTTCCTTCTTTTCTTTCGTTCTTTTTTTTTTTTTTTTTTTGACACAAGCTCTTACTAAGTAGCCTAGGGTGGCTTTGAAATCTCAAGAGCAGGGATTAAAGGACTGCCTTAGCTTCGTGAAATGCTCACTGTGCACCTGCACACAGAGGAGTCTGCTAAGCACATCCTCAGAATTTACTATTGTTTTCTGAGCTCCACAAAAGATAAATGAGTCTTCCTTCCTTCCTTCCTTCCTTCCTTCCTTCCTTCCTTCCTTCCTTCCTTCCCTCCTTCCCTCTCTCCCTCCTTCCTTCCTTCCCTCCCTCCTTCCCTCCCTCCCTCCCTCCCTCCCTCTCTCTGTTCCTTTCCTTGGTTGTCCTGTAGTGTGTCCTTGCACCTTATACCTACAGTCCAGAAATTGTGAGCAATCATGCAAACTCCGCAGAGAGAGAGAGAGACAAGGTAGATAGCCAGGTAGACAGACAGAGAACAGGAGGGAGGGGAAGAAACAGGGAGAGAGATAGAGACAGAGACAGAGAGAGGAAGGGGAGGGAGAAAGCGCAGAATGCTTTCTTGTCTAGAGCAGGCCTACACCAGCACCCTCTATTTACAAGTAGCTTTAAGCTCTTTGTTTCTTGCTTCTCACTTAGTAGGGTAAGCAAGGCAAAGCAGGCCACTTTCTAGTAGATTGTGAGAAGATAGGCAGCAGCTTTAGCTTGACTGTGGGTTTGATGTGGAGAGCAGAGTCAGAAGGAGATATTCTTGTGGGTTTCTATATGACTGAAAGGCAGCAAGGCTGTCGCTGTAGCAGCCGATTAAAACGAATGACATTCTGGTCACCAAATGTTAATAGGTCCAAGTGGAAGTGTGGTGACCAAAGTTGAGTCATAACTTGAGAGGAAACCCGTCTTAGCTGTGTTTTTTTGTTCTTTAGTGAAGACCCTTAGTAAGCTCTTCGAAGACCATGGCTTTCTAAAAAGGTGAGATCTAGTTACTGTTGGCCACAGCAAATGGCTCTTCTCAGTCTTGCGTCTGAACAAGAACCAGTTATGAGAAGCCAGGGTTTGACCAGCTTTTGGTGTGGTTAACGTTGGTGGGAAGGTTGCTTACTGGTCTCTCCATTTCTTGACATCATTGATCTTCAGGGTTTTCTATTGTTGGTCTGGCTAGCTCCATTAAGGCTAACATTCTCTTTACCATGGAAAGTCTTGCAAAGTCCCTCCTCATCTGACCTGTGGCTAAGTGAGGGGTTCTTCTGAGATTCTTTGAAGCCTTTTTTGTGACTTTGAGACATTCCTAAACAGCAATAGAAAACTTAGGGTGGTTAGTGATTTTTCTAGGGGACTTATTTAAGGAGCAACAGAAATATGAAAGACCTATGTTCCAAAGCTTGAATTTGCATCTTTGTCCTTTTTCTTTACTTCAGGAGCTATCCAGACAGTCAGCAGATACTCAATTTGGACTGAGTGTAATCGGGCAAAATCAGATGTTATCTGGGATCTAAAATAATTCCTAACACCTCTTTATCACAATATAAATAAGACAGTGTTCATATTTTCATGTCAGAACAAATCTGTTACTCTAAAAATTTTTGACATTATTTCTCAAAATTTATGTATCTATTATTTTTCATATCCAAAGAAACAGCCAGTGTTTTGTTTCAGTTAGGCAGTGGGCTGAAGCGACATTTATAACGCCGCTTTTCATTTTCCCTTCGAAAGTTACAAGCCAGACTTGAGACAAGAAGGATACACAAGAAGGCATTTCTGAGTCCTTTGAGGAGCTCCTCACCCTTGCAGAGCAGAAGAAACATTGCCCATCCTTCATAAAGAGAGCATTCCATGTGCCGTTGCTGAGTGCAGGTAGATGGTGAGCTCAAGAATACTTGCTCATCTTACCTCTTGCCAGGCAGTAAACTAACTTCTCAGAGTGAAGCACTGTAGGACAATGCTACTCTCTATTTTCTGCACACTCCCTGCTGTGAGAAGGTGTGACGGAACCCAGGCTCCACGGATTTGCTGAGCTCACTATTTCAGCAAAGTGGCAGCTCATTGCCCATCCTTTGCAGGAAGCAAATTATTCATGCCGGTAACTGAAATTCCACCTAGAAACAAAACATGGTTATTATTCTTCACTTTCCTGTTTGAATATACCTGCACTTCTCCACACACATGAGAAAAATCTGTGTGACTGAGGTTAAGTTTCACAATTTAAAAGAGAAAAAAAGTGGTATTTCTCACTACCTGAATTTTTAAAAGTATCAGCTCATAACCAAAAACAATAAGGTAGAAGCTTAGAATAATGTGCCGACAGAGTCCCAACTGGCTCTCGCTTGTCAGCAAATGAAGCTTCCAGTACTGATATGGCGTTGCATCTAAATTGAGTTGTTGGCCAAATGGGTCCCATGGAAATCCCTAAACAACCCAACCTGTTGCCAGGCAGGTTGCAAGACTATAGGTTGCTCTCCACAAACTGACAGCAAGGCTCCATTGCTGACGACAACACTTACGCAACTCACTGAACATGGAGAAGTTAAATTGGTGTCTGCATAGAACCTTCACCCCTAAGTGCTAGCATCTTAGGTACAGGAAGATATTCTGCATACTACCAAAAGAGAAACATAAACATCAATGCAGCCACAGACCCTACAATGGTGTCCTGCCTGCAAGGTATGCTAGGGCAATGGTAGCACTATGTTTAGGAGAGTGTGGGATTCCCCTCTGTATTCTTTGAATACCATTGGTTAATACAGAAACTGTCTTGACCTGTGAGAGGGCAAAAGAGTAGAGCTAGGTGAGGAAATTTAAATTGAATGCTGGGAGAAGGAAGGCAGAGTAGAGAGAAGCCATGTAGCCCCACTGGAGACAGACGCCCGAACTTTCCCCAGAAAGCCACAGCCTCTTGATAATACACAGATTAATGGAAATGGGTTAATTTATGAGTTAGCTAGAAATATTCTTAAGCTATTGGCCAAACAGTATTTCAAATAATTTGTTTTCTGTGTAATTATTTTGGTTCTGGGCAGCCGAGAACAAACTAGCTGCCTCCTATGACATGGGAGTAACCAACTAATATCTGAATCGACTTAAGTCCCCCTCCATGAGATGTAACTCATATCAAACACTTCTTGGGTGACCAAGAACCTGAGAATAGATTGCTCAGGGACCTAGGGTTAAACCAATTACTACTGTTAAAAAACAAACATCAAAAAAGCATAATAACAAACAAAAAATCCAAAACAAAACATAGCAGTAAGATGATCCCTAATAATATTCTGTTATGTATATAAGTCTGTGCCTTGCTCAGCCATCATCAGAGAAGCTTCTTCTTGCAGCAGAGGAGAACAAATACAGAGACCACAGCCAGGCATTGTATAATGAATGAGAGACCTTGGAACACTCAGCCCTAAACGGGATGTCTCCATCAAATCCCTCCCCTCAGAGCTCAGTGAACGACATGGAGAAGGAGGCAGAAAGAATGTCAGAGTCATAAGGGGTGGAAGACAACAGGAAAAGAGAGCCCTCTAAATCAACATGAGCAAACCTCACACAGACTCCCAGAGACTGAGGCAGCATGCACAGGACCTGCAGGGGTCTGGACCAAGTCTTCTGAGTACATATTATGGCTTCCAGTTTAGTGTTTTTTGGTTTTTTCCTTTTTTTTTAAATTTTTTCTTTTCTTTTTTTTTAATTAATTTATTTATTAAGGATTTCTGCCTTCTCCCCACCACCGCCTCCCATTTCCCTCCCCCTCCCCCAATCAAGTCCATAAGACTTCTGAGTACGGGAACAAATGAGTGGGTCTCTGATTCTTCTGCCTTCTCTTGGGTTCTTTTCCTTCTGTCCAAATCTGATGTGTTAAATTTTCTTTTATCTTCTTTTATTTTATTATTAAAATATATTTTAAAAAGTATGAGAAATGGGTGTTATTGTACAAGTAATGGGAATTTGGAAAGGAAATGTGATTATCAAGTGCCTGGAGGAAAGAAAGAAAGGAGTTTTGCATGTCCCACTCAGGAAAGCTAACAACAAGTACCATGTGACCAGGTATTTCACAAGGCTAAGGCATGGTGAAGTCATTTTTATCACCACTTCTGGGCTCATAAATAAGACTTCTTTGGTAAATCATTTCTCAAGTGGAGTTTGATTTTCTTTCTTAAGTAAAAATACCCTTTAAACATATACATCCTCTCTCAGAGGGTCAAGCAACCCCCTAAAGTAAAAGCCACCTAAGTAACCTCTCTAAAGGAATATCTGTAGTCATTCCCACACTGGTTCTGACTTGAAAATGAATCAAACAAAGCAAAGTCTTGATTCAATTTTTACCCTAAAATATTCTTAGCCAGAAGAGCTGACATGGGGTTAACGGAGAAATAGAAAGTAGGGGTTAAGTCTAATCATAAGAATGCTAATCACAAGTTTTGTTTTTCTCTCACTCTTGGTCAGTACTGATTTTTCTGTATAAATGTAGGAACCATTATTAAGCTATTGTATTTCAGCATCAAACACATCCTTCTATGTTTTTGTGATGTCAAATCCAGCAGAACACTTATTTCTCTGTCGCAGCTAGCTCTCTGTTTGACTGTTCCAATAGGGGTGCTAGCATGAGACAGTAGCTGGAGCAGGGAGGGTTTTGTATTCCCTAGGCGACCTCTGACTCCAGCTTTTCTGGCTGTTACTTTTGGCATCATAACACCAGTTGATAGCAATTAGCATTTTTTCAAAGCATCACCCCCAAACACTCAAACAGCGCACTCCTTTAGAAGCCTGGACTAACTGACTTCCACTCACTCTAGACAGACGAGCAAGAGGCAACTGCCACCTCCTGCTGGCCAGTGCTCCAAGGCCTGGGACACCAACACCATCAGTGTAGCTAGTTCTTCTCTCAAGACTGAGTGCTCTGAAGATGCAGGGAATCTTTCTCCAAGCTTCTCAATTAAATACTTGGCTCTCATTTATGAAGGTGGTGATTAGGTCCTGCTTCCAGGACGGTTTAGCTCTCCTATTTGTTTGTTCAACAATTCAGTACCAAGTAAAGAGTTCTTTGTAGTAAAATAGCCATCTCTGGTGCAGGGGGTGGCAACAGGAGAAGGGGAGGAAGGGGGACCTGGGGCTGGTATGTAAAATGAAAAAAAAAACCTCACAATTAATTAATTAAGATATTCCCATTGGTATAATTTGCCTTTTGACCAGACCTAGGCTGATATTGTCAACAGAATAAGTCTGTTCTTTGACTTGGAAGCTGATTCCTTTGTATATTGACTAGATCTTTCAGTGCAACTGAAATGACACAATGGCACTGCTTATAAGGAAATACGTTGTTACTTCCCCCTTTCCTGGGCTTCAAAGACCAAGGTTGGTTGTAAGCTCTTATCTGGCCCTGGAAAGACACCTAATTGTCAAGTTAGCCTTCACATCAGAGTGTAGAGGAAAGTCTTCTGGTCTTTAATTGATTAGGAAGATTTAAAGAAACTCCATTTTCTTGTTCCAAGACTTTAAGGGGAAACTACCATGTCAGAGGGACTCTCTTCACTCATCATCAGATATTAAGGAACGAATAAGCCTGAAAGATTTATAGCGTTAATCAAGGGAAAGGGTTGATGGGTTTAAGTGACATAATTAAGCTCTCCACATTAGAAACCCCTTTTGTAAGCTGGGACACTGGAAGGCTTGGCGAATATCCATGCCCATCAGCCATCTTCATCACTACTGAACGTGTGTATTTTGAACTACTTAATGAATCAGACAGATGATCGTCTCATGGAAAACAAAGTGTGCTGTGCCTAGCACACTCTTTTCCATAAAGAAAGCGTCATTGGGAAACGCGGACATGTGGAAACAGGCCACAAAACTTCAGCAAATTAATCCTTGGTATCCTTCATCCATGCAGGGAAGTTTAAAAAGGTAATAAAGTCCTAGGTTCTTAAAATTTGCGCATCAGCCTGCTTTTAGAGTAAAGCAGAGTGCTGGGTAACCGCTGGTCAACTGCGCAGCACTTGAGCTTTTAGCTGCTTTTCAGTTCAAGAGGCACCTCAAGTCCTGCTGTCACCTGTCCCCAGGTTTCCACTGCAGGGTACCACCCCAAACCACCTCATTAAAATAAACGAAAACAAAGAAGATTATCCGATGATATGTCACTAATGCTATTATTAATAAGGGTGTTTGGCACTATTCAGTAAAGCTACAGTTCTAAGCCGTAAATACAAGCCATGGAAATTCAAATGACGCCTCAACTCATTAGTCCCTGAGCTCTGTATTTGTGCTTGCACTGGGAATAGATAATAACGTGGGTCTGCGCAGCCCCAGCATCATAGGGCATTGTCTGCTCTAATGAACAGTTATGCAAGTCTATGTTCCCATTATCCTTGTTTGTGAAGCGGCTTGTTTATGGCCATTTCTGAGCACAGTAGGTAACGCCGCCATTTAAATTTGTCAGTGCCTACACCAAAAAGTAAAGCCTGCATACCTTTTAAAACGTCTATGTTTCTCAGCTTTATTTTTCTAATTTTTCAGCATTTGCTATTGATGAATTATACAAAGTGCCCGCGTCGGCCATGCATATAATTTTTGGTGTTTTTTTAACCATAGATTTATTTGGCAATCTCCCATGAAATATAATTTCATAGGGAAGGGAGAAGAAAGCAGCTGGACTTCCACAACAGAGATGAGGTACTATTCAAAAGAAGGTCTAGAAGCTTAGCTGCTAGACTCAAGCACACCCCAAACCCAACCCAAGTGTTCTAGTACCAAGGGCAAAGTTCTCCTTAGCATGTAATTCTCAGGGTGAGTTTGTAATTCCGCATGCCACAGCCATGTTGTATTGGTACACGGCGCACAACTGTACCTCAGCAATGAGTCGGACATTCGTTAGCCAGGTGAGCAGGAAGCAGAATTAAAGCAGTCACAGTGGTCATATGTCAACAGTGTATCTGATGCTGTGCCATAGAAACTTTCTTAGTGTAGAATTCATACCAACGTGACAGAAAACCTCAGGAGAAAATAGAAAAATGGCAAGGAAGAGGGTGGCTTTTTGTTTGCTTTGTTTTGTTTTTGAGACATGGTCTTGGCCTGAAGACCAGTCTGGCCTCACACTTGTAACCATCCTGTCTCGGTCTCCCACGTTCTAAGATTACAGGTCTATGTTAGTATATTCAGCCAAAATACATAGTTCCCGGAACTCAGAAAATATGTTCTCGTTTGTAGTAGGAACAAGATTGTCGTTGGTGTAGAAAACTCTCATTTAGGTTCAATTGAAGTCTTAGAAATAAAATTAAATGAATCTTCCCAATTTGTTTCTTTTAAGTATGGTCCAATGGTGTTCGTCTTCTCTCTTGTGTTGGGATCATTAGTAACTTCCTCTGTACTAGATGAGCATCTATTGATTGTACCTTCAAGCTTGTATCTGTACCAGTTGGAATTCTCAGTCGGGTAAATCCAATATTAAAGCAAAGAGTCTCAAGTGGAATTAAAAGACAACAGAATAGAAATATTCCCTTACCAGGTTTTACTCTCTAGGGTAGTAATTCTCAATCAGTGCGTCATGACTGCTTTAGAGGGATAAACAACCCTTCCACAGGGGTCACCTAAAGCCATTGAAAAACACAGATATTTACATTATTATTCATAATACAGAATTACAGTTATAAAGTAGCAATAAAAATGATTTTATGGCCGGGGATCACCACCACATGAGAACTGTATTAAAGGGCCCTAGGATTAAGAAGGTTGAGAACCACTGCTCAAGGAGCTACTAGGCAATTTCCCTAGCGGCTTTGGGACTTAGTGTTTCCATTTTTTAAGGAGAGTGCATATACACTCATGAGTACGTGTGTGTGTGTGTGTGTGTGTGTGTGTGTGTGTGTGTGTGTGTGTGTGCACTCATTCTAAAGCCTACCCTTTGGTTTGAAAGTTGCCTTCCAAGTTTATATGTTATAAATGTAATCTCCAGTCCAACCATGGATAGAGAAAAACCTTTGGGGAAATAATTAAATCATGATGGTCATATCCTCAGGAGTGGGTTAATAACAGAGAGTGGGTTTGCTATAGAAGGCAGTGGACCTTCTCACTCTTTGTCTTTCTGTCATGGAAAAGACACAATACTGAAACGAATACGTCCGTATTCTATGAGGCCAAAACACAGCATCCAGAGCCACCCCAAGCTAGGCCTGGGTCCTGGACGACTGTGGAAATGACAGTATTCCCGATGGCTATGAAAATTAACATGAAGTTCTTGCTTCATTATTATAGCTATGGTTGAATGTTTGTACTGATTTATCCAGGATTTTCCAGAATTATGTACATTGTTTCAGTATAATACTTATCATTTTCTCTCAAATGTCTCAATTTAATGATAAACTACATAATTTTCATTGTTACAGGGTACTTGAGAGGCTCTGAGCCTTCAAGTGTATGTCAATGATCATACATGAGAATCCATATTGACCACGATATTCTCTATCCTTATTGGTGCTTCTGATAACATGTCTAATAAGCACATGTTTTCAGGATGTTCCACCTTTAATGTCGCTGGAATGCAAAGTAAAGAATTAGAGACAAGTGTACCAACTAGTGGTTTTATACTTTGGATGAGTCACTTTCTCTGAGGCCATAATTTCATATCTTACTCATTCATTTTTTCTCAAACTATACACTTTTTCCATTCACCTCTGAGCTTCTAATTAAATTGATGTTTTGCCTCTGAATATGTTCACACAGTTAATCTTTATACCTTTATAGTATATCATAATATTTTATAGGATACATTTTCCCTCGTCTAACTTCATTTATGTTTGTTTAACATCACCTGACTATATTTGCAAATTCATATTTAACTGTATTTTTGCCAAATACAGGCCTTTATTTACACTTTAAAGGACAGGATTATTGGAGCCCATCAAGCTTTCATCTTCCAGTTTAACGTGTTCCATCTTAGGATCTCAGGTCCAACTATATTTGATTTTTCATATGTTTATAAGTGTCATGGATATGTGGGGAGATGTGCTTGTCTTTGGTGACATGTATTATGACATAAAATTTCCTCATCCTTCAGAACAGACTATTAATATGATGGTACAATCAAGACATTCATGGAAGCTTAGTGACAAAAACATTCCAAGAACTGCAGGAGGGCCCTTCCCTCATCGTTTCATTCCATGCCCATTAAAATGAAATCTCTTTTTGGCACAAGCTAGGGAGAATGAGGTAGAATGATTAGTTGGGTTACACCAAGTTATAAAGGGCCTTCCTCAACCCTTTAAATGAGAGTAAACTAAGCTATTAAATACACATGAAAATTAAAGACATTTGCAGTCATTGTTATGGCCATGACACTTGTACAGAAGTCTTCACATTAGTAGAGAGGAGAATGTTTATGTTCAACAAGTCTGTGCTGGTTCTTTCCTCCCATAGAAATGCCTTATACATTGGGAACCTTAAAACTGCCAACGTGTTAGGGATAAGTCTGCTGGAAAAATATAATAAGTCTACTGGAGTATGTTTCCTACTGAAAATTAGAGTTCCCCTAAGCCTGACAAGTTTTCATACCTAGCTTCCCAAGTTGGGTTTACTGGGTATAATAGCACTTGTTGAGAGACATCTACCTCTCTGGGGCTTTCCCTGCAGAATCTGTAGGTCTCGCTATAAATAAAAGGACTTCGATAGACTACTGATGTGGTCTAAGAGCCTGCAGACAAGAGGTGAATATGCACACGGTATTAGTCAAGTGCATATAAATAGGCTCTTCTTTATCACTGAGGGTAGTGCTCCCTAGGTCACAGCTTCTTTTTTCCTTTTGTCACAATGGTATTCTTAGTTACTTTATTTGCTTAAAAATCATACCAAGTTTTTATCTATACTGGTTTGTTCTGGAAGTCCCTATTTCTGCCAAAACTTACCCCTTCACTCACTGACAACAAACCTCACCAGCCTAAAAAGAAATGGCTACAACTAGGTAAAGATATTTTCTTTTTATTCTCAAACTCTTCTCTAGAAAGAGTAAGATACAACTATGGCAGCCTCATGTCTATACCCAAAAAGTTAGTACTCAAAGCTCTAATTTTTATATCATGCCTTCAACCCTATTCTCATGCTTTTTGACCTTAAGGGTTCTCCAGGATATACCTGCCCACAATAGCTCTGGAATCCTCAGGGAGTTCTTCTCCAATGTCTTCTTTGCTAATAAGCCTGGGAGAGCACAGGCCAATTTTTATGGCCTCTCTATTGTAGGTCCACTATGATTCACATTTTACTTCAGTCAAAATGTGAGGAGTATCTGCTGTGTGCTAGCGTCTGCACTAGACATTTGGGGCACATCTTTGAGCCACACAGAGATCCTCAGCTGCATAATGCAAGCCTTCTAGTATCTTCACAAAGGTCTACTCCCCACTTTAGGCCCAGGCAACACAAAGTGAAGATCCAGTCAGTGTTCTCACAGAGGGAGGCTTTAGCTCTTAGTTTTAAATTCAAGCATATGGACGTACTAACATGTGAAGGAAAGCGTTTCAAATACTGCCCTCCTAATTTCAGCCCTTATTTATTATAATCATGCTACCTTGCTTGCTTGCTTTACACATTAGCCATTGTTATGTTGTCTACCGCTAACGTGACACTTGATATGAATGTCAGATTTTTCATTTGTCTGAAAGAATAGAAACTTTCAGATTATATCTCAGAGTTATATGACACAGAAGGAAGCTCCATTTTACCCTTTCATTTTCTTGATTTCCACTTTACTGTCAGGGAGAGGGATGTTAACGGGCTTCTGCGCAGCAGAGTGGTAGTTAGTAACCCAGGAACCAAAGGAAATGTCCTTCCTTTCAGCTGCACATTCGGTGGATTAGTATGTAGGATACACAAAGGACGAAAGAAAAAAACTAGGCCAAAAATAAATCCAACAGCCTAGTTAATGAACAGACAGTTCAGAAACTAAAACACAAATGACCAGTAAACATGTGGTAAAATGTCCTATCTCCCCAACCGTCAGAGAAATGTAAATTAAACCTTCATTAGGAAGCTGGATGGAACCTATACCCAACACTCCTTGGGTGACCAAGATCTAGAGACAGATAGCCCAGAGACCTAGGGTAAAATAAAAAAAAAAAACAAAAACCTGCTGGTCTTTAAAAAAATGCAGTGATAAAATGGCTCTTAATGATACTCTGCTATGCTCATAGATCAGACCTTATTCAGACATCATCATAGATGCTTCCTCCTGCAGAAGATGGGAACAAATACAGATATACATTATACAGAGAAAGAGGCCTTGGCACCCACTTCTATAAATGGAGAAATCTCCATCTCCCTTCCCTCATAGCACAAGGAACCCTGTAGCAGAGGAGACAGAGCATAAGAGTCAGGGAGCATTGAAGGATGCCAGGAGGACGAGTCTTTCTTCATCAAGTGAACAAGGCTCATATGAGCACACAGAGACTGAAGCAACAACCACAGGGCCTGCCCCAGTCTGTTCCAGGTCTTCAGAGTACATTTTACGGTTTCCAGTTTAGTGATTTTTATGGGATATCTGAGTGTCTGAATGAGTAGGTCTCTGATTTGTGTGCCTTCTCTTGAGCTCGTTTCCTTCTGTTAGTTTGCTTGTCCAATTTTGATGTAGCGCTCTTTGTGTTTTCTTAATATGTTTTATTTTGTTGTGTTTTGTTATCTCTATAAGCCTCATCTTTTCTAATGAGAGCTAGAAAGTGAGTGGATTTGGATGGAAGAGAAGATGGAGAGGAATTGGGAGGAATAGAAGAATGGGAAAATGTAATCAGGATATATTCTCATACATATATGTATCATAGATGTATGAGGAAATAATATATTTTGATAAAGGGAGGAGGAGGAAGAAGAGGAGGAAGAGGAGGAGGAGAAAGAGAAGAAGGAGAAGAAGAAGGAGGAGGAGGAGAAGGAGAAGAAGGAGAAGCAAGCATAGTGTTGCATGACTTAAGTACCAGCACATGAGAGACAAAGGCAGGTGGGTCTCTGTGAGTTGGAGGTCAGCATGCATGGTCTACATAGTAAATTCCAGGACCACCAGAACTAAACAGTAAAACCCTATCTAAAAAAAACCACTACATTAAGATTCCATCTCATCCAGTCAGAATGGCAAGCATAAGAAAATGAGTAACATGTGCCAGAGAAGGCTCAGCAGTTCAGAGTACTGGAGCTCTTACAGAGGCCTGAGTTCCATTCCTAGAATTCACATGGTAGTTCACAATCATCTGTAACTCTAGTTCCAGCGTATCCGATGTTCTCCTATGTTCTCTGGAGGCACCCAGCACCCACACAGTGCACATACGGACATGCAGGCAAAACAATTCTGTGCATAGATAGATAGATAGATAGATAGATAGATAGATAGATAGATAGATAGATAGACAAAAAGAATAAAAACAAATAACAAATGCTAGCAAAGATGAGCATGAATGGGAACTCCTACACACTGGTAGGAATGTAAACTAGTTCATCCACTATGGAAAATCAATATGAATGTTCCTAAAAACAACTAACATAGACCTATGTCTACCTCAGCTATACCCCTTCTGGATATATGCCCAACGGACATCATGTACTTATACAAAGTCACTCACACATCCGTGTTTCTTGTTGTATTATCCCCAAAAGTGAAGTCATGGAACCAACCTTAACATCCAACAACAGAGAAACAGAGAAAATGCACTTTATATGAAAATGGATTTTGTTCATCCATAAAGAAGGATGAGGTTTGGTTATTTGTAGGAAAATGGAGGTGACTGGAGAAAATCATGTTAAGGGAACTAAGCCAGTCTCAGAAAGACAAATACCACATTTTTCTCTCACAGACATTTCCTAGATTGTATACAGATAAGTAAAATTGTGTGTATATGTATGGTGTGACAATAGAAATGAAACTAGGGAACCAAAAGGGACTAAGAGGAGGAGAAGGCAGACAAAAGAGAGGAAAAGGACTGCTAAGGTATAGGGATGTATTCACCACACTGTATGCCCTTGTATGGAAGTGTACGGTGTACAACGAACATAAACCACATTGTTGTTCATCGTTCTTCCTTCGTTCTCTGGAAGGTGATTTAATTAGGTACACAGTTATAAGTGGGAAATTTTTGCTGGCATTCCCTTTTTCTTTTAAAATCAACATTTCATATTAATTACCTAATATCTACCCAATTCCTACTTTCTGAATTTTTACAATGACTTTAATAACATCCTTAAAGTTGGTTTATTTGAATTATGTTCTAAAAGAGGTTCACACATTTAATTGTTCCTTTGTTTCAAAATTCTAAAAAGTTACATGTATATCTTTACTATGTGCATTGTGTGGCTAGCACAGCAGGGGCATAGAGGTCGGAGAACGTCTCGTGAGAGTGAGTCCTGGGGATCAAACTCAGGTCATCAGACTTAGCAACTAGCACCTTCACCTAGTGAGCCTTCTTGATGGCCCTCATGCCAGTTCTTACAATGTCTCCCTCAAGCTCTATGCCCTCTTTCATTGCCATAACATGTTTCATATGGACATTTGTTTTCATGTTGACGACACCAAGTGCCCTGACCTATGGAATACCCTTGTATTGTGTATTGTGTCCTAGGAGTGTATTTTAGCTTACTCTTCTAATCTCCACATTTGCCTTAGCCAATCATTAGATTATCAGGTATTTTTCTCAGGCAGGAAAGGATCAAGAATGTGTACAGATGCCTCGTATCAAGAAGCACATCACATCTACTTGTCACGTTTTTAAAGGTGATCAGACTGGCCAGACCACTAGGTCTACATAACGTCATCCCAAATTCTTTGTTATATAACCCTGGTGGATTGGTAGGGATAGATTTTAAAGTACTTTTATAAATATGCAAGTAATTTGTATTTATTTTTTCAAGTAAGTACTATAGAGAAAACAGAAATTATTTATACTTCTAGCTTGTGAACTTTACACACACATACAAAATTTTATGTGTAGTTATGTACCCAGCTTTTTCAGTTTACATGAACCAATAATGGTGTTTAAATATGCTTATAGTGTACAACAAATAGAAAGCAGGGATACTTGACAATGGGCTTTAGGGTAATGACTAATGGTAACCCAAAGAAACTAACTGTCAAATTTAAAATATGCAACAAGGAGCTGGAGAATGGTTTAGTGGTTAAGAGTATCTTCTTCACTTCTGGAGGACCTAAGCTGTAACAGCTCAAAACTTCCTGCAACTTGAGCTCCATGGCATCCTATGCCCTCTTCTGCACTCCATGGGCATCTGAACTGATGTACAGATGCCCACACATACACATAATAAGAAATAAAACATGCAATTAAGACTTTCAGTATTCATCAGAGGAACTTCGTTTTATAGTTGACAGTGGTTGATATAGAAACTCACAGTGGACCAAAGTGTAGAAAATCAGTGACTATGGAGTGCTCTGTCCTAACCAGGATGCCTGTGTCATGCCTGCTCTAGCACTAAAGCTCAGAGAATGTCAGGGACCTGAGAGAGGAAAGACTGTAAGAGCCAGAGGTTGGGGAGAAGTCTCTTGAACATGACACAGTCAAAGCACTAACAAACTCACTGTAGCTGTGGTTATCTGAATGAGATCTATAAAAGATTGAACCTGTCACCTTTTCTGATGTAGGAGATCCTTCTTTCTATGTTTTGCTTTTATTAGTTAACAAATTAAGCTGCTTTCAGCCAATGGCTTAGCAGAATAGAGCTAGGCGAGAAAACTAAACGGAACACTGTGAAAAAGTAGGCAGGGTCAGGCAGAAGTCATGTAGCCATCTGCCTGAGACAGGTGCCAGATGAAACTTTACCCAGTAAGCCACAGCCATGTGGCAATACACAGATTAATAGAAATGGGTTAATTAAGATATAAAAGTAAGCCAGAAATATGCTTAAGTTATTGGACAAACAGTATTGCAAATAATACAGTTTCTGTGTGTTTATTACAGGACCAGGCACTACAGAAACCTCTACCAACAGATTGGCACACCAATGTATGCCAGTTAAATCCACATAAAACCTGAGAAACCTAAAAAACAAATTCTAGACACAAAAGAAGAGACTTAAGTGTGGCTTTTTGGTAACAGCATTTTCATGGGTGGGCTCTGTTTGCTAGAAACAAGCAGAGGCGCAATTCTTTTAAGGAAAGGCTTCCTGACTCAGTGGAAGCAGCAAAACTGCATGACTCCTTTAAGAAGGCTTCCCGGTTTACCAGCAAGAATGGTTCTGGCTCTTTTGTGAGGTTCAGCTATAGAGCATTTAAATGGGGTCTGTGAGCAGAGTGCTACAACTTGCTTAATGGCAACATAGACCCACTGTGTGCCTAAAAATGAAGCAATGTCCATGGCTCTCAGAAGCAGTGAGCATACCTCTGCCATGTTGGACTGGGCGGAACAAGCAGGTAAGGCCATGTTGGCCCCAGCCACACCCACTTAGCATTAATAAAATGGCACTTCTGGTCAGGAAATAATTACAGATACACAATAAAGACAGATTCCAATTAAAAAAAAAAGACTTCTAAATGGGCCACAGTGTTGGATAAATGTACATAGGCTTGGGAGATAGAAGAAAAAAATACAGTTATAAAAGGAAGTAAACTATTTAAAAAAAATAAAACAAGTCTTTAAAGAGACAGAGTACAGACTGGCATAGATTAAAAGGAATAAGGAAAAATAAGACATGTAAAGATGGAAAATACACAGAAAGTCTGGATTATGTATGCTATTATGTTTTCTTTGAATTTTTTTCACTGTGAAGGAGCTAAGCACAGAAGGACACTTCCTTGTATGGGCTGCTAAGCTAAACCAGCATACATATTTTATAGGTATCATGACTTCAGAATTTGGGTCTAAGGATTTGATGCCTTGGAAAAGAGGGTTTTTTTTGTTGTTGTTGTTTCCACAGAGGATGGGAACCTGTGGAATCCTTCCAGACTAATGTTGTTTGATGGACTAAGACCCTCCAAAAGGTTGCCATGAACACCAGCAAAAAATTACTTCACCCAACAAAAAGCAGGAAGCAGTTTGAAGAGAACTATGCCCCAATTCCCAAGTGTTTATAAATGTTTGTTTACATTTAAAGGGGGATATGCTATAGAGATGTGCATTAGCATGGATCTTGGTCTATTGATACAAATTTAAGATCAATATATATATCTGCTCCTGATTAAGATATTGTGTTTGTATAGCTCATTTAAAAATGTAATGTATAATTGAGAAATATAGATTAATAGATAATCACTTATAATAGTCAAACTTGTAGTCATATGGTTGGGTTTTCTAGATATGTAGAGATGTATTTCAGTTAGATAGGTATTCTTCAAATCTTTCAAAGACCTGCAGAATATGGCATTTAAAATGTTTTAAAAACTTAGACTTTTCATAACAATGAAACACATCTGCTCCTGATGATAGCACCAATCTACTTTAAGGGGATAATGGGCATCAAAGAGGCTCCTTATGGAGTTGGTTAGCCATTTAGGCAAGAAACTCCTCTTGCCTGAACTGTTTGATGGTAATGCAAGACCCACAGAAAACTGACTGCTGAAGCTACCTAAAGGTAAAAGGGTCATTCTGGGTTCCTGCTTCATGAACAAGTCTGCCAGACATTCTGCAGGAAACATAAGAAACTGACTGACAAACTGCCAATATAGGCAGAACTGTCTATGAAATTTCCTGCTTCATGGAAAAGTGTGTTGGACACTATTGGCCTGTAGGCTGAAGATGGATGTCACAATAGTATAGAAGAACTTTTGGTGACTGTCCAAGCAGTGAGATGTCTCTGTCAATTCTAGAGTTTTGGAAGTAGCTTGTAATGTACTTCCTGTTTGCTTAGGTAATATTATGTCCTTCTGGGGTCTTTGATGGAGTTGAATAATAGATAATTATAGTTTTCCTTAGTTATGATAAGACATAAAGTAGATATAAATATTGTAACTGTAACTCTTGCTTGATACCTGTTTTGCTATATGTAATTTTACTATATTAAATTTAAGACCTTCCTTTTTTATTTTTTTAAACAGAAAAGGCAAAATGGTGTGGGAAGTCCTTCTGTCTATGTTTTGCTTTTATTGGTTAACAAATTAAGCTGCTTTTGGCCAATTGCTTAACAGAATAGAGCTAGCTGGGAAAATTAAACTGAATGCTGGGAGAAAGTAGGCGGGCTCAGGCAGAAGTCATGTACCTGTTCACCAAAGACAGACGCCAGATGGAACTTTACCTGGTAAGCCACAGCTACGAGGCAAAACACAGATTAATAGAAATGGGTTAATTAAAGATGTACAAGTAAGCCAGAAATACGCTTAAGTTATTGGTGAAACAGTATTGCAAATAATAAGGTTTCTGTGTGTTTGTTACAGGACCAGGCAGGACAGAAACCTCCACCAACACTTTTTGGAGGATGGATGGGTTCATGAAGCCATTTTGTAGTAATTGGAGCGGCGGGGCTGCGTTCCTGGCACCCGGCAGCCCACATGGCTAGCTTTACTCGAAATAATTACATGAACACTGTATTCTTTTAAATACTACTTGGCCCATTAACTCTAGCCCTTACAGGCTAATTCTCATATCCCAATCAACCCATCTCTAATAATCTCTCTTGGGGACTATGGACAGTTAATGATAACTGGAAAAGGGTGTTACTTTCTTCAGTGGTATACTTTCTGATTAGTTGACCACAATCCAGTAAACAGCCACCCATACTCATTCATTTTACTCAGTGGGCCACAAATGTAAAAGAGACATAAATAGAAAAGGCGCTTGCAGGGAGGAAGTGATTCAGTGGGGTGGGGTGGGGAGAATGAGATAGGGTAATAGGATCTGATAAGGGTTAACATGTATTACGTGACTGAAACCATCAAAGAATAAAACATAACATTTAAAAATATGTAGCTAGCCAGACAGTGGTGGCACACCCCTTTAATCTCTGCACTCTGGAGACAGGAGACAGGTGGATCTCTGTTGAGTTTGAGACCAGCCTGGTCTACAGGAGCTAGTTCTAGGACAGGCTCCAAAGCTACAGAGAAACCCTGTCTTGAAACACCTGCCGCCCCCCAAATGTAGCTAAACAATGTAGCTCAGAACCAAACAGAAGCCAGAAATCCAGAAGCAGTGTCACAGAGAAACAATTTGTACATTTAAATCACAAGAAATCAAATAATTTCACACAGCAAGCCAGTATGTGCAGATAACATGGAGGGGAGAGCTATTGTAAACAATTTGTACATTTAAATCACAAGAAATCAAATAATTTCACACAGCAAGCCAGTATGTGCAGATAACATGGAGGGGAGAGCTATTGTAAACAATTTGTACATTTAAATCACAAGAAATCAAATAATTTCACACAGCAAGCCAGTATGTGCAGATAACATGGAGGGGAGAGCTATTGTAAACAATTTGTACATTTAAATCACAAGAAATCAAATAATTTCACACAGCAAGCCAGTATGTGCAGATAACATGGAGGGGAGAGCTATTGGTCTGTGAAACTGAAAACCCATAGCTATGTCACAGAAATTGTCAGTGGGTGAAGCGAATGCCGCAATAACCATCACCTTAACACACTTCTAGCCCAAGCCAGCTGTGCCCAGCTGTGCCTCAGGACCAGCTAGATGCTTCTGTCACACCAATGCCTCAGTTTATTTTTCTCAATGGGTGTGAAACTAACTCACAATAAAAATTAATAACTTGTAAACCAATAAAGAAGATAGAATAAGTATATTTTTATTTTTATTCAAAAATAAAACTTTTTAGGTGTGTTATGGAATTTAACTTTGTCTAAAAGAGCTTAGCTGTGAACTGTTCCTTTGGGTACCACTGTCCTAAGTTGCACTATTTTGTTTTCTGTTCAGGCTGCCGATGTGGAAGGAGCATTGAGTCCACTTCTAGTGTTGTTTGCTGGGTGGGGGTCATGATAGAGTCAAAGTCCTTGAGTGGAGGTGTCTAACTGCAATGGAAACATGTTTTAACAACTGCATGAACCCATTGTGGGTCACCCTTTACTCTATGTACATTGAAAGCATTTTTAGTCTCCCTCAGGTGAGGACGGGTTACATTTCATATACAGAAGGACACTGAGCTAACCTCTGTGGTTACCTGGTAGAGAATGTCAACACCCCCTCCTCTACAGACCTCCAACTTGACATCAGATCTACCCTCTGGACACTAGCTGTCACAGCCTGAGTTGGAGGGCAAGGTGTTTTGGATGAGTTAGAAACAGTCCATTGCCAAGCGAGTAGTGGTGCATGTTTTTAATCCTAGCACTCGGGAGGCAGAGGCAGATGGATCTCTGTGAGTTCAAGGCCAGCCTGGTCTGTGAGAACTAATTCCAGGACAGGTCCCAAAGCTACAAAGAAAACCTGTCTCAAAACAAACAAACAAACAAACAAACAAAAAAAGAAACAGTTCACTACTGCAGAGCTTTTAAGGTCTTTCCTTGTATTAGTTTTGTGTTTCCCTCTGGAAAATTCCACTTGCTATACTGTAGATCAGACTCTTAAAGAATGGCTTCTACAGGCTGCTTGGAGAGAGAGCAGAGGATAATCATACACAAACTACTTCAGATTTTATTATGAAATGCTGTTAAGGATATTGTCCATAGGGCACTTAGTGTAAGGCCTCACTTCACATTTTCTTTCTAAGCTGAGAGGCAGCATAAACAGAAAGGCTTTCCTAAGAAATTGGCAGTCATTGTCCTTTCTAATAAGCAGAGTATGTATAGATAAGCTGCTGTAATGAAGACATCCCAAAGCACAGCTGCCTTAAACAGGATGAAGGCCATTTGTATTATCTGTAGTGCTCTGCGGATGGGTTTCTAGACTGGTAGGAGACTCAAAACTAGTAGGCTTCCTCGATATTCAGCGTCCAGTTATGGGCTGATGTTGTATGAATCTAGCCCTCCCAGGCAGCCCTCCCTGGCTACAAGGGATATTGAGACTAGTGCCACTGAAGGGGAAATAGATGTTAGTGAGTGATTAGTTCGGGGATTTCCCATTTTGATCACTCAAATTTCCACAAGTACTCTTTTCACTACATACAGACATTGTTCATTACTTAAATCTCAGACTCTGCACAATGTGTAATCCTTTCTATCAAATCTGTATTTAACTGTTGTGATTTGGTGAGCTGGAAACTGAGAGACAAGTTATCTTCTCTCCACCTTTTAAAAAACAAGGCCCTATGGCCATTTTATTGTGGGTAATTGCATTAAGAACTCCAATACTTCAGGCGCTGACCCAGGGTTATTGTCAACATCAGGGCAGAGACTGCAGGGTCTGTGCCCAGACAGTGCAGGGATCCCTTGCTTAGGCCTACATACTGGGAGCAGCTCCTTAGACCTTGTCCCCATTTACCCTTTGGAAGAGCCTTCCTTGTCTTATCTTTCACGTATGCATAGGAGGTTATCTGCTGGTGAAGACTTATGACACTGGGCTTATTTGAAGGTTTAGACAGCCACATGATCTTTCAATAAAATTCCCTTAAAACCCGACAGACTTCTGATGCACTTACTTTCTGAGAGATTCAGTGCTGGCAACTGCTACCAAAGATCTCATCTATCTGTAATCCCCAGATAGAAGATTCTGTCCTCTCATTCCTGGGCACTGTGGTCTGCATACCTTCTTCTTCTAATGCTATAGACTACCGACAGCCAGTGAGAGTGGCCCTACTGTGTGTGAAGGAACACTTAGGATCAGAGTCCGAGGAATCCTGAAATCATGGCCTATCTCTTTGCATGTCCAATAGTCTAAAATCAGTGCTAATTCTCAGTGGGTTAAACATTTAGAATGTACTATAAAACACTTAGGAGATAAGGGGAGAGCATTGTTGTCTTGGGAGTCCTTGTTAGGATGTGACATCAGAAGACCACACAACTAACCAGTCACTAGCTTTTCACTTTACTTAAACACAAGACTCAGAAAAGAGAGCAGAAAGGTATGAAACAGTGAACAAGGGCAGTATCAAAACAAAAAGCTATGGCAAAAGACATAATCACCAGAGTGTAACCCACAGAACAGAAACTGTATATCCCAGGAAGGTGTGTAACTCAGTAGAAAATAAAGTATCCAGTTATGAAGTTGGCAAGGACAGGAGTTGTCCTCTAAGGAAGACAGACCTCAGACAAAAAAATGCTCAACAGCCCAGGCCATCAGTCCTGTTAGGAACAACAATGAGATGCTACCCCATACTCTTAGGGTGGCCATCAGTACCCCTTAGAACAACAATGAGATGCTACCTCACACTCTTAGGGTGGCCATCAGTACCCCTTAGAACAACAATGAGATGCTACCCCACACTCTTAGGATGGCCATCAGTACCCCTTAGAACAACAATGAGATGCTACCTCACACTCTTAGGGTGATCATCAGGACCTGTTAGAGCAACAACGATGCTACCCCACACTCTTAGGGTGGCTATTCTTTTTTCAAATGTTTTTGAGGTTATTAAGAAATTAGAACCCTGCACACTGTCAATGAGAATGTAAAATGGTAATATGTAATAGGGTTCTTCAATAATACATGTAATATGGTAAATATGGTATAGGGTTCTTAAAACTAAGACTAAATCACATAAAAAGCTTGAAAGGAGAAGTGACAAGGTTCTTTCTTGTCTAACTTCTGGAGATATATCCAGAATTAAAATTAGGATTTAGGATCTTAGAAGAGATCTGTACTAATCTTATGTAATTTGCAATAGCTTATTATATAGACTACGTAAATGTTAATGTAATATATAAATGTTACAGCTTGGGTCTCCTTACATCCTAGGAAAAAGAGAAAGATGATTCATTTTTTGTGGTTGGAATTACAGTTGCTTAGCAATACCTATTTCTTTCTAAAAATAGCGTTTCACGTTTTGTTGCTGTTTAGGCTTACCTATGTGGTCATCCTTTCCCTGGTCAATGAGACGTGAGTGGATTTGATAGGTACAACTCACTGGTTATCCTTTAGTCCAGTGAGCATGTGCTGAGATGCAGCTGTGACGGCAGGAACTGCGCTTGACATTTGCAGCCCAGAAGCCAGCGTCTTTTGGTTGGCAGATCATCCTGGATGCTGATCTTTGGACTTTTTTTTGTTCCTGAAGCTATTGCACAGTTTTGTTTCAGCAGCACAGAGTGTAGTCTGTAACTCTAGCAGTCAGTATATCAGAGTGGAACCCTGTAGTGAAAACAGAAACACTAAAAAGATGGCAGTGCCTCGATGGTCAGATATTAAGGACAATAGTGTTGAAGCTTACAGAAGAATTAGTTCCTTTCATGCCATGATACCACCAATAAGAGTTGTAATTTCTGGTCTTTGAAACACCGGGTATGAGGTGACTACAACCCGTCACTCAATTCCTGCTAGAAAGAGCATCTTTCCTGAAGCCTGCATCTGCACTGCAGGGCTATGTGGAGAATCATCCATCACTTGCACGTGCTTTGAGCCTCATGTTTGAAAGTCATTGCCAAGACTAGTGTCACCAAGTTTTTCTCTAATACTTCCTGTTAGGAGTTTTCTGTGTTCTTATCGCCTTCACTGGAGATCATCAGTTCCATCTCATACTTACGAGTGGACTTCTGGCTTTCTATTCTGTTCCATTCATTTCTATGTGACTTTTCTACCATCCTGCTTTATATGCAATGGTGGAAAGACTCACCAGGAAGTGTGGTCAGGAAGTGTGCTACCTTCTGCCATGATACCCTCCCGCAATTGCTTGGGCCATTTGGACTTGTTGGTGGCTGTGAATTTCATGATTTATTTTTATGTTTCTGTACTTGCAATACAAAAATATTCCTTCTTACAGTCTTGAGTTTAAGCCTTGATTTTCCTCAGCTCCTTGGGCATATATGCTTCACTGTAAGCTGACTCAGACCCCTGCCAGGAAGGGCTGTGGTATACCAGAGTATGAATGCAAGCAATGAAGTCTGATAGAGAGCACTCCTGCGGAATGCTCGGCTTTGGGTCCATCTATGTTGAAAACATTAGTCACTTCATGATACTAATCTTGAATTTTGTTTAATTTGCAGAGAGACGACTGCTCAGCCATTATCTGATATTTTACAGTTAGCGGGGTTTGTTCCTTATGACTGACAGTTTGTGCTATATTGAACTGCAAGTACTTCTGGGAGAAATAATTATTCAGTACTACTATCATGAAAATTAACTAAACAGATGAGCTGCTAAGAAGAAATGGTTCTGAGGAAAGCAGACACCATACACACCAGCAAACACTCACTCCTGCAGGTGCAAGGCTCCAGAGAAGGAGCCGTCAGCATCTGGGTAGCTTTGGAGGCACACAGAATATGTGAGGAAGGAGGCTGATTCTCTTCAGCTTTTGTCACATGCTCCTCTATGCCAAACATCATGGCAAGGGCTTCCTTTCAGTGTATCATCTCATTTAAAACAGAGGCATCCTCTCAATGAAACAGAAGACCAGCTACTCTTGTCTGGCTTTGCTGTTGTAGTAACACACTTGAAAGTCAAGTGAAGGTGGGAAGATTTCTCTGAGCTGGTGGCTTCAGATCATGGTCACCTGAATCCTATCACCCTGGGCTTGGAGGGTTGAGGGAGAACATCAGAGTAGACAGGACACGGTGGGATAGATAGAGCTAATCATCACATGGCATCCAGGAAGTAGATCAGGAGATACAGAGTCCAGGGACAAAGTACTTTTTAAAAGATAAACCCCATCAACCCCCTCCTTCAAACCACCCCAAGTTCAGGTGTGAGCCCCTCAGTGAACAATTCATTAATGAGATTAGAGCCTTCGTGATTCAATTACCTCTCAGAATCCTATTAACTAGAAACTGATTTTACCATTCATGCCTTTGGGGAGCATTTCTCCATGTGCTGGGAAACTCAGTGTAATTCTACCAGGGGGTTCACAGGCTCCCATCTAATCTTCCAGGAATTCTTTCACACAGTTGGGTGCTAAATATGATTCCTATCAAGTTCCTTTGGGGTCCAGCCCCAAGGTCTTCTTCAGGGTTCAGATTGGATGCTACAAGAAACGAAAAGAACTTTCTTTTTTAGGTTATCTGAGGGCAAACAAACTCTCTTTCTCACTTGGTGTTTTTACAAATCAGTCTATTGTTCTGCTTCTATTCTAATTCTCCTGCTCTATTCTAATTTTTCCCAGCTTCCTCTCTTTTTAACCTCCAAACTTTCTCCCCCACACATAGAAGACTTAAAGTGATAATCAAAAAAAGTTATAAGAACTACCTCTCATTGGTCAAAAGCACATTCCTAGGGTAAATGAATAAAGAGTCAGCCATTTGCCATAGCAACACAAGGGTTTAAAGGTTTCAGAAGTATGATTGCCACCAGTCCAGGGATGGATGAGGCAGTGTCCAGTGACAAACTTGAGAGATAGGTCTATTGTTAGCAGACTTGGCAAGAGAAGAATTGGCATGCTTTTTTGGGTGCTTTGTGTAGCAACCTGGTTAGACATCTGCAACTTTGATCTTGTGCATAACTATAAAGTTTTAAACTTGTAATATATTTACAAAAAGCTTTAATCTAGTTTGAACTTTCTCTGAGGTAAAAGTGAACTAATTGTATGCTGCTAAGTCTAAGCAGAAGGAACAAAGCAGGCTTTTACATGTCCTCATGGGACAAATAGATCTAATTATGAAGCATGTCCTAGTATATTTTTATATATAAAATCATATAGCTTATATCCTTATGTAAATAATGAAAAGATATCTTCCTGACCATCTACAAATATATGTGCCCATAAGATTGAGATGTAATCATGAGATTACAGATGCACAACACATGAGATTGCATACTACAAAGGAGGTGTTGGGAAAACACCAAACTGCTTTAGCAAGAGTGAGCAAAATTTCCAGAGTCAATGGTCCTGCAGAACAGGATTGAGCTCCATGAGAGCCACTCCTCTGGGGAGTTGACATCTGAATTATCCATTGCCATATGCTGTATATTTCCATGCCCTCCAATGGATTCCCACTCACAGAATTCTTTATTCCTTTGGAATCATTGCTTCTAACTTTATACCATCTCATGAGGTGTAGGTCTTGCCTCTAGAAACAAAGTTTGAGGATGCTTTTAAGTGCGGAGATGGAAAGAATTTTGATGTTCTAATGCTATAATACTTTCATATGAAAACGCTACAAATATCCTGTAGGCTTGAAGGAAACATTGTGGGTGGCAGAATGGCAGGCACCTACCTAGGCCCATCCTTTCCTATGTAAACTTGTTCCCTCTTTCCTTTGGACACTGTATTTACTCTTTTCAAATATTTTCTAATTTCCCAATTGAATGAGTTATGAAATTGTATGGAGGGAAAGTTTCTTTGTATGTCTGCCCAGCTTCTATGTCATTGCTCTACCATCTCCTATTCTCAGTTTCTCAACAGCAGACTCCAGTTGCACTTTGATTCTTTCATCTCATTCATCTGTAGGTGCAGTCTCAGCAAAGCCATAGATCAACACCAATATCAAATTCAGTGGGCTCTTCTTGGTCGCTTCCTTCCTCAATCTTCCTGGAGCATCA
Organism: Microtus pennsylvanicus; assembly: GCF_037038515.1. Classification (NCBI taxonomy): domain Eukaryota; kingdom Metazoa; phylum Chordata; class Mammalia; order Rodentia; family Cricetidae; genus Microtus; species Microtus pennsylvanicus. The sequence continues at coordinate 162,610,839 of NC_134579.1, read as the reverse complement.
GAAAGGTGGTCACTCTCTACTGTCTTTGGTCTTTGCTGGGAGATCTTTCTGCTGGTTTCTTTTTTCCCTTTCTAAACATTTTCTAAATTCTTACTGGCTCTATCCTCTACCCATTTGCCTGCTTCATTCCTATTATCTCATCACAGTCTCACCTTTCTCTCTCTCTCTTTCTCTCTCTCTCTCTCTCTCTCTCTCTCTCTCTCTCTCTCTCTCTCTCTTTCCCTCCCTCCTTCTATCCCTTCCTCCCTTCCTCCTTCCCTCCCACTCTCTCAGCAAGCCTCACTATGTAGCTGTAAGATTGTTAACTCACAATCTTCTTACTAGGACTACAGACAGGTATGCACCACACATGACTGGTTACTTGTATTTGTCTCTGTTCCTACCCTCTGTATAACATTTCATAGCTGTGTTTTTGTTTGTTTTCCATAGAGATAGCCATAAGAAATTGCAATGAAACTTTTTGCGTTTCTGCTCCCTCCCATGCTTCCTCCATTGTTTCTCAGGCTAACTGGAGACCTCATCATCCATCTAGTCTTCTCCAGTCAGCCATTTAAACTCTTAGTTTCTAAAAAAGAAAGGGAGCACCTTTGTTACCATGCCTTGCAACTATCATCCTTCAGGCTTCACTGACTTTGCCTCGTCCATCTACCTTCTCCTTCTTGCATGTCAGGACTGTTTTAAGTTCAGGTCATTTTTAGCTCCTACCTGAAGAGTTCTAGTAGGCTTCCAGCCAGCTCCATTGTTCCCATATTTATTTCTTTCCCATTTAAGCAACTGGTCTTTCCAAAATATGGGTGAATTTTATATCCAATTCTCAGTAACTCCTCAAGCTCCCAAATGGAATCTAATGTTTTTGCAGAGAATATAAAGGCTCCAGGAGGCACAAATGTTTTTATAACTACTCCGTGCTGTTTTCTGCTGTTCTACAATTCATTCGCCTACCTTCTAGCTCCCCTGTTCCTGTTTCTCTTTCTAACATGCTTCTTCCTCATCAGACCTTGTCTCTCACTCTCAATAACTTCTGCCATTGAGTCATGAAGCTTCCTGATTTCATGTAGTAGAGATTGAATCCTAAAGAGCAAAGGAACAGCCATGCTTGTCAGGGAAATGTACTCAAGCTTTCAAGGAGAGGAAGAACCTGTTTGATGACACCACCCTTAAGGACCAGATGTTCTTCCTCTTCTCTACACTTCACAGATGCTCTCACACCTCTACCCATTTGTCTCTCCTGGGAACTGTGAGTCCCCTTAGTGTAGAGATGGGTTGTGTCACCCTGTGCTGAGCATAGTGCTATTGTTTTGCAGGCCTCAGTGAGTTGTTGAATTGGATTGAATCAGAGTGATCTAAAGTCACTAAGCTCATCAAAGGCCAGAGGCTGGTTTAATAGAGGTGACATCCATGCTCAGGAAGACCTAGCCTGGAATCTGTACCCCATTAGCATCCAGTCTCAACCTAACCTGCCAACCGGCTCTGCCCTTCCAAATGTCAATACTGCGTCCCAGCACATGTGAGCTGAGGGTATGCACACCAAGTATCCACACAGCATATGAACATGTTGTCTGTGGAAACTAACCTCAGCTCTCTCACCAAATTTATAGTCCTGTTAAACCTCCTGGGTTCGTGCCGAATCAAACCCAGATTTTCTGGTGTTTGAGTGTTCATTTTCTTCTGGCAAACACATCTTCCTGTTGTTAAGAAGAAAGATTTTTTACAAAGATTATTTAAAAGTTTAACTGGTTCCTTGAGCATCAGCTAGTTCTTTTTTTTTTTCAGCTAGTTCTTATACTATAGGATTTTAATAGTATGAGTGTAAATTAATCAAAAACACACGGATTAATACTGCCCCTCTGAATCCTGAGGCTGTTTCAAAATTTACAAGAGACATTTGAGGAAAACATAGTTGGGGTTCTAGTAGGTTCCAAATGCAGAGTATTTTAGCAATACACAAGAGCCCAATGTATACCTTGCGTGTCTTAGACTATCCCTTCACTGGTGTTTGCATATAGGAACTTCTCAGTACCTGGAGTAATGAGTGACACGAAGCCTGGGTACCTCAGGTCCTTTGAAAGCACCAGGCAAGCACTGTGCTGTTGAGTGATTCATTGCTGTCAACAGCAGTTTTCAGGGAGGAGGCTTTACTTGGGCTCACGGTTTAGTGAAAGGTCTTCTGGCCCCGCTGCTCATGGGCGTGTGTCAAGGCAAGGAGTCTGCAGTGAAGAGAATTGCGGAGTTGATGGTGGACCAGAAGCCGAAAGGAAGGGACAGGACAATACAGTCTGCAAGTACCCTTGGTGTCCTGATTTCTTCCTATGACCCAGCCCGTTCCGAAGACGGCGGCTTTCTTGCATGTTTACTATGGCAGCCCTTAGGAGGAGGTTGGAGTTTCTTCACCATGTCAAGTGGGAATGGCAGAGATGACAAACAATAGGACGGCTGACTGCAGAGCCATACGGGGTCCCACCTATCTCCTGAATGGAAAGTGTTCCTCACGATGAAGCTACAGACTTGTTTGGCATGAGTTGAGTACCAGCTGGGAGTAAGAGGGCAACTGCAGGTCAAGATGATCTAGAAGGATTAGTTAGTTTGTATAAAGAGTCCAAGTCTAGCTATGTTGCATTTAAGCTGCACACAAAGACATACCAAGGCTGCCAAGCCCTGCCTCACTCTTCCAGACTGTTTGTTTGTGCAAGATCCCTAGAAGTCTGTTAGCCGAGGAGACAGTCGTCTCTGGGAATGCATGGAACTCTCGTGGCTGTGCTAATTTTAAAGCCAGATTCCACTAGGCCCCTGAGAAAACAGCACAGAGAATAATTCTACCTCCGAGCCTAATGGGATGCAGGGACAGTGAGTCTGCTGGAAGAACTTTCCCGTCGTGAGTGTGAGCTGACCTTGTTTCTTCCTAAGGATCGAACCCGCTAAGTGTCCCGATGTGGTTCACATCTCTAGGGAAGCAAGATGCCCGTTTGGATAGTCTCAACCTGTTTCTTTCGCTTTTTGACATAGCCGATGAGTCCCATAACTGAAACTTTCTTAGAATATGGGTCAATAAACATTTATTGAGTACTTCCTAAGAGGCAGGGCCTGGTTACATAGATAATTTGCACAGATAGCATGAAAAACAATGTCAGATATTCAGGAAAATTATAGTCTGGGCTGAAGAGGAGGAAGGGAGACAGAGAAACAGAGAGACAGATGTGTTAGCAAATCATAAACGTCCGAGATAAGTGCTAAACGAAGTGAAGGACAAAGTGCTGGGTGAGTACAAACTCCACCGAGAAGGAAACGGCTCACGGCAGAAATGAAGCGAGTCTGGGTCTTAGTTAGGGATGCTCTTGCTGTGAAGAGACACCATGACCATGGCAGCTCTTAGAAAGGAAAACATGTCACTGGGGCTGGCTTAGAGTTTCAGTGGTTTAATCCACTATCATCGTGGTGGGACCTGGCAGTGTGCAGGCAGATGTGATGTTGGAGAAGGAGCCGAGAGCTCTACATCTTGATTGACAGGCAGCGGAAGGTGTCTTTGTGTTGGGCTTAGCTTCAGCTGCCCTACAGTGACACCCTTCCTTCAACAAAGCTACACCTACCCCACAAGGTCATACCTCCTAATAGTATCACTCTCTATGGGCCAAGCATTCAAACACGTGAGTCCATGGGGGCGGGCATACCTATTCAAACTGTCATCGTCTACATATGGGGATTTTGAAGGATGGCTTAAAGGATGAGTTAGATTTTAATAGGTGGTTAGGGCTAACAGTGCCTATAAGAACACATGAGAAGAACACCAGCAGAAGAAGGAGCTTATCCACATGGAATCAATAGAATTGACTTTTGATTAGTTCCCTTTGTGCTTTGTGAAAGAGTTATTTGTTTTTCTGGATCCTGCATTTCTTCAAGCCTCTGCATCTCAGCTTTTGCCTTGATTTGTTTCTGGCATCTCACCTCTGTGGGTAATCTTCACTCAGGCAAGCCTTCATGACGTCTGGCACCCTTCAGCTTTGCTGAGGCCTTAGGGGAGATTCAAGAGGAGGAGAGTGTTTCTGCTGTCGAAGACACATGTTAACATGGTTTTTATGTCCTCGTTGTACTGCTTTTGAAAGAGGTTGGTGGAGGTGATTCTTCAGTTGTGAGAAGCTATCCAAATGGACAGTTGCTCAGCCTTAGCCCAGTTATGCGCTCAGTGGGAATACCACAACCTAAGCAGGGCAGGGAAGTTGGAGTTCCTACTAGGGCTGAGACGATGTCACTCAAAGCCTTTCTCTAACAAGCTCCGTTTTTAGGGCAGCACCAAAAGTCAATTCATTTATCCTGTGTATGTTTTAGGGGAGGCAAGGGTTGTCCAGGATCTGCAACTTTCTGTTAAGAAGTGTGTGCCCAGCAGAGATACAAATGCAGAATTGCCTAACGTGACTATCTCCTAAAGACAGGCAGTCCTAAGCTGTAACTTCAAAACATAGAGTATTGAGTGAAATTTCTCTGTCTCTTAACTGTTGTGATCTCATTGGAAGACATTGAAGAGCGATAGTAGGCTAGTTAGTAATTTGATTTAATAGACTATTATATCTGTAAAAACAAAAAAAATATAGCCTGCAGAGATGACTCAACATTTAAGAACACGTGCTGCTCTTACAGAGGACCTGGGTTCAATTCCTCACACCTATATGGCAGTTCATGACCATTTGTAACTCCAGTTCCAGGGAATCGAACACCCTCTCCTGAATGCATGCACCAGGCTTTCATGTAGCACCTATATATTCATACATACATATAGGCAAAAACTCATACATTTAGATAAAAATAAAAGCATACAGTGCACTAGGGATCATTCAAGTGCATTGGCATCAGTCTTCCCCTCTGTCTTGAAAAATGAAAACTAGACTAGAACCTTATTTTACATACCTGGAAAAATCTTCCAAAAGCACAGGTAGAAAGAAAGGTTCCCCACGATCAAAGTCAAAAGACATTACCTTGAGTCTGAAGGTGTTGGCTGGAAGCTGTCACAGCTGGAACTCTTCACTGACTGAGAATTCTTTTTTTATATATATTTTTATTTTATTGAGAAAAGGAAAAAAAACAAGTTTCCGCCTCCTCCCAGCCTCCCATTTCCCCCCTCCTCCTCCCACCCTTCTCCCCCTCTCCCCACTCCTCTCCCCCTCCCTCTCCAGTCCAAAGAGCAGTCAGGGTTCCCTGCCCTGTGGTAAGTCCTAGGTCCTCCCCGCTCTGTCCATATCTAGGAAGGTGAACATCCAAACTGACTAGGCTCCCACAAAGCCAGCACATTAAGTAGGATCAAAACCCCGTGCCATTGTCCTTGGCTTCTCATCAGCCCTTATTGTTCGCCATGTTCAGAGAGTCCGGTTTTATCCCATGCTTTTTCAGTCACAGTTCAGCTGGCCTTGGTGAGCTCCCAATAGATCAGCTCCACTGTCTCAGTGGGTGGGTGCACCCCTCGTGATCCCGACTTCTTTGCTCCTGTTCTCCCTCCTTCTGCTCCTCATTGGGACCTTGGGAGCTCAGTCCAGTGCTCCAGTGTGGGTCTCTGTCTCTATCTCCATCCATCACCAGATGAAGGTTCTATGGTGATATGCAAGATATTCATCAGTATTGCTATAGGATAGGGTCATTTCAGGTTCCCTATCCTCAGCTGCCCAAGGAACTAACTGGGGACATCGCCTTGGGCTCCTGGGAGCCACTCTAGGTTCAAGTCTCTTGCCAACCCTAAGGTGGCTCCCTTAACTAAGAATTGTGCTTCCGTGCTCCCCTATCCAACCTTCCTTTATCCCAATCATCCTTTCGGGATCAACCTACCCCTGGACCCAGAAATACCACTCCTGGGAATATACCCAAGAGATGCCCTATCATATGACAAGAGCATTTGTTCAACTATGTTCATAGCAGTATTATTTGTAATAGCCAGAACCTGGAAACAACCTAGATGCCCTTCAATGGAAGAATGGATGAAGAAAGTGTGGAATATATACACACTAGAGTACTACACGGCGGTAAAAAACAATGACTTCTCAAATTTTGCATGCAAATGGATGGAAATAGAAAACACTATTCTGAGTGAGGTAACCCAGACCCAAAAAGATGAATATGGAATGTACTCACTCATAATTGGTTTCTAGCCATAAATAAGGGTCACGGAGTCTACAATTGGTGAACCTAAAGAAGCTAAGTAAGAAGGTGAACCCAAGGGAAAACATATAGTTATCCTCTTGGCTATGGGAAGTAGACAAAATTGGGATCTTGGGGGTGGGGTGGGATGGGGGTAAGGGGACATGGGGAGAGAAAATCGACTGAGAATTCTAAACTCAGTCCTTGTCGCCTGAGACACGTAAGACACTACTCACTGCCGTACTTGAGGTTTGAATTGTTCAGAAGTACATCCATAATGGGCCACCAATGAACTCACTTCCAATGAACACTCCATTGAATTTCCAACTTTCCGCCACTCTTGTCCTGAAGCCAAAGGAATCAACAATTAAATGTTAAACAGTTTCATGAGTCACAAGACTAAACCTCAACCCTGATTTTAAAAAAATAGAAGCATAATTTCATTTATACGTTTGTTTGTTATTTTTGTTGTTTGTTGAGAATATTGGAAAGTGTGTGTGTATGTCTGTCTGTCTGCCTGTCTGTCTGTGTATTTTCCATCCTGGTCATCTTAGCACAAGCAAATTCCATTCGTTACTTAATAAAATGAACAATCCTTTTGGTAATTGCAGTTTACACCAAATCTGGCCTCTCCTCCAGAGCAAGTGGGTATGTGATTTCTCACTCTTTCCTGGGATTGGATATCTCCATGATTTCTGACTCTGTAAGTTCTGCAGTGTATTTTCCCATTTGTTACTTGTTGTCCATTGAGGTTTAATCATTTGCAGATCTCCTTTGAGAAAAAAAGATCCCAAAGGCTAGTTTAGACTCCACCATACACTGCTGGAACCTTCCAAGTAGAGTGAGTGAAACTTGAGTCTAGGAGCTCAGCTCTAGGTTCAGCATCATGCTGCCTCACAGGAGAAGGTGTGCACTAAGAGAAGTCATGAGTTCTGCTGATGACCCCTGACCTGCTGTGCTTCCTTCCACCAAAGGAAGATGGGCTGAGATGACATGAAGACAGTGGCCACATGGCCCTTCAATCTGATAATCATTTGACACATTTGTCTTTATTTAGTGAGGGTTTAGAGTGGCTGATCTAACAGCAGAGAGTACATTTCTTCACTTCACACCACACGTCCTTTTCCTTGAGATCCAGATCTTCCCATTAGGCTCCTGTGGACTTTATCATACGGCATCCAGGGAGACATATTGCCAGAGAAGCCTCTTCAATAACCTCTCCTCTACTTCTCCCTCCTTCTTTCTTGCTGAGCTCAACTGTCTTGGCTCTGAAACTCCATTCTTGGGTGTTATACATCCTGAAATTGTTCTCGCTTTCTTGGCAGAATAAACTAACTTTATCTTAGCCTGTTAACTCAAAACTTACAGCTTCCACAAATCATAAAAGCCTTCAATTATATAAAAGATCTTTTGCCTAAAAATAACCATTTTGTTGAATTCAATAAATCAAAGAACCAGGGTTTGGTACTAGGTTCTGTCATCTTGAGGAGGCAGGGAAGAAATTCTTACACAAATTTTCCTGTCATATGATTAAGTTCGAATGAGGGATTAATACATGTGCCAAGCAGAAGTGGTACCAATTTACACTTCAGCAGTTATGGCGGAAGCCTTACAATTGAATTCATTCTGTCTTAATAGATACCATATTCCAGATTAATTTCAAATGCTCCCCATCCTTCTTTAATGGGTCCGCTGGCAGCTATTCAACTGGATAGTCCTCTCGTTAGAAAGTTCTTCCAAACCTCAGTTGCCTTATCTAGAAATTGGAGACAATACTTGCGTGCACCGGTTTGTGAAAATTAGGATGTCCTAACATTACACACCCAGTTATAGTGTCTGCTTGTGTTAGGCTATTGCCAGTTCTGAACCATGTGTTCTTTCACACCAGTATGGTGTGCCTATGGTGTCTTATCAGTTTATCCCCCATGGACAGCATGTGGCAAATGCTGGGTATACATACAGGATTTAAATGATGCGTGTCAGTTGATGAAGTTTCTATCTGTCTCTCTTTCTAGCTATCCTCCATCTCTCTATCATTGCTGGTATCTTTTTTGATATCTTCCTCTACTTTTATACATGTATAATGCACACATATACTGGATAATCATATTCTTTTTTTTTTGTTTGTTTTTTTGAGACAAGGTTTCTCTGTAGCTTTGGGGCCTGTCCTGGACTAGCTCTTGTAGACCAGGCTGGCCTCAAACTCACAAAGATCCGTCTGCCTCTGCCTCCAGAGTGCTAGGATTAAAGGCATGTGCCACCACTGCCTGGCGCTAATCTTATCCTTAAGCACATTCCCATATCTAACTTTTATGCAATTATTTACAACATGAATTTACATGGCGATAGAAATATTATCTTTGGAGAAGAGAAAAGAGATACAAGATAAAGAGTCTTGGTGACTCAGCATCTGGAACCGTAGACTCTCAAACCTGAGGAACAGTTCAACTCCCTTGCTCATTGGGATTGTATTTGTGGCAAGGAGAGCTTCAGCTCTTCAGAATCTCACTGGGAGGCACACGTTTCTCCTCTGTGTTGCAATGATCTTATCTGTCCCCGAAGGGTAAAGGGCTCATTTGAAGGAACAGATCTGATATGTGTGCTCTAAGAAATCTTGCTGTCGTTTTTTCAGTGACTTTTCCTCCCCAGATGGAATGTAGCCCCACAGTTGTGTTTCTTATCTGACTCGTGATGCATCCGACTCCATCTTTAACCCATTTTATGGAGGATGTTGTAAGTGGTGTGGTGTCTGTAAAGTACAAAGAATGTTTTCTTTATTCAAATAAGGCTTTGCAGAAATTGACAACTTATTTAATAAGTGAGCTCTTCCCAGAAGAAGTACTTGACATTTTCTGGGGAAGAGGTGTGGGTTGTGGGTTTTGTTTTGTTGGTTGTGGTATTTGGGGGGGGGGTGTTTGTGTGTGTGTGTCTGTCTGTCTGTGTATATGTGTATATGTCTGTATGTGTATGTTTTTGTATGTCTGTATGTGTGTGATTTTGTATGTGTGTGCATATGTGTGTGTTTTTGTATGAGCATATGTGTGTATGTGTTGGTATGTGTCTGTGTTTTTATATGTGTGTATGCGCATGTGTGTCTGTGTGTTTGGTGTTGATAGAGATTCACCCCCACAGCTGGAATATAAATTGCAAAGTGCTGAACTACTGAATTATACACCAAATATAACTTTTTCCTTAAATATAAGGGTTTTTAGGAAGTATATTAGCTAGATTGAGAAATCAACAATATCTTCTAGATTTCTCTTATCCAATGTCATAATTATTTTCCTTGAGTCTTAGTAATTTGACCCTTTCGTTGCCTTCAACTTCTCCTCAGTCATGAATTAAACACTAACTACATGACCCACATTCTGTTAAACAGTACAAGACCCTATCATTTATAGAGGACCAAAGGTAAGTTAATGAAGTATGTGCCAAAATATTTCAGAGTTGAAGATTACAAAATATGTCCCATCATGCCACAATTATAAACATGCCTTCATAGCTTCATGAAAAGCCCCATTCTATTTTAGAATAGACCACAGGAAGGCCCAGGCTAAGAGGTGAGCCTGTTTATCTTCTCTTCTAAGTTCTGATTATGACCTTCGCACCTCGTCACTTTGTGTGTGCATCTGTACAGTCAGGCTGGTACATACGAATTCAACTCATAGAACTCTGTAAACAACCCATGAATGTCACCTGAAGCCTAGATGTAAGTATACCATCTATTTACGTTTTCTTCTGGTGGACAGATATTGGAAAATGACTTGTGTAGACATTGAAATGTAGGTCAGATTATTTGGAAAAAAAAGAGTTATTGATGTCTATGTAAGCGGAGAATATTCTAGAAGTGAGGAACATGGGATCTGGGAAGATTAAAATTCAGGATATACCTGTTGTTGGCTTATAGGATTTTGTACCTCGTGCGAAAAGACACATCTGGAAGAGTGGGTGGTCTCTGAAGCCTGAAGCCTTTCCCAGGTGAGAGAGGGGCGCTTCCGTTGATAAGGAAGCAGGATTCCCGTGGGCTGAAGAGTCTTTCTTTAGATTCCTTTGAGAAGACAGATATATAAACAGGGAGCCCACAATAAAGGTCTTTGCACTAATTTAGTTAGATATATGCGTTGTGGTGAGGTGAGATGGGAAAGGATGCCATCACTGAAAGTGTTAAGAGATTTGTAGTTTTAGCCAAGTCTTGAAGGCTAAACAGTAGCAGACAAATGTATTCTTGCGAATGGATGCTACAGAAAGCATTCGAGGGGAAACTGAGGCAGCAGCTATTGCCAGAACCTTGAGTTCTCACTTTGCTCTTATGTTGTGAGGTAGAAACTGGTGAAAAGGAAGATAGCGATGATGTCAAAACTGTGGATTTCAATTTGGAAAGTGATAGTACAGGCCTGTATTCTCAATCTTTGGATGACTCAGTCAGAATTAAGAGTTCAAGGATACCCTGGGCTACAAAGTAAAATTCAATCTCAAAAAAAATTCTAAAGAAAACAACAAAATGCATGCGTTTCAAAGCAACAGAAAACTGCTGAAGTATTAAGCAAGTATCTGGCAAACCATTGTGTTTTAGAGCGATGGCCACGGGTGCTGTATGGAGAGAGATGAGGCAAGGTTGTGCATAGCGGGAGGCCAGTTAAGAATCCTGTTCATGATGGTCTTTGTGAGAAGTGATGGGAGGCAACCCAGACGAGGGATCGGGAACAGTGATAGGAACAAGCGACATTTCAGGGGCAGGCTAATTTTCCTCCTCTGAGTTGGTCGTCACTGTAATTACGGGAACAAACTAAAAGAGGAAGGAGAATGCTCGGCTGGAAACAAACTATTTAGAAAGCAATTATCACTGCTTTCCAACTAATGTGGTTTGTGGTAGAACAAAATCCTGTGCTGGTTTTCCTTATGTGTGCACCCGCTACAGGCTGTACAGACAGGAGCCATCCACACAGGAACTAGGCTGCGTACGTTCTCCGAAGGAAGGAATCATGTATATTTCCAAAAAAGACAGAGAAGCCTTGCCCATCTGTTGCCATGTCATTAATAACCTGCCCGTGTGAAATATTGAATGGATTTAATATTACTACACGCTGAATATTTGGTATTCAGTGAATCTAGGCCCTAATCCTCTCTTTCTCTTTGTACATCATTCACGGGGCATCCAAGAAAAGTCAGTAAGTACATCCTCGGCGGGGCATGTTATTGGAGATAGGCCCATAATATTTGTGATATTCTTAAGGGCATATACATTTCATTTGTATCTTTTGTTCTCATCCATAAGGCAGAAAGTTCTGCTGCAGCAAGCAATTCTTAAGTTTGATCATTATTGTCTCTTTAGCCTAGAAATGAGAAGCCATGCTAGTTCACTTCAATTGCTCTGCCCAACTCTTGTTCTCGCTTTTAGCCCTTCACACATAATGATTAAAAAGAAATAGTGAGGCATACATATTTTTGTCAATCTAGCCAATAAATTGAAACACTATGTCCTGTTCTTAAGATTGTCCTAAAGACTGGGTCAAAGGGCAGAAGAAGAAAAAAAAAAAGGAAACTCTTGTTTTAATTCTTATCCCACTTAGCAAAATCTCTGTCTGCACAGCAGTCAGGGAAGACCTTGATGACGTGACATGTATTCTTATTGGCACATAATGAGATATGAGCTAAGTTGCTTAACTCTTCAGTCCGATCTCCCGTATCTACCCAAAAGACAGCTGATGGTGCTCATCCCGTCTGCATTTATGAAGCGTCTATTTTCCTGAGCCACCGCACTAGGCACTATACTGGAGATATGGAAAAGATCTAGAAGATAAGGAAAATATTATGTCTGTGTGTCCTTGGGAGAATGAGACTATGTCAAGATAAGAAATTATCTATTTATTTAAAGATTCATGAAGTCAAAGTAGGGCCTTAAATTACATGGTTCTGAAATATATTTGGTTTATGATATAGATATCAACTGAAATAGAAAAGAGTGAGCATTTTCCAAAGAGAAACTCTGTGCAGGACCAAAAGTGTAAGAAGAGTTTGTAGAGTTATGGAGAGGGTGAGCCAAGAGAGAAGATAGGACTGACCAGATGGCTCGGTGGCTGCAGATGCTTGCCGCCAAGCCTGATGACCTGAGTTCAGTCCCCAGAATCTACATGGGGAAAGGAGAGAACAGACTTCTTCTGCTCATGCACAAACACAAATAAATAAATAAATTTTTTTTAAAGAGAGGATAATGGCATGTAAACATGATACATTCAACTTCAATACTTGCAAAAAATGAGTATATTTTTCTATACATTGCATGTATAGAATATTTTGTAGTCTGCCCTATTTTGCCTTGCTCTGTTTTCTGAGGAGCTGTCCCCATGAACGGCATCACCCAGGCTCTTTGTCATTGTCCTCTAATTGGCTTAGGGCAATGAACACCATAGATCCGTATTCTTCCTGGGCCCCTGCCTTCTTTGGCTGGCTCTCCGAAAGGACTAGGTTTCACAGACTCGGGTAGCATTGCTTCTCACCTCTAAGCTACTCAAAACCTTCTGAAGTTGCATGTTGCTGAATGCCTAGGATGCTCCCTTGTTCCTTTAGCCGGTTTGCATCTTGGTAAATTGCTGACTATCCTATAGTCCTCACTGAGAACTTGCAAATGCTTTTTAATAAAGCCACAAGAACTCTTCCACAGACTCCATAATGTTCTTCACATGACAAAACAATAACACCCAAATTTTCTAACTGGCTTCCCCACAAGATGTTCCTGTGATGTTTAGGTTTTTATTTGAAGTTCTGGAAGATTTCACACAGACACATCAAAATCTTCTGGTGAAAATGATAACTCACTATGAAAATATCTTCGAAGGGGTGAGAAACCCCACACAGTATCCTGTGCATCCTTCTTTTCCCTTACGTGGTTGATGACGTACTTTGTAGGTCAGAAGAAAGGAAAACATTCAGTAAGTCTGGCTTTTCTTGGGCAATAATGAGTTTTGCACATCCAGGGACAGGATTGTATCAGACAATTTAGAGTATGCAGGGATTGGCGTTTTATGTGGCGCAGAGAAAATCCAGTGAGGAAGAAGCTGTCTGCAGTCTGGGTGGACACTCCTTCGATCCAGGGTTGGTAGTGTGTGACTCACGCCCCCACCCCACGCTCTAGTAACAAACATACTACCAAGTGGGGAGCTATGAATGAGTTCATTTCCAGCAAGTGAGGTTTTTAATGAGATTCTCTGGCTTGTCACACACCAATGTAACATGATAAAACTGATAAAAATGTTGATTGTTGATCTTGCCTCTTAAGGCTAGTGATGTAAAACTTGGTCTCTGTTCTTAAAACAAGTCTAGCTTAACATACAAGATTTTAGTGGGACAAAAAAAAAATCAGTCAATGTAAGCCTGTCTCTGGTGGCCCTGCTGAGGACTTTTGAATAAATCCAAGAGATTTCACATCAGAAATCCATTACCACTTGACCCGGTGTCATGGAAAACATGACAGTTTCGAATGCTTCACTTGGAAAACTTTGAACTTTGTTTAACTCACTGTTCCCAGGCTTAAAAATAGGGAATTGAGGTGGGGTAAAGGATGGGGAATAAACAGAGCAAACCTCTGTCCATAGGAGTTAGAAGGTCTACATGGAAAAACATTCATTTCCTCTCCAAGATCTGTTTGTGGGTTGTACTTTGACTACTGATAGGAAGGGGGGCACAGAAGGCAGAGGAATGACCAGGACTTAGCACGGAGTGGTAGATAAGAAAGAAAGCAGGGAGAACCAGGCATTTCCCTCACTGCTTTCTCAACGGTCATCTCATCAAGTACAAGTTCTGGTAGCTGGAAGTCCCAGGGACAACTTTCCAACCCCTAGCCATCTTACGTATCGGAACTTAGCCTGGTGCTTGCAATATCAATTTTCAATAATTAATTATACATATATATGTATATATATATATATATATACATATATATATGGAGAGAGAGAGAGAGAGACTGGCCTAGAAGTCAATACGCAGCCCATGCTCACCTGAAATTTACACCAAGTCCCCCTGCCTTGGTCACTGGAGTGCTGGGATTACAACCATGAGCTGCCACACCTGAGGCAGGAGTTTACTTTGAACTGGAGGAACAGAGTATAGAATAAAGTGCAAATCAATACACACCACAATATCTAGGGTCCAGACTACTAATGTCTGAGGGGGTCTCATCAATTCCTCATCACACAGGCAGAGCTTATGATATTTCAAACGAGACTGTGGTCTTTGAGAAGGCACACTCAGAGCAGAAGGAGCATGCTTTGAACTGTCTGTGTGGAGCTGAGCTCAAACCTACCCCACATCACACTCAGGAAGGAATCTGGTGGGTTGGTTTTTGTTTTTTTTTTTTTTTGCTTCCCTCTCTGCCTACCTACACTCCACAAGTTCTTAAAGATGCCTTCCCAAGCTTGCCCCATTCAAAGTCTAATGACTTTCTGCTTTTAGAATTCACTGAAGAATTAACCATGGACAATCTGTGGTAGTAACCATCCCTGTTTATTCAGATGCGTTACTAAATGTTTTTGTTCAGATTATTTAAAAGTCTTCTCATTATGCTGATCCATTTTCCATTGTCCTAACAAAATACCAGAGGCTGGTTCATTTGTGAAGAAAGGAGGTCTATTTGCCTCAGAGTTCGGGAGGTCCAAAACCATGACACTGGTTTCTGCTTTAACATGGGAGAAATGCATGGCAGGCGGGGTCATAATGCTGCAAACACGAATGAAGATCATATGGCTTGACAGGAAGCCAGAGCTCTGTTTGTAATCCACGCTAGTAGGAAATAACTGGAGCCTATAGAGACTGTATTTGTCCCACCCGAGAGAAGCATCTTCAGGGGCCTCTTACGCACTAGTATGCTCTATATTTTACAGGTTTAGGTCTCTGTACATCACCACACTGGGAACTAAATCCCAGGACATGAATCTATGGGGCTGAGGCAAACTCCATCTGACTGGTAGCAATCATGATCAAATGTTCTATCTTTGTCTTTATTATAAACTCCTCAGAGGTGAGACATTTTAAAGATTTTTGTCCTCTATGGTTCTCAGGGCATTCACATAGTATGTTCTACACAGCTAGCATTTACTATGGATCCTCTTGAGAAAGCAAGCCTGGGAGTTTATGGAAGCCATCTCAAGTTGAAGAGCGACTCTTGTTCTTAAACTCCCACTTCCAGCATGTCTTCTTTCTGAGTGTATGATGTGCTGTAAGATACTTATTTGGGAGGAAGAGCAAAGTTGTCTGAAGCACTCCAGGATAGCTGAGGCTACGGAAGCCTTGAAATAATTGTGGGAAGAACCAGTGGTTGTTTTATTACTATTTAAGTCGAATTTCTCTTTAAAACACAAGAAATAAAACGGATCTGAATGCAGACTGTCCCTGGTATCTTTGCATTAGGCAAGTCTATCTTTCTATGAGAGGACTCACCCCACACCCTTGCTCACATAAAACATCGTTCTGTTTCAACATAGTGTTTCTTAAGCAAGAATGGCAGAGCTGGGCGAGGAGTAAGCACACATGAAGTCAAGGAAAAAGAAAGCAGGGCATAAGCGGGTTTATAGTGGGAATTACAATGACGTGAGACAGCTTCCACACCCCCACAGAGCTGACCTCCCACCCTTGACAGTCACCTGATCAATAAATGCATTTTCTCCCCCACTCTCTTGTTCTGATCCCTTGCATCCAAAGACATTGTGCTAGGAGCAGCTTCAGACTTCTGGAGGTCAGGCAGCTCGCTCGAATGGAGTGAAGGGACGTGATATTATACAGTGTCAGTGAAGTTCCTGTAACTGTGTGTCTGTTGTCCCAGAATAGAGCCATAATACAAAACCTTGGTTCAACTCCGGTGTGTGTATATATATCAACCCCAGGGTCCAACTTCTGTGTAAGTCTCAGAGGATGTCCCAGATATGGCTGATGTCTCTGAAGCCTGGAGATTAAACTTAACATTTTTAGACTCAGATCTTAGACAGAGAAAAATGTTCAAAGCATTTGGGATCAGGATGGTGCACATAGGAAGATAAGGGAGACAGCAATGTGAAAAGCCAGGATACTACTTCTTTCAACTATTCGGTCAACAAACACCGATTGACACAAGACACTCTGCTGGGATTTATGAACAGAGGGAAGAAGGAGAATTCATTTTCAGAGCATCTGACATGTAAAGTAATGGGTTGTATAGTAATTTGTTGGATAGTAGATGTGCTGGTTTGGTTTTGCGTTAGCCTCACACAATGATAGCTATCTAGGAAGAGGGAACCTCAGCTGAGAAACTGACTCCATCATACTGGTTGTAGATAGGACTGTAGGATGCAGGGACATTATCTTAATGATTCATGTGGAATGATACACCCCGCTGTGGGTGCTGCCTCTCCTGGCAGCCGGTGCTGGGTGGCATAAGACATCAGGCTGCTCACTCCATGGGGAACAAGGCAGAAAGCGGCACCCCTCCATGGTCTCTGCTCCAGTTCCTGCCTCCAGGATCACACCGCTTGACTTCCTATCCTTGGCTTCCCTCAGGGGTGAACTGTGTAAGCCCAAATTATCTTTTCCTCTTCCAGTTGCTTTAGATCATGATTTCTATCCCAGAAATAGGAATATTATCCCAGCTGGCAGTATATTAGTTTGCTGGGTCTGCTATAATGAAGTACCATAGACTACACGACTTAGACAACAGAAATTCAGAGTTTTGAAGGTTGGATGCCCCACATGAAGTCTCCACAAGCCAGCGGTTTGGTGTCTCTTAAGACTTCTGTTTACAAGTTACAAAGGACACTTTCCCATCGTGTCCTCACATAGCAGTTCCCTTGTGAAAGAGCATCTCGGGGCAGGTCATTAGCTTCTTGAGGTCAGGACACCAGCTTGGCTCTGGTGAAAGGATTTGAATGTCAAGCTTCACTGTTGGTGATCCTATAAACGTGTATCTTGTAAAGTGTGTGCGGTTCAAAGACCTCTGTCCAAGGCACAGTCCAGCGCCTTCCTCTGCGTAACATTTCTTGTTTTACAGGAAGGAAGTGTCCTTCTTGACCGAAAGGTTTTGACTTTGGGCATTTTGGTGGCATCCGGACTTATTACTGCACATACAGAGTTACAGTCGGCAGCCGAGAGTTGGGGCAAGCAGAGCTCCTTCCCTTGTATGTGTTTAGCATTTTCATGATGAGTCACACAGAAGAGAAAGCCTTCCTCTCCCAGCTGAAAAACAGTGACAAACAGCTAAGGCTTGGACTCAAGCAGGGTAATCAGACTTTCGGGAATATAAGGGAATTATGAATTGAACTGAAAAGTTATGCTCCTCCGAGAAAACTGCAGGTGGGTAAAACAGTACAAGTTCAGTTTTGAGGATGAAAAGAGAGAAATTCCACTTCCGAGGCACTGAAAAATGCAAGCAGTATGTGACTCAAAGATGTCCACCATATGGATTTGAACGGATCGGCTTTCAGAGAACAGTGACATCAGAGAATAATTCTGAACTTCTGAAGCCCCATGAGCCCAGGAAGTGGGAGAGGGTCTAAACGCCCTGAAATTAATTTTCCTGCTTTTATTGTGTTGGCCTGTGTTTTCATTTTAGTATTGATACCCAGAAGCAGTTTCTCAAAGGACCCACTTAAAAAGATCACATCAAATACCCAAATGACACTATTCATTTACATGAATGACTAGAACATGAATTTCAGAAATTGCTGAATCGTGTCAAGCTGGAATGACCAGACTAAGCTTCATAGAGACTAAGTCAACTGGAGGATTTACTCAAACTGTTACAGCTGGGAAATGAATGTTTAAATACGCTTCTGAGAGAAACGATGCTAAAGTCTGAGACTAAAGACATATAAATGTTTACTCTTCATGGAAGTTGTGCTACTGAACTTCTTTGAGATTTTAATTCCTTGAGTTTGAATTCAGTTACTTTATTTATACTTAATTCTTTGGCATGATGCTGCCAGATGCATAGTTCAGTTAATCTAGTTACATATGCAGGAGTTTATGCATTACACAGGCCGTTCATCTACACTGATAAGAGACTTCAAGCATAAAGACAGAAAAACCCTTACCCAGGGCAAAAAAAGCAGAGAGGCACTAGCTGAGACTCCAGCGCCATCCATCCCATCGCCTTCGTCATGCCTGCCATATTTGGGGAAGATCGTCGTCTCTAGATTCTGTCATTTAATCTAGACGGTTTGCCTGAATCCTCCTCCCAGCTCCTAACCAAGATTCTCATTGAGCATTGATGGGAAAGGGCCGTGAGCACTGATGTGCTCTGTAACTCACCCAGAGTCTAAGCCCAATGCAGATCCACTCTGTTTGATCTTATGTTGTTTTCTGATTGTTCACAATCCTCCTTCCATCGACTAAATATAGAGGAAAAGGCAAGTTGGTAAACATTGTGGATTTGCACACCACACTGTAGAATGAAGACATTCCTCACTGTTTCTCTGTCACATATACAGATGTTGTGAGTTTCTGCTTAGCTAAAGTACTATATGAAGAAACTATTTGATTTAGGCGGTAAATTTAGACACTGTCCATCTCGAGTTGTATAAATTATACTTGGCGTCATGTTGATATAAAGAAAGTGATCTCACGTTACCATAAAATTTATAGAAGTGGAACCAAGGTAACTGCTGTAAGTTTTAAATTTGAAGCAACTCCTAAGATGCCAGTTAGCAATGGTTACATGCTGGGTTTTTTGCATATGTTGGAAAGAAAAATCCAGCTGAGCAAAGAAAGGCATAAATGGGATTCGCCGACAGCATCCAGGAAGGAAGCATGTGGCACTGCAGACAGTAAAGCAAAGCATTTCAAGAAGCCTGAGCTACCCTTGGGTATAGTCCTAAGGAGCTAGCTTCCCTGACTTTTTCCCAGGGCTTTAAGAGAAAACAGCACAACTATTTCCCTTCCCATTTTTTCCATAACTCCAGTTTTGAGTCGGACTGGAGTTCAAAGCCACCTTACTACCACTGTTCCGTTCTGGTTGCGTGGATTTTGCGAGTAGAAAATGCTCCTGCCTCTAGGCTCTGTCTTCAAATTGTGCCATCATTTACTGACATTTCGGTAGATTTTTTTTAATGTGAAAATTTTATAAAAGGGAATGTAAGCTTCATTCATCAGATGGTGTGCTTTCTTACAGTGCAGCGTTTTAAACAGATGGCATTCTTACAGTGCAGTGTTTTCAGTGGACAGCGTCTTACAGTGCTGCGTTTTCAGTGCACAGCGTTCTTACAGTGCAGCGTTTTCAGTGCACAGTGTTCTTACAGTGCAGCGTTTTCAGTGGACAGCGTTCTTACAGTGCAGCGTTTTCAGTGCACAGTGTTCTTACAGTGCTGCGTTTTCAGTGCACAGCGTTCTTACAGTGCAGCGTTTTCAGTGGACAGCGTTCTTACAGTGCAGCGTTTTCAGTGCACAGTGTTCTTACAGTGCAGCATTTTCAGTGCACAGCGTTCTTACAGTGCAGCGTTTTCAGTGGACAGCGTTCTTACAGTTCTGCGTTTTCAGTGCACAGCGTTCTTACAGTGCTGCGTTTTCAGTGCACAGTGTTCTTACAGTGCAGCGTTTTCAGTGCACAGCGTTCTTACAGTGCTGCGTTTTCAGTGCACAGAGTTCTTACAGTGCTGCGTTTTCAGTGGACAGCGTTCTTACAGTGCAGCGTTTCCCACAAGTGTCTGTTTTCAACAATCATGTCTATATTCATGACTGTACCTCCCACCATTTTCTATGGAATGCTTGATGTAGTCGTATCATCATGCCAATAGACTTTCTTACCGTGAGAAGGTAAAACAACCAGAATTACCATGGCAGAGCAGGAAACTGTTTTTAAGGCGGCTTAGCATATCATAAAGGAAGGGAAACAGTCGGTACAAGAGCTTACTGTTACTTTTAGTAACACAGTCATGAAAGGAAGGACCAGGTCAAGAGCATTCAAAAAGAGGCTGCCTTCAGAGGCATAAGTGTGTCAATAAGTCTGGTGTGCGTCGTGGCAACTCTCAGTTCGAGCAGGCCTAGAAGGCTGCTGTGGTTGTTTTTAAACACAATGATTCAGTGCAATTCCTGAATTCCCTTTCTCATGATGATCTAGCAAGTTTGTCTCTTTTAGAAAGGAGTTTGGTTGTGTTAGCCTAACAAAGCTTTTGTTTTACGTGTGTGGATATGAATGGCTCCATTTGGTACAGGGTGGAGATAAGGGAGTCTTAGAGGGATTTTTCTGAATTTGAAGCACTGGGTCATGAGAAGCTAATGCTGCCAAGAGGGACCTTGCATCCTGAGAGGCTGGTGCATGGTCCCCCTCCCAGAATGCTGTCCCCATCATTCTGTGTAAATCTCACCAGGAGGAGCCATTCTGAGAGAGGCTGCGAGGGAAACAGACGCTTGCGTGCTGTCTTCTCTTTCCTCTCCAGAGCTGGTCCCCTCGTGTTTAGAGAAAGAGACTCTCAAAGCCAGGAAGCCAGTCAGACGTCCAAACCGTGTAGTGACGTGGAGGCCTCTGTGAACCGGAAACAGACATGTACTGCATCCCGTCCAACTCAATCGGTTCCAAACACCGACCTCTAGTGTTTCTGGGGCCTGGCTGTTGGCCCAAATTGTACCCTGTGTAGAGGCAGGCAATGCACAGGTCATAGAGGTCACGCGTACTTTTTTTGTTTTGACTGTTTAAAGAGAGAGTTGGGTGTATGATCTTGGCACTTTTACAAGAGGCAAGTAGAGGAGAGGAAAGGAAAAAGTAAGACTGTTTTCAATTCATCAAACTGCTGCTGATTTAGAAATAATAAACACAAGTCTGTTTCCTTGATTATTTTATAAATAGCAAATATTTGGGTGAGGAATCTGATAAGCGCGCAGACTATAGGAACTGTTTATCAAAATGATGCGTCAGTTAAAAAAAACAAAAACAAACAACAGTACCCCCCACCCCAGCCCTTGAGTATGTCTGTGAGATTCCTCTGTCTGGTTCCCAAGCCCCTTAGTCATCACTCCCCTTGTCCTTTGAACTGAATCAAAGCAACACAGGGCCTCTGAGGGGAAAGATTGGTTCCATTTTGCAAAAAGCAATAAGGTAGTGCCCTTCCCAGCAGTTAATAGCCAGGAATGTTGTAAAATACTGTGTGGTTTTCAAATACCAAGGCGGAAGTTTTCTGGTTCACAGTCTCCCTAGTCATCAGGACTGGCCTTCTGGCTTTCTCGGGAGTTGCAAACTGTTTCCATGTTAGGCAGAGGCTCTGTGTCCAAAGTGGGCTGCTGCCTGGAACATCGCTGGCACAACCATTCGCAAAGACCCTGGGCTGATGCTGGCATGGGTTTTGGGATATCAACAGTGCCCAGTTACTGTAAGAACCTTCTAACTCAAGCCACTGACCCAAACATACAGCAAATTGCATCTAAATGAGCAACGCAGGCTCTGAGGGGAATAGCAGGGAAAAGATAAACTGTGGTCACTCCATTCTTCCGATATTTAAAAATTAAAATGGAAATGTTTTGTTCATTTGGATTTTGGGGAACTTTAGGATGGAAACATTTTTCTGAAACTTTTGCAAGTGGCATATTGATTTTTTAAAATATTAGACAAACAAAAGGATATAAGAAAGTGGGTTTTTTAAAATGGTATTTCTTTGTTCAACAAACAATTTTTGAGCATCAGTTGTGGCCAAGGTAGCGATGGGTTCTGAGGAGAGAGTGGTGAATGAGAAAGATATGGCTCCTGACTAGAAGACGCTGGCCTGTCTTCATGGTTCTTGGGGTGAAGAAGCACCTCACTGTGGGAGAGGAAAATGCCAAGGAACCATCCACCTTCTACCCCTACAAGCCCCGCCAGGGAGTTCTACTAGTCTCCAGTTTCCTGTGATGTGTTTTCAACCTAGAACCTCAGGAGGTGAAGTCAGCAAAGCCTTAGTTCCACTGCACTCTGTCTGGTAGTTTGGGATGGCCAAGTCCTCCCAGGCCAGCTCAAACCAGTTTGTTTCCATGCCAGACCAGGAGGTGAATGAGCCGTTCTTGCCTTCTTAAGCACAAAGCCTGCTGCTCTTTGTGCCCATGGCAGGGCACACTGCTCTTGGAGACAGTGTTATAAGGTTGACCTATCAGCTCTCTTTGAGTGAATGTCTTCATGAACTTCCAAGTTGCTTATAATCCAAAATCAAGAAAATAGTTGTGGGGCTGAAGTGATGGCTCGGCATAAGAGCTGCACTGCTCTTGCTGAGGGACTACGTTTAGTTCCAAGCAACCATGATGGATGTCACACAACTGCATGTGACTCCAGCTCAAGGGGATGAAAAGCTGCCGGCCCCTAGTGTCACCTGCACTGATGTGTACGTATCCTCATAGCCCCCACAATCTAGAAGATAATAAATCTTCAAAAAGAAGAGAGAAAATATTTCCTTTTTTAGTTTTATTTGCAGCCAGCGTTTCTGCAGCTCAGGCTGGCCTTGAACTCACAGCAATCCTCCTGCTTCAGCCTCCCAAATACTACAGTTGTAGGCATAAGCCACCACACCTAATTAAAAATAGGTTATTTAAACCATATTTACCTCAGGGCCTTTGAAGTTCTTGATCCATCCTTAAAGCAAATTCCCAGAAGTTCTAAGAGCATGGAAGTCTCCAGCGGAATAAACTTGGCACTGGGAGGCATAAAATTCCACGTGTCAGTTTCTAAGCAGACAAGGAGAAGTGAGGGTCCCTATTGTCTCCCAAGACAGGCTCTATTCCCATCACAGACCACGTGGAATCTCGGGGGAAGACACTGGAGGCCGATGACCTTGTTTTCACCAAGAAATCTTTTCATGTGACAAGTCCATGTTATATACAGTTCATTCCCTCAAGACAGCGGCCTAGGTGTCTATGTACAAAATCATCGTTTTGAGCAGCTCAAAGGAGAAGCACTACGACCTCAAAAACTAGTTTCCCTGGAGACGCCACGAGTCTGACATCATATTAACTTTACCCGAAGGTCAAAACTACTTTGCAACGGTGTAAAACCATGGTATAGTTTTACCATAGCTTTCATTTGAACATTTATTCCTAGAGAACCTTTGCGAATGTGTAGATAATTTATGGCTTATTTTATGGGTAGAGAAACTGAAATGGCTAACCATTAACAGGTTGTGTTTTCCCAAAGTTACCCAGTAGGTAATTAGTGGATTTAAGAAAACAGTCCAGGACTGCAAAAGTGCCGTTTCTTGGCCTTTTCTCTCAGACCTTTATACCCTGGCCGATCCCACAGGCAATGCTGCAAGAATGTAAGAAACCAGTATGCGGGACCTCAGTGGACTATTACCTCATAAAATACTAGATAACAGCACTTTGCAATGGGAAGCCCGGTGGTTCATTTGTCTGAATTTGCTCCAGTTTAGTGCTGTTAATAGAGAACATAGAGGCACCCTGCCCTAGGTCCTTGACATTATAGGATATGACCCCTGTCTCTTACTCACACACACTTGTTAGCCATGCACGAGTTCCTGGTGCTCACATGACATGGCTTATCCACTGTGCTGGAGGCGGGGTGGCAATGGGGGGGGGAGGAAGCAGGGGTGGCGTGGGGGGAGACAACTGTTGAATTGCCTTTGCTCTGTGACTATGTCCTCAGGACAAAAAAGTATGAGCCAGTGTCACAAAAGCTTATGGTGTGTGCCACTTTAGACGTCAGAAGCAAATATTGCTTTAGGATGTGTGGGTTTTTTGGTACCAGGTGTACATCAGATGGAAAAGACGAATGAATTGACTCATTGCATCCTTTCATATTGCAGTCAAATGTTTCTTCCCGCTAGCGTTGTGTCTGTTTCCTTCTTCCTCTTCAGTGTCAGCTGGAGGACTATGATGCACGATGCAGTTACTATGAGTGTCTTCCCTAGTGTCATATGTAGACCAAGGAGCGCTTTGTGGTATTAGGCACTTTGTACTATTCTTTAATGCACACACATATATGGCTAACTTCTCCATTAAGGAAAGAAGGCGATGTTGAAGCGTGACATGGATCTGTCTAGGCAGCAATTCATTTAAAACTGTCGGTGATGGCTAATCTTGACTACCTATGGAGTCAACGAGAATGCAAGCGGCTGGGCACACCTGTGCAGAAGTTTCTTGATTGAATGGATTACCTGAGGTAGGGAGACCCACTCTAAATCCAGGCCACATCTTCTGGTGAGAGGCTACCAGATCTATTATTATTCCTGCCTTCTTCACTCTTATTGGCAAGTTCATCTCTCCTGTTGCTGAGGCATTCCTTCACTGGTATTAGAGTCTACTTCTTCAGGATTCCAAGGTAGACTGAAGACGAGCAGCTGTCTAGGAATTCTCTGGTACCCAAGCACCTGTTTGGGACTGCGGAGGCATCCAGTCTCATGAACTGAACATCTACTAGATTCCTGGCCTTTCCATCAGGAGACAGCCATTGTTGGACTACCCAGACCACAGCCTTCAACCCACCTTAGTAAATTTGCTTTAGTATAAACACACTCATTCTATCGGTTCTGTTTCTTTAGAGAACTCTGACTAAGACAGCTTCCATTTGCAATAGAATGAGACAGATCCCATAAGCTCAGGCATTGTCATATTTGCTCCCTAGTTGGTGGCTCTGTTGGAGGAAGGTTAAGAGGTATGGCCTTGCTGGAGGAAGTATGTCACTAGGGGAAGATGTTGAGAACTTAAAAGTTTGTAATGATTTGAGCTTGCTCACTTTGCTTTCTGCATGCCATTTGTGATATGAGCTGTATCATTTGCTTCACCTCCTGAGTCTTCTGCTTCCTACCACATTTCCCTGTCATAAAGAACTCTTAATTGTCCCTCTAGAACCATAAGATAAATAAACCACTCCTTCTATAAGTTGTTTTGGTCGTGACATTTTTGTCATAGCAATAGAAAAGGAACTAATACAGAATTTGGTACCAAGAATGGAGCTATTACTTTGACAAGCCTGACTGTACTATATTTGCAAGAGTTGGGGACTTTGACCTTGACAAGCAGTTGTACACTGTAGACAGGACTTAATAGGACATCATCGCAGGAGTTTTAAAGGCAGTAGTACTAACAGTAATGTGGACTGTGGAGGCACAACTCAAGAAGTTTCAGAGGGGCACAATATTTGCAACTGGACTAGAGAAAATTCCTGTGATACTGTAGGAAAAAAGTATATATGGCTGCTTTCTTTCCATGTTCTAAGAACTTGCCTGATGTTAAATTTTAAAGTAATAGACTAATTTCTTTGATAGAGAACATTTCTTGACACCATTACCTTGACTCTGTTGTATGTTTATTAGCAATCACTATTATGCAGGTCTACAAGGATAAAAAAGAAGCAGGACAAAAGAAACACGAATTGTACAGTTAGAAGGGACAAAGAGCACCAAGAAATGATGTTGAAAACAAGGTTTGTGCTGAAAAGGATAAGGAGATTAAGGAGAAGCTTGGTCTGCTTAGAATAAATGGGGATAGGAGGTACTCTCAAGGCAAGACCCCAACCTGCTAAGCTTCTCACTTGTGAACTGGAAAAGCCCAAAGAACTTCCTGCTCCCAGAAAGCAACAGCAAATAATAGCAACTGCGGCTATGATTCAAGGGGACAAGGGTCCATCGCAAACTGGAAGCCAAACTTGGCAGTGATCCACATGGTGCTGGTTTTAGATTAAAGTCATGAAGGATACATGAGTGAAGAGATAGTACAATATTTTTCTATAGTTTCAGAGAGCCACTGAGGTCAGCTACGTGGCTAGGAGTCCCTGCATGGAGGCATAAAGAGGCCATTGGGTAAATCTGTAGAAGTGAAGCCTGGGTTGTATTGAAGACCCCAAAATGTTGGAAATGCCAAAGTCATGGGATATTGTTGCAGAAAATTAGTTAAAGATGTATTACATTGTATGCTGTGGAGTATTTATTTAATGATGCAATGATGTGTTGCATTCTTTTATGTTGCATTTGTTTAACTCTGTGAAACTGTTGCTTTGCTTGCCTAAAACACCTGATTGGTCTAATAAGGAGCTGAATGGTCAATAGGTAAGCAAGAAAGGGGAAGGTGTGGCTGGCAGGCAGAGAAAATAAATAGAGAAGAGAAGAGAGAGCAGCAAGAAAAGGAGGAGGATGTCAGGGATCAACCACCCAGCCAAAAGCCAGACACAGAATAAGAAGGGAAAAAAAGATATATAGAAATAGAGAGAGATAAAATTCCAGATGTGAAAGGTAAATGGGATAATTTAAATTAAAGAAAGCTGGCTAAAAACAAGTCAGCCTAAGGCCAGGCATTCATAAGTAAGAATAAGTCTCCGTGTGATTAACTGGGAGCTGAGTGGTAGGCCCACAAAGAGTAAAGAGTTTAAAACGCACACACACACACATACACACGCACGCACGCACACGCACACACGCACGCACACACACGTACACACACAACTATAGGATATCTGCCAAGGGAGCTGCACATAAAGAATTGAACCAGACTAGAAGTGATATCTTTCAGAAAGTAAGACAGAAGGGGCAGAGCCATCTAAGCCCCTGTGTGGCAAACACAGAGCTGAAGAATTTGGTGTTTTCCCTGTTGGATTTCAATCTTGTTTTGGTCCAGTATTTCCTCACTATGACTGTATCCCGCCATTTATAATACTAATGTTTATTCTGTGCCATTATGTATTGAAAATATTTAATTTCCTTTTTACTTTACAGGAGATTACAATTAAGAGATTGAGAGACTTTGAACTGTGGGCTTTTAAAAAGTAACAAGATTGAAAGACTATGGGGACTTTTGAGTTTATACTGAGTACATTTACATTATTTAGCACCAGGAATATAAGGGCTGGTGAGTGGAATACAGTAATTTGAATAAGATGCCCTCCATAGTCTGTACGGTCCCTACTTAATGGTACTGTTTATGAAGGTCTAGGAGATATATGTGTCACCTTGCTAGAGGAAGTATGTCAATGGGAGTGGCTTTGAAGTTTTAAAAGGTGTGCTCTAGTCCCAATTTGCTCTCTATCTTCCCGCTTATGGTTTAACATATGAGCCCTTAGCTTGTTACTTCAGCCATCACTTCTTCCACAGGACTCCCTGTTGTCATGCTTCCCCACCATGATGCTGAAGGACTCTTTCCCGCTGGAACTGAGTCCCAAATAAACCCTTCTTTCTATAGGCTGCTTTGGTCATGGCGTTTCATCACAATAGACAAGAATATTTCATTCAAACCACCAGAGCATGCCTACATTTTGCTATGATTCTCCCAGAATGCTGGTAAGAGCGGAAAGAAAATACCCACCAATTCTGCGATCACGGATGTGGAACACTCGTTTGAGGCTGTTTCTCACCTGTTCTGAAAGTTTCCTACACATACAAACTGTGGTTCTTGTCTTAGAAAGTGCAGGTTGAAAGGGGAATATGTCCACCCTGCTCTTAAGGCATCCTTCATCAACCCCATCAGCTGAGGAGCCTATACATAAATTATATCCAGTGCCCACTATATCAACTCCCATATGCCCTAAACAAGCTTCTGTGGAAGGAAAATGTACACCATTCAAGTGGATTCACACCGTCTGCCACATGGTTTTCAGTGAACAACACCATTTGCAACCAAGGACAGCAAGCAGTCCTTTCAACTCATTCATCCACTCTTTGCAAGCAAGGCAAAAGTATGGCCCTGTGTTGTCTGATGAAAGACAGATGCCTTTGAAACCCAGGGACTGATTTTTGCTTAGCCAATGGAGTGAGGCTGCTTTGAGTTCTCTGGACCAGCTTGAGAAGGCAGGGGTCCCACCAGGGAGTCAGCAGCTGCCTTCAGGAAGCTCCGGGGAAGTCAAGCTGCGCTCTGCCTTAGCTCTGCTGTCCAAATGGCACTTAAACGGGCCTGTGATTTACACAGATTTATATAAGATCGAAGGTACTTTATGAAATCTGTTTCTCCAATTACATTTCCCAAGAATTACTAGGGATTAGAATGTCACTATTTTCAGACACTGCCACAGAGTGTTCTGTAAACAGTTTACGCGCAAATAAAGGAGAGGGGATGGTCAGTGGCCAGTGTGTGTGAGCTTTCCCACACAGAGGCTCACTATGGCCAATTTCTTCTGGTTTATGTACCAACTGCCTGCAGCCAGCTGGACCGCAGTCACCCTGACTCGTTGGTACTTCCAGAACAGTTAAAAGTAAGCCCTAATAAAAAGCTTCCGTTCTATTCTTTCCGTCCTTTGGGACGGAGAATACCCCACAGAAAGTTGGCATGTTTTACAAAACCCATAGGTCCTGAGGATGATATTTTAATGTCTCAAGCCCAGAGCACAATAAATGTATTTTATTACAAGCTAAAAAAAAATTCTGAGATACACTCACCTTTGAAGTCTCTCAAGTAGGCAGATTTCCCATGCTTCTACTCAAAACTATGCACATTGGTTTTAATCTCTATTAGCATTAATGCTAAATTAGAATTTAAAGACTTCCAGAATATTACTTGTTTATTGTGTATGTGTGCATAAATTTTGTCAAAATTTGTGATGTGCATAATGGTATCTTCCTAGTCATGAAGAATTGAGAGCTAAGCCTTGTGGTGGAAGTGATGGAAGTGTTAGAAAGTACAGATCTCAAACAAACTATAATGCATCGGAGAGTCCGAACTACACATCTTTGGAAATTGCTATTTTTCTGATTCAGCTTATACACACATAAATTTTAAAAAAGCCACTAAGAATCTTAGTACATTATTAAAAAAAAACAACAATCCTTTACTGATGACTAAATCTATATTTCCAGTTCTTACTAAAGTCAGATTTTCTGCTCCCAGGAAGAATAGGTGTACCTTGTTGACTGTTGAGCATTAGGAAAAGATTGAGTGGTAAGTCTGAGGACCTGTACAGTCAGGTATGTGTCCCTGTGTGGTTTAAATGGTCCTGAGAGCCAGGGACAAATCTCATTGAAGACTGACTCCTGCAGAGGGCACACAGCATCAAGTGGCCAAAGGCAGTCTCCGGTGGGTATGGTGAGAGCTGAGGTCTAAGGATCACTCTCCTCCCAGGGTTTTCTGAATGGAGTGGAGGATCCTCCAGACTTCCGTGCATTTGGTACTCACAAGACCTTAAATAAAGTACCTACTGCAGTGATGAATAGGTGTATGGTTTCTGCCCTCTAGGAGTGGTCTGTCCTACATTGAAGTTCAACATTCTTTGATGTTTATTGAAAAAAAAATGAAAAAGTTTCTAACCAAGATATAAGATTATATATTATAGTTTGATTGTTATAACAAAGTACACAGAAAATAAGTACATGAACACTTCTACAGGAGTCCAAAACCCAAGCAGTACTAGGAGGCCAGAGACCAGGCAGAAACTCCTGTATTTTCAATTCATGTGTATTATTTGTAGTCTTTGTTTTTGTTCTGTGTATAATTTATATACTTATTTTTTGAAAATAAATTCAACTTGTGATTTATTTATCATGAATAAATTTATAATTTGAAAAAGTTTAATCTTAGAAACTGAACAAGGTGTGTTAGAAACAGGTATGCCCTTTAATGGAATAATACCATGTGAGTATCAAGATTTTATTCCTACAAAAAAAGATAGATAGATAGATAGATAGATAGATAGATAGATAGATAGATAGCCATGTAATTTGTGTGTGAGCGGGATGACCATTTAAAATAAATTTGGGTTTTTAAGATTTTTTTTTCTAGGTGATTTGCCTGCATGCATGTATGTCTGGGCAGCATATACATGCAGCAACCTCAGAAGCCAGAGGATGCTGGGTCTTCAGCACTGGAGTTACGATTGGTTGTTAACCACATGTGAGTTCTGGTGTTTGAACCCAGGTCCCCTGGCAGAGCACCAGTGCTCTTAACAACCGAGCCATTTCCTCAGCCAATAAGAAATGAGTTTCTGTCAAAAGTTACCCCACAGGTTATGATGACCGATACACAGCCCTGTAGCATTAGACTTTTTTATTTTAGTAAGTATGAATTTATTTTCAGAGAAATTTACATAAGAAAAATATAGTGTTGTGCTTTATGCATATCAAACAACCCCAATTCATTCTACATCATTTAAGTAATTAAAAATTTCGTATGAAAATTAGCAAAAACATATATATGATCTTAAAACATAAGCACAAATATTCTAACCTGGCCTAGTCTTCTCAGATACCCCAAATTCTCCTTTTCCTTTTAAAATCATAAGCAAGGGAGAATGTCACATCCAGTTTGGAGTCAGTGCTTCCATGGGCATGACCATGAGGCAGAGGCTTGTAGGACTCAGTCTGGCAATGAACCGTGGGTCTTCTCTCTACCTCCTTGCCGTTGACATGCCCCGGAGAAAGGAAAGCTCAGCAGACATGGGAAAGGAGTTTTCTACCATTGACCCTTTATTCTAACATTTGGGACCTTGGGGACTTTACCCAAATGTCACAAAGTAGACTCAGTTTCCCTTTGACTCCCACAACACTCATTTGGTTCTGGGACGTTTCCATTTTTAATTGAACTGAATCTGAGTAGAGCCCCACGTAGAGCAGCAAGCCCTTGCATGGTAGAGGCCGCCTTGGCAGGCTTGGCTGGACTTTCACTTCCCACCCAGATTCCTAAGTACAAACCCGTGGGAGATTGCATCAGATTTGCCAAGGCGGACCAATTAGACATCCTGAAATCCCCGCGGTGACGCAGAACACCTGACAGCCTTGGTCAGGTTGTATCTCATTGCTAAATTTAGATATAGTCTGAACAGAGGTGAAAGAGAAAGGCAAGATCGACCCAGGAGCCCAGAAAACTTGTCTGGGCCAGTTACTCTTCATTTCTGTTGTAATACAGAGAGAAGACAGCGAATTCCAGCCCCAGCTAGTTGTGACAGAGTTCTTGTTTCCCTGAAGTTACTCTGGAGAAGGAAGTGCCTTCTAGGTGCTTTGAGCTGATGTGTGCCAAGCCCACACATGATGGGAGCTGAAAGCGAGCCCTAATTAGCACCCAGAAGCACAAGCCAGCTCCCAGGAGCAGAGTATTGACAGTATCTTGCAGATAGGAGGGCATCTAGCCAGCATGCAGACACACCTGAGCCCCGAAGATGGAAGTATCAATAGAATCATTAATAATACTGAGGACAGTGTATGTGCTGCTAACGAGATACCTTGCACCTATGGGCACATGCGTCAGATGGACCTTGAATTTTATGTTGGAAGATTGTACTTAGTATATGCTACTAAGATCTACAAAAAAATTTAATGGCTTAATGGTTAATATTAGCCATTTAGACAAGTTAAAAAGATTTCATAAATTCTTTTTCCCAGACAAAGATAGAAAACAAAACAAAACAGAAACCTATGCAGATCTTTTTTTCCAAATCTTTTCAAACACGTTTGTTTGGAGTCTTTCCTTTCCTTCTGCACTTGAAAGCCACATTCTAAGTGAGAGCCACTTAAAGCTTCTCGCAAATTGACACTTCACCTACTGATGAGTTGACAGCTGATACATCAGAAAGGTGAGAAGAGGCCCAGACAAGGATTGGGCTACGCCTGACAGGAAGACACTGATGGAATCTGAGAAAGCTGTAGAAGATGCGGAGACTCAAGTTGTCCAAAGAGGAAGGTGTGCAGGAGCACTCACAGCAGAAAGCACCAAGTGCTTTGATAAGGATACAGGTTACTAGGTTCCTTTTTTCGTCTGTCATTCATGAAGATGCTGTCTCTAACAGAGGATGCATGCCCTGAAACTGGCGGTTTCACATTCCAGAACCCAAAATGCCCTTCTGATTTAATCTCCAACAAAGCATTGAAGAGTAGACAAAAACTATATACTGAAAATGAGGAAGAAACAAATAAATGGGTGGAAACAGTTTTAAAGTGAACTTTCCAGCTTGTAAAAAAAATGCTATAATTCAATACATCAATCAAAGGAAAGCATTTGAACACACCCAGACACACAAACATAGACACAGACAGACAGACAGACACACACACACACACATGGAAGAGAATCATTAGGCAAGTTTGTTCTTTTTCCAACAAGAAATGAGTCATTCATTGGTTCCTATTCCACGTACATCATAGAACATGAATTTAAAATAGTATTTATCTTTCAGCAACAACAACAAAAGCCCCTCAGGTCTCACTTTGCCTCTGCATTTCTTTGAGCCTCCTAACAGGCTGAACCAGGTGTCTATTCAGATGAGCCCATGTGAGGAACTGACAAGGAACAACAACCATTTTTCTAACTTGCACAATTAAGGGCCATAACTGCTCCTCTTGTATAAAGCCCTTTCCATTTCGACATGAACGTGTAGATAATAGATGATGATGATGATGATAGATAGATAGATAGATAGATAGATACATACATACATACATACATACATACATACATACATACACACAAACATAGATACATACGTACGTACATACATACAAACATAGATGATAGATAGATAAATAGATAGATAGATAGATAGATAGATAGATAGATAGATAGATAGATAGATAGATAGATAGACAGACATGTTCAAATCTTCCTGTAGATTTGGTGATGGGCCAAGGTGTTGCATAAAACCTTAGAAAGGAGGCTCTAGAAGAACACTATAGCAAGGACTCAATGATTACCTCAGGAAAAGACTATGAACATTTTATTTGGGGATTTCAGTTTCAGTTTTATTTGAGGAGGTAGCTTATTGTTGAGGGGAGCTCTTCCTATCCTGAGTGAGGGGGTCCTTCTATCTTGCCATGGTTCAGATAATCGTGCACCTTCCTGCTTCAGGATGAAGAACTCTGGATTTTTTGTCGCATGAGTGTGCTGAGATGAAATGTTGAGGACATGCAGCTGCTTCACATGTCCACACGATGAAAGAAATGGAACATGTCAGGATTTGTCAGTCACACGCTTCTAGAGGAACAAAATTAGTTTTCACTTTTTGAACCCATAAAATATTAATTTCTATACACTGGGAAGTCTGCTGTAAGTATCCATTTCCAAAGTGAAGCAGAAGGTTCTTGTGTGCACGATCTGCTGAAATACTGACAGACCCTACAGTCCACAAAGATCAGTGTGCAGTAAGATTAAAAACTCAAATAAAAACTACTAAAGTGATTTTGTTGTTAGAAATGTGGGTTTTAATTTTAAACTCTGCTCCTAATTTGCTATTTGATGTTGGGTAATGTCTTGGCTTCATCTAGATTTCAACTTCTTTAACAGTGAAGGTGATAATACCCAACTGGCACTTTCTTTTTTGGGGAAAGGTTCTCTGTGTAGAATTGCTTCAAAGAGCAAGGCACTATTTGGATGTTAAGTAGTTTCATGAAGAAAATGTGTACAATGTGTACTTTCGCTTATTTCCCTCTCTCTAAACCACCGTCAATAAAAAGTAGAGTTAGACAGAAATTGGCATCAAAATCTATTCCTCAGATGTCATGAAATCATCCAAGAAGTAGATGAGAAAAGAGTCAACATCAACATTGTTAAACGTCAGGGCACCCAGTGGCACCTCACAGTTGTTGAGGTGGTAATTGTCAGAGAGCAAGTATGGATGAGAGCGTGCAGAAGAAAGCACAGTTAGTCAGATGTGCGTTGATAGAAGCATGAGGAAACGGTACGTAGATCCCTCACAAAGCTAATTTCACTTGTGGCCTGCACCCCGGGGAGAAGAGATCAACACCTTCCTCTTGCCCCACCTCATGACTACTGCAGTATTATTTCATAAATGGGACGTAGAAACATAAGTAGTCACTGATGGATGCATTGAAAAAGAAATTGTGATACATACAAGCAACTACTACTCAATCTTAAAGCTCTTGCCATTAAGGTTCCAATAATCTCCAATATGTGTAAAGCTGGAGTAACATTTTACTGAGTGAATTAGGCCAGATCTATAAAGATTAGAACACTATCTCACTGAGATATGAAATCTTAAAAACAACTGAACAGAAAGTGAAGAGCATGGAAAAAGAGAGCAGAATAATGGCATAAAGTGCAGGATCCACGATGGGACAAGCAGGTGACAGTCAAGGGTACAAAGCTGCACTGTGAAGGGTTAGTAGGAGGATGGTAGGGCTGGCTCCACCCCTCACCAAGGAGGCAGAGAATCAGAGCTGGCCCTGACCCTCAGCTGAGGTGGGCAGTCCCAGTGAAGGCCCAGACTGACCAACTCATCTACCACCCAGGACCACATTCAGGGCCTTGAGTTTACCCATCCCAGCATCAGCCCAATCTATGACCTGCTGGAGTGCCTTAAGGGGGCTGGTCCT
The DNA here is from genome assembly GCF_037038515.1 of Microtus pennsylvanicus. NCBI lineage: Eukaryota > Metazoa > Chordata > Mammalia > Rodentia > Cricetidae > Microtus > Microtus pennsylvanicus. Next base: position 162,576,562 of record NC_134579.1, on the reverse strand, counting down.
AAAACCATAATCACGGGACCTCCATGACTCATGGCAATCACAGGCTGAGAGGAGTTTCAGTGAGGGTCCAGTACTGACAGTGTAACGGAAGCCAGAGGCTTTGAACCTGACCAACAACACATTGCAACATTTGCAAGTAAAGCTGTTTGAGCAAAAGGGTACCCTGTGTGACACACAGCATCTCCCAAGGCCACGAAGACAAACAAATATGACATGGAGAGGCTGGACAGATGGAGGAGTGAAGTGTTTTGGTTTTTATTGTTGTTTTGTTAATTTTTTTTAACTTTCTTTTTTGGAGGAAGAAGCTATAGGGGTGGAGGGCAGACATAGGAGGACTGGGAAATGAATGGGATTGGAGTATGTGTTGTACAATTCCCAAAGAAGTTTTCTTCTCTTTCGAAAATTATGTTAAAAAGAAGGAATAATAATAATGTGCTCTAAACATAAAACTTATTGAGTAGATTTTAGGTACTACTACTACAAGCATATAGTCAAAGGCAAATGTCAAATGAGAATGTGTCACTTGTCTAGACTGTAGTCATTTCGATCACAGGATCATAAGCATCCGGGAATTAATTGGGCTTATATGATGGCTACTCCACTTTCCTAGGAAACAAATCCCATCTCACAAGGCTTGATTCTTCAGTGACTTCGCCCTTCCCTGTTGGAATTTATTACAGCTGCCATCCAGAAGGCAAAAGTTCCAGAAGGGTTTGGCAGATAACAATAAATGTAGCTCTAATATGTTATGCTCAGTGTTATATACACGCATTCTGTGTAACTTGCAGTTTACTGTATTGGAGATTGCCTTAACCGCATTTCACTGGGTCCCCTTTACATACAAAAAAAAATCATTCTCTAATGTTATTTAATTGATGTTAAATTAAATTGGGCTTAACTACGTGTTCAGCGGGCGTCTCAGTTAAGCATACAGTAAAGAAGTACCCTGGTTCTCATGTGAGTACAGCAGTCAGTTCTAAGATCCTGGAAAAGAAACCCATGATTCACAGTAGAGCTATGCGCTGCTTTCTAGTAAGAAATTCCTTGGAGTTGTGTCTATGGCTTAATAGGAGACAAATTTTATAAGAACATTTTGCTCAACCAAAATTCCCTTCATAACTTTCAGAAATTGAGTTTGCACAAGAATATCCGAATAGCATAGACATTACTGAAGGAGAGCCAAACCCAGTACAGTCATCAGAGCCAAGCTTCCAGTTCTAAGCAAACAGGGTATTCAAAGCTGAGGTTGAGAGGCTGCTGCCAGCCGCCTCTACTGGTGCTTTCAGAGGCTGTTTATTTTCCTTCCCAGGGCCCATCACATGGTACATCCTGGGAATTGATCAGCATTACCAGAATATTTTTAATAACATTGGATTCCTGGGATACTTTATGGCGCATGACTAAGCAGCAGACTGAAAAAAACATAGGCGCTGTGGACCAGATTCCCAGACTTTACCCTAAGGTGCTGTGAATGCTTAGGTCAATTGTATGTTGTGTCTGTGCCTGTTTCCTAACTACAAAACAGTCGGAGCTAATCCACAGCAAAAAGCTCTAGGGAAGGAATGTTGACCAGTGGGAAGTGCTACTGGATTATCACAGTGTTGGATTTAAGGGAGTAAAATATTTAAAGAGCTAGTTCTAGTATTTTCAGACTTCTATTTAGAAAAAAAATACTTATAAATGTGAAAAATGACTCGTTGAAAGAGTCTAGAAACACAGAGCAAACTCTGCTGTCATCACCGTCTTCATTATTGTTGTTGTTGGCTTGAAGTAGAAGGAATCGCCGGGATTAGGAATTGATCCACTTCTAATAAACAGCGAACTTTGGATCTTTGTCCAAAAACATCATTTATTTCACACCAAAGATTCTGGAGACATTTGGTGCCTCCAATACTAAGGAATATGGGTATTGAGGGATTTCATATAATTGATACATAAAGTAGGAAATAAGAGCAAGAACCAATTTCCGTCTCAGTGGTCCAGATGTATTGACAAAGCTCCACACCTGTATCCCACACCAGGCCTCCAAAAATGCATCATCTGTGGACCCGAGGGGGGAAATGGGGACATTTTTTCAGATACATCTTCATGTTCAAGCTCTGTGACCTACCAAAGGTGGCTGAATTCCTGCAATTCTCTATAAAACAAGACATAAGGCTGGTGAGACAGCTCAGTGAGCTAAGACCTTTGCCTCACAGTCCTAGCCACCTAAATTCAATCCCTGGAACCCACATGAAGGTGGATGGGTAAAACCAGCTCCACAAAGTTGTCCTCTGACCTCCACACGTACACACACTCTGGCACACAAGCTCTATCCCTCATCAAACATATCATGTTTACATGAACAGTAATAGGAAATACAAACATTTTAAGTAAGTAAAACATGAAACCACAGCATCATCTTCATAGACTAGCTTTGTCTTCAGTGGTGGTCCTTAAACCGTAGGCAGCAAAGATGGACTCCCTGGGGAACAATTTCCCCTGGCTCCCATCCTTCCTAAGGCTGGATTGGCTGCCTTTTGCTGTACACCAGGCTTTCTTGCATATTTGTCTCCTGATCTGTGTCTAATTGTTGGGTAATTTTGTACATAAATTGTTTCCCCTTACTGAGCAGGGAGGCTAACACCCGAAGGCAGTTCTCTATGGGTCTACAAAGCCTAATATATTTTCCTTTTTCTTTTTCCTCCTCTTTGATTAAATTATAATCTCTGGGTTTTTTCAATCTAACACTTTTTTGTTTGTTTGTTTGGTTGGTTGGTTGGTTGGTTGCTTGGTTGCTTGGTTTTTTAAGACAGGGTTTCCCTGTGGCCCTGGCTGTCTTGGAACTCCGCCTGAACCTACTGCCTTCCTGAGTGGAGCGCTGCCATCACTGCCCTGCCCACCGAACACATTTTGTTATTATTGTTGTTTGTGTGAGCACTTACTTTGTGCTGGCTGCTTAGTTATCTTTTTTAATCTATATAATTTCACCACCCATTTTAAAAATAAAGAAACAGGGAGTTAGTCATTTTGCTCATGTTCAGTGAGTCAAACAAAAAGAGGGAAAAATAGAGGAAATCAGGGTTTAAGTTTCTCAAACTAGATCTCTCTGACAGCAGAGTCATTGCTTGCCTACTTCCAACTTATTTCCCAGGCTTAGGTTGTTACATATAAAGCAGTGGAAATAAAAATGGCATTTAAGGGAAGGTATGGCACATAGCCTCAGAGGAGCTAGGTGAGAATTTGAGGACCATGCTGTACAAGGTTTAGGGTTATATGGCAAGTGACCATCTTATGTGCTGAGTGCATTCCTCAAGCCTTTAAATGACTGTGGCATATCGGGTCAGCACTGAAAAGCAGAGGTCACCTAAGACAGGTTCTAAATTAAGAAATGAAGCAAAGACATTTTAAAAGTGCACTGTGTGCTTCTCAACAAAGGAAATTGAAAACATGGAAGGCTGGGACACAACTCAAGACTGAGAGCCAGAACAGAGTTTTGGGGACTAAGTTTAGTGTTATGATTGTTGATACAAGCCATACCCACTCCCTCCCCCATCCGCTGAGGCAGTCTGATCTTCAGCTTCTGGCCTGAGCTCGCTTTCTTTTCCGTCTTCCTCTCGGAGAGGCAGCTTCACTTCTGCCTCTCTCCCCTCTTTTTGACCCCCCTTCTCTCTCTCTGTCCTCTTCTCCTTCTCCCCCCTCTAAGTAATAAATATCTAATTCTATTCTGTATGATGTGTCTGTCCATGTGCTTCTGCCACCTGTTCACACCATTGGACTGGCTGGGACCAGCCTGCTCACCATGTGTCTCCCTGCCTGGGACCAGCCACTGTTTGGGGAATGGCAGCCATCTCTGCCTGGTACTGGCTGCTCCCAGGGCATGTTGCCTCCTGCCACATGGCCCACTACCACCATTTGGGGACCTACAGCATTTTTGCTGCCTACTGCCGCTGGGGATCTTGCAGCATTTTTAAAAAAATCATAACATTTAGAAATTAAAAAAAAATGTGGGGCAGTGGTGGTGCACACCTTTAATTCCAGAACTTGGCACTTGGGAGGCAAAGGCAAGCAAGCAGATATTTGTGAGTTTGAGGCCAGCCTGCTCTACATAGTGAGTTCCAGGACACTCAGGAATACACAATAGTGAAACCCTGCCTTGGAAAAAAGAAAAGAAAAGAAGAGAAAGGAAGGAAGGAAGGAAGGAAAAAAATAAAAGAAACACCAAGAGGGTTGATCTCTTATGAGTGATCTTACTAGTCCCTTAATGGCTCCTCAATCAAGATATGTCTTTCCTTTCTCTCCCTCACTGCCCTTCCCCCTTCTTGAGCATCCAGTTCCCTCATGTTCTCCACCTCCCTCCCCTTCTACCTTCCACTCCCTGCTAATTTTCTCAGGACGTCTTGTTTGTTTCCTCTTCTCAGGGGGATCCATGTATGTCTCTCTTATGGTTCTTAACAGTATTATTTGTAATAGCCAGAACCTGTTGTTACCTAGCTTCTCTGGGATTGTGGACTGTCGGCTGGCTATCCTTTGCTTTATGTCCAGTATCCACTTATGAGTGAGTACATACCGTGCTTGTCTATCTGGGTCTGGGTTATCTCACTCAGGATGGTTTTTTCTAGTTCCATCCATTTGCATGCAGATTTCAACATGTCATTTTGTTTTTAACCACTGAATGCTACTCCATTGTGTAAATGTACCACACTATCTTTATCCCTTCTTCAGTTGAGTGGTATCTAGGTTGTTTCCAGGTTCTGGCTATTACGAATAATACTGCTATGAACGCAGTTGAGCAAATGTCCTTGTGGTATGAGTGTGCTTCCTTTGGGTAAATGACCAAGAGTGGTATTGCTGGGTCCTGAAGTAGACTGAGTCCCAATTTTCTGGGAAACTGCCACACAGATTTCCAAAGTGTCTGTACAGGTTTGCACCCCACCAGCAATGGAGCTAGGGAAATTCCCAGGAATCCACAGCGATGGCCCCAGATAAGACTCTAAGCAACAATGGAGGGGACGTCTAAACTGGCCTTCCCCTGTAATCAGTTTGACAACTTCCTGGATTGTCATCATAGAATCTTCAACCAGGAACTGATGGAAGCAGATACAGAGATCCGCAGCTAAGCATTGGACCGAGTACCAGAGAACAGCCCAAGAGAGGGAGGAGTGATAATATGAGCAAATGGGTCAAGACCGTGATGGTGATATCCACAGAAACAGCTGACCTGAGCTAGTGAGAGCGCACTGACTCTAGACTGATAGTAAGGAACCTGCATAGGTCTAAACTAAACCCGCTAAATGTGGGGAACCATTGAGGCTTGGGCAGTCTGTGGGGCCACTGGCAGTGGGACCAGGATTTATCCCTAGTGGTTGGACTGGCATCTAGGAGCATATTCTATTTGGAGAGATAGATACCTTGCTTGCTCAGCCTAAAAATAGGGGGGAGGGTGTTAGTCTTGCCTCAAAGTGAAGTGTCAGATTTTGTTGAGTCCCCACAAGAAGCCTTACCATTTCTGAGGAATGGATGGAGGGATGGGGTGAAGGGAAGGGTGGAGTGGGATTAGAGGAGGATGTGGGAACAGGGATAGTTATGTAAAATGAGAAAAGATTGTATTAAAAAATTCTTAATAGAAATAAAAAAACAAAAAAGAGAGATTGATCTCCACAACTGGAAAGAGAACTCAAGATGTCAGGGAATAGGGATCAATTAATGTTTGGCAGCAAAGTAGGAGGAAAAAAGTCTTAGGAAAATGCCAGAGATTTCATCAGGGTAAGTGTAGACAGTGTGAAGCTCAGGAGTGCCAGAAAGCATTTCCTAAGGCACTTGGTATTAGAATGGGTTCTGATACAGGCAGAGGGAAAGCCGTCTACAGAGTTTTATTTGAAGATTGGTAACTGGCCCTGAAGGCTGTACCCAAGCTGCCTCATACTCATGGAGACACCCAGGGTGCCTCCTCCCCCAAGGTTGTGTTTGTTTGTTTGTTTCGTTCTATTCTATTGTCTCCTTGAGACTCTGGTAATATACTAGTTCAAAAAACAAACAAATTTTTGGTATCTCCTTTAGAAAATGCACTTCTCATGTCTTTTCCCAAAAACACATTCCTTTATGAGACCAGCCATTCTTTATGCTACCTTTTGCTAACAGAGAAAGGATCTGGATTTTCTCCAGGCTAATGGAATATAGGCAGAAAGCGTCTGAAGCTGTCTGGGTCATTTGGAAGAAAGTATTGAGAAAAGCTTATTTTCGCTAGTGTTAATAGATAGGCACCATTTTTCAAGATGCTGAAAGCAGAGCATTTGCTCCTCTCCTTCATGAACAAAGGTCTCCTGTATCTGTGTCCTTCCTCATTCACTTCCTCTGTTGTCTCCCATCCACCCCCTCGCCAGCCCCGGCAGCCTAACCACCACCTCTGTGTATTCTTCCATACAGCGCCATGTGCTCTGAATAAAAGCCCATTGTCCATCCGACAGTCGTTCCTCTTTCTTCTTTGTTCCTCCAGATGAGTCACATCCCTCGGAAGTCCATCTTCCTTTGGAGTGTCTCTCTTTCTGAATCTCTTTCCGATCCTGACATGATGAAGGGATTCACAACAACGCCACACTTCCCTCACTGTTTGTGTCGTGTAAACACTGCCAGAAAGCTTCCTCTCCGAATGTCCCGTCCTTTTCCTTTTGGGAGGCCTGTTTTAGAGAAAGGGCTGTTATGAGTTAAAGACACAGAGATGGTTCGGGATCTTTCCCTGTGTCCTTCCTAGATGCTTATTAGATCCTTAAGCGTCATCTAGGATGTGACTGGCTTTGCCATTTTGTAAAACAGTCGTATATTTTTGAAAAATAAAAGCACACTTTTAAGATGTATTGAATAATTAGAAATTCACCACATTTTGGAAAATACATGCAGCGAGGAAGACCTAGCCTACATCTGTCTGTCATGGGCAGGAGACAGACCCCCTGCAAATGTCAACATGAATGCAGGGATTTTTCTCACTGCCATTAAGACTACCGTCTCTAGAATAAGGCAGATTTAGGCCTGGGGCCTGACTTCAACACTTCCTGACAGGGTGATCCAGCAAGGCTTCGGATTCTATGTCCACAGTGAGAACAACAAAGTGACTTGCACCCGTCGGAACATGTAGGTGAGATAATTGTCAGCATAGTGCCTGCTTGCATCTGTGACTTTGACAACTGTGATTAGTACAGGCCGGAAGGGTATCTGGTAGACAGGTAGACAGGGAGTCAGAGGGCAGTTCAGAGTTCAACACAAACTGTTAGACACTGAAGACGTGGAAGTGTTTTCTCATACAGTAGGAAAGCAACTGACCAATCAGCCCAGAGGAACCGGGGAGTCAGGGGTATCCAGAACCTGAGGCATGGTTTATAAAAGCATAAGTTTATATATAAAAAAGAGGAGTCATGATTTTGGCTGGATTTGCCTTAGGTGTGCTTTGTAATGCAGTTTGTCTCATGTGCTGTATCATATGTGGATTCTTTCTGCTTTGGGAAGAGCTGCTGGGTCCCTCCTGTGGGCTGAGAGACATGATTCCTTAGCAGTCTAGCAGACACGTTTTCCTTTACACATGGCAAACATAAACCATCACAATGTGAACAGCTCCAAGAGGGCAGTTTGAATTTACCCCCAAATTGCTTGTTCGAATGGCTCATTCTTCTGATCTGGCGTTCATGGGGTTCAGTGTTCCATTTTCTGCTGCAGTCTCCAGAGCTCGCTTTTATGCTGTTGTCTGGGAGATGCTCTGCAGATTCCCCTGCAGGCGCTTGCTGTCGTCCGACCCCCAGCTCTAAAGCCAACCCTTTATATTATCTTCAGCTTTGTATCATTCATACCGTTTTTCATCGAGAAAAGTATATTTATTTTGATTAGTGTGTCAGAGAAATGTATATTAAAATGATATTTGTTTAGTATACAAAATTTTTAACAAGTTAGTTTGGGTGAGGAATGAATATCAAGTTTAACTGCATTTCTCCTCCTCTTTATATTAAAATGTAGTTAAATCAAAGATCACTTTATTCGCTATGACACCTGGAAATGCAAACTGACTTGTGGTAAGTTAATACATTAATACAATCTTTTCTAATGCAAAACAGAAAGATTTGAGGACTTTTGCCATATAGATGGTGTATCTTATGTCCTAAATGTATGCAGTTCTTCTACTCGCCAGTGCTTGGGGTCTTGAAGCTAATCTGTTGATTGTTATTATTGTTATTCATTATTTCCTACCAGACTTTTCCTGAATAAATTGGTCCCTTAATAAATATTCCGCACTGACCAACAAAACCTGAATCACAAATTCATAACGACTCAGTTTTGCTTTCCGTGTAAGTATTGGCAATATTTAAGGAATTGTCAACTCGACTGTTCTAGCAAAGGAGAAATGATTGTTACTTCTAATTACCAGGCAGTACTGAAACAGATCCATGGAACAGGCAGGGCCGAGATTAGGGCAGGGACCGGGAAGAGCATCTCCTGCCAAAGCAGCTTGGTTGTTTCTCCGAAGCCACACATCAAAAAGAGAGGTTGCCAGGCCCCCTCTTCAGTGTCAAGCAGAAAGTTTGTTTGCAGGAAGTGGCTAGTGGAATTTCCCAACTGCAGACAGAAAATCTGGAAGGTGGGGCAAATAGAAAACAACTCTGGGTTATGACAGAGATATCTGAAAACTGGGACATTCTTCAGAAGTTCTGGGGGACAAGGGGGACAACAGTCACAGAGTGAGCCGCTACCAGGAGCTTCCCCTTCCCCAGTGAAGGAGAAGAGTACCTGACAATGGCAATACTGCCCAAAGAAGCCTGAGTCTTAAAGCCCTGCCATGCTGGAAGAAAGGGAGAAAGAAATGACCCCAAGACAAAAAGTTTCTGCTTCAGAAAACGGGTCAAAGGTGTTTGCAGCAATAGGAAGTAGACATCTATCCTGTCTAGTTCTCTCGTCACTCCTTTTCAAGCTGAACTGTGGAGGAGCCGCAAGCAACCTTGGTACACTTTCCTTGTGGGTAGGAGATGAAAAGCTAAACATTTATTTTCGAGTTCGAGAAGAGGCTTCCCATAAAGAAGGTGCTGCAGGTCCCTCGGACTCACCATGTCCTCAGCTTCCAAGCAGGGCTGAGGAAGGTTGGAGTTGAAGGTAGCTGGGGGAACCTGAGTTCACGGAGCAGCCATCTTCTGGGGAGGAAGCCTGCTGGAAGATCTTGTAAATACTGAAAAGCTGAAGCAGAAAAACTCAAATGATGTTTTGGTCAAAACTTGAAGAATAAAAAGAAGAGAGAAAAGAAAAAAGCACGCCTGTTTTTCCTCCCCTCTGCGAGACTGTAATTAAACTGTTTCTGAGTCATCAGGATTTCAGGCCACAGCTCTCCTTCCCATTCATATTATTGGTATAAGTTAGGAAAGAAGAAAGTACGAGTTAGGAGAGCAGACATCCACCCATGCGGCAAGCCCCTGGAGTTAGAAGATGAGCTAGGATGTCTCTGGTTAACTGTAGTTGGAGTTCAGATGGCATTAGTAGGGGGAGATCTTTAAATGCCCTCTCTAGCTCGAGGGTGCCAAGTCTCTCTGGAGCTTCCTCCCAATGGGCTCGCTTCTGCATCTGCCTCCGAATTTCCTCTTGGTCTTTTTCTCCATTGGTGTAAGTTCATTGGAGGGAGAATTATTTCACTCAAGAGTAGAGGCCTAAAAGATTTCCTTGAGTAACTATTTGTGTGAAGAAGAAGCCTTGTCCTTGCTGACTTTGTCTCTAAGCTCCCACTTGGCAATTTCAAGGCAGACTTCCTGGCACTTCCTTTCGACCCCAGATAGGTCAGGCAGGCATGTGTTCAAGTGAGACCCTACCCCATTGAGTTGCTCGAGCCCATGCCGGTCCATGCTCTCCTGAGTCCTCCGTGTCTCTTTCCGTGTTCCCATCTTCCCTAAAACCATGCGTGACCTTCGTTCTTCTCGAGCCTTGTGTTTCTCCCTATACACAGCTCCACCCACTGCCTCAGTAAACCTCTCGGAGTGTCACTCAGCAGACAGTGGAAACAAATGGCTTCAACTTTCCTCCCTCATTTTCTCCACAAGAAACTGAACTGAAGAGCACCTCCAGTTTATTCGACAGAAACTAAACCTATTTCAGAGAACCACTAATGAGACATAAAAGATCACTTTCTCTGAGACAATCCTTGATCTCTCCCCATTGAGATGAACAGATCTGCCTTTTAAGAGCCTTCAGCTACCTGACCATAGGACTCACTAGTATTTTACAAGATATACGAGAGCCCTATGTCTTCAGTGTTGGAGATTCATAACACAGGAAAGACTTGCAGTGTTTTCCGGGGTAAACCAAAGTGAGCTAAGTGTATTTGATCTACAGTGGAGCCTCACATCTGTTCCATCAAATTCATGCTTTTGTTGTTATAGCCACCGAGGGCCTTTGTTGTATTCTCTATCTAGTAATGCATTCTTCTGCACATATGAACATGAGGTTTTTTGTTTCAATTGTGACCCTTGATCTGGAACTTCCTACTCCCTGTATAGAATGGAGAAATAATTGGGCAAAACTTGGCCAATCTTATAAAAGTTTACAGATGCCCCTTTGACGACAACAGTTCATAATGGTCTAAGGGAGGCTTTATGTTCTAACTTTCATCTCAGTATATGAGGTGGGTGGTGGGGGAGGGAGGAAGTGGATCAATGGCCAAAATTGAGTTTTGATCCCCACTCTCACCCGAGCAGTACCCACAGACACCATCTAAAGCAAGGCCATTTGTCAGCACTTCATCCGCGAGCATCATTATCAAAATTCCACAATTCACTTAGAGTATCAAAGGTTTGTTTTAATGGAAATAATTTATATGGCATCTTCTCTGGGAAGAATCAGGAAGGTCCATTTGCAGTCTTGACTTTGAACGTTGTGGTCTGAGTTCAGTTACATGCTTCAGAGTCAAAAGCCTGCTGCAGCCCACACTAAAATGGATGCTACAGATGTCACCCAGAACCCAGGGAGACGCGGAACTTAAAGTTGGGAAGGAAAGTGAAGAGGGCTGTTTTCCCTTCTGACATTTCTCTAACAACTGTGTCTAACCTGAAAATGTGGCTCCAATCCTTCTCAGAACTATTATTTTCTTTACAGCAAAGTTCTAAAAACTTGGTTTCTTTTGATTTCTCCCCCCCTGGCAGGAAAATGACACATTTGGGGCCAAGGCATTAAAGTGTGGTCTCTTGGGAGAAGGGGGCAGGGCTATTGCTTTCGAGCCCACAAACAGCTGCAGGTGCAAAAAATGTGCACACGAAAAGGGAGGTCTAGTAGAGGCCCTTTTAAAATGTGCCCTTTTAAGTTCAATAAATCTCTTTGCTCTCCCCTTTGTGAGCTGTGTGCGTCCCTCCCACGCTCTAATGCACATCCCAGTCTCCAATGTGGCCTCCAGAAGGAATCTTCATGTTTGTTGTGAAGTTTTCCGTAATTACATAATCAGCGAAGCCTGTTGAGGTGGCTGAAAAAATGCAAACCCAAGGATTACAGTAACATAATTAGGCTGCTTCCTGTAAGAGCCAAGCGACTGTTCCTGGGTTAGGCTTTGATTGGCTGCCCTCAGAACCTTCCTCTTCCGCAATGAATCACAGCTCAGTGGGCCTCTCCGTTGGCTCACTGCTCCGAGGCATTTTTACGGCCTGTTTTTGTGCCTTCGATGAGCTCTCTACACACCCTCAACATCAGTTTGACTAAGGAGGCGAGAGCAGAGAAGCCAGAGGGCTGTGGTTTCTTGGATGCCTTTGTGTCTATGTGGTGAGAGCGCTAGTACTTACTGTCTGGGCCGCAGTACCTTGACTCATCTGGCGGTGTCTAGAAGCCTCGAGTCCTGGCCTTGGGGTGTTGGTGGCAAGAAAAACCGAGATGAAAGGATAGATCATAGTCAAGTTTGGGGTGTGCAGAAGAATTTGGTGTCGGACGTGCCTCGTTAGTGCTAACTGAAGATGCTATGTTACAAATAACCCAGCCATAAAGAGCTGGTGGGCTCAAGGGGAACCCAACAGCTAATTGTCAGGTGTGCCAGCAATGTGGGCTTGGTGGCCAAGGCCTGTCCCTGAGCAGAGTTTGTGGGTACCCAAGTGGGAGTGTTCTGGAATTCTTTCCCAGTTTGGGAGATTCTCTTGCCCTGCTTTTAAGAACCTGTCAGGTTCGTTCATCCATTCTGATGGGTTTCCTCTCAGAGTTATTCAAGTTTCCTAAAACACTATTTTTGTCTATGCTCCCAAAGTGTTAAGTAACATGAATGTGTTTCTTAAATACACATTTCTTTAATGTGAATATCTATCTTAGAAAGTAAAGTCAGTGCTGTGCTTTTGACTGACTCTCCTTTTGAAATTCTTTTTTTTTCTTCTTTGTCAACTCCAAAAAATAGAGTCCTTGCTGATACTCAGTACATCTAAACTAACTGTGGGGATCTAAGTGACCATAGGAAATAAAAGGCTTCTTCTTTTGCTTTGTAAGTCAAAAAGTTATTATGAGAAACTCAGAGTAGATTAGAATTCTCCACATTTTAGTTATCTCAAAATTACTTCAGTGTGTCCCTTATTAAAAATGATAAAAAGCTAAGTTGCTACAAATATGATTCAGGTTGAAACGATACAAGCTCATATCAAAGTATACAGGCTAGGGTAGTAGCAGTCAAGACAATGAATAATGAAGACTTTTTTATTTTTCTTGACCTTGTAATCTGGTGACATTTGTAGTTGCATATGTGTTTCACTAAAGAAGCCAATATCCCCAGTGTTCACACTATAGCCTTATGTCTGGAACGATCATAACTAACTCCCTACATTTATATAATCATAAATAGAACCTTAGTAGAAGAGAAAACCCAAATGCTAATATTGTTATTTATATAATATGCCATAATAATATTGAATGCCATTACCAGAATGGTTTAGCTTATTTTTATCTACAGCTATAACAAATTACATTAGCTGTGTCCTCAGTGTCTTGCACAAAGCTACCAGCTGCAACCCAACTGAAGAGGAAGCTATTCTGAGCTTACCCCTCAAGCAAGATTCTCAGTTCCTCGGGAATTACTAGACTGAGGACCTTAGTTACTTACTGCCTTTCACAGCAATTTTTTTTCTGTTGGCCAACTTCAAATCCAGCTTCCCGCGGAGAAAACTGACTTAAGAGGAGGACAAGCAACATGGAGCCAATGGGCATTTTCTACCCTCTTCTTGGAAGTATTACCCATCTCTCTTCATATTAATTCATTAGAAGTATAGCAGCGGATAAAATCTCTGCTTTAAAGGAGAAAATTATACACATTCACAGACACTAGACGGTGGGGATGACTAGGAGTCATCCTCCATGCCATCTGCTTATCTCCCACAGGGGTTCTTGCCTCCTCCTCCTAATCACCTACAGGCTCCGGCTAAAATCAGAATTTGAGTCTTCTGGGGGAAGAAGCAGTAAAGGCCTTCAGAAAGAGCAGTAGCTCAGCTTTCTTCAAGATCCTAGATTGTTTAGTAGACAGTCTTGCTCAGTAGTTATGGTACTCCCTGAGTTATTACTCATTCAGCACACATGCAACCAATTCTACAGGCGCTGGAAAAGGCAAACCATCTGTGCCTAAATAGAGTGAAAAATCCCCTTGATATTCGTTATTATGTTACTCAAATTAGTTATGTCACTCTAGCTACTTATTGCTAAACAACATGTTGTCCAAAATTAGCAGCTTAAAATGAATGAACATTATTTTCATATACAGAGCTCGGTGGGTCAGAAATTCGGAAGTGGGTAATGGGGGTTCCTCTTGTTGGTGTCTCCCAAGAAGGTGTAGTAAAGATATTGGACAACAGTCATCACCTGAAGGCTTAGTTGAGACTGGATATCTACTTTGGTCTAGATTCTGGGTCTCTATTTGGTGGCCACTCTCATATCCAGGAGGCAATGGTGAGTATTTATAGAGCTTCGAGTTCTTAGCACATGACCACATTACCAGGTTGTCTGCAAGGCCTCATCACCTGGTATCTGGCCTTCCCCTGAAAATTAAGCTTATGTTGGTTATGAGATGCACAGAAAATCTCTTAAATTTCAATAGCCATGCTTGCCTCGGTGTTTGCACACAGTGTAGGCACAAGATGGGGAAATTCCAGAGTACTAGGTACTACTGTGTCCTACCCCAAATGATTCAACAAAATTTTATCCCCTCAAAGGAAACATGAGACCCCACAGGATAGAGGTCACTATCCTGAAAGCAGATAGGTGGAGTAGAGTAACAGCAGATCAGCACTGTGGCAGAGGTTCTGGAGAGTGGGCAGGAGGCAATGAGAACAGACACATTTTCATGTGAATACCATCCACCATGGAGGCAGAACCTGCAGTTGTGAAGCCTATAAATATAGACAGCTGATCGTGTTATTTCCCCTTTTATCCCGACTACTGTGAGCTCCTGAAGACAGGGGAATTTATTTTATTTACTTGACACTTCTTACTGCCGTCCAGTCTTCCTTTATACTTTCAGACAATTCTCACATGTTCCTAAATATTTGTGGATCTGATTGCACAGTGGGATTTTAAAGATTTTTCTCGTGTCCTTCCCTCCACATGCTCTCCCATTTAAGACGCACAGTTGACTCCAGACTTCCCTCCCTCAGGGAAAGATTGAGGCATTGTGAAACAAACAATCACCAGCTATTGTGGCTGTAGTCTCTAAGACACAAACTCCTAGGTAAAGAAAGTAGGTCTAGAGTAGGTGAAGGGGAGGATTCCCAGGTGCAGACAGAGCAGCTAGAGAAAGAGAGAGAGCCCAGGGCTATGAGTCCCCACCGGCTTTACCACCTCCTGGTCAAAATAAATGGTAGGGAATATGGGGGAGAGAGTTCTGAAGTGCCACATGAAAGGCAGCAATGCCAGGGAAGTGCAAACCCTGCAAGAAAAAGAACTCCAAAATGCTAGAGGGCTGCCCACCCAGAGGTGCTGACATATTCAGATGCTGAGAGATTGTACTGAATAACCATAGTAAGGTTCTTAAACTCCTGGGACTTGAAGTGAAGGAACCTACAAGGTTTGAAATGAGCCAGGTTTGAGATTTAAAAAAAAAAATTCTCAATTACCATCATGCATTGAGATGGTACTCTTCCTGTACATTTGAATATGTAATTGTTATCTGCTATAGCTGTTTAATTAACTAATCTTACAGATAGATAGATGATAGATAGATAGATAGATGATAGATAGATAGATAGATAGATAGATAGATAGATAGATAGATAGATAGATAGATAGATAGATATAACAATTGCCTACCACATTCTAAAACAAAATAACTCCTCATATATCATTATATTAGTAGGGAACATAACAACTGGGCATGCCATAATTTCAGTAGTCAGTTGGCTGATGCAGGATTATTACAAGTTCAAGGCCAGCTTGCACTCCACAGTGAGTTTGAGGCCCACATGAGCAACACAGTGAGAAGTTGTCTTTACAAAATAATAAATGATAATAATAAGGTATGGTGGGAGGTTATGTTTTATGTTCTTGAATCCCAACTCAGTCACCAATTAGTTTTATAACTTTAAGAACGTTATTTCACTTTTTTGTCTCAAAAATACTATATTTCAAAATATGTAAACTAATGTCATCTACTTTGTTGGGAATATATGAAGATAACTAAGAATCAATGACATGCTTAGCAGTGACAGTAATCATCTATTTTAATAGTACAGGTCTTTTCAAGAACTGAACAACCTCGAAATTCAGAGACACAAATTAGTAATGGTTGTCTCACCATGTTGACAGTAAAAACACTCTTTTTATATATTTAAAATTAGTATTTCAAAGGTTACTTAATATTTCTAAAGATATTGGGCTCTATTTACAGATGAAATAGACAAAACGTCTCTTCAGTTTAAGAAATTTTCAACTTAAAATGAAATGTAGACTCGGAAGAAAACCATACATCTTGAGACGTTCTGGCCATTGAGAAGAAAGTGTGGTCAGGACAGGAACACAAATAAGCTATAGGGTGCTGCATGTTATAATTAAGGCTGTATTTGATTGTGTATATTCATAGATCACACACATGCCAGAAGAGGCCTTTTCCCCGTATGAATTTATAACCAGTGTGTCAATGAAATCCATTTTTCCGATGATAGATGGAGTATCATATGTGACAGCGAGGAATACCGTAAGAGCAAGAGCAGTAAATGGCACGCTTCTGACTTACTGTACATGTCACTAGAAAGAGGGATTATTTCTCACAAGTAGAGGTGAAGTCAGGGACTATTAAAGTCCATATTTAAGTGGTTTTCTCTTTTCTTCTACATCCACCAACATGATTAAATAATGATTTGGCACAGCAGAGACTTGAGCGCGGTGGCCACAGCTCATTCCCAGTTTGTAAATGTCTTCCAAGTTCAGCTTCAGAGCAGCACTGAGATAAGGAAAAGCGCCACAAAGCCAGACCCAGACAGGAGGATCTCAGGGGGCAAGGAGGAGTCTCCAGGAACAAGACAGCAAGGACAGAGTGAGACTGCAATCCTGCCAGTCACAGGCACTTCATAGCCTTGGGCATCCTAACCCCTGCTGGAGAGGAAAGGGCTAGGGGAAGGACTTCTCTGGTGGCTGAGGCAAATCCAGGCCTTGAGGTGGGGTCCATACAGTCACAAGATCATCAAGGTAGACAAGTTAAGGTGGTGGTTCATCCAGGTCTTACTGAGAGCCAGGTAGAAAGAGTTATGGTCACCTTTCTGTTCCCAAGTATCAGCCACAATACAGTGAGGGCTAGGGAGCATGACACGGGGGAGGGGAGTCTCCACAGCATGGGGGAGGGAGGGGTCTCCACATCATGGGGGAGGGGTAGGCAGGGCTAGCTCTTCATCAGAGGTGTAAAACTGTCCTAGCAAGGCCTTCCTTGCATGACAGACTCCAGTCGTCCTGGTGGCTTGGTTTTTGCTTTGAGTCACCATTGAAAGCCACAGCAACTGAACTTCAATGCTTGATGTCAGGAGTTTGTTCGGAACTGGAACCTCAATTCCTCTTGCTTCTAAACAAACCAGTCAAGTGAACAGAGCTGGGGACATGAGTGACAAATCAATTCTTAGTTTCCCTTTTCAACTTATCTCTTTGTTTGTGGAAACTGTTATGTGTCCAATACTCAGGAAGTTCTGCCGTTCTTGATCATTTATTACTTCATTTTATCTTTGCCACGAGCGCAACGTTCTAAGCACAAGCTGCACTTCCAGGTGTGTAAACTGAAACTCAGTGAAGTCACATGACCTGGACTGAAGGTATGTGCAGTCAGCCTGTGAATTCCTGGGACGATGTCATTTTAGGAGCCTTTGTATTACAGTAGAATCTCATATTACTGTTTGGCAAGATAATTCTCTCATTTTTGTCTTCTCTCACTTTGCCTATTTTTATTTATATCCTGTTTCATAAATAAAAATTCAAAAAGTCTTTTCTTGTTATTAAAACATTGTGGCTGTACATCTTAATGAGCTAGCCTCTGCATATAAACCTTCATCATACGCTGTGTATTTAGGAGATACATTGCTAGATTAGCTTAGGATTGGTCTTTAAAATAGCTTATTTATAAAGATTTATACAGCCTCTCACCAGGGTTTCCTAATGTCTTTCAACTTGGTAGGTTAGACCTTAAAATATACATAGAAAAGGCTAGGTGGTACCCCAGGTTTTCCTCCTCCTCGGGCACTCTAGAACAGCCTACGTGGAGTCGGGAAAGCAGATTTTTAAAGTATTTGAGGTATCACAAAACACAAAAAGAAATATACCTTCTTAAATACTTGTATCTACATGTTCAACCCATGTTTATGCATGATAATTTTGTTTGTTTGTTTTTGTCCTTAAAGTTTCCTGAGGGTTGGTGTGGTGACCCAGTCAGTGAAGGCACTTGCCAACAAACATGATGACCTGAATCCTAACTTTGGAATCCACATGGTAGAAGGAGAGCAATGGTTCCTGTAAGTTGTCTTCTTCCATGCACATGTGCCATGACATGTGTGCATCCCACATACATGCTTACACACAAACCAGAACAGGTACACGTAAAAAATAAAATTACAAAAAATACTATTTTTTGACATATTTTACAAAATCTAACATTTTATTTCAATATTTTCTATCATGAAAAGAGTGATTTTTTCATTATTGTTAAAGTGAGCTGTTACCACTATATATAATTTATTTTTGAATTCTTATCATCTATAGGAATATTTCTAAATAATGTGCTTATGGTAAACATTACTATTCTTATTCTAGTTTGCTTGTTTAGCACAAACTCTCTAATTATTCACTACATATTAAGTTGAAGTCTGAATATTACTCACAACATACATACGTACAACTTACATACTATAGTCATGTAAGAAGGCAGCATAAAGAACCTTTGTGATGAAGCTGCCTCAGACTATGGTAGCATCACACAAATCTGAATGATAAAGTTTCACAGCACTAAGCATGGACACAAATGTGGAGCTCGTGAAATCTGCATGAAGTGATAGATTGTGAACATGCTGATGGCTATGATATGGCCACTGAAGGTGCTGTCACTGGGGGCAAAAGGACAAAGACAAATAGGATCTCTTTGAGCTATTTCTTACAATTGTGTGTGACTTCAGTTAGTAAAAATGGTTAAAATTATGTAGCACACCGTACAGAATACATTCTAGTAACACACATACATTATGAATAAACAGACATGAACACTGTCTAATACCTACTACAGTGTAGCTCAGGGAAACTATTGAGTACCATAGTGTATATGACAAGTGAAATGGGGATTTGGTATGTAGAGAGAATGAATGACTCGGAACTGTTCCAATGAAAAAGGGGATGGAAGATAGAACACATTCGTTTATAGGAGTAGTGTTTTGGCACAGAACGGCAGTGATGGTTATGCGGACAATTGACAGTGTGCTGGAGTGGGCAATGACTGGTACTGAGCACTGGGAATTATATTATTTTGTCATAACAGTGTTAAGAAACCACTTTCTAATGGTGAATTAAGGAAAGCGATAGTATCAAATCTGTATTTTTAATGGCACCTTTCCTTTAGGGGGAGAAGAACTTACTTGAAAGGGATGTCTCGAGTATGGATGAAATGGAAGGAAAAAGATCACTGTAGCAGTCAGTGGATGGGTCCTGAGAAATGAGTGGCCCAGTGAGATGGGGATAAATGAATGCATTCACAGTATCATGGCTGCACTGGATAGCATTTGAATATGAGAGCAAAGGAAGTAGCAAATCTTTGGGCATGGACACAAGCTGATGGAGAAACAGGGTTTCTAAATTGAGGATGGAGCCAGAAAGGAAGATCTGAAGGAGAATCAACAGTCTGACTCTGTTTCAAATTTAGAAAAGGCACCAAGGAGATTTTTCCAAGTGGACATTTCAAGCCAGCAAGGAAGTATATTAAGCTAGGACACAGAGGAAACACGGGCCAATGACAAAAGTTTCACAACTTTCGCATTTGTGGTAGTTTGAAAGAAAACATCCTCCGTAGGGAAAGGCACTAATAGGAAGTATGGCCTTGCTGGATAAGGTGTGGCTTGTGGGAGGAAGTATGCCATTGTGGAGGTGGGCTTTGATGTCCCCAATGCTCAAACTATGTCCAGTGTGATGCACAGTCTCCTTCCGTGGACTGTGGATCAAAAAGTAGAAGTCTCGCTTCCTTCTTCAGCATCATGTCTGCCTGCATGCCACCATGCCCCACCATGATAATAATGGATTGAACTCTGAACTGTAGGCTAGCCCCGGTTAAAAGCTTTCCTATGTGAGAGTTGATACGGTCATGGTGTCTACTCACAGATATAGAAATTCGAACTAAGACAGAAGTTAGTACCAGGGACTGGGACCTGACCATGCTTTTGTTTGAAGGAATAATGGACCTTGGCACTGTGGGTTAGAGAAATAGTTGAACACTTTAAGTGTTTCTTGAGGGGTCATGTTAGTAAAAGCATTGAAGGCAGTGGTGCTGAGGGGGATTTGATGAACTGTGAGAGCCTGGTTCAAGAGGTTGCAGAGGAGAATAATATTATTAATATGTAGCCTGCAGATCATTCTTGTGATATTTTGGTGAAGAATGTGGCTGCCTTTTGCCTTTATCTGAAGAGGCTGCCTGAGGCTAAAATGAAAAGATTTGCATTAATTCAGTTGGCAGAGGAAATCTCAAAACAGCCTAGTAT
Source organism: Microtus pennsylvanicus (assembly GCF_037038515.1). Lineage (NCBI taxonomy): Eukaryota > Metazoa > Chordata > Mammalia > Rodentia > Cricetidae > Microtus > Microtus pennsylvanicus. The sequence continues at coordinate 162,556,412 of NC_134579.1, read as the reverse complement.
AGATTCTGTCATGTGGTTACTAATGTTCATGCTTGTGAAAATTTATAATGAAAAGGAGCAAGATGAGCAAGGAAAACTACAAAATACACAATTCGAGGATTAAAGGAGCACCAGAAAGTAGACTGGAGCTAAATCCTGTGTTCAAGGATATAAACAGATTAAGAAATAAAATAAAGGGAGTGGTGACTTGTTCAAAGGGATTAAAGAAAAGCTCAGGGCAGGGTTTGGTGGTACACCCCTTTAATTCCAGCACTTGAGATACAGAGGCAGGTGGATCTCTGAGTTTGAGGCCAATTTGGTCTACAGATTGAGATTCAGGACAGCCAAGCTTAGGCAGTGAAGGAGGCCATTGAAAACAGAAAGCTGGTGAAGATGAATGTAATTGGATAAGGGAGTTATGTTCCTGCCCCAGTAAGGGCAGGTAGGTTCAGCAACATAATTCTTACTTTAGAGTCAAGGATAGAAGAAAGGGGTTATAGAATCTTCCTCCAGGACTAAGGAAAGCCTGTAAGGCCAGGCATGTGTCAAGGGTGTCCCTGCATTGAGACCTGGAGAGGCCATTGTATGAAGCTGTGAAAGTGAAACCTGGGTTGCATTGGAGACCCAAGATGTTGGAGATGCCATAGCTGTGGAATATCTGTCGAGAAGAGCCGCTAACAAGCAATAGAATCAGCCCAAGAGAAGGAAGTATGTTGTAGTCAACAAAACTGAAAGGAGCTGGAAATCTGAAGAGCATTTAACATCAGACATAGACATATAGACTTTGGAGTTTGCCCAGATTGTTTTCAGTCTTGCTTTGGTTCAGTATTTCCTTACTATGTTCCCTTCCCTACATTTTGGAATGGTAATGTATATTCTGTGCCATTATATGTTGGAAGTATGTGATCTGCTTTTTTTATATTTTTTATAGGGGATCACAGTTAAAAGATTGCATGAATTTCTGAAGAAACTTTGAACTTTAGACTTTTAAATAAGTTTGAGACAGTTATAGACTATGGGAACTTTAAAGATGGATTGAATGCATTTTTGCATATTATATGGCTACAAGCCTGTGAGGGCCTGGGAGTGGAATGTGGTGGTTTGAAAGAAAATGACCCATCTAGGGTACAACACTGTTAGGAAGTATAACCTTGCTGGAGTAGGTATGGCCTTGCTGAAGGAAGTGTATCACTGTGGAGGCAGGCTTTGATGTCTCCTGTCCTCAAGCTACACCCAGTGTGATACTCAGTCTCCTTCTGCTGCCTGTGGACCAAGATGTAGAACTCTCAGCTTCTTCCCTAGCCCCTTGTTTGCCTTTATACTGCCCTGTCTCCCACCATAACAATAATGAACCAAATCTCTAATCTCTAAACTAACCCCAGTTAAATGTTTTCCTTCATAGTAGTTGCCATGGTCATTGTGTCTCTTCACAGCAATAAAAACTTCTCAAAGACAGCATCCGTACAGTATTTAAGAGTGAGGAGGTAATACTCAAGAATGAAATATGAACAAAAGAAGAAGCCAAATGGCCAAGAATAAATTCTTGAAGAATTTGGACATTTAAAAGTCAAAGAGAAAAGAAGGAACTGGAAAGGAGATTGGGAAGGGAAGAGTCAAACAGGAAGAGGAAAGCTGAGAGAAATGCCAGGAAAGGGGTATTTTATACAGGAACTGTATGAGGCCTGTTTAATCCTCATCGATCAGATGAGGCCTGGAAATAACCATTGGGTTCAGTCACATGCTTGCCATATGTAAATGAGGTGAAAATGGAGATGAGGGGTGCAAATGGAAACCCACTTGGTTATTTGGTGGAAGAAGATGAAGGTGATGTCTATTTTCTCTACAGTAGCGCCATTGGAGAACAAAGCTTTGGTGGGATCAGGAAGGTATATGACCGCCACGTAAAAGAGCATGCCACTGAGTCAATGGGAACCTTTCAACCACTGAGCCAGTTTCCTGCCAAGTTCCAAACCTTCTCTTTGAGGGGAAGACTCGACGCTGTAAATAATTGCCAGCATTCTTCATACTTTTGAAGACCTTTCACGACACATCATCGCATTTGATGCAATGGCCAGCATCATTACTGAAATCACAATCATACTTAACACACAGAGAAGTTCCACTATATGCCAGGCATGGGGTTAAGTGCCCGCACGATGCTAATCAACATTGGATGCTCAAGGGGACTTGCAAAATGACTAAAGTTTATCTGAAAAATAAACATTTGCGAATAGAGAAGAAAATTCTGGGAAAGAAAACAAGTGTGGACTGACCAACTATAATTGTGGTTTGCAACAATTGAGAGCTCAATGGAAAGAACTCAAAAATAATGACAAGTTTATGGGTAACTTCTGTGCAGCTGTGGTTGCCAATCATGGAGTGGGGGGGGGAGATAAAAGACTTTGGGATACCTGAATTACCACTTTGAAAGTAATATAACTAGGTTTGGATGTAATTCCTTATTCTTGGACTAGATAAAGCAAAGATATGATATAAAAAATTCAGCTCGGAGGCTGAGTGCATGGCTCAGTCAGTAAACTGCTTGCTGTGTGTGCATGAGTACCTGGAATTGCATCCCAGTGCCTGCATGCAAAGCTAGACTTCAAGGAGCACATTGGTATCCCAATTCTTGGAGGAGGGCCAGGAAGATTCCTGAGATAAATGGTGAGTTTCAGACCCAAGGAAAGACCGTGCCTCAAAAATAAGATGAAGAAAAATAGAGGAAGATACTTTATGTTGACAACATAGACATACAGACACACACACACACAGTCACACACAGTCACAAACAGAAATACACAGAGACACACACAGACATACACAGACACACATACACTGACACACACATACAGACACACACAGACATACACATACACACAGACACACACTGACACACACATACAGACACACACAGAGACACACATACACAGACACCTACATGCACAGACACACAGACACACACAGACACACATACAATGACATTCACATACAGACACACACACACATAGACACACAGACACACACACAGACACACACATAGACACACAGACTCACATGCAGACACACACATAGACACACACAGAAACACACAGAGACATACACATACACACAGACGCACATACAAACACAAACATCCGTGTGTACAGAGACAAACACGCACACGTACACATGGATGCAACACATACACAAAAAGTAATTAAACTGTAAAAGCCATAAAACAAAACAGTAATACTAATAAAACACCAGATGAAACTTATAAAATATAGAATAATATACACATATAAGTGAACAATACTTTGGTTACACACAATTAAGTACTATCAAATTTTTAGAACAAAAGAAGTCAGTTAAAAGTATGAAGGCCCTAGTTTTAATAATAAAGACTGGAAAAAGAAAAAAACAGTCATTGTTAATAACCATGAAAAATGTCCAAGTTTTATTGCAAAATTATAAAGAAAAAAATAAAACAAAGTGTGTTTACAATTATCACTAACTCTAACAGAGTGTTGTATGTGGTGCTTATGCGTGTTTGCTTATGCATGGTGCTTATGCATGTTTGTATGGGTTTGTGCAGGTCATACACACATGTAGAATCTGGAGGTCGGCACGTGGTATTTTCCTCATCACTTATCACTTTGTTTTTTAAGTCCGGGTCTCTCACTGATTTTGTTAGGCTAGCTAGCCAATGAGCTCCAGGATCTGCTGTCTCTGCCTCCTCAGGGCTGGGGTACAGAGGCATGTCATTGAACCCTACTTCTTCCACAGGCACTTAGCCAACAAAGCCATCTCCCTAGTCTGAACTCATAAATTACTTTGGAGCACCTGGTATGTGCAGGTATTTTCATTTTTCTTATGAACATAGTTTATGTAACAGTTCTTGTGCAGATGTGTTCCATAAAAACTATCAGTGTTTATCAATATGACCAGAAATTTGAATTAAAGATGTAGCTAAAGAGCTTGATAAAACTCGGAAGGTGTTTTTTCATTAAGTCAAATACATAACAACTCATTTATACATTTAATCTGATTAATACATATTTTTCAGAGAGGATGTGCAGTGTTCAATCTGATGTGGTTTCAAATACTTGCAAAGTTAGTTATTTTTCTTCAATTGTTGCACTCTTTAGGATTGGCGATGCTTCTGAAAGTGCTAAATTAGCAAGGGGCATTAAAGGCCAATCTATTGTTACAGATGGCTTGCGTTAATCAGTTTTAGGACAGAAGAAGACTTAGTGCGCTATTCTCTCATCATGTTTTTTCTTCTTCTTCCAGCTCACTAAGTATTTATTATTTACTTTGTGCCAGGACAGAGGTAGCTCCCAGTGTCACCATACTTAATAGTAGAATGAATTTTGCCCTCCCCTGGGGCCCAGGGAAACACAAGCATGATGCAGTCTCTCCAGTAAGAACTTGAGGTTGGTTGATCAAATAACCAAAGGGTATCTGCATCCAGGCTCACAAGCTGGGAATGGCAGGAACTGCTTGGGGTGACATGTTACTTCTGGGATTATACTAGAAGCTCATTTGGGAGGAATTATCATTAAAATATCATTCTCAATTATATATGACATCTAAGTGGAGCCAGGTCATGGACCTCCTCTAAATTAGTAAGAAATCAACTTTTTTTTTTTTTGGCAAAGCGAAAGATATTTCCTAGTTCTAAATGAATCATTAGGAATGAATAGGTCTCAGACATAACAAATGTTGTATAATTAAGAAGATAAAGAGATATGTTTAAAAGCATAATAAATCTCAGAATAACCCCAAACTGTGCCCATTTGTCTTTATCAGCAAATACTGGAAAGAATGAAGAGAAATAGTCAAACACGGATGGCTAAGTCATCTGTATTTTAAAAGAAAAGTCACTAAACCAACATACACATTTGCTTGATTTTTCATTCTAGTATTTTCCTTGATTTTCTTTAAAATATTAAAGCATACATTCTTGAGACGAAATGACAAATATTCCTATTTGATCATTCTTTTTATTAATTGCATTATTTTTGGCTGCTTCTCATGTTTACAGAAATCCCTCTGATTACTTTCTCCTCTTCACCCTCTCATCTCGTTTCCCTCCTTTAGCACTGGCCCCGTATCCATCCTCTTCCAGATCCATGATTTCTGGGCTTGTTTTTGACCCATTTAGTTTAACCAGGGCCACCTGTGTGTCCATCCAGTGGGCCATCATTGTTGTTGTTGTTAGAATACAAATAATCAGGTTTCGCTGTGGCATTTTTTCAACAAAAGTTGTTTTTGTTGTTTTTCTTGCCTCCCTTTTCTCTTCCCTGTGTGTTCACTCTCCCTGGCCTCCCTTCCCTCCTCTTGTCCCATGTGACCTTCTGGTGCCCTCCCCATTCCTAAACACATTTCATTCCCCTTGTGGTCTTTTGTCTAGTTTCATAGTCTCTATTTGTATACACATAAACATTAAAAGCTAGAACCCATATATGAGAAAGAATATAGGATAGCTAGATAGATTAATAGATAAATAGATTGATTGATTGATTGAAGTCTTTCTTAGCTTGGATCACTTAGTATAATTATTTTTTGATTCATCAATTTTTATGTAAATTTCATAATTTCATTTTATTCCCAGATGAGAAAAATTTTATATATGTATATAATATCATGTGTACCTATATATGTACATAATATATCTTATACACAATATATATTATATCTCATATATATATCACATTGACATTTTCCTTTCTTCCATTAATGGACATCTAAGCTAGTTCCATTTCTTGGCTACTGTGAAAAATTCAACAACAAACATGTGATGTCTAGTTATCTCTGTGGTAGGATAGAGTCATGTGGGTGTATCCCTAGAAGTGGTATAGCTGGATCTTATGCTAGAAACTATTTAATTCCAGGTAGTCCCATTTACTGATTTTGGGGTGTTTCCTGTGCTCATGGAGTCCTGTTCAGAAAGTTCTTGCTTATACCTGCAACTTGAAATGTATGTCTTTTGCTTTCCTTTAACAGTTTATGGCTTTCAGGTTTTAACTTAAGGTATCTGATCCATTTGGTGTTGAGTTTGCGCAGGTAAGAGATGTGACTTTCATTCCATTTTTCTGCAGGTAAGGGTCTGGCTTTGCCAGCTCCACGTGTTCAGTGTTCTGTCTTCTTTCCCTGCACATCGGATGACCTTGTCAGAAATGATGAGTCTCTAGTTGTGTGGATTTACTCTAATCTACTCCATTATTCTACATGTCGTTTTATACCAGCACTGTGTTGTTTTTGCTGCAATCATTGTAGTATAATTAAGATTGAGCGCTGTTACCAGTAACTTTTTTCTAGTTCTGTGAAAAATGTCATTAGAATTTTGATGGGAATTTCAGTGAATCTGTAGCTTTCTTTGGATGGTATTAGCCATTTTCACAATATTAATTCTGCCAGTCTGGGTGGGTCAAAAGTCTATCATATGACATTGCCTTTAATTTTCCTTTTTCTGTGCCTTAAAATTCCTTTGTAGATTTTCAGTTCCTTAGAATCGTTTATTCCTTGAAACTTTATTTTGGGAGAAGCTACTATAAATATGAGAGTTTTGCTGCGTGTCTACTTTTGCACTGTGTGTGTTTGCCTGGTGTTTGTGGAGGCAAGAAGGGTGTTGGATCCCATGGAACTGGAGTTACTAACTATTGCAAGGGTCCATATCGGTGGAAGGAATGAACCTCAACAAGAGCAATCTGTGCTCTTAACTGCTGAAGCATCTCTCCAGTCCCTGGTTTTTGTTTCTTTGAGACAGAATCTTACATAATACAGGCTGGCCTCAAGCACATCATACAGCTAAGGACAATTTTGACAGTATGGTCCTCCTGCCTCCATCTTGAAAGCACTAAGATTACAGAAGTGCACCACCATGTCTGGTTTTGCATGCAGTGCCGGGGGTCCAACACAGGATTTCATGTATGCTACTCAAACACTAAACTGACCTATATGTCAAGCCTGAAAAATTAGTTTTATGTATTACTTTATATAGTTACCAAATTATATTATATTGAATTGTATGAAATTGAGGAAACTTTTTCACCTAAGAAACTGGCAATTTTATGTGTTTCACCGTAACAACAGTAGTATCATTTCAATTGTTCAGTTTAAGAAATAAATACAGAGATCTCTTTTTCGTAAAGAGTCGCTGGGCCAAGCACTCTGGCTTTGAGGTAATATCGTCACATGAGGTCGAAAATGTCTTGAAAGAAAAACTGAGGAAGTGTTTTGAACTTGGATGAAAATAAAATTTCCGTTGTTTTCATCAACCTTTATCTGGAACTTAACTTTTCCATATTACAGTGCAGTCATTACAGAGCTCAAAGCCTCACCCAACCTCATGGCAAAATTGAGATTCCTCTTGCTGTCAGGAAAAGGATATCACTTTTACATTTATTGCTGTAAATTTATTTGAAATTTCAAATTTATTTGAAAATACTTCACAGTTGGAATGTGACTGGTTTGCTATTTCTTCTTTTTGTATATACTAAGATACTATTGCAGGAGTTGGAGACATGGCTCACTGGTTAGTACACACACTGTTTTTGCAGAGGATCTGGGTTTGGCTTCCTGCACCCACATCAGGCAGCCCCCACTGCCTGTAACCCTATTCCAGGGAATATGATGCCTGTGTAGTTGTAATTTTCTCTTTGAGCCACCAGCCAGCTCCCAAAGAAAGACATGGAGATGTATTAGTAATTATGAATGCTCTGCCTGAGCTTAGGCTTTTCCCATTAGTTCTTTTAATTTAATTTAACCTGCTTCTACTCATCTACATTTTTGCCTCAAGGCCCTTTGCTTTTCTTTCATTCTATATATCCTACTTTCCTGCTCCCTCCATGTCTGGCTGCCTAGACCCTGACATTTCCTTGCCTCCTCTTTTTCTTTCTCCCCCAAACCTAAATTCCTCCTACTTATTCTCCCTGTCTGGAACTTTCCTATACCTCCTCCCTCACTATTGGCTGTTCAGGTGCCTTAGGTAGACAAGATGAAGCAGCAACACATCTTTACATAATTAAACAAATGCAACACATCTTTACACAGTCAAATAACCCACCACATGCCTGCCTCTGCCTTCTGTGGGCGTCTGCGCTCAGATGAGGCACATAAACTCAAGCATTCACGCACATCTGTGTAATAAGTTATAAAGGTTTCCCTGGCTGCTAAATGGGTCCATGTCACAAAACTTAACAACCCCTGGTATGATGTGATCCTTGAGATCATTTGTTCAATAGATGATCATCAAATGATCCTTGCCTGGAGATCTTTCCTTTGCACTACAACAAGGATTGTATAGGGTTATTTAGCAATTCCTTTAAACAGTGCTGACCATGGAAGTCCCAGCCTTGCAGTACGAAGAGATATTAACTAAGGTATAAGAAGAGTGGAAACCGATGGCAAATGACATTTTGCTTGCAATCCTTTCTATGTGGATTCTACCTTTGAATCTTCAGATGCATGTGTTTAAAACGGAGTACTTGTAGAAATAGAAAAACTAGAAAGGACCATGGGGGATTTCCAGCGATGGGGTGTAGTAGACCACCGATGACAAGAAGACAGAAAGTGAGTAATAGGGCAGGAAGGGCTGCGTGGGTAGGGAATCAGATAGAACAGAGGAATTTGTATGGGGAGAAACAACTAATTCTAACGACCTTGGAAAAAGCCAGATGGAAGACTAATATTTTAGAAGCCACCTAAAATATATACATATTTTTAAAGATTTGAAAGACAGTTATCCTATATGGAGAATAATGCCTCCCCCAGATGCCATAAACCAAATTATAAAAAGCCAGTGCCAGATGTGGCTTGCTGGTGAGTGGGGTCTCATAGATGCCCAGAGCAATCAAAGCTATTTCCATTGCGCTTGGCTACCCTTCAGGACTTAATAGTAAGATTCAATCGCTGAAAATACCATATACTAGGGTCAGAATGTGCAGAAATCAAGCTGGTGCCAACCTGGAAGCTTTCCCCCTGTTGGAGAGGTCTCATAGGACTAGAAGGTACTGGGTATGCTATTGGGCAAGAAGCATAATCAACAGTCTCACCCAGCTGTGAACCTACATGCTAGGATAATGGCCACCTTAACAAGGCATTCCCCAACTGGTGCAATAGTGGCGTAAATGTTATTAGAGCAACTAACCACTTTTTTACTGAACTTAAGGCCAGCTTCACAATAAAGAAGTCATAACTCTGTTAACTGGGCTGTGTACTTATGGCTGGTAAGTAGGTCATGGACCCTAAGGGGGAATCTGCTACTGTTATTCTGATAAATGGACACAGTATTGAAATGCTCCTTAAATACTTATCTTCATAGCCATAGACTAGAGCAATCCTCATTATGGAAGCTTCTTTTTGCAGAAGTTGGCAATTAGGAAACATACTAAGGGTGGATCAAAGCGCAAAGAATAAGAGACCGTGGAGGGCTCAGTCCTGAGTGGGACGTCTGTACTGTGTCCCTTCCCTCCAAAGCGCAGAGATCACTGTAGACTGCAGGGCTAACTGAAGAAATGGAAGAACTAGGGGGAGTGGAGACTGCTGCGAACCGGTGCTTTTCAGACACGACAGAGCCACTGTCGCAGCAACTTACAGCAGCTGCAACTGTGGGTCCAAGCCTATCCCAAATGCAGCCAGCCCGGATTCCATCAATAGTGACGGGGTGCTCACGAAGTCCCATCCCTATCTGAGGAGTTACTTTGATTAATGCCTGGGAGAAGAGTCGTTTTTCTACGGGAGTGTGCCCCCTGAGAGGACACCCGTGCTTCACTGGATGGCTTACACCTATGCAGGCATCAGCCGCACTGAGTGGATTCAGTGGTTTATTTATTTTAGAGTACATGAAGCTTAGAAAGGGACGGGAGGGCATGGAGCAGTGAGTTTGGTCAAAGCACACAATATTCATGTTTGGAACTCTCAAACAATAAGTTAAAATCTAAAAGGCCTGAACTTGGGGCAGTGGCAAGTGCTGCAGTAGTCGGAGGACCTCTGAGATGACAGGAGAGACCACAGAGATGTTGGTGGAAACCGGGAAATCAGGGCGGCCAGGCACATGGCAGCGGAAGAAGGTCCGTTTGAGATTTCCAGTAGCTGGTAGCTTCTGTCTTCCTTCACTGCCTTTGTTTTTAATTTCTCTTCCTCTGCCTCCATTCACCTATCCTGTTCAGATTTCCATCACATTTCTCCGCATCCTAGCTAGTTTCCAACTTGAAATAAAGGGCAATACACCACGTTATTTTTAATAAAATTTAGATTTATGAGTTTATTCCATCATACAGACTTTCATTGCTTTTTTTCACATTATTAAAAAGGATAAAAGATAAGTAAAAAAGAGGTCCCTTATCTAGCCAGAAAGGCACTGGAGCACCTATACATGTCATCTCTTTCCTCTCTCTCTCTCTCTCTCTCTCTCTCTCTCTCTCTCTCTCTCTCTCTCTCCCCTCCCCCCCCCTCTCCATACATCATTTATTATGCTGTCAGGTGGTTTTGGGGTAGTTCTGGGGGGGTTTACAAGTGAATTTATGTCTAAACAGATACTAACAAATACGGCTTTCTGGGAAGCAGATTCAAGATGGCGGTGGCACCCGCATCCTTGGGACCACAGGGATACTGCCAGAAGCTCGGGAGACCTACAGAGGTTTCCAGGGGAGGCGGTGTTAGAGGGTGAGCCTGCAGAGAACACAATGTCCCATGAACAAAAAAATAAAAAAATAAAGGCAGGTCCAATGGGAAGATGCCTTTAAAAAGTAGTTTCACGAAACTGGAAAAACAGGAGGCAGAAGAGAGACGCCCGAGCCGCGGAGCAAACCAAACTAAAGACACAGTGCTGGCTACAAGTATGTGGATGCAGCTGCAGTGGGCAAAGGAGCATGCTGCGGATGAGCAGGGCTGGCCCTTGGTCACCGGCGCTGCTGCTCGACCCGCAGTGGAGCTGACATTACTGCCCCTTGCACGAGTTGCCTTGCTGGGGGGCACGAGAGTGTACCTGGCTGCTGAGGGGCTTAAAACACGAGGCTCGTGTTATGGGTGCTAGTGGGGTGGCTGGTTCTGAGGGTGGGGTAGTGTACTGTAGCCAGGAGCTGGAGAAGGTCCTTTCACCAGACACACTGCCCACCCACAGAAACACAAGATCTCTAAGAGGAAGAATGGTTCATTTTCTGAGTTAAGTCTCCTCGAAGAACCTCTGTGGTTCGTGCTACAGCCTGAAGCCATCAACTGGCCATGGTCTGTGCTGCTATCTATGGGCAAGGAAGCTTCTTTTTGCAGTTTAGATGACTATAGACTCATAACTGAGAATGAGAGACACTGAAAGCTTCTCTGATAACAACCTCCCTTCTTCCCCCAAACAGAAGCAGTCCAGACAGAAAATGCTGGAGTTCATTAAACCTGTGCTGAAGTTGCTAAGGGGATGCTGAAGTATAGCTCTTCACAGCTGATGCCTTCTGGTAGGGGTAGGGGTGGCCTGGGAAAGGATTCGTTTTTCTTTAAGGAGCTAGCCACTAAGAGTTTGAGCATGCTGCAGTGAGTATGTGGGCAACAACCACAGATTTGGTGAGGTTTCTGTTGTTGTTCTCGAGGGAATGCTCAAGGTGGAAGGGTGGACCTGGTAGGAATGGGAAGTGAGTGTGATCAGGGTGCATTGTATGACTATAAATAATTGATGAAAGATTATGTTGGTGGAAAAACAAATACCACTCTTTCAAACTCTGAGTTTATATTCTTGTAATAATACTTGTAGATATGATAAGTATCTTCAGTTTAATCCAAAACAACGACAGTTCTTGGGACACTTCTTTATTGGAACACGGTGTCTGGGGAATATCCCATGCAAGTGCATGCTGAGGCATTCTATTGTGTCTTTCTCCTCTTGACTCACCACCAGCGTGCTCCCAACACTGTGGTGGCCCAACAACTCTTCCTCCAGTGACTTGGGTTTAACTCACGCCTTTGACAACCTTAGGAAAATTAGCTAACCTCTCTGATTTTTATCTGTTAAGATGAAGTCTGTAACATTTCCTTACAAGGATTAGAAGATATGTTTACAAAGTATTAGCCTACTATATAATAAATGTTGGCCCCCTTCTTTAAGGCTGACAGTGACACCATTACTTTTCCAGGGTATCTGCTTTGCTGTGTTGCCTCTGTGTTCCAGTTCCACGAAGGATTGCAGGGCCAGTGGTTGTAACATTTCTCCTGTTAGAAGTGCCTCTCAGGGATGTGGTTCTCAAAAGGCACCTTGTAAGTTAGTAGAAAACTTTGGTTTCCACAGCATTGCTGGTTTTCAGAGTCACGCAAACAAACAATTGTCCCATCCTTAAAGGGCTGGTTATTAGAACTTGGTTCGTATGCTACTCTTGAGGCTTAGATGCCAGGATACTGTAGGAGTGAAACAACATTATAATCGTGAACTTCTGGTCACTGAAGGACTCAAGCTGGGAAGATTTAAAAGTAGCTTGTATTAGATTCTTAGTGTGTATCAAGCAGTGTGTGGAAAAGCTTTTAGATGTATTATCATCCATCACATTAGTCCGGGGAGATGGATTTAGCAGAATTGATAAGGCTTCTTCAGAGTGCAGACACTCAAGGTACCATGTTGGTTCAACTACATATGGTCACGTGAGTCTTGAGGGCTCACAGTTCATCACATGTGCTACCCTGGGTAGCTGGTGTGTTGAAAGTGCTAAGGCAGCTGAAACATGCTAGTTTCATCCATGAAAATTCCTCTCTATATCTCCAGTTATAAAGCAGCTGTGTCCACTAACCCTGAATTTTGCAAACCTTATGACATTAAATATCTCACCTTTTACTTTAGTACCACAGTCTCAGCTAAACCGACCAAGACCCACTAGTCCCATGGCAAACAGTTTAGCAAAAGTCAGAAAGTAAATAATTAACTAAAAAGAACACATGAGGGGCATAGATTTCTCCAAATGGGAGTCAAATGGTTCCAGTAGACACAGAACCTGTCATTTGTCAAAGTGCACAGGATAGGAAGAGTTATCTTTTACTGCTGATCTCCAGACTCAGCAGACAAGGTAGATTGCAGAAGGTCAAGAGGTTATCTACCCCAATCAGGGTGAGAATGACTGGTCTGGATCCAGTGTTTAGGATGAAATTCTCAACGATATTGTCATTGGGCCAGGGATTTGAAAAGAGAACCACAAATTGCCCAGGATTATAGTTAGTTTGAGTATTAACTGTCTCGCAGCCCTGTGTCAATCTTTACCCATGAGTCTCCCCAACACAGAAGCTGCTGCCCAATATTATGTGCTCCCTGCTGACTTCCAACCTCCAAAGAGCTTTGAACACGCCTTGTGCTCAGGCAATCAAATTAACTCTATGAATTCAGCCACAGATAAACACGGGCGGCCTGTGGTCTTAACCCTCCTTACGGATGTACGCTTTCTCATCCAGTTTTCTACCAGAGCCGACCTTGCTCCTGAGCAAGCAGCTCTCCTGGGCCATTCCCTCCCTTTCCATCCACTCCAAGCCTCTCGGGGAAGGGGTTTTGTTTTCGTTTTGTTTGTTTGCTTCATTCATTTCTCATGTTTTCTCTGGGCAATGGCCATACCAGAAAAGGTCTGTACTTTGGAATGGAATAAATGTGTGACGAGTGAGAGCTCCTCAGGTTAGTTCCCGTACAGCTGACCAAACCCTTGCGAGAAAGCTGACCTACAAGTGAAGGCGCCACAGAACTGACCAGAGACTAAGTCAGGCATGCCTCTCATGACAGAAAAAAATGGGAAAATATAGTAATTCAATGTTTGAATTAAACAGTGGTGAAATACTCATGAACAACACTTTCTCAAAAGCTGGGAATGATGGCTCGTGTCTATAATCCCAGCACTTGGGAGGATGAGGCGGGACGGCTGTCACCAGTTCATGATAAGCCTCGGCTACAGAGTGAATTCCAGGCCAGCCTGAGCGACAGAGTATTTCTGTCTCAAAAAGCAAAGTAAATAAATAAATGAGTCCTTCCCAAGATAGATAACCAAAGACAGGGTAACTCACTCATCTCTCTGGGGTCAGCGTCCTTGGGAGTGGAATAAATGCTCTACCTCTAAGATGCCCACGGAGCTGGAATTGGCTCTGCTGGGGCCATGACTGACCTCAGATTCCATCTGACTCCAGAGGAATTTAGAAAGTCTACAAACAGATGATCAAAAGCTCACATTGTAGATGGCTAAATTTTAATCCCATCTCTCTGGAACTATTGTTATTTTTCTGTGCATGGGGAAGGAGATTCTTCTTTGTTCTCCAGGTTGCCTTTGAAATAGCAGAAGGGCTGTTTTCTAAGTGGAGAGGTAGGGAAAAGGCCACACCTAAGGAGAAAATGGCCCTCAGCAAGTTTTCTACTTCTCTCGGAAGTCAGCATACTAATTTCTTACTCAATACTTATTTGCTATTATCTTATTACATGAAGCTTTTAAACAAAGAAGCATACTCTATTTGGTCTGATGAACAGCAAAACTAACAGAATTTCTTTAGGTGTATAATCATCTGACTTTTCTACTTCAAACATTATTTTTCTGACACGGCACAGATAAAACACACAAACAAAGCCACACTGTTCCTGTACAGAACTGTAAAGCAAGAGGAAATGAAGGTCATAGTCCCCCAGTCATGTGATGACTGACATATCGACCAGCTGCTCCACCATTATTTCAAAGTTTTCACCCAGTTTTGAAATCTCCAAGGGGCCACATCCTTGGCCCAAGCATACCATTCCTATTAGTACGAATGGACTCTTCCAGGCAAAGGGCAGTCTGTAGTTTTCCTTCTGGGAGGAAAAACACTAATCACGTTATCTTGGTCCTGGCTTCTCATAAGCTAACTTATCTTATCATCATGAACCTTAGCAAGTTTTCTGCTTCTACCAGTCTGGCCATAGGGTGCTCTGTCTAAACTCTGGACTGATAAGGGTTCTCATTCCTAAACATTTCTTAAAAGGCTTATTCAAAATCAATTACTTCTCGGTGGAACATTCTATTAAAAAGCAATTGCACAGAGAGATGTTTGGGGGCTAATGACACCAGTCCAGAGACTCATCTCAAAAATAACACTCTACTCTCAAATCCATCAGGCAGGACAGAGCTTTCTGGTCACCTTGCCTTAAACCAAGACTCACTTGTACAATACTTTCCCAAATTCTCTAATTCTCTACTGAAGCTCTAGATAAAGAAATAGAAGATGGTGGGGCAGAGGAAGCACCTGGTAAATTTTATTTCCAATTGTCACAGTAGAGTAGGAGAAAACCCGCTGAGAGCAACAGAGCTCAAACATTAAAGTAATTCATCCCCTGTTTGGGCATTTTCCATGTAACTTAGTTTCTGGAAGATGGCAGGTCATTCTGTCAAGGAGGAGAGGACAGAACTCCTGGCAAGTCTACTCCAGGAGAACAAATCAATAGGAAAATAAGACTGGAAGGCGTGGGCAGCTCTTCTAGAGCCCTGGCAGGGACACATGGGCCACCTCATTTGCAGAGAGTGCTACTAGCAATGCCTAGTACTGATTGGAACCTTCCGGAATTTTATTTGAGCTTTCACAACCTTGTCTGGATACCCTATATCAAATCAAGTATGGACTAAAGTTGTTTGCACCTTATTAATGAAAATCCCCAGGCAAAGGAAGAGTTGGTAGTGTATTCCCTAGTCACGTGATTAGGAGTAACAGCTGTGACTGACTCATTTCCATCTCTGTAGATTCCACATCTAAAGCTCTAGAGCCACAGTTGCTGAAACATCCTATTTTGTGATAAGTCAGATGGCAAAGCCTAGTTCTGTAACAATTCCAGTGGTATATAGCCCCTTAGTACGCAGGCCTTAGATGAGTGTGTTTCAGGCTTTCAAATTCTTGTCAGGAACTCCGATCTTATCAGTCTGAGATAAACTCATAAAGAACAGGCTACTCCTGGCCCCAACAGTATGCATTTGCCCAGCCCAGCTCCAAACAGTAACAGTGGAAGATTGGTGTGGTGTTAGTGTGAATTAAAATATGAATGTAAGAAAGATGAGGGTGTGTAAGATGTGTGTGTGTGCTTGCATACGTGTGTGTGTGTGTGTGTATGTGTGTGTGTGAGAGAGAGCGAAAAAGAGAGAGAGGGGGAGGGAGGGAGGGAGAGGGAGAGGGAGAGAGAGAGAGAGAGAGAGAGAGAGAGAGAGAGAGAGAGAGAGAGAGAGATGGAGAGAGGAAAAAAGGGAGACAGACAGACTTGGGACTGGATCATTCTGATACAGTATTCAAGTTTCATGTCATGACTGAGAACGTTTTTTCTTACATGCAAATGTCTGAGTTTGACTAAGCTTTGGTCTTCCTTTCTTCTGCTGCTTTTCTCCCAGTCTGAGCGGGAGCTAGTCATAGGGTGGTGAGTCCTTACCACAGCCTGACTTCTTTCCTATTCCACAGTGTTGAGTGAGGGGAGAATGCCAGGTGTTAGCTAAGGTCATGATGCTCAACAGCACACTGCACAAAAGGATGGCTGTAGTCCTGCCCAGGTCAGCTGACTCCTGAAGTTTCCTCACAGCACACTTACTGTGTGTTGTAAAACCCTTGGACATGGGGCGTGCTTGGCCACAATAACAGTCTCTGTGCCCCAGGCTTCTTTTCAGCCAAGTTTGTGGAATCCGTGGTAAAGTAAATTCATTCTACAGGAGCGCTTAAAGGAAACACCAGTGAAGCCAAATGCACGTTAAAGACCAAGGTTTGTAATGATAAATGCCATTAATGCCAGTAACCCTGCTCATTATAATCCAAAGGGCCTTTGGGGTGACTTCTAGTATCAGGGATTGGTTGGGGTGGCCCCTATCAGGAGACTCCGCAGAGGGGCAGTCTATACATGCTGCTTCCCTTTAGGTCCTCCCTTCACAGTCTTCTCATCCCCAGCTCTGAAAGGGCTTTTTAGAGCTGCCCCGGAGGAGCTCTGCTGAGTCCAGCATCCTTTTCTTAGCTCTTGCTCTGGGCTTTTTTCTTTGTTGCTGTGGCATTCCAACCTCGGCATTTCAACACTTCCCCGATTTTCCCAGTGTGGTTTTCTGATTCTTCTTCATATACTAAACCCCCGAATCTGATGATCTCTTTTCTTCAAAGTTATGCTTCCATAACCCATGTTTGTCAAAATGTACAAAGCTGCAAGCTTCAGAAAGGATGGATATAGCTGTGTGGTTTATGCTTCTGTCAGCCGACTAGGAAAAACAGGTTCACGGTAAGCGTTTCTGTCATCTGCGCAAGGACACCACCCTCTTTTTTAACCCGCCCACTCTGTGTTGTGCCAGCTCAGATCGTCTCCGAGCCCTTCAATCACTGACTGCATGTGCTGCTCCAAATTTTATAGTTCTAGAGCTCCGATTTCACACCTGCCAATTTGGACTGTTGACACCTCACTTGCATGCCCCTGGGCTCGGTCTCTTTCTTACACAAGTCACTCATACACCACACACACACACACACACACACCACCACCACCACCACCACCACCACCACCACCGTCCATGCTCAGCCATTTTCTTACACAGGTTACTCACACACACACACCCCTGTGCTCTGGCCAATTTGGGGCTCATGACTGTTAGCTCCCCTCCCAATACTCATATCTCATCAGTTACTAAGTTCTGTTGCTTCTCCTGTTCAATAATCTCTCAAGCAACTCTTTACCTCTTCATTTGTATTTCCCGTACCACTTCCCCAAAGCTTGCTGCTATGCCATAGAAATAAATTCCTCTCCAGTTCTTATCTCTAAAATCCACACCTCACTAACATGACACAGCACCAGGTGATCTTGATTTGTAGGGCTCTAAGGGATGGAGTAAAAATGTCTTTTCACGTTCTAGCCCCTACAATATCTTTCCATATGTACCAGCTTCAGAAACCATTCTTGGTCATCTAGCAAGGCCCTATAGCTACCATAAGCATTCCTTCTCCCAGCTTGTACTAGCTTGGTCTCCAAGGTCACATCGCTCTTCCTTTTCGCTGTCTTCTACTTTCTTGTCTGACTCACACGATAAATGTAATTTCACCTGGGGCTTATCTCAATAATCCAGCATGGGTGTCTCCGAGAAACTTGACTTATTCATAGTCTTGGCCATGTAAGGAAATAATTATAAATTCTGATGGTTAACACACAGATAAATCTTTCTTGGTTAAGAGTAGGGTACAGCTGTTAGGTTGGTTCCTTTTGTTCATTTGTTTGAGGTTTAGCAGTTTGTTATTTTACATCATTCTAAGAAAGGAAATTTTAGATTAGTTTAAATTTTTTTAGCTTTCAACTATGTTCATAGCAGCATTATTTGTAATAGCCAGAACCTGGAAACAACCTAGATGCCCTTCAATGGAAGAATGGATGAAGAAATATACATATTAGAGTACTACTCAGCAGTAAAAAACAAGGGCTTCTTGAATTTTGCATGCAAATGGATGGAAATAGAAAACACTATCCTGAGTGAGGTAAGCCAGACCCAAAAAGAGGAACATGGGGTGTACTCACTCATATTTGGTTTCTAGCCATAAATAAAGGACATTGAGCCTATAACTCGCAATCCTAGAGAAGCTAAATAAGGAGAACCCAAAGAAAAACATATAGGCATCCTCCTGAATATTAACTAACCTTCATCAGGCGATGAAAGGAGACAGAGACCCACATTGGAGCACCGGACTGAAATCTCAAGGTCCAAATCAGGAGCAGAAGGAGAGAGAGTATGAGCATGGAACTCAGGACCGCGAGGGGTGCACCCACACACTGAGACAATGGGGATGTTCTATCGGGAACTCACCAAGGCCAGCTGGCCTGAATCTGAAAAAGCCTGGGATAAAAGTGGACTCGCTGAACATAGCGGACAAGGAGGACTACTGAGAACTCAAGAACAATGGCAATGGGTTTTTGATTTTACTGCACGTACTGGCTTTGTGGGAGCCTAGGCAGTTTGGATGCTCACCTTACTAGACCTGGATGGAGGTGGGTGGTCCTTGGACTTCCCACAGGGCAGGGAACCCTGATTGCTCTTTGGGCTGACGAGAGAGGGGAACTTGACTGGGGGAGGGGAGGGAAATGGGAGGAGATGGCGGGGAAGAGACAGAAATCATAAATAAATAAAATTTTTTTTGAGCTTTGTATGAATTTTGCCAAGTATATTTATATTTTCATCATTAGTTTTATTTATTTCCTTGTATATTTTTGGCTTTTTTTTTTTTTTGGTGTTTTTGGCTTTTTGAGACAGGCTTTCTCTGTGTAGCCTGGGGTATGCTGGAACTTGCTCTGGAAACCAAGTTGGTCTCAAACTCAGAGATCCACCCGTCTCTGCCTCCCGAGTGCTGGGATGAAAGGCTGTGCCCCAACATCTGGTTACAATATCAGTTTAAAATGCAACCATAACATGTAACTCAACTTAATGATATAGAATCACTAAGATTCTACAGCTCACATCCCACAAACAATGTGTGTGGTACAAGCGAGGAAGGACATGACAAGGGCTCTGGCGATGTTGTTTTCTTGGGATGCCATTGCCTTCTTTCTTGTTGGAAGTCTTGTCTCTGATGCAAAGCAAATACTCTTCAGGCTCTCTGAGAAATAATAGGCTTATGTTATGCTTTGACTCGTAGCTCATCCCTGCCCACTGAAACCCGCCAGGGTTCTGTGCTAGGATGTCAGGAACTTTATACTTGCCTGGAAAGCAAAGGATAGCAGTAAGGCCACTCGCATGAATGACTACTCATTTACACATCCCATTACCCGTTCTTCTTTCCACCACGCAACTGAAAGAGTAACATTATTAAGAACTCCTACATGATTGCTGGACATCATGACATATATCTGTAATTCCAGCATCTCAGAAGCTTGAGGCAGGAAGATTACAAATTCCAAGACAGCCCAAGTTATAACGGCAAAGGTTCTACCTCCAAAAAAAAAATCTTGAAATGATATCAGAGCACTCAGCAGGTATGATGATGCAGGATGCCTAAATGACCACACAGAGTGCAGAAGACAGCCTTCCAACACAGAGCCATGAGGCTCAGAGTCCATTTGTGAGCTGTGATCCACAGCATTGGTGGGTGTTAAATTGATTTAAATGTGAGCTCTGGCCAGTTGTATCACCTACACATGCAATCCTAAAATAGCATGTTTAGAAATAGCAATAAGTATTATATTTTGTAATATATATTATAATTCATATATGTATTAATAATATTATGTATTAATGTCTTATGGAGCCTTAGAATCCTCTTCTAAAGACAATCCTATCAGCCCAAGAGTCAGAAAATGGCCCTTTTAATCCTCTTTCCCTCCATTACTGTCACCACCTTATATGGTGTCATGTAAATTACATGTATGAGGTTCAAGCTGGCCAATGAAAAAGCTACATTAACACTGGTTGTTCACGTGGCCTAAACTGAGGCTTTGTCGAAATGATTTTATCTAGATGGCTGAAAACTTGACACCTGAACAAAAATTCTCAAATCATGTCAGCTAAAATGGAATGAATGTTTATTTTTAAGTTCTATTGTTTATTTTATTATTTAGTGTTTGATTGGCTGGTTGACTGATTAATTGATTAGAGACTGCATCTCACCAAGGAGCCCCAGCTAGCCCAGAGCTCCCAGCGCTCCCCTGCTTCTGCCCCCTGAGCGCCGGAATCACAGGTAGGTTGCCATTATGTCCACCTTAACTTTCACCTTAATAGTGTTATTTCTCGGCTTCCTTAGCTACATCAAGTAGTAAAAGTTTGTCTTTTGAAGTAGACATAGTTGTATCTGGGTAAGTAGTCCCTAGCCAGTCTCCTGAAGACAGGCTAGCATTCACACTTGAAACCAAGCAGCTCCCACAAATGTCTGCCTACTACGTAGAAAGGATATCAGGTAATACCATTGCTTTATGCTCTTTCTAAGAACATAGGCCTGTAAGAAAGTTCCTCTAAAATGACTAGAAAAACTGTACCCGCGCAAAATAAATGCAATGCAGATATCAAAGAATATTTACCACTTTAATGATAAACTTACAGAACCAAAGTTCCAGCGTAGTACAGGTAGGGAGGAAAAAAGAGAGCGAGCCGCCTCTCCGCGCACCATTTATTGGCAGGCATTCTCCTGAGGCAAACCCCGCCCTCTAAAGGGGGCTGTCTTAACCCTATAAAAAACACTTTGTAATTTACAAAGTCAAAAAGCTGGTTACGTATTCAAAATACACATAAGAGTTAAAGTGAAGTTGAAAGAGCTAGTTACTTCAATAAATTGGTAGAGTCGTTTTCTAGGTATGTTCTTGTTTTGTCTTGTGTTGTTTTAATGGAAGGCAACTTTTGAGAATGGATGAAATGCTGTTCTGGTTAGTTTTTGCCAGATTGCCATTATCTGGAGCTACCTAGGAAACAAGAACCTCAATTGAGGAAATGTCACCTTCAGGTTGTGCAGGGCTTTTCTTGATTAATGATTGGTGTGTGAGGGCCCAGCCCACTGTGGACAATGCCACCCTTGGACAGGCGTCCTGGTTTTATAAGAAAGCAGACTGACTGGGTGACCAATGAGAAGTAAACCAGTAAGCAATGCTCCTCGCCCATCTCTGCCTCAGCTCCTGCCTCCAGGTTCCTGCTTGAGTACCTGCCCTGGCTTCCCTCAAGGATGGATTGTGACCTGCAAGCCAAGCAAACTCTCTTCTTCTCAGGTTGGTCTTCTTCAGGATTTTATTAAAGCAACTGAAGGCAAGCTAGGACAGGCGGACACCAAACTACAAGTGGCATCCAACAGCCTGGAATTGAAATAGAAAATTATTTCTGCAAATATTTATAACTTTCTTTGGAAAATTTTAGTCACTGTGGCCATGGTCTTTTATGTGATCTGAAAACAATGTAACCAGGATATGGTTTTTTGAGAAATCGTCTCTGTCTGGCAGGGGAAGGTTGCTGATGGTGGCGTCATCTTATTCATTTCAGGAATACATGTTTGTTTTAGTTCATAAAAGAACATATTTTAGGGATATATATTTTAACACTTCTATATCCTTTTAAAGGTAGATATAAAAAGATGTTTTACTATAATAAAGCATCTGGGTTTGATACTAACTATGCTGTAATAAATTCAAAGCGTTTTTTTGTTTTGGTTTTTTTTTTCAAACTTGAAAACTCTTGCTCAAAAAACTCTATGGGGTTTCCTTTGTACATGAGTTTGTTTTGTGTTCTTTTCACAAAAGAGCAGAGATCTACCTCATTCATCAGGCAAAGAGGACAAAGGCAGGATTTCACTGATCACCAGAGGGCTTGTGGTTTGGACTGCAGAGCATTTGACAGAAAGGAAGTCTGGTCCCTGGGTGGGATGAGAAGAGGGTGAGTGCTGCTAAAGGAAGAGTTGCCCTCCCCTCCCCAAAACACACGCTCACTCTGCAAGCAGACCTCTGCCATCCCTTTGCCAGGTTGCCAGCTTTATGAGTGAGGAGAAAGTGGATTCCTAAGATCACAGAGGAAGTCAGACACATCTTTGGATGCCAGAACACACTTCAGACGAAAAGGTGAATGGCTTCAAGGAGGCAGGCAGTGGCCTTCCCTGAGAACCAGATGTTGTCGTGCGAAGGCATCGTGTGCAGATTGTGTTCCAGACATCAATGCCTGTGCTGAAACGTTGGGGAGGTGAGAGAAAACTAGGAATTAACAATTTCCAGATTCCAGGCTGCAAGGCACACCCTGGTCCACTGGCAATTACTCCGTCTTTGTTTTCTCCTCCTGTTCTGTGCTTGTGTGAAATCACATTTGTACAATTTGTTTAAGGTGCCCGCTCAATCCTGTTGCTCTTTGGAGACTAGCTCCTTGCCGGCAGAGCGAAACGGAGCCATCTCCTCTGCAGTCGGGCTGACTTGGGAGATGACAATTTCAGGAGTGCAGAGCTGATTTTAGAGTCAACACTGTAGAAATACTGGGCTTAATGGTTCCAGTAAATATACACACAGGGCACAAATATGTCCCCATCAGCCCTCACATGACTAAGTCATAATAAATAAATAAAAGAGGAAGATAATCACAGTTCTTTAGAAATTCAATATGCGATATAACTCTCCTGGGTCAGGCTGACAGTGGAAATTGATTTTCAATCTCTAAGTCTTTTACTCTTGTTAACAGAACTCTCGTCAGAAAATACTTTAAAGTCTTTATTGTTAGCAGTATTGTGAGTTGGCTGCAAACCTTGTGTATTTGAGTTGCCTTACAAATGACAGAAGATCTATAATGACTTATTTTTGTTGTCCAACATGTTTAAAAAAAAAAAAAGAACAACAACAAAAAAAAAACTAAGCTACCTAACCAAAAATCCTAACAGTCGTGTGCTATTGGCTGGTGCCATGGGATTCAATGAGCTGAGTGTTTTTAAACATAGCACACAGTCCTCAGTTTGTCAGAGACCAACTGCTACTTTCTTATTTCACGCTTTATGTTATTCTTCTTGCCAGTGAATTGCAAATTGAATCTGAGCTTACTACTTCTATCCAAGCCATTAGGAGACCTAATAATAAGAATATGAGTTTTATTACTATGGATGTCTGAGGATCCTGGTGGGACTCTCCATTAAAGGCTGCTGGAGAAGCAGCAGAACATGTATGCAGTGGGGCAAATGAATGGGAAATTTTAGAACAAGAGAACTACCACGGAATACTTCACAAGGGCAACAAAACACCTTCGTAAGAATGCACAACCAGCGTCCCTCTCATGCTCTTCCCACCGTCTTCCAGTGAGAACCAGAGGCTCTGGACAACGATAGGGAGACGGTATTTTCTGGACACGGCAGGACAGTTACACATATGGACTACAGGCGCTGCGGCACTATACAGAAGACCTGCGCACACTCAGGCCAAGCCAAGCGCAGCACGGAGGAGAGATGCGGGCACAAAATCCCCCCACCCCTAGGGGCTCTTGGCAATTGATAGCAGCTGCTGTCACCAGCCAGCAAAACCTGAAAACAGTCTAGAAAGCTATTCCTGTCTCTAAATCTCACTATCACACTGTTGAAGCAATGGACCACAAAGAAATGTGAATTTCCCCAGGAATCTCATGCAGCCATCTAGAGGGAGAACTGGTCTCCAAGAAAGAGATTCTCACAGTTCTAACAACTTATCAGACAACCTGTCGGAATAAGGTCGAAGCCCAGAAAATGGTGGGTCAGCCCTCTGTTTGCACTTCAATTGTACTTCAGGAGCCCAAAACAGACTTCAGTTTGCTGCATCTCTTGCCCCTTTGCCAAGGCGGCCACACTAAGCAAATCTGGTTTTGTTTGTTTGTTTGCTGGTTGGTTGGTTTTGTTTTGTGAGTTCCTTTTTATCTTTTGATTGACTCGTTGATGGCAAGTGAGACTTGACTTGGGGCACAGGTTGTGACCACCCCTCAGATAACACAAGAAAGAGAGAGCCAGTTTTCTTGAAGAGTACAGGCCCTTGGAGTCAACCACACTCAGTGGAAGACCAAGAATATATGGCTAGCACAAATTAGGCTCGTTTAATAATAACAACAATAATAATAACAAGGCACAAACTTGGGTGGGCAGGATCAGAAAATGTCAAATCTACATTGAGACAGAATACACAATATTTTAGTCCTCCTTTCCTTCAACTGGAAATGGATCAGGGAGGAATGGGGGGGAGTGAATATAATGAAAACATTGCAAGGAGTTCCAAGAACTAATAACCAGTTTTTAAAATAAAACTATTCTAGAAGTCTATGATCTGGGATTGAAGTATATATGCCCTGGAGACGCATAGAAGTATCTTCCTATAGTCTCATTTGGAAAGCACCTAATCAGACGCTATGCACATAGTCAACAGTATTTGCTTATTAGAAGCATTTCTAAATATATTTTGTAAATTTTATCTCAGCCATGTAACTCCATCTTGCTTTTGTATATGTCTAGTGCTCTTGCTAGCACCATGAAGTGGAACCTTTCATGGAGGTTTCAGTAAATCCCGTTCATTCCTCCATGACCCGGATGTGGCTCTTCTGGTTTTGATCACTATCTTTAATTCAAATATAAATTATTTTATTTTGCAAATAGAAACATTCGGACATTTAACAACTACTGGAAGTATGCAAAATGAGCACATGGAGATCACCTTCTACAGCAGGAGAGCAGGGGCGCGGCCCTGTCCGCCCTGTGGAGGGGCACCCAGTGGTAGCAAGGGCTTTTACAAAGTCCACAATTTAATTCTTAAGTTTCTTTTTAAAATACTTTACTTTCTAATTTTTGTGTTCTCAAGGGAAAGTTAAGAAGATATACTTTAGAAGAAATTCAAAATTGTCTAAATGAGCCAGATTTTTGTTTAGATTAATTTTTATTTGCTTGGAGAACTGGTAGAAAAAATTTTTTAAAAAGCTGAGCTAAATGCATTACCATAGTTGAAGGAAAGCAAGACTAAAATATTGTGTATTCTGTCTCAATGTAGATTTGAAGTTTTCTTCAGTTGCTACAAATCTAATTTCCAGAATGAAAACTGGTAAAAAATGCATACTAACTAGGGAGCACTCTGAGAGAGATAGACGAAGCCCTGAGAAAGGCATAGCTGGCCAGGATCTCTCTGGTGGCTTCAAGGGTTTGCAGTTGTAGAAGGACTAGAAGTAGCCTACGGCCTCCATGTTAGAGACCTCTGCTTACATAAACACACAAACCAAGTCTGCAGTTTGGGAAGAGTAAATACATCAAACAACCTCTGTTGGTTCCATTATTTTATTGTGTCCAAGGTGACGATAAAAAAGAAGACATAGTAGAACTACTCAGAAAAAAAATTCTTTTTAAGCAGCCTTTTCTTTTTACCATTTTTCAAAAAGCTATTTTTCATATAAAACATTCTGTTTTCCCTTCCCCCAACTCTTCCCAGGCTCTCTCCACTTCCCCACCTGCCCAAATCGACACCATTTCTTTCTCTTTCTCTCATTCTCTCATTAGAATGCAAGCAGGCATCTAAAATAATAAAAATAATAAGACAAAATAAAACAAACAGAAAAAAGAGCCAATGCAAAAACACAAGAAACACATACAAACTCATAGGAAATTCATAAAAACAACATCAGAACCATAGTAAAAAAAAAAGAAAGAAAGAACAGGAAAGAAAGAAAGAAAGAAAGACAGAAAGAAAGAAAGAAAGAAAGAAAGAAAGAAAGAAAGAAAGAAAGAAAGAAAGAAAGAAATTACTACTGAGTTCATTTTGTGTAGGTCATCTACTGCTTGGCGTGGGACTTGTTCTTAAGTGTGATTTGTCCTAAGTAGGCCTCTATAAAAGAAAATGAATTTTTCTCTTATAGAGAAAGTTAGTTGGAAATACTTTCTGAGTTAGGGATGGATAGGGGAACTTCTGTCCACTCCCCCTGTCAGTGCTGGAGCCTCATCTGGCTTAGATCTGCGCAGGCCCTGTCCATGCTGCCACAGGCTCTGTGAGTTCATGTGTGTGTTAATCCTGTTGTGCCTAGAAGGCTTTGTTTCCTTGCTGTTCTCCGTCACCTCTGGTTCTTGCAGTCTTTATCACTCTTCTTCTACAGAGTTCCCTGGGCCCTGAGGGGAGAGATTTGAGGGAGACAACCCAACTAGGACTGAATGTTTCATGTTTTCTCACTTTCTGCACCTTGTCCAGTTGTGAGTCTCTGTATTTATCCCCATCTCTTGAGAAGGAAGCATCTCTGATGGTGGCTGAGCACGATGCTGATCTATGAGTAAAACAGAATGTCATTAGGAGTCATTTTGTTGCTGTGTACCTTAAGCAGAACAGTACTAGTTGATGTTCCCCCAGGACCATGACCTATCTAGTCTCAGGTTCTTGACCACCTAGCAAGTGTTGGATATGTGTTCCATCTCATGGAGTGGGCCTTAATTCCAATCAGACAGTGATTGGTTACTACACAACTTTTGTGCCACTATTACGCCAGTAGAGTCTCTTGCAGGCAGGTCACAATTATAGATCACAAGGTTTGTAGCTGGGTTGGTCTTTATCCTTCTCATTTGGTAGCATACAGAGTACCTTCCCATATCATGAATACTAGTCAGTAGGGGTGAAGCGTTAGATAGGCACCAGTTTAACTTCTCTATGTTCAAGGACTTATGTAGGTGTTGTCTTCAACAATAGGGCCCTTCATCAGTTAGTGAATAGCAACCAATGGACTTAGCAATCCCCTGGGTTGTTTCCGGGCTTCTATAGGGCCTCTTTGGCCAACAACTTGGTTAGATGTGGCTTATTCTCAACACTAGGATTTTCATTTGGTGGTGAGAGATGTCTGGTTGGGTCTTTGTCTCCCCTGTTATTTGATGATAAATTTAATTTATCAATTTAAATTTCTCTCATATATGCCCATATTTTAAGAAGCCTCTACTATATTAGATTTCCATACAATCCCTCAAATAAACCTTAGTTTTAGCTGTTCCTCCTCATATCTCTTCTGTTGCCACTTAGTCTTTTAAATCTACTTAGTAAATCTCCCTGACCCTGCTTTACCAACAATGAAAACAAATACAGTATTTATATTCCCCAACCATGACTTCTGCTGACATTTGCTAAACCTCCAACTTCGGGTGCTTTGAGAACACTGCAATAGGTAAGCTATCCTGTGATCTCCAAAGAGATGCAACCTTGAACAGAGATGAGCATATAGAGATAACATTGTCACAATGTCAAAACACTGTTAAAATATACAAACTAACCTATCACTAGGGAAGCTTATCCCAAAGACATGGACATTTCACTTTAGTTCAAAAACACATGGATTGGGATTGGACAAGAGCTGATGAAGAAGTTTTATGTACTGTGCAGACATCTGGGTAGCTCAGCCTCTGCTGGTCTCCCATGACTACCTTCAGCAGAAGCCCTAACTCCTGAGTATGGTTTGTCTGAGGTGTCCCTACGCTCTATAGCATACGAGAACCCCCAAACACCATTTCTTTTCTTCTATGTGCAAAGGAGACAGATTGAGTTACCTTGAGGACAAAGTGCTGAACAGGAGACATACCTAAGGCTTTTCCAGCCTACCATCTCTGATACTTTTCACTCCTTCTTCATCAGAATTAATTCCCCTGGCTCTTCCAAAACATGGTACATAATTATATGCCAGCACTGTCCTAATAGAAACCAGGACAGTGGGGGAAGGGGTGTGCATGGTGGTTTGAAGATTGCCACCTGTAGCATACTGGCTTCAAGTCTGGTTTTCCAGCAACTGGAGACTTCTTGTGTTGGAAGAGCATCCCTACTGTGAGAATCTGGGGAGGAGAGAAAAGGGAGGATACAGACACTCACTCTTGCTACTCAGATGTCTAGAAATTGGAATGTGGCAGTGACGTTAAAGAGCAAAGATAGCTGCAGGGTCTGCTACAGGCACGGTGATGCCAGAGGTGATGCCTAATAACATGGCTACTGTGGTCTAAGTCATTTCTACTGCTGTGGTTATACATGCTTTCCTTCAAACGATCTTGAAGTCTCCTCGGTGCCTGTAAATGTGACCTTATTTGGAACTTGGTTCTTTGTAGCTCACCAGATTAATATGAGGTAATTAGAGTAGGTCCCAGCTCAATTATGACTATAGTGTTATTTTTTAGAAAGCAGGGATTGGGAACTGGACAAAGACCCAGATGGCTGTACAGGAAGAATGTCATGTGAACAAGAAGGCAGAGACTGAAGTAATGCATTCTAAAGCCAAGGAGTGCCAAAGATTGTCTGAAAACCACCAGAAGCTAGGGAGAGGCCTGGAACAGATCCACCCACTCAGCCCTCAGAAAGGCTAACCCTGCCAACACCTTGATCTCAGACTTTTAGTCTCCAGAACAGGGAGACAATGATTTCTGTTATTTAAACCCCTGGTTTTTAGTGCTCTGTTAAGTTTGTCTTAGCAAGCTACAGCATGTATTTTTACCCAAGTTGGTTTTGTTATTTATTTGCTTGGGGGCTATTTGCTTGTTTTGTATTGGTATGTTTTGCTGTACTACACTGCATCCCAGTAAGTTATTACTGGAGTTGGCTCTTTGACCCTGAGGACACTGATCAACCCTTTTTTTAGTATTTATTATTCTCCCTCTCAGTCACCTCAACTCTTGAAACTTACATTTGAAGAGTTGCGTGGTTCTGGGGGAAATGGTCCTACTAGGATGGAAGACCCAGGGGAGAGTGTACCATCAGCTTAGCAAATCAACACAGTGTTGCCTAGAATGAGAAGGTATGTGATGTCAAGCACCAGGATGTGTTGCTGGTGGTGGGGAGACGGATGGAGTATGAACATGTTCATGCCACAGCAGGAGTGTGGAGGCCAGATGGTAACTTTCAGGAGTGAGTTCCCTCTGTCCACTGTGGGTTCCAGGGATCAAACTCAGGTCTTTTGGGCATGCATTATAAGTGCTTTTATCCTCTGAGGTCACTTACAAGCACCAACCTCCTAAATTTTTGTAAGAATGATGAAGCAAAGAGTTAGTGGAGGCACAGAAATGAACATGCCTGTAGTCTGCTGTTTCTGGCAAGCTTCTCTTGATGTGGGAGTCCCTTCTGTATACTGTGAATACCATTGGTGAATAAAGAAATTGCCTTGGCCTGTTGATAGGGCAGAACTTAGGTAGGCAGGGAAAACTATACTGAATGCTGTGAGAAAGAAGGGTGGAGTCAGAGAGAAATCATGGAGCCGCCACGGGAGACAGGGATGCTGAAACTTTGCTGCTAGGCCACGACCTTGTGGTGATGCACAGATTAATGGAGATGGGTTAAATTAAAATGTAGGATTTAACCAATAAGAAGCTAGAGCTAATGGGCCAAGCAGTGATTTAAATAATACAGTTTCTGTTTTATTATTTCAGGGCTTAACGGCCAGGAACTAACTAGCAGCCTCTTTCAACATTCCCTCTGAGAGATGCTGACCACAGAAGATGAGAAATGTGGAGAGAAACCCAGTGTGTAGGATATCTTTGTGCATCTTGCTACCTGAAGCTGGATTTCCCCATGTGTTTCTCATCTCTTGAGCCACTCCAGTCCCCTTCGTGTCAACTCTGATTAGAGATGGGTTTTCTGCTGTCTCCATCTGAAAGCATGTGAACTAGAACACCCCATTTATACTTCCAGCATTACTAAAAGAAACTTGATAAACATTTCAGTTGTCTTCCATATCTAGTTTTAGAGTATAGGCCTTTTAAAAGCATTATCAACCATGAGCAATTGGATAACATTTTAAGAGTAGATGGAGATGGTGCTATTGATCTTGAGGGAAAGGATGGTGACAATGGTGGCTCTCACGGTCCAGCTGCCCACTACATACAGAGTTTAAAGAAGACTTCTGTAAAAACAGAGCATGGGATCTGAGTCTTGAACAGTCATCAGAAGGTGCCAGGCATTTAAAGAGTGACGGGAGTGACCAAAGCCTAGGCCACACTTCCTTCTTCCTCCACTGTGTTTTTACCTGCCTGCTTCTGACTCATATGACATGGGTTCCCATGGTCCTGTAATCATAGCCCTGCCCATTAACTGGAACAAAAGAAATGAAATTTGGTGCTCCATATACCCTGCAGCAAAATTTCCCCCTTTCCAGTTTTGCCAAGCTCGTAGTGCTTTGCCATGCTCTAGCTACTTGCTCTGACACTGAATCATACTTCTCTCATCTTCTAGCGCATCTCTGGAGATCGGACTAGAATTCTGCTGATCAACTTGCACTCCCATTTTTTAGTTGTTACTAAAAGTCTTCTTTAAACTTTTGACCCATGGCTGTGACTAAACTCTTCTTTGAACTTTTGCTCAATGGTCCTCTCAGCACAGAAAGAACTTCTGGAATTGACTGTGACTCTCACGTGGTAGCAAGGAGCACAGCTCCCACCAGATACTCCTAGAGTCTTCCCTTTCCCACTACTAACTTTAATATCTAGCTATTGCACCTAGCCAGCTCCAGGCCACAGCACTGAGATCTGCTGGTCACTCTCAGGAGGTGATAACTGCATTGCTGCCTGGCTCCTCTTGAAAAGCTTTGATCCTTTAGTATGTTTGTCTTGCTCTGGCGGGACTACCATCAAATGTCAGAGCCAAAGTCATATGGATCGGGACACTTCTTTCAACAATGAAATCTAGCAATTTTCTCTTTTCCTATGGAATCTAGCAATTTTCTCTTTTTCTAGATCCTGGGATCTTGTTTTTGTTTTCCTCTTGACTATCCTCCATTTTTCTTAGACTCTCCAGCAACATCCTAACCTACACCTCCTGTTTCACAATAACCCCGCAGTCATTTTTGCCCTAACTCTGATGGAAGGGCCACAGTTTCTTTTGTCATACGTTCACCGCAATCTAAATATTTACCACAGAATTAAGTGCTAAAGTCCTTGGGGAGTTAGAGCTAGACAATAGATCAGATCAAGATGTGGCTGAAGCATGTAATGGCATATCCAAGAAAGGGACAGCTGAGGAATTAGAAATAACAAGAGTCCTAATAGTGAGAGATAAGATCCTAGGCTCATGTGAGAATTACTATGCATAAAAAACCTAGTTCATGCCTATGGGTCCAGTATCTGCGTCCAAAAGTTCAAATGCTAGAGGTGTTATCCAAATGCATCAGAGAAGACTCGGCACCTGGGATTATGTAAAATTTAAGCAGCAGACTTATAAAACTCTAACAGCATCACACAGTTGCATAGTAGGCACCCTGCTTTTTCTGCTATTCCAATTTACCCTTACTTTTTTTTATCCCTCTTTGCCTGCTTGTCGTTAATACATTTGGAAATAAAATAAAGATGTGTTCAAAAACATTCTCATCATTCTCATCACAGAGTTTATGAGCTCTGAAAAACTAACAGTTATCACTTTTGGCCAACTTTCAGTGTGTTCTTTTCTTCTTCTAAACATGCAGAATAAAATAAATGTTTATCATTGACAGAGACTCCTTTTACTGGATTCACTTTTTATAAACAACCCTCTAACTTGTTTTGTTTTTTATTTGAAAAATTGGAAAGTCCTTGCCTTTCTTCATTGACTGTTTCAGTGGAGAAGTCTTTCCAGCTTATTACAAAACAGAGTGACATTTCCCAGCAAGACAAGACATTGGGACCATTCTGAGTATTTCCACCTTAGGGAAAAAATCTCATTCTGATTTTGCAATACCTGTGTCGGGATCAGGACTTGAATTCTAAGTCCCCATGCAAAAGAAAACGCAAGACTTGTAGAACCTAGCTTGCCGTGTTCTGAATCAGGAAAACAAATGTCACTTTTTTGTGTGTGTAACTTGGGGTTTGTCCTATTCTCTTCTAACCAGATGCTATACTTTGAAAGACTCTTTTCTTTTTTAGCAACCATGACTGTGAAGACAATGGCTTGCTTAAATGTTATTAAGTGGAGAATATTGAGTCTATTGTGGGCACCCCTTGATGTGGTACAACTTCCTGAGGAATGGTCACTAATGAAAAAAACTGTAGTTTATAATACTGGGAAAGTTTATTGTTGAATCACTTATTTGGGATAATGGGAGCTTCCTCCAAAGCCAGTGTTCATATCATTGTAGGTGGAGTAATTCTTGAAAAAAATCTGTCTTTGCTTCGTGACTTAGAAATAGAATCCTACTCTGTCGTCCCTAGTTTCCCATAGACACATGTGCCAACTTTAATTGTCACTAAACTCATCCCAGATTCACTGAGTACAATGACTATGGCTAACCAAAAGATAATTTCAAAATGCAAAATTTTCAGCAGTCGGTCTATAACAGTTGAGCTTAGATATATGGAGTTATTTCATGATAACAATTTGACCCTGTATAATTCTATGACCATATATGATCTTCTTTCTCAATTTTGGCAAATAATTTCATCTTTAATATATGTAAAAAGACTTTCAACAAAAAGAACAAGAATAGAAACAAAATATCCCAACACCCACAAAGCAAATATTCATTAGGACTCCATTCTGGGGAAGGCTGGATGCTAGAAATACAGAGGTGTGGATCATGAGTTTCTTGTGCTGTGAAACTCGCAGTGCAAGGAAGAGATAAGTAAATGAGCAGAAACAATCAAATGTACTAAACTCTGTTCATTGTTCATAAGATGAACCTAGGAACAATGCAACTAAGCAAGGCTGGAGACTTCTAAATACCATCTTTCTTGGAAAAATATCCTGTTATGGATTATGCTCATTGTTAATTGAAAAAACTGATATGCCAATTGCAGGACGAGAAGAGATTGATTAGGCAAGGCAACCTGAGGCAGAGAAAATGATGGGAGGAGGAAGGGTAGAGTCAGGGGAGTAGAGAAAGATGTCAGCCACCAAGCAAGCAGAACGTGTAAAAAATGACAAACCATGAGCCACATTACAAAGCATAATGTAGGTTAATTTAAGTGTAAGAGTTAGCTAGTAATAAGTCTGAGCTATCAGTTGAGCATTTGTAATTCATATTCAGCCTGTGAACTAACTACATGGGACTGGGCAGTCAAAACAGGAAACATTAGCTTACATACGGCATTCCTACATGTGGTCAAAATTTACTCATAAAATCTGGCAAAACATAAAAAAGTATTTCAGACACACAAGAATGAAGTCAAGCACAGCTTCTTGGTAGCTGCCTTTTCTCCAGTGGTCTCTATTGGTGGTGGTGAGCAGAGGCGCAGCTCCTTTAAGAGACAGCTTTCTGGCTTGGTGCGAGCAGCAAAAATGGGTGTCTTTTCTAAGGGGTCCTTCTACCAAACACTTATGTGGTGTTTGTGAGCAGTTGGTGGCACACAACTCAGTGGTAGCATGGACCCAGAAACTTCTTAGAGTTGGGTGAGTAAACATGACTCCTAGAACTAGTGGTGACGGCGCCTCTATCATGAGACTAGACTCTCAGGGAACTGAGGGAGAGGATCCAGTTGCCAGCATACCAGGATCTAAAATACACAGCAGTTTTTTGTTGTTGTTATTGTTCATACAGACAGAAAACATTACTGATGTGCAGTAAGGACATATTCAGGCAAAAAGAGCCTCTAAACGGGTCACAGTGTGTTTGAAAATATGAGTAGGCTTGGGAGAGGAAAAGAAGACTATATAGAGTCTTGGGTTTAAAAATCTAAAAAGAAATAGAGTAATAAAAAGTAAGTCATGTAAAGATAGAAAGTACACACTTTGGCCCCCGTGGGCAAGTAGTTCCATTGTATGTAGTCCAAAGGTCCTTTTAAAAAAAAAACAAGCTCCGCCCATTCCTAACCTTTCTCTTCCCACCAAGGCAAGCAGTCTAGACCTCTTCCCTTCCCTCTCCTGTTCCCCCTCTCCTTCATCCCTTCCTTCCTCCCTCCCTGACTCCCAGTCTCTCTGTCCCTCCCTCATCCTCTCTCCAGCTCAAGCTCTCTCTGCACGGCATACTTTGTCACCTGCTGTGGTTTTGAACACAACCCTCTTGTGCCGTATCTTACACTGCCCATTTCCTGAGCTTTCTTACCGGTAATGGAAAGGTCCTTTGAAGCACATGGAACCCTGGGGAAATAAACCATGTATTGGAGGACTTTCTGTGTATTAATTTGATACACTTGTGTTTATATTTATGTCTTTTTAGTTCCTTGGGTGCTCTTTGTATGCCATATATCTCTTTTCTAGCTTCCAATAAATACAGTTTCTAATTAAGCTCTCTCTCTCTCTCTCTCTCTCTCTCTCTCTCTCTCTCTCTCTCTCTCTCTCACACACACACACACACACACACACACACACACACACACCCTACTTCTTTTTCTTTTAGACAGATCCCTCTTTTTATAAAGTTGTTCTCATTCCTGCTAGTTGAATGTGCCCTACCTGAGCACAGTGTCCATGTGGCCTGTGTGTACCAGCACACAGATGGTCTGAGCATCTCTTCGAGGCAATCCCTGTCCTCGGGCCTTGTTCCCACAATTCAAACAAAGGCCATCCTCAAAGGACCACCATTTAAAGGTCTTCTGTAAGATTAAAAACAGGAGGCTTTGCCACGTGTTTTCTGTACCGGTT
Source organism: Microtus pennsylvanicus (assembly GCF_037038515.1). Taxonomy (NCBI): domain Eukaryota; kingdom Metazoa; phylum Chordata; class Mammalia; order Rodentia; family Cricetidae; genus Microtus; species Microtus pennsylvanicus. Next base: position 162,521,563 of record NC_134579.1, on the reverse strand, counting down.
GCATTTCTGAGAGTCCCTTACACATGACATTAGAACTGGAGCTGCTTAAGAGGAAGAAAAAGAGAAAGAGAAAGAGAACACCCTTAAAGCCAGTCCTGCTGTTGACAGAAAGCAGAATTAGACTTTGGAAAGTGTCCACTCTTTAATATCACATCTTGTTTTCATTTGTTCAAAAAAAGAAAGAAAGAAAAAACCGAGGCCTCTCACATCGTGCTCTGTCAAGCCATGCACAGAAAACAAAACAAAACAAAAACAACAACAACAAAAAAAGACATGAATCAGTGCCATAGAACTCTCGCCTCCCAGACTTCTTTCTCAAACTAGAAGTGAGTAATTATTGCAGTGATAAACAGCAGTGGGTTTCTCAGAACAGATAAGTTTCCTAAGCCATAAGGCACTCACAGGATTCCCCCACCCTGAATCCTGGAAACGCTCTGCTGACGCCCCCGTACTTGCGTTCAGGAACTGAGACATTGAAATGGGCATGATTGGAAAAGTCCGCATTTGCTCACAGGATATGAATACCGCTTCCTTGCTTCAAGTGGCATCTTAGTGGGAATTGTGTTTCACACTCTGATTCAAGAGGCCAGCCCTGGAGAAAGCCTCTAACTTTCAATAGCTGTGTAAAAATAGAGCCAGAGAGCGAACAGATGCCCAGGCTGGCCTCCAAGGGCATCGCACCACCAGAGAACGAGAAATGTCGCTCATGTGTCGCTTCGGTGGTGGTTTCTGTCTTAAAAGCTGGTATTTACGATTGACTCAAAAGAGTGACAACAACTGCAGTGACAGAGTTGATAGCCACTGTCGTTACGCTAATCAATGGCAAAGCCATTTTTTTTTAAATGGAACTATTATAAAGCATTCTGTGTCTTCTTAAGCTATTGTCAATCCGCAATCGATGACTGTATCTGTCCTCCTGCGTTGTTCTCCTTGGTCCAGTCTTGATGAGTAAGAGGTTGAGTTATAGGATTTGGCTGAGAAAAGCAGGCTCCAGGAACTTGAGTAACTATGCCTAAGCCAACGTGTGCACAGGGACAGTAAGGAGGGCCTCAGGGAAGACACGATCAAGCAAACCATGAGATTGGCCTTTTGTTAGCTTCCTAGGCCTATATAGCACTAAACTGCAATTCGAAATGAGCTACAAAGCTCTCCAAATTAACTACCTTAAAACATTTGAGTTTAGAGATGTCAAAGCTGCGCTAAACAAATTTTTGTGAGCAAGGCTTCTCCAGTATCATGCTGAGCTCAACTGATTCTAGAATATACAAGCATGCCAATGGCTCAGAAGTCCACTGTGGACACGTCACCCATGAACTCAGCATCATTTCGGAAGTGATTTATATCTCAGGCTAACAGAACAGACACCATGCTCCTCGCCATGAGGAATCATTTGGCATTGCTGAGTTATTTTTTCTCCAATGTTATGAGTCACTTTCTTCATCCTATTATGTCATATTTTTGTAAGCAAACACTTCCCAAACACACACACACATTTCAGGCAATTTTACAATTTTATATTCCTTCTCTGAACCTCTGCCATTTTGGACCTAAGGGTAATCTTCATCTCATTAATTTTGTTCATTTCACTAAAACTATCTAAGAAACCTATAAATATCAGAATCTGGGAAGCAGAGCACGGATCCTCCCTGTTCGCTTTCACTTAGACTGCAGTGCTTTTCAACCTGTGGCTCAAGACCATCCGAAAACACGTATTTCTGATGGTCCTAGGAGCTGAGACACTACTCAGCAGCAACATCACAGTTATGAAGTAGGGCCAAAATAATCTTATGGTTGGAGTCACCACAACACAAGGAACTGTATCAAAGGGTTGCAGCCTTAGGAAGGTTGAAACCTGCTGGCTTAAGAGAATCTTCACAGTGAACAGGGTGAGTCTCTGGAAAGCCATGAAGCACACTGTTCCCTGGTGTTGCTCTCAGGAGTACAGTATGTTTGATGCAGTCTCGCAAGGCAGAGTCAGCAGTTCGTTTTTTTCAATCTTTCCAGATTACCAGTCCCCTTCCTCTGGGCCCAGTGATTGTCACAGGTGAGCAGAATAGTCATGGAAGAATTGGGTTATAGCAGAAACTTTACTTTTGACATGCATCATCTTCCTTCATCCTCAGAACACCTATGGGAAATATATATGATATAGCTCCTCTTACCAGCAAGCCACTGCGGCTTCCAGAAGGACTCGGAACCACCCAGTGTCATTCAGCTGGGTCAGAACTGGGATCCACACTCCAGACTGCCTGAGAGCCCAGCTGAGAAGCTGAACCTGCTTTCTTGCCTGCCCTCCATGGTTCCTTGTCCCTTTAAGATGTGGGTAGATCCTCTGTTTCCCCTGGATGTGCGTGTCAATCATTGCAGTTTAAAAACACCTTTGCCCAGAGGAATGTACCCACTACATCTGTGTCCGCAGCCTGTCTCTGAGTGACAGCACTGCTTGGAATTGGGATTATCACATCCTCACTGCCATTAATCCCATATGAGTTAATGTGAATAGCAGAGATGTTATTAATTAAAAACGTGGGATGCAACCGGCTTCCAATTTAGACAGTTGAAATAGTATGTGTGGCTATTTTTCACTTGTAAATTCAATCTTTTATCCCCAAGAAGTCTCTGAAATGAGAAAAATAAAAATACTGTTGCTAAATATTTAGAGGATTATTTCATAAGCCAGTGAAAACAGACTCTTTCATTTGTTTTGCTAGTGGTGGGGAGGGTTTTTTTTTTCTTTTTCCATGTGTGTCCCCTGGTAATAAGTGTACATAACAAAAAATAATATTCTTTTATTTTTTAAAAAAGCACTATTGGTTCCACATGATGACATCCATCTCCCTTTTCAGAAATGCCCTGAGAACTCCTCTGACAAACTCAATACAACTCAAAATCATAAGACACACTTGTTTTAACTTCTGTGCTAAAATCAAAGCAATGCAGCTCTTAAAATAATACACATGGGCAAAGTTGAAACTGCTTTTCTCCAAATCATGATAGTTTTTAAATGGAACAAATATCTCCAACACTTGGGCCTTTGACTGTGAAGGTGTGAGCCTGTTAGGGCTCATGGATCAAGGGGTGCTCTTCCCAAGGGTTGTGACAGCCAACTGCTAAGAATAGAACTTGAGACTAAATGAGAATTTTGAACTATTGAATATTTATTGGAACATCAATGTTCTTAGATAAATGTAGGATGATTCCTGCACAAATGCATGTAATCCTTCATACCTGACTTCTTGGAGTATGTTTAGAGACTACAGCGCATACTCCTTTCTTCTGCATGTCACACGCTGCCACATTCGAGATCCACCAATCTATGGTGGCATTCATAGAATGTCTACCAGAGATCCACCAGCCTACGGTGGCATTCATAGAATGTCTACCAGAGATCCACCAGTCTATGGTGGCATTCATAGAATGTCTACCAGAGATACACCAGCCTATGATGGAACTCATAGAATGTCTACCAGAGATCCACCAGCCTACGGTGGCATTCATAGAATGTCTACCAGAGATCCACCAGTCTATGGTGGCATTCATAGAATGTCTACCAGAGATCCACCAGTCTATGGTGGCATTCATAGAATGTCTACCAGAGATCCACCAGTCTATGGAGGCATTCATAGAATGTCTACCAGAGATCCACCAGTCTATGGTGGCATTCATAGAATGTCTACCAGAGATCCACCAGTCTATGGTGGCATTCATAGAATGTCTACCAGAGATCCACCAGTCTATGGTGGCATTCATAGAATGTCTACCAGAGATCCACCAATCTATGGTGGAACTCATAGAATGTCTACCAGAGATCCACCAGTCTATGGTGGCATTCATAGAATGTCTACCAGAAATCCACCAGTCTATGGTGGAACTCATAGAATGTCTACCAGAGATCCACCAGTCTATGGTGGCATTCATAGAATGTCTACCAGAGATCCACCAATCTATGGTGGAACTCATAGAATGTCTACCAGAGATCCACCAGTCTATGGTGGCATTCATAGAATGTCTACCAGAGATCCACCAGTCTATGGTGGAACTCATAGAATGTCTACCAGAGATCCACCAGTCTATGGTGGCATTCATAGAATGTCTACCAGAGATCCACCAATCTATGGTGGAACTAATAGAATGTCTACCAGAGATCCACCAGTCTATGGTGGCATTCATAGAATGTCTACCAGAGATCCACCAGTCTATGGTGGCATTCATAGAATGTCTACCAGAGATCCACCAGTCTATGGTGGCATTCATAGAATGTCTACCAGAGATCCACCAGCCTACGGTGGCATTCATAGAATGTCTACCAGAGATCCACCAGTCTATGGTGGAACTCATAGAATGTCTACCAGAGATCCACCAGTCTATGGTGGCATTCATAGAATGTCTACCAGAAATCCACCAGTCTATGGTGGAACTCATAGAATGTCTACCAGAGATCCACCAGTCTATGGTGGCATTCATAGAATGTCTACCAGAGATCCACCAGCCTACGGTGGCATTCATAGAATGTCTACCAGAGATCCACCAGTCTATGGTGGAACTCATAGAATGTCTACCAGAGATCCACCAGTCTATGGTGGCATTCATAGAATGTCTACCAGAAATCCACCAGTCTATGGTGGAACTCATAGAATGTCTACCAGAGATCCACCAGTCTATGGTGGCATTCATAGAATGTCTACCAGAAATCCACCAGCCTATGATGGAACTCATAGAATGTCTACCAGAGATCCACCAGTCTATGGTGGCATTCATAGAATGTCTACCAGAGATCCACCAATCTATGGTGGCACTCATAGAATGTCTACCAGAGATCCACCAGCCTATGGTGGCATTCATAGAATGTCTACCAGAGATCCACCAGTCTATGGTGGCATTCATAGAATGTCTACCAGAGATCCACCAGTCTATGGTGGCATTCATAGAATGTCTACCAGAGATCCACCAATCTATGGTGGCACTCATAGAATGTCTACCAGAGATCCACCAGTCTATGGTGGCATTCATAGAATGTCTACCAGAGATCCACCAGCCTATGATGGAACTCATAGAATGTCTACCAGAGATCCACCAGTCTATGGTGGCATTCATAGAATGTCTACCAGAGATCCACCAGTCTATGGTGGAACTCATAGAATGTCTACCAGAGATCCACCAGCCTATGGTGGCATTCATAGAATGTCTACCAGAGATCCACCAGCCTATGATGGGACTCATGATGCTAATAGTCTCTAGAACACACTTTGGAAATTGCTGATCACTGGGAGAAATGATGTAAGATCTAAGAAGGACATCTCATTTCTCTCTTTAAATTTTTATGTGAGATAAATTAATTGTGCTTGCACAATGTGCGCTTGTCATAACATGCTTTGCGAGGTCAAAGGACAAACTGGGGCAGTTGATTCTTTCCCTCTGCCCTGTGGGTTCTGGCATCAAAGTAGAAAATGCCCTCACCATCTGAGCCATCTTGTCAGTCCTCCTTGTCTTAAACTTAGATATTTTTATAATTACTTTACACAGTTTTCCATACGGGTTTTTCACATAACCTTTGCTTTGGTTAATTCTCCTTGCTTCAAGCCCTTGTCTCCTCTCCCTCCCATTCCAAGTATCCTCCCTCTGTCGTCATATCTCTTGTGTTCCCATATTGCCCTCTTCAAAGCATCCACCCACCCCACACGGCCCGCCCCTAGTGTCCTGACTTCTACACGGTGCTCCAAGTTAAACACAAAGATCTAAGGATTCAAAGTAGGATTTTAAAAATTAAGAAAAGAGATAGAAGGGAGATTGCTTGCATAGTTAGACAGTGTTGATCTACAAGTCAAGGAGTATTCAGCAAAATCCCAGTGCCAGGCCTGAGATCCCCTTTATGAGCTGTTGACCAAGGAAGCCCCAAGACCTCCTAAACAATGCAGGCTCTCACCATTCCTTTTGGCTGTCCACCAGAACTGGTAAATAAGACCCTCTCTCTGAAAACACTACACACCTTAGCTACAAGGTATTTGACAAATGAAGCAGGATCGGAGCTGGAACTTCTGCTAGCTTTCACAGTCCTGGAAGTTGCCATAGGTGTGGCTTTCCTTTAGTTATCCACATTTCCTGAAAGCAAATGAATAGTAAATAAACAATAAAAACAGCTAGGCATACCTCCCTTTTCTGGACACCTGCCATCACCAATGTCTATCCTCAGATTGTTTGACTTTGAAGCCTTTCCAGTGTTTATATTTTTAAACGATTTATACCATGACATACTGATCTGGTGCCTTATTGACTTCAAGGTTTTTTAGTAGTACTTATATTCATATTGCGGGCACGATACTCTCTGTCTTTTCATTAGACCTCCAGACGAACTGGTTCAGACATCCAGCCACCAGTGATCTAGAACACAGTGTTACTTCTCCTATTTGACATCACGAAATGTAGAGCAGTTTGACTTTGTGCCAATGACCTACGAGAAAATATAACATGACACATGATGGGAAAGTGTTGATGGCTTTGTTTATTCCAAAAATACATTGCCTTTTTTTTTTTTGAAACACATTATTGAAGAAAGTCTGGGTGTGAAAGTCTTCAGAAGAACAAACAGTTTAGGTAATCCGCTTAAAGCCTCAGCCTCATTCAGCTGTCTTGGAGCCAAGCATTCTTACCTGGAACCGCCTCTGATGTGTATGCAAGCTGTGACCTGGATACTTCTTTCACTTTAACTGGGACTAGCTTTCTCAAGAAGAACAGGCTTGCAATCCAACTGCCACGCCCCTCCCTCTGTCCTGCAAAGAGTAGACTGGCTCATTCCAGTTCTTCAGAAGAGCCTTTAGGGTTGAATGTTTTTGAGAAACGGAATGATCACATACCCACTTTACCGTCGTCTCACCACTTCCGTCACTATGGAGACGGCACAGTGCTGTCTACACTGCCTTGAAAGGTTCTCTGCAAAGTGTCCGGATAAGCACCTACCTGCTCCATCCAGTGTCTGCATACTTGGGGACCTCTCATCCCCACTTATCTTCCAGCCACTGTAGCCATTGTACAAAGTGTGCACAAGAAACTACACTCTAATTAGATGACTCAGGTTGTGACGTGAGTTCACAGCACAAAAAGAAAAACCATTTTAGAGATTAGAATTGCAATGTTTTCAGTTTTATAATTGGGTCATTTCTGTAGGCTAGGGACATGGGTGAGTGGTAGAGCACTGGTCTACTATAGGCAATATCCTGGGTTTCATCCCAGCATCAAAAGTAATTGTGGAATTAAATAATATTGCACTATTAATTTCGATAATAATGAATCGATATTCAAGATTTTGAAAGCCAACTGTTAAAGGGGGAAAATGAAGCATTGTTTTTGCTATAGTTCTTGTAGATGTATTGTGAGGAAAATAATTTCTTAGCTCTAAGAAACACTGGGTGGTGTTACCATAAAGGCTAAGTGAATGTCCGTGGTCTGGGCTGCTACCTGAGGCCGTGTTGATGTCTATGCTAACATTGACACTGGGACCATGAAGATGTATGTTCATGATCTGTGCCGTGGCCAAGACTGTGCTGATATCTGTGGGCCACTGTGTTACCACTGAAGGCCATGGAAATGTCCATGGTCTGCGCTGCCACCTGAATCCAAGTCCATGCTGCCATCAGAAGCCGTGTGAATGTCGGTAGTCTATGCTCCTGCTAGAGGTCATCCTGACATCTGTGGCCCATGCTGGCCAGAAACCATGTGGACGTTCATGACGCATGCCGCGGCTAAACATAAAGGGGTAAGGAAGCTTCTCCTGCAGTGATACCGATGACTGCAGACTTCACAGTTGAGAAAAAGAGACACAGATGGCTTCTGTGATGACCTCTCCCCATCCCACAAAAAGAAACAGTCTGAACAGGAAGCCATTAAAGAGAAATCTCCACAATTGAGGGCTTCTGGTGGGGTGGGAGTGAGGGTGGGGAAAACTTCATTTTCTTTAAGGGGCTGGCCTTTGGGAGTTTGTGCTCCAGTGAGTATACGGACTACACAAATTGAACTTGGTATTTTTTTCTTTTTTTCTTCTTTTGTTTTGGGGAAGGTCACAGAGTTAAAGAGGGTGGGCCTGGGAGAACTAGGAAGTAAATGTGATCTTGGTGCATTGTGTGAAAATTTCCAAATAATCAATAAAAATATTATGTTAATAAAAAGGAAAATCAAGATAAGAAAAACAAACTGTATGTGTATGTCTGTTGGTATATTGTGCTGTATGTCCTTTATGTTATTGTTAGTGTGGGTGTTGACATATGTGCACACAGGCACACGTGTGAATGTGTGCACGTGTGTGTGTGAAGGCCAGAATCCAGGTCCAGTATCACTCCTCTGTTGCTCTCGACATGTGTGCATGTGTGTGCATATGTACGAGCCAGAATCCAGGTCCAGTATCACTCACTTTTCAGTTGCTCTCTGCCTTTGCTTTCCTGCCTATAACTCAGCTAGGCAGGAGCTTTAGAGGTCTGCCTGGCCTCATACCCTCCCTGTACTCAGGTTACAAGTGTGTGCCTCACATACAGCTTCTTGTGGGTACTCTGAGGACCTGAAGTCAGGTCTTCATTCTTGCTCAACAGACACTGACAGGAGAAATTTTTTGAGCTGGACATGGTGGTGCACACTTGTAATCAGGAGGCTGACACAGGGGGATTGGCTTCAAGGTCAATCTGAGCTACATAAAGAGAGAGAGAGAGAGAACAAAGAAGGAAGGAGGAAAGAGAGGGAAGGAAGGAGGGAGGGAAGGAGGAAACCGCAAAAGAAGCAAGGAGAAAGGAGAGGAAAAAGGAAGGGAAGGGGTAATGAGGAGGGGAAGGAGTGGAAGAAGGAGAGGAGAAGATAAAAAGGATCTTCATCATGATTAAATATGAACATCATAAATAAGCTAGAGCCTGTCAGGAACTGCTGAGACTAAAATTCTCCAATACGTGTGAAATTTAATCACGCACTATTGATGAAGCTAATGATCTGATCATTTAAATTGTCAGTTTAAGCTCACAATTGATGTCAATGAGCCAAGGAGCATTACTTTAACAGGTAAGTTTCAGGTTTACTCTATACCATAATAGGCATTTGCTGGAGGGTGGTTTTAAATATGAAAACATGATGATAAAATCATATGGTGATAACTGCAAATGCTATTTTATAATTACACCTAATTTCATCCTCTAAGCAATTTTCTGTGATCTTTATGAAAAAGTATTTTCTATATCCACATCATTATCTCTTTCTATATATGGTATAAGAACAATGTGATCACAGAATATGTGAGTGAATACAAGCAATGTTTACTTTTCTATTTTTTATTTTTATTTATTTAGCTCTGCTCATCCTCCTGACCTAATACAGAAAAGCTTAATAAGCTAGGTCAGGTACTTCAGAGGAAAAGCTGACCCAGACTTGGTGGTACAATGTTAAAGACCATCCTTGACATAAATACTTCTTCCCAGGGTAGGGGAGTGGAAATTGAAGAAATATAAGTAAAGAATATGAAGACGCATAAAAATAATAAGACAAAAAACATAGAAAGTATCGAGAGGGCATTCCAGTGACTGAAATTCACCCACGTTTATTTTCCCACAGCTTTTATACCCAACATAAACAAAATAACACATATAACATAACGGAAACAAGAAGGTAACAAAAAACTTTATTAACATTATACAAAAGGATATGTCACACAACCAATGGCTTTATCACTCTGAGACATTGAATCATTAGCATTCTCTTGTCTAGGTAGCTAAGGTGTTTTAGGTCATCTATTCTGAAGACAGCCCTTCCCTAGGTGACCTCATAGTTACTAAAGAAGGAGCAGAAGTACATTTACATATCCTGACTTCCTGTCAGAATGGCATGGGCTTACTAGAATGAGCTATCTTAATTTCAAAAGAAACTAGGAATCACCTCCTGAGTTAGGATGTGCAACTATGCCTATCAATCTCCAAACTCTCTGACCATCAGATAAGGTGGAAATGGGCCTGCATTTTCCAGTCTCCACAGTACAAGTCTGAAATCCTTATACTCAACCAGCTGAGACAAAGGGATCATGAGCCAGAGGCCAGTCAAGGTTACAGAATTAGATCCTATCTCAGAAAAGCAAGCAGAAATGTCATAGGAACATGTAAAATGTATATTTAACTATTAATTCATGTAAATGAATATTTAAAATTAACGTAATTGCAATAGAAAAGCAAAATATTGTTAAATGCATTGTTGTTCAGGTCACATTTGCAAAGGCTTAACAATCATCTTAATGGACAATAGGCCCCATGACAATATTTTTGTCTAAACTGTGCTGGCTCTGCTAAGTAGGGAACAAAGAAAACTGCTGTGCTGTGCTGTGCAATTTGAGATTGACAAATACTAAAATTTAAAGACTTTGTATTGGGAAATATTTTCATCACCTGTTATATTTCTGCAGTTTGAGCATCCAGATCCCCTGCTTGAGAGAGCACTGTGGCGCCCTCAGGACAGTCAGTACAGTCAGAGGAGATTATGAGTAGTCGTCATGGTGAGACAGGAATAGCTGCGCCACTATTTGAGTAATACAAAGTCTATTCTAGTCAGAGCCAATGATTCACAATAATATATGAATATATAATATATAGTCATAATATGCTTCCCGACATTCCCCCTTCCATGAAATATTCTACACTGATTAATTGAAAGACCACACTTTCCCAAGCTAAACAAGCATTGTCATTTCCTTTAAATTCACCTTTCCTCTCAACTTCTGTACTGTGGCATACTGTATGTACAGTTACACTGTCTAAGGCCTGCTAACTACACAGGGACAAAGGGACAATCCAAGCAGTGTGGTTTGCCTCTTAGGTTATAATTCTGTAATAAAAAAAAAGAAGAAGAAGGAAGAAAGAAAGGGAAAGAGGGAAGGAGGTAGGGAGGAGAGAAAGAAAGACAGAAGGAAGGAAGGAAGGAAGGAAGGAAGGAAGGAAGGAAGGAAGGAAGGAAGGAAGGAAGGAAGGAAGGAAGGAACACTTTGCCTGCCTCCTCCTGATTTTGGCTCAGCCTTGTTTTGCTCAGTGAGCATTCACATTCCAGAATGTGATGGAGGTGATAAGATGAGAATGTCTATGTAAAGAATGCTGAGCAGTATCACACATGCCTGAATCTGTTTTTGCTTAAAATCCATAAAATCCAGGGAAGACATGAACTGTGACTCCTGAGGACTCCTACTTCCAAGAGACCATAGAGCAGAATCATTTCTCTTAATTATATGAATTTGCTGTATTATTTTGGGCAAGCTAATAACTGTGGCGAAGCCTGAGTCCTTAGTAAATCTTAAGACGCTTATAGAATAAGCCCAAGGAGCATCAGTCAAACAGCAGAGAAATCAAACAATGTTTATAACATTTTACAAGGGTCTGCTTGTGATTAACTCTCAACAAAAGGCATTTTATATTGTCGGAAATCTTTATTAAATGTCACATAATTTTATCTTCCACAAAATCTTCAAATAATGATGAAATGCCTACCTCAGGATTATGTACCGATTATACATTACTCACTTCTGCATCTGCATTGCCAGCTCACAGTACTTTTGATATGAAAACCCATGTCAACCTTCTGAGGAGGCATCTCTATTTGGATTTTCAACACCATCCCAAGCATGGGACGAACCTCAACATCTGCCTGTGCCATTACTATGTCACCTGTTTCCAGTAAATTCCACCGATTCCGATTCCCATCAGAAGCCTTAGGATCCTTCCACTTATACACCTTATTGCCTTGCTACAGTATCTACAGCGTGCTAAAGCCCTGATTATTCTGACTCCTGCAGACTCTTGAGTCAATTCACATATCCATGCAGGACTTTCCTCATGAGTGTCACAAGAAGTCATCATCATGGTATCTGAAAGTCAGTTCCAGTCCTTTCTGCTTCATCTTCTGGATTGCTTCTCAAGAGAGACAGCTAAGATATCCATCTGAGCTTTTCACTCCCTGACTTCAGGATGAGGAGTCTGCTCCCGACTGTCTAGGGCACCATCCTGAATTCACTTTTCCATTTCTTGTCCTTCCTGTAAACTCCAGGTGCTGGGAGCCACCCAAGGACTGTGTGCTCTCACAATGTTTTATGTGTGCTTTTTCTTTTTCACCTGAGCACATGCCTTTCAAAGTTCAGCATACACAACCCTTCCAGAAGTTAATAATTTTACAAGCCATTACCCACCAGAACTGTTCTCTCCTTAGATCAGGTCAAGCAGGCGCTTCCCAAATGCTTACCTAAAATCTCAAGCAGCACAATATCAGCCTTTCTTTTTGTTTCTTCTCAAAGGAAAGAGGTTATTTCTTCTGAAGTGGTCCCCAAGATGTTGGCAAGGGTATTGTTTTTACTCTGTCAATTGTAATTGTGTCTTATGATTCATAAACAATTATTTCCAAGCAGGCGGAGGTGGCGCCCACTCTTTGAGGCAGAGACAGGTTCGAGGCCAGCCTTGTCTGTGTTCCAAGATAGTCAGGGCTACACAAAGAAATCCTGTCTTAAAAACGACAACAAAAAACAATTATTTCCAATTATTTCATAAAGGAATCATTGTCTCTATAAGCTTTGGGTTCCTAATTATCTTTATCCTGGAGGAAAGAATGGAAATGTTAGAACATAGCACCTGCATCGAAGGTCTAACCCTCCTATCTACTAGTGGAATGAATTACTTCAAACTTGCTTCATCATTGTGAAGGTTAGACATAACCATGGACATAACCCTGAAAATAGAAAAGGACTGAAAAGACCATAAACAATAAGCAGACCACGGAGATGAAATATGATGAAGTTTGAGACAAACCTTGTCATTGGAACCAAATTTTGATAATTGAAGTCATGCACTTTGTGTCTCTAGATAATCATGTAACACAAATACCTGTGCACAAATGCACACTCTGTTACTAGTTCTTATTGATTATGTGTGTTACTTAAAGCACTGGCCCTTAGTTTGCTCATTTCTATAATAGAAATGGAATAAAACTCTTTGTAGGATTATGACAAAGATTAATATGTAAATCAGAATCCCTGGAACATTGCAAATTCTTAGAACATTATTCTTTTACCATTAAATCCTTTATGCTTCCTACAAACCCAATGGTAACTACACTATTTAATTATTTTGGTAATGTACACATTTCTTTTATTGGTTGTTTTATCCTACTAAAATGTACTGGTTTTAAAATATTATTTGTGTTCTATATTAATAATTAAACATTGTTGTAAAGAACTTGCAACTTTAAAATTTTTTCAGTTATATTAGTCAGACCCAAAGTCTGTATATTTCAATGAACTTTAACAATTTTAAATATTGTATTTTGAGTAGAGTCATCCTCCACTTTCCCATTCCTCCCATATCCACCCACACTTCCTTACCCACCAACCTTAGGTGTTCTTTCTCTTTCTCTCACTCCACATCATGTTCGGCTTGTGTTGCCCATCAGGTCAGTATCTAGAACAACTGGATTGACCTACCTGGATACAGCAAGAGAATGAAAAACAGACAGACACGTGGACATACATACACACAGAAAAACTGGGATCAGGTTGCCAGACTCTCTGATGAAGAAGCTCAACGTATTTATTATATACAGTTGAACAGGGCATGGGGTTGTTGCATACAGTTGAGCAGGGAGGCAGGATTGTTACATACAGACAAGAAAACAGGGTTATTAGACACATCTGAACCATGATGCGGGTTTAGCTCATCTCAGAAGAAGCCAGTCATAACTATCTAGGTGTAGAAAGCTCTGGAGGAGAATTTCTGCACACGCTATCACCATCTGCGCACAAAACAGACAAAGACTCAGCTGTCACTCTGAGTCTCACCATGGGGAAGGAGTGGCTGTCCCTCTGAGCCTCATATAGGGAAGGCTTTGCCGTTTCCCACAGGGCTGAGCGATCATCCCTGACATGGCCAGCTCATGTCGACAACACACATTCACTCAAGACTTCCAGGGCTTCCTCTTCTCACCACAAATAGTCTGTAATTTGGTGGTCTACCAAATCCCACTAACCAAAACCTCGAAAATATAAGTACCTCATTACGTATTAGTTTTCTAAGCTTTTTTCATGTCTCTATGAATAATCCTATCTTTAAGCCCATTTCAGTTAGCACTTTTTAAACAAGCAGTCCGTTTCCTTACTGGAAAATTCACAGATCCACCACTACCTCACATTTTAATGGAAAGTATTAGGCATAAGAACTGTTCAATAAATATTGATCAGATTATTGATTAGGAAAGGGATATACATATGTATGTGTTTGCCATAATAAACTTACAAATATGAATCTATATAGATGACTATCCTTCTTCTTCTGAATTTGTCTTGTATGTCATTATGAAGTCTGCCCAGAACCCTTAATATCTTCTAAGAGTCAAGTCATCCTAAATAAGTAACACAGAGGAAATACTTTGAAGTTTTTCACTTGGCATTTTCTAAAAATTTCCTTAAAATTGTTTTCTTTACAGATAACGTAATGACATAGTTGTTTGCTGTGTAAGACAATGTAGTTTTCCAGATGTAAGCTAGTCTTTCATAGGCTAAGGCAGGCAGTATTTGCCCATGAGCCTATTTCCTTACTGGAAAATTCATGGATCCACCCCTACCTCTCCTTTTGATGGAAAGTATAAGGCATAAGAACTGTTCAATAAATATTGATCAACTAGGTCAATTGATCAACTCAGCTGGATTTTGTGTTATGAACGAGGCAAGGTTAATCACGACTTTGCTACAGTCTGATCATTAAGATCTGACAGATCACTTAACAGAGATTCTTGGTATCCTGAATGTTTGTGAGGATGCTGTACGTTAGACACCAAAGGTAAGGACCACAGTTCTAAAATGTGTCGTTGGAAGCAAATACATATGAGGAGAGTAAACTTCTCCTCTTTGGGCACCAGGAACGAAAATGGTGCACAGACACAAGCAGGCAAAATGCTTAAATGCATAAAATGAAAATTTGTATATGTTTATTTATTTGAAACAGGGTGTCTCTATATAGTTCTGACTGTTCTAGAACTCTCTGTGTAGACAAGGCTGTTCTCGAACTCACAGAGATCCTTTGACCTCTGCTTTTTCCATGCTGGGACTAAAGGCATGCACCACTGCACTTGCTAATATGATCTTTTAAAGATCTGGTAAGCCATTGATTTGTTTAACAAGGCTAAGTTAAGTCTTTATTATATTATCATCAAAATAAATGGCACCGAGTGATCTTGAAGGAGGTCTTATTTCATCACAGTTGCTGGAACTGTCTTCCCCTACTATTCTAAGGTATTTGCCACTTGCCAACCCCATGAATGCATTGTCCAATCAATGTAGCCCTCTCTCAGGTATAAAAATGGGCATTCTCCTTTGGTCTCTTTTTCCAAACTTTGAAGGCTATATTTGTTGTTACACTGTGTTCCTTCTTCTCTTTCAAAATAATTTCAGAATGCACTATCTTTCCTAAGTTTGTAAAGTTGACTGTAATGACCTGGAAAGGAAAGTCCCTTCATGATTAGAACATCTGCAACCCACATTCAAAGACTGGCCCAGCCAGGAAGATTGCTTGCGCTAAGATAACTCTACTGGCAGAATAGCCCGTGCTTAGAGACCTAAGATTGAAAATGTTCCTTTCATCTTCTGCCTAATTCTCACTCGCCTAGTGTTGGAGAAAATGCAATCTATTTCTTCTACAGACCTGTACCATTCTGTCCCTCTGGGCTGGTATAAAATTCAGGCATTCCTACACAGTCATGAGTCCCTCCTCTTCGGTTTCAGCATCAATATTTGCTGCATCTGTCACAACTCCATATTTCACCCATTTTTCTGTGCTTGGATCATGCATTCTTTCTTCTCAACCATCTTCTATTTGCTGCTGCCTCCCAGTGTAAATCATTCCCTACCCCTTTCCTTAAATTCATCTGCTTCCTGCCATTTCGACCTAGGTGACCCTTAACAATACTGTGGCAAGATGGGATGAACTGTCTCTCCAAAGTGTTGTTCATCCTCCTTTCCATACTCTGGTTGGTGGCAATGGCAGGCATCCAAATGCCTAAAAACAAAACAAACAAACAAAAACAAACCTCATTTTGTTCTCTCCTTTTAACTCCAGCTGCCTGAGAGTTTTATTGACTCTTGGGTAATATCGCAATTGGCTCTCACTAATGTCTTTTTTCCCCTTAAATTCAGTGCCAACAAAGCCACCAAAATAATTTTGCTGGAGCTGAGGATGTAGTTCTGTGGTAGTTCTCTTGCCTTACATGGCCAAGGTTCAATTATACTACTACAGTTTAAGAAAAGGACATCAGCAAAGGGAAGTTCAACCATTGTGTTAGATACTTTTGTTTCATTGTGGCCAAAATACCTGATGGAAACAATTGAAGAGAGAAAGAATTTTGGCTCATGGTTTCAGAGGAACTTTCTGTCCTCCATGGTGGGGAGTGTGTGGTGGAGGTTCTTCAGATGACGGCAGGCCAGGAAAGGGAGAGAGCAAAGCTGGTGAAGGCTGTATGTAGGGGTCACAATCATGTCCCCAGTGGCTACCTCTGCCACTCCCTCTTAAACTTGGTAGCCTTCAGAGTCATGCCACAAGCTGGTTACCAAGTATTCAAAATGAGAGTCTGTGGGGAAGAGTAAAATCTTTCCTGGATATCATTATTCACGGGACAGAGGTGGGGAAAGAAAAGGGCACCGCAAAGGCAATAAGCCACATGGAATGTGCGGTCAAAAAGGAAGAAAACGGGCAAAAGATTAGATCAACCACAGCAGGCTGCAAGTCTCTGCTCCTCCCAGATGGCCTTGCCCTATTCCCTTAACTGCCAGCTCAGTTCTGGAAAAGATTTCCCAACATCCTTAGCCAGGGGTCAGTCCTTCCTTCCTCATGCTAATGCCTCAGGCTGTCCTCACTGTGCCTCAAATTGCACTGCTGTCTAATCGCTTGTTTCTCGTCCCCCCTTTAAACTATGAGCTAACTAAAGGCAAGCATTGTTTCTGATTCATTTCCACACCTGGAGGGAACAAACCTCCCTGCGGAAAGGAACCTTTCAGTAGTGTGTCTCTTTCCCTTTACTTCGTTTCTTTTCCTTTCATGAGAGTGCAGGCAAGAGATGATGAAATCTTTTTATTTGTTTTTGATGAAATCTTTTTGTTTGTTTTTCCAGACAGACTTTTTCTGGTAGCCTTGACTGTGCTGTAACTCATTCTGTAGATGAGACTGGCCTCTAACTCACAGAGATCTGCCTGCCTCTGCCTCCCAAAGGCTAGGATTAAATGTACACACCCCCACCACCCAGTGAGTTGATGAAATATTAATTAGAAGAGATGGGAGCTAGAAACACATATTTAGAAAAGTTGAAGAAAGAATAGACTTAGTTACTAACTAAAAAGGGTGTGAACAATGATGGTCAGAACTCTTCCTTAAGAAGTTCATCTTTGAGCCACTCTTCCTACCTCTTCATCCAGAGTCTAGCCTAATGGGTCTCCCTTACCTAATGGATTCATGCCTTCTCCCTAACCTGCCAGATCCAACCTGGGTTCCATGTCCAGTGTCTCTGTTTGTCTGGCCTCCCTTACCGTACTGTAACAAACCTCCAGGCACCACCAAGACTGGCCCTTCCTAGCTCCCAAGCCACAGTGCCCTCCCATGCCAATCCAACCTTTTTACACAGCCAGATTGACCCTCACACGCCAGGCTTACACCAGGAAGCACATCCTGGATACTAGCCAAGGCTTCTTTGTCACCTGACTGCCTCCACCCAAGTTATTTTCAACCACCAGGCCCAAGTTGCCCACATATCCTCTCTTCTGCCCCGACCTGCTCTGTCCATATCAGACTTAGAACTGAGAAAATAAGTCCACGTGCATTGATCTCACTATAAAAATACAAATAATATGGAAGAGCAAGCCAGTGAGTTTTCTCCAAACCCACCAGATCTGTAGAAATGTCTGCCAATCAAAACTTCCTAGCTGAAAACCAGCACACAGAATTTAAAAGAACAATTACAAACCTCATGAAAGAATTCAAGGATTTCTAAGGAAACACATGGGGAGAAAGCTTAAGAGTGAAGATAAATGCTTGAGTGATGCCCAAGCACAAATGTAATTCTGATGGACATTATGAAACAAGCAGGACTTGAGAATGTAATTCAATAGAAACTGATAGAAACATTGAAAAGGACTGAAATGAAGATGGAATGGAAAAAAGCCGATAACACAACAAGAAAACTGGAAAAATTTTACAAGTAGAATGAATCAGGCAGAAGATAGAACTTCAGATCACAGAGACAACAGAGGGCCGTAGATCAAATAGGTAAGGAATATGAAAATATTTTAATAACACAGAAACAGAACACATAGAAAATATGGGACACCATAAAAGAAATCAAACTTTCAAATATAGGCTAGACAAGGGAGCAGAATGCAAAATCAGTGCATAGTCAAGATCAAATAAAGTGTCTTGAAAGCTACAAGAGAAAAAACACAAATCACATGTAAAATGAAACCCATCAGAATCACAGCTGATTTCTCAATGGATACTTAAAAACCTAGAGGAGTCTGTAACAATGTGCTCCAAGTCCTAAAAGTCACTGACAGTTGACCTAGACTAATATACCCAGCAAATCTATCCACCATTATCAAAGGAAAAAGAAAAATTTTCCACAACATAAAGGTTCAGTTGGAAGCTCCACCTCAGCCCCACTCCTCCCTTTACAAAGTCTGCCACCCTCAGAAAGGCCACCAAAAGTACAGGCTCCTCCCCGAAGCTCAAGACCATGCCTACAGGTATTTAAGCCCGGCTCCTGGACCTGCAATGTGGTTTCTCCTCTTCCCTCCCCCACCTCACTTCTGGGGGTTCTGAAAAGGTCACCCAAGAGTGCTTGATTCATTAAATCTGGTCTTTTTAATTCAGCTTGATCTGGCTTATTGCATTGGCAGAAATACCCACTATCAGGGGCCCAAAAATAACTATCAATGAAGAGCCTAAAAAAATGTATATCCAACAAACCAAACCTAAAGAAAATATAGAAAGCAATACTTGAAGCTGGAGAGAGGACGGAACATAACAGAGAGACTGTGGAAAGAAATATGAATCCACAATTATTAAAACACTGATAACAGAAACAACAACACCAAATAAAAACAACACAACAATGTTTTGATAATAACTCTAAAGTATTTAAATATCACTGGCTTTAATACTCCAATCAGAAGACACAGGATGACTGGATCAAAAAATAAAATCTGTTGTCTATAAGAAACACACCTTAGCTTTTGAGATAGGCACCACCTTAGAGTAAAAGGATAAACAAAAGTACTCCAATAAAATGGGATCAGGACTCAACTAGGCATCTTCATTTAATATCTGACAAAATAGGCTTCAACCTAAACCCAGTCACAAAAGACAAAGAAGGACATTTCATTATAATCAGTGGAACAGTTTACTAAGAAGACATTACTGTCCTAAACACTTATGCCCCAAACTCTGGGGCACCAAATTTCATAAAAAATGTACTGCTGGATTTAAGAACACAGATTAACATTATTAATCCAGTACTGCACTTTCTTCAATAGACAGGTCATCTTAACATAGGTCCAAGCCAGACGGAGTCCATATACACTGTCTCCTGTCCCTAGCCCAAAAGTTATCTATTTCCAATTGTCAACTGCTCACAAACTGAAGAATGAGTTTTCTCCAATGGAGTCTCACTGGGTATAACAATCACCTTTAAAGGCAGGCCCCATGCCCAGCAGCAAATGGACAACAAAGAACAAGCTTAGTGTGCTGTAGAGCTTGTGTGTCTCATGATGCTTTATTTGAGCATTTTTTATCTTATTAGTCTGCATACAGATCATGTTTTCTAATTTTATGTTTTCATGTGTTCTATGTGTTGTATGGGTGTGTGTGTGTGTGTTGCTTCACGCATATGTTTCTTGTGCTTTTTCCTTTTTAATATTTTTTGTTTTATTCTGCTTTGCTTGTTAAGTTGACCTATTTGTTTTCTAAAGAAAGCAAGAAGGAAAGAGAGAATGTGGTGGGGGTGGGGAAGATCTAGGAAGAGAGAAGGGAGGGGAAACCATAATAGGATATATTGTATAAAAAAAATTTTTCAATAAAAAAAATTAAAAATAAACCAGAAAAAGAAAAAATAAATGAATTAATGTTGCAACTCAAAAATTTGGAAAATGGGGCTAGAAAGATGGCTTAATGATGGAGGAAGGTCATTGGTTAAGTAATAAAGAAACTGCTTGGCCTCATAGGTTAAAACATAGGTGGGAGAAGTAAACAGAACAGAATGCTGGGAGAAAGAAGCTGAGACAGGGAGTCGCCATGATTCTCCCACTCCAGGCAGACACAGGTTAAGATCATTCCTGGTAAGCCAGCTCGTGGGCTACACAGATTAATAGAAATGGGTTAGATCGATATGTAAGAGCTAGCCAATCAGAAATTGAAACTAATGGGTCAGGCAGTGTTTAAAAGAATACAGTTTCCGTGTAATTATTTCGGGTAAAGCTAGCGGTGTGGGCAGCCAGGTGCTGGGGACGCAACCCGCCGCTCCTATTTCAACAGCTTAAAGGTTAAGAACATAATAGCTCTTCCAGAGGTCCTGAGTTGAATTCCGCCAACCACATGGTGGCTCACAACTGTCTGTAATAAGATCTAATGCCCTCTTCTAGCTTGCAGACACACATGTAGACAAAAAAAATATACATCATAAAGAAATAAACCTTTTTAAAATATTAGAAAATTAAGAACAAACCAAATCTAAAGCCAGGCGACATGGTAAGAATCAGATCAGAAATCAATGAAACAGAAACAAAGGAAACAATGAAAAGAATCAGCACCTAAGAGATGGTCTTTGATAAGATAAACAAGATTGAGAGATCCATGGTTCAGTTAACCAAAAGAATGGACGGGACTCAAATTAGCAGACTCAGAAATAAACAGAGAAACATTACAACAGACACCAAAGAAATTCAGAATGTTATAAGAGAATATTTTTAAAATCTATACTCCAATTAAGCTGGGACACCTAAAAAGAAATGAATGAATTTCTAGATTCAGAAAAACCACCAAAATTAAACCAAGGAGAAATCAACAACCTAAACAGACCCATAACAAATATATTGGCAGAATTAATATTGTGAAAATGATCATTTTACCAAAACTATTTACTAATTCAATGCATTCTCTGTCAAAATTCCCATATCATTTCTCAGAGAAATAGAAAAACAAACAAAAAACTATATTAACATTCAAGTGGAATCATGGGATAACCCAAACAATCCTGAAAAAAAAAGAACAATGCTATATAGGTACTATCATTCCAGATCCTAAGATATGTTACAAAGCCATAGTAATAAAAACAGAATGGTACTGCCACAAATCAGACATACAGACCAATGGAACAAAATCAAAGACCCAAATGTGAGTACATGTGTCTTTAACCACGTAATATTTGACAAAGATGCCAAAAACGTAAGTTAAAGAAAATAAATCACCTTCAACAAATGGTGCTGGGGAAAGTGGGTGTCTCAATACAGAAGAATGAAATTAGTTATATTTATCACCTTGTACAAAAGCTAACTCCAGAAGGATCAAAGGCTTGAAACTAAAGCCTAAAGCATTGAAACCACTATAAGAAAACACAGGCAGCATCTTCCATGATAGAGGTGTAGGATTCCATTTGCCTCAGAATTAAGAATAAGAATTAGTAAGTGGGACTTTATGAAACTAAAAAGTTTCTGAGGCACTAAAGAAAAAAATAATTGAGTGAATAGGAAACCCACAGAATTGGAGAGAATCTTTGCAAGCTATACATTTAAGAAAGGTTTAATATCCAGTTATATAAATAATTCACAAAACAAAGAATGAAAAAATAGCTCATTCAAAAAAAAATGAGCCTGGGTCCTGAACAGAGAGTTCTCAAAAGACAGGGGGGAAAATGCCTAAGAAATATCTTTTTAAAATGTTCATCATCACTAGCAATTGGGGAAATGTAAGTCAAAATAACTTTGAGATTTCATCTTACCCCATTTAGAATGGCAAAGATAACAAATGACTGTTGACAAACGCAGAAGGGAGTATGGACCGTAAGGGAGACTCATTCACAGTTACAAACTGGTACAGCCGCTATGAAAGTAAGTGTGGATAATTCTCAAGAAGCTAAAGATAAATCTACTTTATCCAGCTATACTGCCATATACCCAGCATATGCCCAGAGGAATCTGCATCCTACCCCACGGATACTTGCACATCCATGTTCATTGCTGCTTTGCTCACAGTAGCTAGTCAGTGGACACAACCTAAATATCCTAAAACTAAAGAACGGATAATAAAATTGGGGTGTATTCTGCTATGGGATATTGTTCAGCTGTAAAGAAAAATTAAACAATCAACTTTGCAGGCAAGTGGGTAGAACAGAAAAGATCATACTAAGTAAGGTGACCCAGTCTAAGGAAGACAAATATCACATGCTCTTTTATCAGAAGCTTCTTATCAGAGGCTCCTAGCCCTAAATCTTCACGTGTACATATACTGGAGGAAGTGCAGAAACCAGGAAAGTAAAAGGGACCACTGTTATTGTATAGGGTCAGGGGAGCAATAAAAAGGGACAGAGGAGGATACGAGTGATCTCATTATGGAAATGCGGAAGTGAGAGTAGTAAATACAGGAGGAGGGAAGGGGATAAAATAACAGTAAGGATATCTGAAAAAGTCATAACTTCCTTAAAAACCATAGCACATGTAGGTCTATATATAAACATACATATAGAGTTTAAATGAATTTTTTTTCATCTGGGCTGACAATGCTCCCTTCAAGAGCCAAAGTTCATCTAGCAAAAACCTCAGCGCCCAATATGAAAAGCCCACTTTTGGGTTGTTTGTCTGGGTTGATGAAGAGACTCCCCAAATATACAGGCTTCTGCTCTTGCTGTTGGTTGCCTCAACCCACCCAGAGGTGGAAGGTAAATCCTATTGCTAAAGATACCAAGCACTGTTGTCTGAGTTTTCTGTCCTGCCCAATTCCCGCAATCGTTAAGTCCCAAAGAAATCACACAGAGGTCTACATTAGTTATAAACTGATTGGCCCATTAGCTCGGGCTTCTTATTAACTCTTATAACTTACATTAGCCCATTATTCTTGTCTATGTTAGCCACATAGATTGGTATCTTTTTCAGCAGGGCAGTCACATCTTGCTTCTTCTGTGGCTGGTCAGGACTACAGAGGAATGGGCTTTCCTCTTACCAAAATTCTGTTCTCATTGACCCATCTCTACTTCCTGTCTCATTGTCCCACCTATACTTCCTGCCTGGCTACTGGCCAATCAGCATTTATTTAAAATATAATTGACAGAATATAGACATTTGTCCCACACCAAAGCATTTCAGTAAAGGGCCACAGAAACATTTGATCTGGAGCTAGCCTGAATACCCCCCCACACACATGAGGACTAGCTTTATGGTACCAGAAGGCACCATGCAAGCTTCCAAAGGAAGGAGGCAACCAACAGTCTGCACAGCTTTGACACCTGAAAGTTGCAGCAAAAACACAGCAAGGTGAGATAACTCTACACTAGTAGCACACACACCTTGGTGGTAACCAACAACTCTCTAATTGGACTTGTGACCTGCTCAGCAAGAGGGAAATCATGTCAATTACACAGGGCTAAAAAAGTCATGGATCTTGGAGGAGAATTAATAGTTACCAATTTACTAACCCAGCATAATCGCAAACTACACTCTGTTTGACCTTATATCCACAGATAAGTGTAGTTCTTGCCCCTCATCAAGGAGACTTCTCTTTGCAACAGATAGAGATCATCCCAGAAGACCAGAAGTAATCAAAATGCAGAATTGTGGAGCCTAGTATCAATTGAAATATGTGTAAAATAACTCCTGCACCTCAGGCTCAGGGAACTTTGTAAAAAGGGGGCCAAAATTTGTAAGAGCCAAAAGAACTTTGCAATGAAACTGTGTTTCCTAGTAACACTAGAAGCTACACCCATAAAGCCTTGCCAACTTGATTGCTTAAACCTAAACTGAACAAGGACAATAGACCTGCCAAAATGGATGGGGAAACACCAGGAAGACTAAGCCTTAAAGATGCAAATTATTGGAATTCTAACGTGTTTAAGTCAAAGGTTATACAAATTGAGTGATGTCAGATACTGAGAAAACAGAGTTCTGCAATGTCTGTAAAGTTTTATTTGGAATCCCAACCACCTAACTTTCTAATTTGAAAATGGGCAGTAATATCTCATTTTAATAGACATGTTTTAACTCTCAGAGAGTCCCTGGCTGCACAAGAAGCTTCCCACATGCATGGAGAGAGAGGTATAGCTTATAGGTCCTTGTCTAACTAGGACAGCTGGTCACAAATTGACACCTTTTAGACCTGCCCAGTCTCAGTTGGACCAGGACAGCGTGGTCACATGATTATGCATTTTAGATCTGTCCAGTCTCAGTTGGACCAGGACAACCTGGTCACATGATTATGCATTTTAGATCTGCCCAGTCTCAGGTGGATGCCATTAGTCAGATGGTCTCCATCTTTGGAGACTATAAGAGCAGCCTGAAACCTGGTATTCTCGCTCCCAGGCAGCCTGCCAGAATGGTGGGCAATTATCTCATGTCTCCCTCCCCTCCTCCAGTGACCTGGGGACTAACCTTCCATCTTGTAGCCCAGTGGCGACCTACTAAATTTTATACACTCTGCTGGTGAAATCAAAAACAAAGTCTTATTTTCATACATTATCTCCTAAATTTCTGGAAGTTCTACGTGTTCCCTATTCAAATTTTAAAATTTAAATTTCTGCTTTATCTTTTCACCCTCAGCATCTCATGAACTAAATTTGACTCTTCCCAGGTCTGCTCGTTGGCATTTTCCTTTATGTGGTTCCCTGAGTGGTTTGTGGCTGTGAGTTGCTCATTTCTATTAAAACATTTTCTGGGGACCAGGGAGATGGTTCAGTGGTTCAGAGCCCTGGATGCTCTTGCAGAGGACCCAGGTTCAATTCCAGCACCCATATAGTGGCTAACAGATGCCTGCAACTACTGTTCCAGGGGACATGACCCCTCTTCTGACTTCCACAGGGACCATACACATACTTGTCGGACCCAGACATACATGCAAGCAAAACATTCCTACCATAACAATAATAAAGATATAAAACATGATTTGATTTTTTGTTTGTTTTAGCAACTCAGACAAAGTTTTCCCTCCCTCCTCTCCTCCCAGTCTCCCCTTACCTCTGCCCCTCATCATTTTCTGCTCCTCAGTTTCTCCTCAGATAGGGGCAAGCCTCTGATGGATATCAGTCAGCTATTGTATATCAAGTTGCAGTGAGGCTAGGAAGCTCCTCTTCAACTAAGACTGGATGAAGCAATCCAGTAGGAGAGACAAGTCCCAAAAGCTGGTAACAAAATTAGAGACAGCCCCTGCTTTCACTGTTAGGAATATCACAAGAAGACCAAGTTACACCATTGTCACACATCTGCAAAGGGCCTAGGTCTGTCCCAT
The DNA here is from genome assembly GCF_037038515.1 of Microtus pennsylvanicus. Classification (NCBI taxonomy): domain Eukaryota; kingdom Metazoa; phylum Chordata; class Mammalia; order Rodentia; family Cricetidae; genus Microtus; species Microtus pennsylvanicus. The sequence continues at coordinate 162,496,061 of NC_134579.1, read as the reverse complement.
GCAGGTTCCTAGTTTTTGGTTCAGTCTCTGTGAGCCCCCATGAGGCCAGGATAGTTGGTCCTATGGTTTTTCTTGTGGTGTCTTTGGCACCTCTGGCTCCCACAGTTCAGGCTCTGTAAACCCTAGTACTAGGAGTCTTAGATATGATCACCCTCATAGATTCCTGGGAGTTTCCCTTGCTCTGAGTTTCTAGCTCATTCCAGAGATAACCCCAGATCCCAGTTGTCTCTCCGAGTTCTCTCTCCCTCCATCCTCCCCCAACTTGATCCCTCCTGTTCCCATCCCCCATCCTCACCCTTCATGCTTCCGCTTCCCACCCCTACCTCCTACCCATGTCCGCTGGCATTGTCCATTCTACTTCCCTGTCACAATGAGATTTTTACACACACACACACACACACACACACACACACACTCCCAGACCTTCTTGTTACCTTGCTTCTCTGGGTCTGTGGATTGCAGCAAGCTTCTTCTTTACTTCACGGCTAATACACACTTATGAGTGAGTGGATGCCATGTTTGTCCTTCTGGATCTGGGTTACCTCATGCAGAATGATCTTTTCTAGTTCTGTCCGTTTGCTGGCAAATTTTGTGATGCCATTGTTTTTTAACAGCTGAGTAATACTCCATTGTGTAAATGAACATTTCTTTAAAATAGAAAACTTTTTAAAGGGCCTTTTCTGTAGTAATTCCTTGATCCTTGGATTGAATTTCCAATCGTGTGCAGATTTATGTCTATTTCTGCCCATTACCTGGAAGTATTCCCATCTGGAGATTATTTAAATTAATTTCTCAGTCCTAATATATAAACTCTAGCCATGACTTTTGATAGGAGAGTAATGTAACGGAAGTTACAGTTACAGTGCAGGTATGTTCCTTCTTTCCAAAATGAAAGGTTACCCAGCAAGTTACACCATACATCTCCTTCTTAGGACGTGTCCTCTGGCAGAGAATGATGTCGCTGAGGTTCTTGTGACTGTATGCAAGGATTCCCAGACTTGGCAAAGCTCTGGAGTCAGCCCCCCCCTCCCAATCCCCAGGGTCCCAAGCAGTAGCAAGGGCACAGTTCCAAGTCCCTAGGTTGTGTAAAGCCTCTGAAGACATTTACTACCTCCTGATCCCTAGCGTTTGTGCGTGGCAAACGCCTGGGTTTTGTGTTAGCACGCTGAAGCATTTTTATGTCTCAAGATTTGTTTCAGTCAAGATGGTCTCTTGGGCATCTTTTCCAGCATATTGAGGGAACACAACCTTTCTCTACCATAAATAAGGATAAACATTTACATAGCTGAGGTTTGGAATCCTGGAGACTTAGAACCAGACAAATCTAGGTCACTATCCCAGATCTTCAACCTACTCGAGCCTGAGAGAATTTAGCCTTTTTGTTTGTGTTTAATTGTGTCCAGAGCTGACTTTTAGTAGGTCACAGTGAGGGGCTGTCGTGCTAAGTAGGAAGACCCAACCCAGAGGCTGACAGATTGTCTCCAAGTGATTTGGTATTGCAGTTCCCAACAATGCGTGTTGTGTGCCTGATGAAGGATACCCGCTTTCTGTCTACCCCACGTTTTTTTTTTTTAACTTGGTAAGCGCTACTGTTCTTATTTGCTAAATAACACCTTCTAGTTTTAAGAGCAATGATATCTAAAGATTAGAGAGACCATACCTGGAGAGTACTTAGAATTTTCCTTCTATTATTCTTTGATTAATAATGACTTTGATTTCCTACTTTATTTCGTGAATTTTCTCCATGCTCTCAAATTTCCAATGCCATATGTTTTAATTGATCAACTAAGCACGTATTTTCAAATGACCACTATGTTCAAGATTTTAAATTGAAAACAATAAATAGTATTGAGTCACAAGAGCACCAACACACATTGATATTTATATTCCAATAAGGATGATAGTTAACAAATCGGTAGTGTGTACAAGTGCATGTATGTGTATGTGTTGCTAATTAATACCATCCCAAAATAAAGTGAATAAATCAGATTAGAAAATATGTGTGTATTATATTGATTGGTTAATTGGATATGGTATAGTTGTAATGCTATTTTACTATTTTAAATAATATGGCCAGATAAATTCTCCCTGAAAAGTGCCAGTTGGGAAGCATCAGATGAGGATAGCTGGAACAAAGTAGAAATCAACATAAGGCTACAGATATTGGGAGCCTTGGGAGCCCATGGTATTGGGTTTTATTTTACTTTGAGTATGATGAAAAGCCGTTGGAGCATTTGTATAGGAAAAATTACAGTCTGGTTCATATTTTACTAAGAGTCTTCTGAATAGTTATGCGAATAAGAAGTAATGAGAGCCCTTGAGGAAGCATCAATAAGAAATGATGAAAGTTTGGGCCATAGTATCAGTTATACAGGTGCGAAAAAGGGGCGTGATTGAAAAATAATATTCACAGGTTTCAGCACTACATTTGGATATGAAACTGTGCAAAGGATCCCAGAACACAAATGCTCACTAAAGTTTTGGCCTGGGCAACAAGACATCAGTGAGGTGAGGAAGAGGGTGAGAGTTCATAGTCAATAGTCATAGTCAATAATGTGGCTAGGCAAACCCTCGCTGGTGCTCCCCAGCCGCATTCCCCAGGGAGGATTGCTCTGACCATATTGTTTAATAGGAATACACCTGAACTTCTTAGGTGAGGAAATTAGTTTTGGTTTATGCACATTAAATCTTGCATATCATCTACTAAAAATGGTGGAGAATGTGAGTCTGGAGACTAAAAGAGCTACAGATAAAATCTGGGCCAGCAACGTGCAGGTAAGCAGCATGGCAGAATGAGGCTATGGGCACACAGGCAAAGAGTTGAAGATTAAGTCCTGAATACTTTGACATTTAGAGATTTGGAAACTGAAGGTGAGTGTCTAGTCAGAGTAGAGAAAGACTGGAAATTGAGATCTCTGAGGAATGAATCAAAGAGAAAACTTAGAAAAGAATTTGCTGGCAAGTGCTTCAAATACTGGTAAGGAAACATTAAAATGAAAAGTCAAAGTCAGATACGGTGGCTCACACTTGTAATCTCGGCACTCAGCTGACATAGGAAGATCTTGAATTTGAAACAGCCTAACTAAACATTGAAGACTCTGTCTCAAAAGGAAATATTAGCAAAATAGCAACAAATAAAGACGAAGTTTTAAAACTACCACTATTTAGGGCTGTGAGAGTTCTCAGTGGTTAGGGAACTTGCTGCCTATGTAGAGGACCCTAGTTTGATTCTTAGCACCAACATGGTGGCTTCTAACTATCTGTAACTGCAGTCCCAAGGGAGGTCCCTCTTCTAGCATGTGTTGTTGTAATATGGACGGCGGCGGGGCTGCGTCCCCAACACCCCAAGCCGCCTGCCCGGCTAGCTTATGCCCCGAAATAATTACACGGACACTGTATTCATTTAAACACTGCTTTGGCCCATTCCTATCTAGCCTCTTCTAGGCTAATTCTCACATCCCGATCAACCCATCTCTAATAATCTGTGAGCACCGGTCTTACCGGGAAGATTCTAGCCTAAGTCCATCCTGGGTCGGAGCTGGGGCATGGTGTGCATCTTCCCTGGAGCAGGTAGCATGGCGTCTCTCCTGCGTCTGCTCCCGAGAGAAGAGCTGTGGAGTCTGACTTCACTTCCTCTTCCTCCCAGCGTTCTGTTCTGTTTACTCCTCCCACCTAAGGGTGGGCCTATCAAATGGGCCTAGCAGTTTCTTTATTGCTTAACCAATGAAATCAACAGATTGATATATGACACTCCCACATCAATGTGTGGCATGCATACACATGGTACACGTGCATAAAAGTAGGCAAGATCTTTATGCAAATAAAAATGAATAAATGTTTTAGAAAAACTACCGAAAGAGTGAAGGTTTACTGGGATGAGTGAATATAAGTAGTTAATCTTGACAATTCATTGAGGAGTTTATTTATTATAAAGGAGAATGAAGTGGTAACTAATTGAGGTATGGAGTCAAGAAACTTCTTTTACGCGGTGGCATGTATTATGCCTTAGAATGTTGATGATCATGAGCCTGTCAGTAAGAAGATACTGAGAGGTTGTGTAAGGGAGAATTGGGTGAAGACAATAGGAGAAAAACTCTTGAATCAGATGAGGAGATACCTTAAACACGAGATAAGGAGTTAGACCTACAAAGAAGCCCAAACTGTTCCCCTTATTCAGATCTTTTCTCAGAACTAGTGAGAGAGAGCCTCCCAGAATACTCTCTCCTAATCATAGACTATACTTACAACCTCACTTTCTCATTCATAATACTTTTCATGTCTCTCTATATAATAACATGATACAGTATTACATGAAATATGCACTTGTTTATTTATTTGTTTCTTACCCTAGAACATAATCACCAAGAAAGGAAGGACTTTATTGATGTTCTAAACTGTATTGTCATTTAATGAACACTAGCTATGTATTAAATGAGTGGAACAGGAAGGAAAATACATATGCAAATGACTTTGTAGATTTGGTGGAAGCAAGGGTAATTTAATTTTTTCCCCTCTTTGTGCACCTGTTTCTCTCAGTGTGATCAGATGCAGTTATTCGGTGGAAGACTAAAGTATGGCCCATTTGCAACCTAAGATAGATGACGAATACACATGAAATGTTGTGGGGTTGCCAGGAAGTGTTAAGACAACATAACAAGGCTAAAATTGTGAGGTAAGACAGGTTAGTATACTTACAGGTTTTCTTCCACCTAAAACGGGCCTTTTGGGGAAAGGTGTGGGGGAGGTCAGTTTAGTCAGTGTCACAGCCCGAGGGACACTAGAACGGTGCTGTTTAAAATCCACTGTGCTCAATTACTACAAAACAGGTGGCTGAAATAGCAGAATTTTGTTCTCTCACAGTTTTGGAGGCCAGAAACCTGAACCCAAGACTAGAACATTATCAGTTGCCCCAGGAAGCTCTGGAGGACAGGTACATCGTGCCTCTCTTATAGCACGGCATAAACTGTGGCCGCACAATGCCATTCTCTGTCTCCATTGTCATATGACTTTGCTTCTGGGTCTATTTCTCTGGATACTCTCTTTCTTCTCTTCCTTTCAGGGTACCAGTGATTGGATATAGCGTTTACCCTAGTCTGTCACTTCTCACATAACTGTCAGGAAACCTGACCGGGATGCTGAGGGAATGAAAACAGCATCGACACATGTACAGAAAAGCTGGGATCGGGTAGGCTATGCACTCTGATAGAGTGGTACCAACCGCACTGCAACCAGAACCTCAGTAATTTATTGTGTACAGCACTGTGGAGGAATTACCTACTCTTGTTAGGAGGTCTCTGTCCACGAGTAGTCTCTAGTCTGCAGTTCCTAGTGTTTGTATTCACTGGTCAAACATTTGTAAGCACTTGGTACTTGGACCAGAGGAAGGCTTTACCATTCCAAGACTAACCCAGGTGAAAGACGCTACCAATTTCCCATGAGTCTCACGAATTGGCTCTTGACATGGCTGTGCCCATGATGACAATTTCAATTCACTCAGACTTTATCTGCTATTGACACATTAACTCAAGGCTTCTTCGGCTCACCACACTGACCTGTTTTGATCTCATTTTAATGGATCTTATATACAAGAGCCCATATCCAAATAAGATCACATTCTGAGGTTCTGGATGGATATGAGTTTTGGGGAAACACGATTCAAGCCATTATACATGCTGAGAGCATATACAAGGAAGAGCAGCAACAAGCTATAGAGTCCAGGAGGAAAAGAGACACCGACGGGTAACAGAGTGGATAATAGGACTGAAAACTGAGAGGTGGCCAGCCCGTGTGATCAGAGACATGGAGAAAGGGTACAATGGTGAGTGAGTTGTAAAAGCAGGAGATGTTGGACAGAAAGCGGGAAACTTGGCACTGATTGTGTCAAACCCTGCAGTACGGTCACCATGCAGTGGGAAGAAATCTCATAAAGGCAAAGAACCTCAGGCCTGAGAACAGAAATTTTGAGGCTACCACATTAACTAGACCAAGTAGAGTTCTGTCGAAGATCCAGTAAGATGTCATCAAGGCAAAGGACAGTAGACAGACAGGCAGAGGGCACATGAAATTTCCTTCTAAGTGAAGAACAAATCCAAGTATGCCACTAAATTACCTCAATAAGGAAAAATATCAGGTGGTCCCTCATGGCATGCATGCATCAGAAGAACGGGATGGGACTGGAGAGATGGCTCAGAAGTTAAGATCTCTTGTTCCTCTTGCAAAGAAATTGGGTTTGGTTCCCAGCACCCATGTGACAGTTCACATCCATCTTTAGCTCCAGTTCCTGGGATTTGATGCCTGCTCCTGACCTCAAAAGCACCAGACACACATGTGGGCAAAATATTCAAATACATACAATAAAAATAAATAAATAGTATTTTAAAAGACTATACAGTGTTGAGGGAAGAACAAAGAAGCTCCCGTTTTCCTTCAAGTGAAATGGGAGCTGGGCTGGAGCCCATAGGAGACCCAGTGGCCTGAGCAGTTCTTAGGCAATGCTCAGGTTTCAACTGCAACATCATTTAGATCAGAAACGGACACCATAGCGATCTCTTCCTTTGTGCAACAACAAGAGGTGTTGGGAAACATTGGGAAACTGGTCTAGACTACCAAAGGCTGTGTGCTGCCATAGGGATAAGAACCTAGGACAAACAGCTATCAGGGCAAACTCTGATGGCAGCAGAAGGAAACAGGGAAACAAAGCCTTTCATTTGGGGGACAGATTATAGTTTAATTAATTCTTTCACCAATTTAAGCATGCAAAATTCCTCCCTAAATGTATTGATTTGAATAACACATGCCTGCACACACACACATATATCACTCTAGAATGACTATTTGATACCCTTTCGTAAGAATTCTAGCAACTGCACCCTCACATTGTAGCTCTCACTAACATGAGAGCTGAGAGTCTTAAGTGTTGGATTCATGAATTCTCTGACTTCTTCAGTCACAGCACTTCCAGGTGGTTCAGAGGGGTGACATTATCTGAAATGTAAAAAACACAACAGGTTTCATTTCTGTTCTCCCATGCCCCCTTTTGTCTTTAGAGGTGTGGATAGGTGGAGTACAGTATTATGGCAAAAAAAAATTAGATTATTCTACTCTTACAATAGTCTTCTAGCCTGTTTACTTGCTCAGGGCACACATTGTCACCATGTGACAGGACATTGTGCTCCAAAATGACAAAGTGCATGGACTCCAGCCAGCAAGGTCAAGAAAATACTTCATAAACAAAGCCGTAAATAACATCTGGCTGTTCAAACGGAGGAGGACCTGGTGGCTTTTCCTTTGGGTTGTTATTTTGTTTGGTCATGGCAATCTCCTGGTAGACCCAAATAAGACACAGTCATAGTTACGGCTTAAAATTGCTTCGGGCTAATTTGTGTTGCCGAGACGACATGGCAACTATCAATGGGAAAACCAGACCCCGTGGAGTGAAAGGACAGGAAACCAGTGAATCACAAGCCTTGAGAAAAGCCAAAATATCTGATTAATCAAGACAAAGGCTTTGAACCCTAATAACTGCTGAGACCCAAAATGGAAGGGGTATTTAGATTGAAACAACAAATGCACTGTGTCCTAAGACGTCCTGGTCAAGAGCAAATCATTTATAGTTCATGATGGATCCTTTCTGAGAAAAAAAAAAATGAACCTTGAATTACGTGGCTTTTCACTACCAAAACTGCAGCACACCATATGAGATACTGTGGTTTTTATGCACCAAAAAACTTGTAAAGAAAGAAAAATAAGCAGCAAAATGGGTTGTCGAGTGACACTCGGTACCCTAAAACTCAGAGCAGCTGGGTTCTTGAGACCAGGAGACAGTTGGCTGTGCCTGTCTCTTGCTTGCTGTTCTGCCTGGAACAGAAATCAATAGGGGGCTGGAGACATGTCTCAGTGGTTAAGAGCACTGACTGCTCTTCCAGAGGGTATGGGTTAATTCCCAGCACCTATGTGGTGGCTCACAACTGTCTGTAACTCCAGTCCCAACAGAATCTGATCTTCCCTTCTGGCCTCTGCGGGCACCACACATAATATACATTCAGGCAAAACACCCATGCACATAAAACAACTAATTGTTTTTCAATCTTGTTCCCAGCTTTATAGCAGGAAACTTGCTGTGGTCTCTCTTTCCTCTTTCATCCCAACCCCAAGGGATCACAACTATCTTCTTCTCCAAGCTTCTTTTCCCCAACTCATTTCATTATCCCAGCTTCTAGCACCAGCAGACATTCGCTAGGCACACACCAGCTAAGCACAACAGAGAAACAGGTAAACTAAGGGAGACCCTCACAACTCCCTCCTCCCCAAAAATCCAGTTCCCCAACCTGCAGCAAAATACCAGCGGCAGCCCTCCTTGGCCTCTGCTCCCATCTCCTGTGGATCCCACAGATCTTGCCCTTCTAACCTTCCTACTCCCACTCATTTCTGTGTCCCAGACTCCAACTCCAACAAGCAACCTCTGCTAGCATAGCCAGTCTCTCCTCCCAGAGCAACAAGCTGGCTGAAAGTCAACCCACACTTCTCCTACTGCATCTAAGATCCAATCCCCCAGCTTCATCCCCAGCTCTGTATCAGGAAACCCACTGCAATCTCCCTTTCCTCTTTGACCAAATCCCAAGCTGATCATAAAGACCATCTCTCCCAAACTTTCTTCCCCTAACTCAGACCAGAATTCCCTATGAATACACCAACTGAGTAGACCAGTAAAACAGACAACATACAGGCATTACACTCTCCAAAAATCCATAGAGGAAAACAGAAACCAAAGAAGAAAACACTCGCTCAACAAAGAAAAATCCAGAAATCAGCACCTACACCTATTATCGTGCCAAAAGTGAACGTCTGGACACCAGCATGAAAGCAATCAGTAATAGCCAGGGCAATATGTCTTCACCAGCTGTTCTGCTACAGCAAGTTCTGAATATTCTAACAAGGCTGATACACAAGAAAAAGATCTTAAAGCCAACTATATAAAAATAATAGAGAGCCGGGCGGTGGTGGCGCACACCTTTAATCCCAGCACTCGGGAGGTAGAGGCAGGCGGATCTCTGTGAGTTCAAGGCCAGGCTGGTCTACAAGAGCTAGTTCCAGGACAGGAACCAAATGCTATGAAGAAACCCTGTCTCGAAAATAAAAAAATAAATAAAAATTAAAAATAAATAAATAAATAAAAATAATAGGGGTCCTTAAAGAGGAAATTAATATATCCCTTAAAGAAACCCAAAAAAAACACAAACAAAAGGAGAAAATAAAACTATTTAAGACCTAAAAATGGAAATAGATACAATTGAGAAACCACAAACTGTAGAGATTCTGGAAATGAAATATTTAGGAATTTGAACAGAAACTACAGAGGTAAGCTTCCCCAACACAATACAAGAGAAGGAAAAAAAGAATCTCAGTCATTAAAGATATAATAAAAGAAATGGATACATCAGGAAAAGAAAATGTCAGATAAAGAAATAATTACACAAAGCATCAGGAAAACTTGGAAACTATGAAAATATCATGCCTAGAAATAGTAGGAATAGAAGAAAGAGAATCCCAGGATAAAGGCCCAAAAAATATTTTCAACAAAATCATAGAAGAAAAATTTTCTAACCTAAAGAAGATGCTTACAAATATAGAAAAGCTTTAAAAAAAACCTAAATAGATTAGATTGTTTTTTAAAAAAAGCCTCCTGGATAAATAATAATTAGAACACTAAGCACATACAACAAAGAAAGAATATTAAAAGCTGCAAAGGAAAAAGACCAAGTAACATATAAATTAGAATTACACCCAATATCTCAGTGGAGACTCTAAAAGCCAGAAGGGCCTGGATAGATGTGCTCAGACTGTAAGAGACCACAAATACCGACCCAGACTATTATACCCAGCAAAACTTTCAGTCACCATAGATAAAGGAAATAAGATGGTCCATGATAAAATCAAATTTAAAAAATATCTATCTACAAATCCAGCCCTACAGAAGGTGCTATAATGAAAATTCAACCCTAAGGAGGTTAACTACACCAATAAAAACACAGGAAATAAATAATCTCACACTAGCAAAATCCAAAAACAGGAAAACAACAACAACAACAAAATAACAGGAATCAACAATCATTGGTCATTGTTATCTCTCAATATCAGTGGTCTCAATTCTACATTAAAAAGACATAGACTACAGAACAGGTGTGAAAACAGAATCCATCCTTCTCCTTCACACAAGAAACACACCCAGCATCAAGGGTAGACATTGCCTTTAGAGTAAAGGGTTGGAAAAAGATATTCCAAACAAATGGACATAAGAAGCAAGCAGGTAGAGCCATTTAAATACCTAACAAAATAGACTTCAAGCCAAAACTAATCAAAAAAAGATGGGGAAGGATACCACATACTCATCAAAGAAAAGTTCACCAAGATGACATTTCCATTCTTAACATCTATGTCCCAACCACAAGGGCACTCAAGTTGGTAAAAGAAACACTACTACAGCTTAGACCACATATTAACCCTCACACATTAATAGTGGGGGACTCCAATACTCCACTCTCACCAATGGATAGGTCATACAGACAAAAACTTAACAGGAAAATACTGGAGCTGACAGACATTATAAAGCAAGTGGATATGATAGATATTTACAGAATAGATTTTATCCGAGCACAAAAAAACATACTTCTTCTCAACACCTCACAGAACTTTCTCCAAAACTAACCACATACTTGGACATAAAACAAGTCCTAACAGATACAAGAAAATTAGGTAGTTCGCTAAATCTTAACAGACCAGAGTAGATTAAAGCTGAATGTCAACAACAATAGAAATAAGAGAAAGCTTACAAACCTATGAAGCTGAACAACTCTCTACTCAATGAAAAATGCGTCAAGACAAAGAAAAAAATTAACGACTTTCTAGAATTTAATGAAAATGAATACACAGCATCCTCAAACTTATGGAACACAATGAAAGCATTGCTAAGAGTACAGTTTATAGCATTAAGTGCCTACATTAAAAAAAATTGAAGAGATCTCATACTAGCAACTTAACAGTATACTTCAAAGCTCTAGAACCAAAAGAAAAGACACTCACCTAAGAGGAGTAGATGAGAGGAAATAATCAAACTGAGGCCTGAAATCAATAAAACAGAATAAAAAAGAATCGTACAAAGAATCAATGAAACAGTTCTTTGAGAAAATCAACAAGATAAACAAACCTTTATCCAAACTAGCTAAAAGTTGGAGAGAGAATATTCAAGTTAACAAAATCAGAAATAAATTTTTACATCTGATAAACACTTATAGCAATGTAGCTGGATATAACAATAACTAAAAAAATAATAGCTTTATTATGAGAAAGAAATCAGGAAAATACCTTTCACAATAGCCTCAAATAATATAATATATGTTAGGGTAACTCTAACCAAGCATGTAAAATGCTTATATAATAAAAAAAAAAACTTCAAGTCTTTGAAGAAAGAAACTGAAGAAGATATCCAATGGAAATATATCCCATGTTCATAGATCAGTAGAATTATCATAGTAAAACACTGGCCATCCTATCAAAACAATCTACAGATTCAATGCAATACCCATCAAAATTCCAACACAATTCTTTACAGACATTGACAGAAAAAAATCTCAACTTCATGTTAAAAAACAAACCTCAGGATAAATAAAATAATTATGAACAACAGAAGAACTGCTGGAAGTCTTAACCATTCTCAGTTTCAAGTTGTTCTACAGACAGAGCTATAAAAACCACACAGTATCAGAATGAAACCAGACATGTTAATCAATGGAATCAAATTAAAGACCTAGACATAATAAAAATACATAAATATGCATATACATGTACGTAAATCTATACAAATATGAGCTCCTGATTTTTGGTAAAGAAGCCAGAAATATACACTGGAAAAAAGACAGCATGTAAGTTGAGACTGTATGTTGTTTCCTAGCCACCCAGACCTGACTAATCAATCACACAGAAACTATATTAATTACAACACTAACCAATGGCTTAGGTGTACTTCTGACTAGCTCTTACTTCTTAAATTAACCCATTTCTATTAATCTATGTATTGCCCTGAGGTTGTGGCCTACTGGTAAGGTTACTGTGACTGTCTCCTTCAGCAGCTACATGGTGTCTCCCTGATTCTGCCTTCTTTCCTCTTCTATCTTTGCTTGCAATTCCTACCTTGCTATATTATGCCATGCTATAGGCCAAAGCAACTTCTTTATTAGCCAGTGGTAATAAAACATATTCATAGCATACGAAGGGGAATATCACATCAACAATATCTTAAATAAATGGTGCTGGTCAAACTGGATGTCTGCATGTTGAAGAATACAAATAGATCCATATTTATCACCCATGACAAAACTTGGGTGGATCAGAGACCTCAACATAAAACCTTGTGAGAAGAGAAATAATGACGAGTCTTTAATACATTAGCACAGGAGACACCTTTCTGGACAGGACACCTGTAGTACATAGGCACTAAGATCAACAATTAATAAATGGGTCTCATGAAACTGAAACGTTTCTGTAAGGCAAAGGCCCCTATCAATCAAAGAGACAGACTAGAGAATGGGAAAAGATTTTTTTTTACCAACTCCACATATAATAGAGGACTAATATCCAAAATGTATAAAGATCTCAAGAAACTAGATACCAAAAGAACAATAACCCAATTTTTAAAATGTGAAACAGATCTAAACAGAATTTTCAATAGAGGAACCTCAAATGGCTGAAAAACACTTAAAGTAATGCTCAACATCCTTAGCCATCAGGAAAATGCAAAGCAACACTACTTGGACACTCTATCTTGCTCCTGTCACAATGGCTAAGATCAGTAAGACAAGTGACAGTTCACACTGGTGAGGATGTGCAGTGAGGAAAAACTCCTCCATTGCTTGTTGGAGTGCAAACTTGTGTAGTCATTATGGAAATAAATATGATAGTTCCTTAGAAAGTGGGGAATTACCTACCTCATGACCCAGCTATACCACTCTTGGACACATACCCAAAGGATGCTCCATCCTACCACAAGGATACTTGCTCAAATATCTTCATTGCAACTTTGTTCATATTAGCCAGAAACTGGAAATAATCTAGATGTCCCTCAACCGAAGTATGGATAAAGAAAATGTAGTGCACTCACGTAATGAAGTATTACACAACTGTTAAAATAATGACATCATGAAATTTGCAGGCAAATAGATAGAACTAGAAAAAATCCTGAGTGAGTTAATCCAGACACAGAAGATGAATATCGTATGTGTTCACTTAAAAGTGGATATTAGTCATTAAGTAAATGATAACCAAGCTACAATCTATAGGCCCAAGGAGGTTATGTAAAGAGCAGGGGCCTATGGGGAAATGCATGGATCTCCCAGTGAAGGGGAAATATAGAATAGATTTTATGGGTAGGCTGGAAGGCAGGTGGTGACTGGAGTAACAGAAATCATGTTGAGGGAGATGGGATGGAAGAAGAGAGTACAGAGAGAAGTGGATGAAATTGGGGGCCATTGCAGAATTATGTAAAAAAACCTAGTGGAATATATGAAGGTGATCCTAATGAACACTCCTGATAATGGGGATATGAAGTCTCAGTTGGCCATCTCTTGTATCCAGGTGTGGCTTCCAGTCACAGGACCGGATTACATTCAGTTGATCAAGGGGATCCCACGGAAATCCCCCAAAACCCAAGGCTGATGCTAACACAGTAGGTTGCTCTCTGAAAACTGACAGTGGGGTTCCCATTGTCAAGGAAAACATCCATACAGCTCATTGAACATGGAAAATCTGAGCTGGTGCCTGCATGGAGCCTTCACTCCTACGTTCTAGTATCTTTGGTGCAGGAAGGTACTCTGCAGACTACAGAAAGATAAATGTTGACAATAACCCAACCACAAAATCTTTGGTCTACAATCTGTCCTGTATTCAAAATATTCTAGGGAAATGATAGCACAGCACTAATAGGAGCAACCACCAATGTCATAAGGACCACTCCACAAGAGGAAACCCATGCCAAACACTGCTTGTGCTGTGCAACGATCCTTTTCTACACTCTGAGTATGTATTGCTCTCATTGATTAATAAAAAGCTGACATGCTGGAAACTGGGCAGGAAGATAGGCGGGAAAGCAAAACTGAGAATGATGGGAAGGAGAGACACCAGCCAGCCACTGAGCAAAAAGAACACGTAAAAAAACGAGGTCACAAGCCACGAGCCACATGGCAAAGTGTAGATAGAAATATGGGTTAATTTAAGTATAAGAGTTAGCTAGTAATAAGCCTAAGCTATAAGCCAAGCATTTATAATTCATTTTCAGCCTTTGAGTTGATTATCTGGTACCAGGCAGTCAGGAAAATAAACATCCATTTACAAGGTTGAGTAACAAAGAACCAGAGACTAGACTGCCCAGACACTTAGGGTAAAACCAAGCACTATGATTTTCAAAATACAAAGAAAAAAAAAAGGATCAGTAAAATGACTCCTTATGATCTTCTGCTATACTCATAGGTCAGTGCCTTAACCAGTTGTCACCAGAGACGTTTCTTTCAGCAGCAGATAGGAACAGATGCAGGGACCCAGGGCAGACATTACATGGAGCGAGAGTCTAAGTGGGAGGTCTCCATCAAATTCCTCTCCTCAGAACTCAGGAAATGCAGGCAGAAGAGGAGGCAGAAAGAGTGTAAAAGCCAGAGGGGATGAAGGACATTGAATTACAAGGACCTCTGAATCAACTAAGAAAGGCACATATGAGCTCACAGAGATGGAAGCACTTACCACCAGGTCCTCTGTGTATATATTATAGCTATTAGTTTAGTAGTCTTATAGGGCGTCTGACTGTGAGGACAAGTAGGTCTTGGACTGCTATGTCTGTTCTTAGGACTCTTTTCCTCCTGTAGGCTTGCAATGTTCAACTTCAACATGATAGTTTTTGCTTCATCTTATTATATTTTATTTTGTCTTGTTTTGTTGTTATCTCTTAGAATCCTGTTCTTTTCTGATGAATCAGAGAGGAAGTGGATCTAGAGGGAAAAGGAAGTAGAGAGAAAGTGGGAGGAGTAAAGGAAAAGGAAATTAAAAACAGGATAAACTGTATGAGCTAAGAATCTAGTTTCAATAAAAGGAAAAAAAGAAAAAAATTTAATAAAGAAAGATATCCAAATGAAATAACTAATAGACTGAAAAGCTGAGCTCATGGAGGGCACTTTCTTTAAACTAAGAAACCATTAAAACAAAACACTAAAATGGAAGAATCAACAAAAACAAGAGCTTGTTTCTCAAGCAGCATTTTAACACTTTCCCCTGGTTGAGTTGCTCGTTCAGAGTCAGCGTTGGAACCCTGCCAAAGAAAGATACTGTAGCAGAACCCCTAAACCCATTGGTGGGATATCAATTCCCTCTAAATAATTGCCCAGACTGATCAGAATCTATTGGCAGAACATTTTCTTTGAGAAGCAATGATGGAAGTGGGATTTTGTGTGGTGAATACGGGGCAGTTGAGCTATTAGATGTAAAGACCTTCAGCAGGTCCGCCCAGAACTTCAGTTTTAAGGAAGTAGCTTCAGTAGGAACAGGTAGCTGTCACTTAACTGAGGTGCCCACTGAATTGTTTAGATGTGCAAGTCCTCAGAATCACCTCCAACGTGAGTTAAGTGTAAGTGGTCTCTCATATTGGTCAGTGTAGACAAAGACTGTGCGTTTGTGTTCCAGCCACCCTGACCCAAATAATCACACAAAAACTATGTTAATTACAACACTGTTTGATCAACAATTCAGACATATTCCTAGCTAGCTCTTATATCTTAAATTAACCTATTTTTATTCATCTGTGTATCACCACAAGGCTGTGGCTTACAGGTAAGACTCCTTTGGCAGCTACATGGCTTCTGCCTGACTTTTTCTTTCTTCCTCTATCTCTGCTTGGATTTTCCACCTTGCTATATTCTGCCCAGCCATAGGTCAAGGCAGTTACTTTATTAACAATGGTAATAAAACATATTCACAGCATACAGAGGGGAAATCCCACTTCAGGTCTGAATCACCTATGCAAATATCTATCTATCTATCTATCTATCTATCTATCTATCTATCTATCTATCTCTATCTATGTATAGAGATAGATGAGAGAGAGAGAGAGACAGAGACAGAGAGAGAGATTTAGCTCATCCACTCTGAAGGGTCTGATTCAGCAGAACTGTTGGAAAACATAAGAATTCTTTTAAAGAGTCCTACATAAGTTCAAGGCCAGCTATGTCTGGATACCACTGGAGTCTGTAACTTACATTGCCCGAGTGCCCTGTCACAGCTCTGCAGTGAGTTATCAGCTAGGAAGGGTATTTCCCTTCTCCAGTACCTTCCAAACATTGAGAAATACTCAGGTAGTGAGTTACATTTTCTGGAACTTAGCATGAGCTTTATGCACACACACATAAGCACACACGTGCGGACACCCGTGATACAAAGAAAAACTAGATTTGAATCACCCAATTGCCAGTCAAATTCTTTCCATCCACTGAACTTCCTCAGAGTTCTTTGAAGTCAACAATTACTTTGTTCTCAGAGGAGTCATTCTGTGGCAAAGAAAATGTGGAAAGTGTAGCAATGTATTAGGACTTTCCAAATCTGGATCACTTCAAAATATTTATCTTTGTGTTGTTTATCCTTTTTGGTATTTAGATTTCTTCCTTCCTAATAACCAGAGGACACTCTATGGATATTAGTCACTTAAAGACAGTAAATCTGCCCAAGCGCTGGCAAAAGGTAGTTACCAAAAACAAAACAAAACAAAATAAAATAAGATTGCCTTCTTGTTCACTTTCCTTTTCAGAAGCATGGACTGATGTGCTAAATAAAGAGAACCATCAGCACAGAGTTCATTCTTCCACAGTTTTCATTTCCCTTTCTTGGTAAATTCTTTACCGACCCTAGTTCTCCATCATTAGTATTCTGGTGGAGGATTTTGTGCACACTCTATTCAAACCCTGCAAAGTTAATGCTCTCTGATTTTCTATTTTATCCCACATATGTTTCTCTGACATTTACAGAGTGAGCAGCATCTCAATTGATAGTTAACACACTAGCCCCTCCATCTCCCTCCCATGCTTACATTTTCTTTCAGTTTCTCTATTTATAGGCAACCATAGCTCCTACCATCAATTTCCTGTATTGCTATAGAGTCTCACGATACGAAGATTTTACTTTATTGTTCTCACTTCCTTGCAGAAGTGTGTCCTCAACCACCCTCGTGCTGCCCCCATGCACATTGGTTCCTGTCTCCAGATTCAGATGCCCTTACACTTTGTACTCTGACCTCCTGATGAGATGTGACTCTCAGTCACTGCCTCTACAAGGGGTGTTGAACCCTGAATTATAACCAATCAGGTCCTAGTTAGCGTCATCCCAATTATTCACAATGTAATGGATAAAGTGTTGATATTTGT
Source organism: Microtus pennsylvanicus (assembly GCF_037038515.1). Taxonomy (NCBI): domain Eukaryota; kingdom Metazoa; phylum Chordata; class Mammalia; order Rodentia; family Cricetidae; genus Microtus; species Microtus pennsylvanicus. The sequence goes on along the minus strand of NC_134579.1, from coordinate 162,478,614 downwards.
GGTGGCTTGATCATTGATAATCATCATGATAAGAGAGCTTTGGTTTCTTCCCAACCATTTCTGCCCTTTCATAGAGTGTTTCCACTGAATTCCCTCATCACATCTCTTCATTGGTCACACTGTGCCCATCACAGTGGACATGTGCATGTCTGACCCTTTAGAATAAATGGGAAAGTGACCAAGGAGCGACCTTTTAAGTCTGTTTTGATTTTATTGGCCTCCATCTCTATGTTCTCCCAAACACACACACAGACACACACAGACAGACACGCACACACACAACTTGTTTTTCCAAAACCTTTTGAAATTTCTCTTTGCTTATACCCCTGAGGCCAGTGGACAGGAAATGGGAACTGGATAGGAAAGAAGCTGAAAACATCTCTTGCAAATTTTTGTTCTTGGGGTATGACAATTTTCCACTTAAATTGCTGTAAAAATAGACTAACCGGGAAGTGCGACTTTATGTCAAAAGATTGCTGTCCTCTCATGTGTGCCTGTGGTCCACAAAATCACTAACAGCCTAAAACCACTACATCCTTAATTTTTTTCTTGACTGTCTGAAAAATCTTAGAAAATACTTTTATATTTTTGCCTGCAGTGTAAGTGAGGCATGATATTCTCAAGGAAGGATACCCTTTGAAGGAACATGCTCCCTGGGATCACGGAATTCTCTGTGTCTGTGTCTCTATGTACCTTTCTCCCTCCTTTCTTTTCCAGTATTAGTTTTAACACACTCTCACACACGCCCTACTACTGAGCTGTACCCTTAGCCAAACATTTTAAACCTTGAAGTGATTCATTCTTTTAGCTTTACTTAATTTGAAATAATTTTGTCTAAACAGTCAAAGAACCTTAAGATTTTAACATTTCCTAGTTTTCTGTCTTCTTCATGATTTATGCATTTGTTCTATAACCTATACTAAAAAAAAGGATAAAGATAGTATGGAGAAATTTCATAAGAATCTTGTTAGTTTGAAAATACTCCCTAGATAATATAACGTTGTTCTGATTTCATTCTTTTGTAAGATATAGCCACAAGAGATGAAATATTTTTGCTTATCATTCTCACTTGACAAAATAAAAAATTGGCACTTAGACATTGTCCCTCGGATTTCCTTTGGAAATCTTCATTGTTAATGAAATACAGAAGTCCTGACCCCTTTCCTCTGCTCTAGAATTCTGTGAAGAGAAAACCCAGTTGCCACCATATACCACAATAGGATGCCTGGGAGACTTCACTGCTCTATAAGAAACAGATCAGGTGGCTGTCGCTGGTGGCCCTGAGGTCATAATCATTCTGCAGATATTTCAAAAGGATATGGTAATTAAGTTAATAATCCCTGTTGTTATAAACATTAGATGTGGCATTGTTCATTTATTGCCTTCTAACATCCATGATATCGATTTACACAAGAATAACTAGGGAAGTACTGGTATTGAAGACTCTGGGAAGGGAACTGGGATCAAAGGCTCCTAGATTAAAGGGTTGATTTAGGATAGATGTTAAAAGACATCATGAGAACAGCACACTTATTACAAACAAGAAATCCCGGTCCTACCTACAGTTCTGTCTGGTGACGAGGATGCCAGTTCCTGTGAAAACAAAACAAAAACGGAAGTAGAATTGAAAGAAGTTAAATTGCTACTCGTGTAATTAAAATAAACATGCTTATATTTAGATACCTTTAATTTACACTTAAAATGCAGTTTCATAGATAATGTAGGCAGGGCCACACAGGAAGAAGAATTTGAACTCTAAATGTGTGCCTGTGTACATAATGTGTACAATTACCATGTATATGCTTTACAATCCTAACAAGTTCACTTATCTAGGCATCTTTTTTGAGATCATAATATATAACGCCTCCATCTGGCCTCATTTGAGAAACTCAGAAAGCATCATTTAAGTTGCTAGAGAGTTCCACTTCATCAACCACAGACATCCACATTATAATAGTTTCAGAGACTCAACAATAGAGATAAATTTGATATGTGGTTAAAGAGAAATTTCAACAAAACCTGAAAATTCAATATAGCAACTGCTCAAGGTGTTTTCAGGACTAGCTCTCAGTATTATCCTATGTTACAATTGCTTGGGCAAAGGGCTCGTGGAAACTTCTGGAAAATCTAAACACTCCTGCAGAGTGGTAGACTTTTTAATTTATCAACTGGACTGACACGGGACTATAGTAGAACACTTGCTTTAACTCAGTCTCAATTTCTCCACTTAGCACCATTCTCTGGGCAACTTTCCAGGCTTACAGCCACTTTCTGGAGGCCCTGGGTGAGTGTTTATGTTCAGCATCTGTTATGGGAGTGAAATCTGCCTTTATACCTCTGTGAATGTCCACTCTGCCCTGCAACTGCATGTGTGGGGTTTGTTCCACATTTAACTTTTATCTTTGATTAATGAACACAAAACATTTTGTGTATAACAGGGCACAGACTGCAACCCATAGGCCAAATCCAATGAATCACCTGTTTTTGTGACTGAAAGTTTTATTGACTGACATACTGATCATTTATTTAGATATTGTCAATCAATGCTACAACAATTGGATCATTGTTGCAGAGACTGTACAAGCTGTTACATTTAAAGTGGTGTGTGTGCGTGTGTTTCTGTACTACAGAAAATGTTTGCTGACTTCTGGTCTACATAGAATAAAATAAATAAGGGAGAAAGTCAGCCATCTACTTGGGTGTCAACTGCTTCATAGAAATAACTCAAAAGAATTTATTTAACAGAATTGCCTTCAATTCACTGATGGGGAAAGTGTTCTGTGAGAAAAGAGATGTCTGGTCATATATTTTACTACTTGACTTGTCAAAACATGGTTCTTGTATATTCATAATGTATGTGAAAGAAGGGGTAGTATATGGGACAAGTATGATCAGAGCTGAAACAAACAAGCCATTGGCCGCATTTGAAGAAGGTGAGTCTACCTGTATTATCTTCACAGCATCCCTTTGCTCCTGCTTCACTGCTGGCTATTCTTTCTCCTTAATGTCTGGTAGGTTGAGCCAAGTTCCCTCTTTCTTTCTGGTTAGCATCTGTCAATCACTACTGGAGTTAGAGTGCACATTATCCTTGCTGCTACTCTTCCTGTGATATTTATATTTTAAAGGTGAATTTCTGAAGCTGAGTAACCATAACAAAATAGATGTTGCCAAACGGGGCTGGAAGTATGGGTTACCTTCATACCAAGACTCCAGTCTCTAGAAGACAGCCAACTTTCTGTTGACCAGCAGCCTCCTCCAGAACCAAGAACTATTTTCTCTCCCTTTCCTTTCTTTTTTTAAATAACAGCTTTTGAGCCAGTCATGAAACACTGGAATTCTTTCTATGGATGCATTCACCTCCAGAAATAAACCACTTTATGTTTGCTTTACCTTGAAGATAATAAGATGAGGGAAATGAACATGAATGACCACCACTTATATTTCCTAGAAAATTAGCAGTTTTCTTATAAGTCACAAAACTAAGAATAAATGTGTCAGAAAAGATTAAAATAAAGTGAATGTAGTATCAAATGATGCTATGGCCTAAAGTAAAAACCCCTGAGGGGAGCGCTCACTGCCTTTCAGTTAGAAAGCTGTGTAAAGGGCCTTGGGTACCTCATGGCTGAGAGGCCTTGATGGGCTTCATCCCCTTAGGATGCTGCAGAGGGTTAAAACCCATGTTCACTGTGGTTTAGAATTCATTTCCCTGTGAGAGGATACTCATGTGGGGTGCTTAGAGTGAGGATCTCTTCAGGATTACAAAACAGTTCCATGGGCTCTGTAGATATCCAAACTGGAGTCACCCCCAGAATAGAACAAGAACCTAAAATTCTTGGGGTACACTATCATGGATTCCACGGGACGGGTGACTCTCCATGAAGAAATTTAAAAAGTCACTGTCAAGCACAAGTAATTGTGAAGTTACCTGATAGTGTGGAGAACAGAGCCACATCTGCAAGTCTGAAGACTAAGAGGTGTATTTCATCCTTTACCATGCTTAAAAAGAAATATTTCTGGAGCCAGGCACCAGAGATAAGCAGCATGTTAAGGAAATCCCTATTCTACTCCGTCCCTTACATGCAGGAAAGCACTTGGAAGACTTTTAGACAATACAAGAAATATGCAAATCCTATTAGTTTGCCTCTGTGGGGCCACCCTAAGACATCCTTCTTTTAGAGGTTGGCCCTCAAGAGCAACGGCAAAATCCAGTTAAACGAAAAGAGCCAAGGTTGACTAAAGCCGTAAGCACCCGATGGAGAAAGGACAGGACTGCAGCCATGTGCGAGAACATTGCGAGAGGTGGTTCTTGCACCCAACGAAGTCCATGAAGTAAGAGCTGGGCAGGTCTGGTTACTAAGAAGAGTAAGAGAGAGAAGTGAGAGAAGATGCTCTGGAATGCATAGTCTCGTGCTCAAGACAAGCTACTGCAGTTGTCCTCAGTCAGCCTTTGACAGGGTACCGAAGGCACTTTGTGACCTGCGCCTAGCCTCTCTGCCCCGCCTCGGCGTATTTCATGCTCTTTGCCAGTTCAAGTCATCACACCTACAGTGCTTCCCTCCCCCTCAGGGCTTAATGCTGTTTCCTGTCTATCTGATCTTTTGATCTATTATTTATAACCTAGACGCACCAGCGTTGCACCCAAAGAGAAACCACGTCTTCTTTGTTCACATCATCGCTTTTAGCAATAAACAAAGGTCACAGTGGGCAACTAATATTTGTCAAACTTGAATGAAACCATCATTTCATTACTAGATACTCTTTAATCTCTCAGTCTGACTTATTTTTAGTGGGGTGTTACATCTACTATGTAATAATTTGGAAAATTCATCTTTAAAAATATGAGATACATTAATGACCCAAAGTTCTTCATCTTCTCTTGGTGGTTTGCTGACAATCCTGATTTGTAAGACTCTCTACATTTTCTACAGAGAAGTTCATATCAAATGGAAAAACGAAGGCTTAGTATCTATTACTGCTCATTGATTGTTTCATATCTATAAATCTCAACTCCCCTGATAGATTATAGATTAAGTCAGTCCAAACAAATCTGAATCATCAAACTGAATGACTGATGTTTATTAAGATCTGTGTTACCACTCAGTCCTTTGCCCTAACATTATCCATTTTAATCCCATTAACAAGTATTTTATTGGTCACTGTGTTGAGAGGGGTTGTATTTCCTTTTGGGTTTCAGTGTGTTAAGAAAACCACTACTGTTAAGCAAAGGCACAGGCAAGCTGGCCAGGCTGCAGCGAATGACACTGAATGGAGACGCTCGTTGTTTCTAGCTCACTATAAATTCATCTGCAGCAGGATCACATGAGAAAGCTGGGTGTAGAAGCTAATGCCTGTCATCTAGAACCTAGGCAGCTGAGGCCAGAGAACCACCGTGGACTCAGCGTCAGCCTGGAACAGATACCGAATTCAAAGCTAGCCTTGGCCATGTAGTGAGACCCTATAATTAATAAAAATACTTCACCTGAGACATAGGTAAATTGAAGCATAAGGAGGCCCCGTACAAGGTCCATGCCTTAGTCCTTGTAGTTCACAGGTAACAACAGCAACGATGCAACAAAATTCTGATCAGAATGAGCACTGTGACCCAGCACTAATGGCTGGAAAACAATGAGGAACAGAACTTAGGAACTTCGGCCTATTCATCAAACCCTATCATCCCTCTTGAAAATGTAGAGGAAACAGGAACTCGTCTGTAGAACCCTAGGGTTCTTCCCTCCCAGACTTCAAAGGAAGCCCAGAGCTCCAGAGTTAGAAACTGAGCTTCTGAGATCCAGGTCTGTGAACACAGAAGAAGATTCTTAGTTGTCCCCAGAGACTCTTACCTTCCTATCTGCCTTGGTTCGGAACAGTGATGTGACTTCACAGGGAGCTCACTAGAAGAAAGAAAGTGAGGATGGCGTGGGTAGTAGCCATAAAGACCAAAGGGGTCAGAAGAGGGAGTTTGGCCAGTAGGTACTAGTGTCCTTGGACTTATTACGTTGTCAAAATTGCCTTTTCACTTGTCCATTTGTTCCAGTAGGCATTAAGCCAATCTTCCAATGCAGGCAGAACCTGGGTTTTATTTTGTTTCCATTTTATTCTCAGAACAAAGCCGAGTGACTCTCAAGACATGTTACCTAATAAACGAAAGAGTAATTAATGCCAGGCACAGGGTCAAACAGAGTTAGTCCAGTAAAGAAAATTCAAAGCGCTTAAGATGGAGATGCCCTGTGAATGAGACAAGCAAGAGTTCGGGTCTAGAGGGCAGATTGCGGCAGGACAGATCCTCCGAGGCTTCGGAGAAATCCCAGAATTTACATCCTGACTCTGACTGTGCTCACTGCTCTCCAGTGAGATTGGGCAAGTTGCTCAGTTGTTTCAAATCTTTAAAATAGTGGTTGTAATACCATCCTAGTAGCTTCATGAGAAGATTAAATACAATATTCAAAGGTCACCTCTGGCTGCGGGTAAAACTCAGCAGCAGGACGCATGCCTAAGACGCATAAGGCTCAACCCCCAGCATAGAAGGGTCAAACTGTGCTAGCTGCTGCACTCAGTGAGTGGCTGCTCTTAGAGAAAGGCAGGAAGAAGCAGATCCTGTAATTCCAACAGCTAATAAGCATCATCCAAAATTGGGAGGTCCGAGCCCAGAGATAAGAATCTAGTCTCCTAAAGCAGCAGATGAACGATGACGGACTCAGGTGGGGAGTGAGAGAGAACACAAGGGAACGATTGAGGAGGCAAGGAGCAAGGGCCAGGCAAAGGATCTTTAATGCCAATCATGGAAGGATAAGAGAAGAGTATGGTTTGAACCTGTTCCAACAACTTTCAAAGGCTGGAGAGCTTTCTGTGCCTTAGAGCAGAGCTGCTCACAGTGAGTGGGCAGGCATGACCTCATCTAATGCTAATAGGTACACCTGGCAAGAACAGGAATGAGAAGGGATGTGAAGTCAGACAGTTCATGACAGCTACGCAGAAGGTGGTCAATAAGTAGCTGTTGGTAATTTACTTTCGTCATTAGAACCATTGTTAGGAGCAGTAAGCCTTCATTTGTCTATTAAACTCTTGCTCAAGTTAAGCCAATCTGATCGTCTTATTTGTTCAGTGTTATTCAGAAACTCTGGGGTAAAGGATGTTTCCCAAAGGACCCCTCTCATTTCGTTTGGGGAATCTGGTTTCTCTCCTGGACTATGTCATTCAGCTACATCCAGTCACGTAGAAAGCAGTGTCTTCGACAGCCAGGCAGCACTATTCTGTGTCTGAAATGTGAGTCAGATTGGATGTTGCTGGAATGGTCTGGAGACCTTCCTCTCTCTCAGTCCACCCCCCTCTTGCTAAGGTAGTGTAGCACTTACTAACACTGGTCTCAGGGCAGTAGAGATTCTGAAATTCTCCATCTCCTGCCAAGCCTTGCTCAAGCATGCAGCCCTTGCGGATCAGTTGGGGATGTTTTGTTTTGGGTTTTTTACTCTTTTTATTTTCTAAGTAACGAATCTGTTTCTGAGCAGAAGCACAGCAAGCCTTGTGCAGAATGCGAAGTTTTCTTGTAAAAATGTCAGTTGCAATAAAGGGAATCTGGAGCCAGCCTGGCAGCCCCGGGGGCTGTTACAGGGATGAAGTCAGAGCCTCAGCTTGTGTCTACATGACACCAAACATCCAGTTAAAAAGTGAAAAACTCAAGCAGCCATCCAGATGTTGTGTCTGCTGAATGCCAAGCATCCTGATGTTTTCAACTATCCAGATGTTTGGCGTCAGGCAGACCAATAACCAAAATCTGGAAACATGTAGGTGTTTGGTATCTTGTAGACACAGCCTTGAAGAGTAAAGCCAAGCCTGGGATCGTGGACCTTATTTCTTCCCCTGACGATTAGTAGGAGCTAAAAGTCTCTGGAGACTTCATGAGATCAAATGAAGCTCTTCTGTTGGAAAGTACTTGGAGTTGAGCACATAGGTAAACAAGGCTTTGCTAGGGGAATAGACACACACACACACACACAAAAAAAAAGAAACAAAACCAACTCTAGTTCAAATGGCTTTGAAATATCTCACTTGGTCAACATAAGGATGTCCATCCCTTAAATGGGCAGGAGGAGTCAGGGAGACCTGGTGTTAACTAAAACTGATTTGACCTCCAGAGTGCAAGCCTGAGCAGTCAGAAGGACTGCAGACTTTTTGGGTTTTCATGACTGGTTGGGTTACTTAGAACTTTCTAAACTGTCAGGGCCTTTCTGGATAAGCCCCCTTAGTGTGACTGTCAGCAGGGACTGAACCGGCCTGTAATGTGACAGAATAATCCATGACAAATTTAATTCGCAGTTTGAGGTAGCCATTCCTTATTTTACCCTTCTTCCTATAATCCTGAAAAGTAGCAAATAAGGGTGGGGGGGAAGGAGAGAAGGAAGGGGGAGAGAAGGGGGGCGGGAGGAGGACAGCATGTGCAGGGGAGTTTTAAAACACCACAACATAAAAGGAACAATAAGAGCAACATAATAAAAGGATGAAGCAGAGTCATGCGACAGAAGAAATCCGAGCATCTGCACTGTTTCTTCTTTATAACTTCGTCAAGAAAACAGGAAAAACTGTGTGTAAAAAACCACAAGTGGAAATTTTTTTTCTGTTCTAATTTTGCTAGGAGATTCCAGTAGGAAGAAAGTGACCACTTTATTGTCTTCTATAGGCTTGCAATATACAATTCATCATTGTCTCATGCATCCTATGATTGTGAGCGAGGCGTTATTACTCATTGTGATGTGGGGGAATTCCTCTTCTACCACATCTGCAGTTCTGCCTTGGCAGCAGAGGCTGGAAGTGGCGGCTCTCTGGCCCTTTCCCATTTCAGGACTCCACATACCCTCTTCTCTTCCAGGATGGCTCCTTCTTTATAGTTTTATTGTCATTTTGTTACCAGTTGATTGAGACAAACATTTTAAAATTTTATTGTGACAATGATAATGACAGTGGTGGCAATCAACTCAAATTAGTCTGACAATACCATCACCGTTGAATCAATATGGAGATTAACAATAGCCAACATACACATGATTTGATCTCCTTAAAGAAGACAGGCATCTGCTTTCCATGGCAGCAGCTTGCTTCCAGGCCCAGACTCGAGACCATGTGCATGCCTAACCTCTCTGCACAGCAATGGCTTTTATCCTTGAGGTTTGCTAGTATAGTTAATTGATTCCTTTATCTTTTCATGAGAGATGCCAGCTCACATCAAAAAAACACAAAGAAGGAAGAAAAGAAGAAGAAAAAAAAATCACCAAAAACACACTACAAACACTTGGCTTTATACTGCTGAAAATAGAGAAGCTCAAAGCTGGATTCAGCATTAGGGAAAAATAGAGATTGCTTTCATCCATATTGTTGAGAGCTGTGCTTGGATCCTCTAATTTTTTCTGTCATTATCGAGAATTAAATGACTAGTTGAGACTTTCTGAGTGTCCTTTGAAAAATATAAATGTCAGAACAGAGACGGGCAAAATGTGTGTTTCAAGAAGAAGGAGGAGGAGGAGGAGGAGGAGGAGGAGGAGGAGGAGGAGGAGGAGGAGAAGCAGAAGAAGAAGAAGAAGAAGAAGAAGAAGAAGAAGAAGAAGAAGAAGAAGAAGAAGAAGAAGAAGAAGAAGAAGAAGAAGAAGAAGAAGAAGAAGAAGAAGAAGAAGAAGAAGAAGAAGAAGAAAGAGTGGCCTTGACACTGAGGAAGAGATCATTCCACTTTTTAGCATGCCTGCAAGGGCCTGCAAGCCAGGCCCTGTCCAGAAAACAGTATGTGGTGTACATTTTATATGCTTGGAATATGAGATCGTATTTGTTTGCTTATTTGGCTGTTGTTGCTCTGCGAATGGGGATACCTGTGCATACACTCAAGAAGAACAGAGCGGTCCACAGCCTGCAGAAGAGCAAACTTTCCAGTAGGCCATTGGTTCAGAAGAAGTGGACAGGTTTCCATTGAAAATCGCTGCGTTAAAGCTGGGATGCTTTGTTATCCCCTCAAAAAAAATATTTCTTGAAAAAAAAATCATATGGTAATGACAGGAAATTGTCCAGACTGGAAGCTGGATGATCAGGAATCTGGTTCACGTTAGTTGGGAAGATAAGTATGAATGAAAGTCAAAGACAATACACAATTAAGTTCCTACACGGCCCCTGGCAAGATACAATCTGTCTAAAGGGAAAAGAAAGCTTTACACTTCCAGGATGTGGGAAGAAATGTTTCTCAAACATGCCATCTTAATCATTTTCATATTGCTCATTATCATTATTGCTGTTTGTTGTGAAAGCCCAAATCCAGCTCATTTTTCCTACAAGAACAAGAAAACAAGCAACAAGAATTTGTGGGGTTTGGTTTTGTGTTTGAATATCTACTTCACTGGTAGCTTAAGCTGCGTTTTCTCTCAGATACAACTGGTTTCTGGCATATTTTATTTGTTTGGCCTGCCTTTCTTATTCTGACAAGGATAGCACAAAGACAAAATGCTGATAAACTTTGACCTACATACCCTACGCCATCAGATTTTATTACCTTGGCTTGTTCATTTCAGATCATTTTTAAGTAAAATGAAAAGCCAGACATCCATCTCCAGTTAAATTCCCTCATTCCTAATTCCAGCTCCCCTCCCACATCCCTCCTAGATTTAACCATTATGTTGAATGTGGTGGCATGCTCTTAACTTTATTACTTGTTGGTGTCTATATACTGAATTTTTTCAGTTTATTTAAAAGCATAATGTATTTTAATCATGTAGTTTGTAATTTTTGTGGGCATTATGTTTTCAGGAATTTCCCAGGAGAAACTTGTGAAGTTAGTGTTGTTATTTCAATAAAACAAATGAATGCACTATAACTTATTCCCTCCCCTGCACCCACAGGTATTCTTGAATAAACACCTTTGTGCGCATGTGCTCAAGCTTCTCCAGGGTAGAACTGCTGGATGAGAGAACACGCCCATTGAGTCTCCTCCTTCCTTTGTACATGTTCTCTCACCGCAGAGGCTGTGCTAGGGTACACACCCCTCACAGGTTGTGTTTCTCCACTTTCTTGACAACACTTGCCAGGGCAGGTGTGCATCTGAAAACTGTTTAATATGTTAGTTCAAATTAAAATAACTAGATATCTAAAATAACATAAATATATAACTGCTTCTTTATTGAAAACCACATACTTTATGTTCATATAGTTACCACAGAAAGATTCTCCAAAGCTTTCGAGCGTTCTCAGTAGGGGGAAAATAAACAATAGACAAATCTCTTTGGCCTTCTAAAGTCTTTTAGGATGTTCTTCCAAGTCATGATCATTTTTCTAGCAGCAAACATTTTAGAAATCAGTGTCCCCAAACCATCATGTATCTGCACATGACAGACTGGAGTCTACAACCTTGAGCATGGGTGTAGAGTCTTCCACTGATTTGGGAATTCCTGTGTGTCTCCATGAGCTTCCTCTCTCACTGAAATCATGATCCCTTTTAAATAAAAAAAAAAACTTTATGTATACGGATGCATTGGGTGCTTTGCTTGCACATATGTCTGTGCACCCAGATGCGTGACTGGTTCCAATGGAAGCTAGAAGGGTTGTTGCTTTTTCTCTAACCACCTGCTCCATTATGCAGACATGGAAATCTTCGTGTTAGGTGACCAGTCCTTGGCACATAGAAGGGCTTCAATTAACACTAAGTTCTGAATAAATGGATCATAATGTTTTGTTTTCAAAAAGATAGGTAGACTATCAAGGCCTACAGAACCTTTTGGGACCTTGGAGTCTCAGATACAGGTGGGTTTTCAGGGTCAGGAATGTGTGAAGAATACATTTGGGGGAAAAAAACAGGCACAAGTCAGGTGCCAAGACTGAGAACTTCTATGAGGTCTTAGAACTGAAGCAGAATCCCCAGAAAATCTGGTGAAATTATTACAGATGCACTTCCAGCTGCTCAAATTACTGGACTTGTTCTATCCTTCCTGTTCTGATCAGTAGAGGATCTGATGGGAACTGGAAAGGGGCATATGCATCCTATGTTCTGACCCTTTGACAGAGACACCTATGGCTAAAAACCCAACTATTGGAATACCAAGAACTGCCGTGTGGGGACGGTCAGATAGGAAAGAACAGCAAGACTGAAAAAGTCAAAAGGGCCCTACAGAGCGTAAGGCAGGACATACAGGCAGAAAGAGTGTTAGAAAGGAAGATGTTAAGCCAAACTGTGCAGGATCTTGGTTTCCAATTAAAAAAAAACTTAAAATCAATTTATTAGGAAATATAAACTCATTGAATGTTCTCTTGTCGCTCTGGTTTGCTCTAAGTAGAAAGTCATATAGTTACTTGGGATAGTTGGGACTTCCTTAGATCAGGATTCATGTCTGAGTCTTCAAAAATGTGACTTGAACTCAGAGCACTTTCTAGAATAAAATTATATTAATAATAATAATACTGCCAAAAGTGTTGAATCTCATTTTTAGTCTAATATTTCTACCCAGGAAAGAATGCCTAAAAGTAGGAAGTCTTACTGGAAATTTAACACAATGTCTGGCTTTGGAGAATTGGTTCATTGCTGTAGGAATGAGTTGAGCCGGATGAAGCAAAGAGACCTGATTGCTTATTTGCGTGGGCCTGGGAATGGACGTAAAGTACAATCCAGGAAAGATTGACATATAAGTTTATCCTGAGCTTTAGAGTCTCGGTGGCTGGATTAAACATTACAGTTAAGGGAGGTCAAGGGGAAGAGCTGGTTGGATGTGTCTTCAAAACTGAATGCTGATATTGGGGTACGTGAAGATCTGAAATCAGCAGTAACACTTTACAAAGTGGAGGAAACAAGACTGGAGCTCCACAAGACTTAGAAGAAAGCCACTCTCATTGCTTTTCAGAAACAGGCCTATTGGGAATGGAAATGATAGAAATGACAATATAGAGATGACTCAGGGATTAAAGGCCAGACCTGCAGCCTGAGTTTCATCTCTAGAATCCATCTGGTAGAAGAAGAAACCCCAAGTTCCTTAAGTCGTCCTGGGCTGATGTACACACACACACACACACACACACACACGCATGCACGCACATGTACGCACACATGCAAACACACACGTACACACATGCACACACACAGATAGGTATAAGAAATTTTAGGGGATGTCCATACCGACTTGCCTCATAATTCAAAAGCAGAATGAAAAGAGGACCCATCTTTAAAACTAAAGCAAACTAGACTTCTTTGACCCCCAGATCACTTCCCACTAGGTCTGCAGCACCCTAATATCCTTGAATCTAGACAATTCCCTTATCTGAGGAGACAGTCTTGCACAGGGGATTGCAGTGTGGCACCAGATGAGGCTGTGCTTAGGCAGGTGGCTGAATGAACCTCGTGTGTCTTTATCTGAAAAACAGGAAAGTGCACTGAAGATCATCTACTCCTCAGAACATCCTTGTGAAGACCAAACGCATGACGCACCGTAGCACATGACTTGGTGTGCCGAAGACACTTGGGGACTGTCCCTGTAGCTTTGTGCTGAGGGCTTATTTTCAGTTATGAACAGGGCTTGCTTTCCCTGAATGTCCTAGTCCCTGGGCAATGCTCTATACATTTTCAACAAAGGGAAAGGAATCCTTATGGATGGCTGTTCGACCTCAGGAAGGAGTAAACTCCCTGGGTCTAAAATTCCCTCACTGCTGGAAGTCTCTCAGGTGCACTGAATTCTCACCATTGAAAAAGCCCTGGGAGAATTTCAATGCATTGTTTTGGAGACTTCCTTTCACTCTGCTTTGAATTTGTCCTGGTTCCAATTTTAAACAATAAATTAGAAGCCCTTAAAAGAGAGTCCCATTCACTACTGAGAAAGGGGGGAAAGGATCCTGAAGCTGGCTGTCACTTATCAGTCACTGACTGGGACAAAGTCTGAACTCCTCAACTTCATAAATTCCAATCAACGCCGTGTTGGTGGAAATTGCCTCTCTGGCTGTCTGAGCTTTTGTTTGTTTGTTTTGCTTGCTTGATTTATGAAACTTTTTAACCTGAAGGTTTGTTCAAAATGAGCCCACCCTCCTGCTTGGTTCATGCTTACACGAAGAAGCAGTGGCGTTTATCTGAACTTCCTTCGAAGGCTAGCAAAGCACAGCAGTAGCGTTGATAATCTTCCAGCAAACACCAGTTGGCCAGCAAATCTGTAACTGAAAACTGAACCTGTAGCAGGAAACCCTACCAACGAAACTTGGGGAGTCAGAGCGCTGACTAGGCACAAAGCAGAAAGAAGGTGAGAGCTACTTAGAAGTGCAGTCTTGGCGGCTGCGAGTCTTCTTTGAGGGTTTTCTTAATGAGAAAGCAGACCTTTAATGTAACTTTGCATTATTTAAGCCATCCACACACGTTTTGTCTCTGAGTTAATCCTATCACTCCACCAGAACTATTCTGAGGAACACTTCCACGCAGGAGTCTCCCCTAGTCATAGAGAGTTTAGATTATCATATCTTAATGTCCTGAGCTACTAAATGACACTCAGGCGAAATAACAAGATTCCTGAGGCAGGTGAGTGTGGTATGGGTAAACTGTTCCCCAGCCAAGGTCCTCTGCTCCCTACAGGTGGGCAGAGGATCTCAGAGCAGGGTGGCATGGGGCAAAGAAAAATAAGGAAGAAAGTTCTGTCATTGGCTCAAAACCACCGAGGTCCCCATGGAAACTTAGTGACTTCACCTTGTCCTGTCAGTGAGTCACCAAGTGGTCTTGAGCGCTCACACACTTCCTCTGTGTTAGCTTTCCCTCCTTGGAAATGAAGACTTTCCATTCAACAGTCCCTGGTGGGACCTGGGCATTTGTCTGGAAGGCCACATCCTCACGCTGGTCACTCTCCCACTCTTCTCCCACACGGCTGTTCTTCTGGACATTGCTTCTGGTTACACTGAGACTCTGGCACTGAAGCAGAGGTGGAGAGAGCAGGCTGGACAAGGTCCGTTTGCCTGCAGGGTCGGCTGTGCACACAGCTGCTTCTCTCTCCACTTCAGGCTTCAGAAAGCCCGTCAGCAGCTCTGCTCAAGCCTCCTTAAGCGTCTTCTCAAAAGGCCGAGAGCTTACTTGACAAAAACTTCCCAAGGCTCAAACCGGTTGACCAGCCAGGGAAGACTCCTAAGTGGGTGCTATAGACGCCAAGAATCACGGTTAAAGATTCCCTGTGTAAGAGCCTGGAACCATCTATAGACCGCTGTTGGGATCTACTTGTGAATTTGAAATTATAAAAAGTGTGGCAATTATTAAAAGAAAATCTTTGTAAAATAGGAAACGGATGCATTTTTACATTTTATTCGCTGGCAAACAGTTTTGTGGTTATGAATTAAGAGACGAAAGTGACAGAAATGGGGGTCTAGAGAATGAACCTTCTGGGCTTAACCCACTCAGAGTGACCAGGGTGCCTTTTACAGGAGAGGGCAAATCTCTGAGGAGCAGCAATGAAGGGGAAAGTTGTCTGTCTGAACACCAGGCCCCATCTGGTGCTCGCACACAGAACCCTTCAGATCTCCAGTCTCAGTCTCACCAGCCTCACCAGCTAAGCTGCCTCATGCCAATGCAATGCTCTTTATCGGCTTTATATTTTTATTCTAGCTTCAAACAACACTTCACTCCATCAGAGACGGGGGGGGGGGGGGGGGGGGACAAAGTTCCAAAGTAGGAGTTTTGTTTTATGGACAGAATAGAGCAGAAACAAACTTTTCTAGTTTTGCTTTGTTTGTTTAAAGCCAGCAGGGTGATCATTTAAAGCTACTTTCCTTGAAGCCAGAACAGAGAGAGACACAACAGGAGTAAAACAGTTGGCTAATCTCGGGTTATTTCAGGCTTCTTTTTCTGTGAAGGGTTAAGGCAGAAGAAACTCCATTTTCGTGCTAAAACTGCCCTGTTTGGGAAATGTGTGTGTGATCACTTTAACTCTGATTTCAGTTTCAGTTTGATGACCTTAGCCCTGGTGACTCCATTTTGATTTTGACCTGGTCGGTTGAAGCGAGCGGAAAGAGCTCAGTACGAAAGAGTGACTTTGAGGAAAGTCGAGGTTTTTACTTGATGCTGTCCTCAGTGTGGTTTGAGTCGCGAGCACTTGAAAGGCATTGAACTTGAGCAAGCACCTGTGCCAATCACACTCCGTCTTTAGAGACTCGCTCCTTCATTTTAAGATTTTTTTTTCCTTTGCTATAACACTAACAGCCTTAGAATCATGCTGACATTTACATCAACCCCCGGGCGAGTGAAACTTTGCAGAGCTGGGTGAAACTCCCAGGAGAGCAGGAAGAAAGAACTGACTGCCCTAAGGAACCCAGCAGAGAGACTTGTTCCCAGACTGTCTAGGTCCAGGATGGCAGACGTCTTTCAAAAACAAAGATGATGTAACCAGGGAAGCCAAAGAGTCCTTTAGCCTTAGTAAGAAGGAAAACGTAACTGAAAACGCCACTCAACAGAAAAGTACACCTGTCATTGACCCCCTCTCCTTCCGTGTTTCTCTGTTTTCCTTGGTCTATGCGACCCAGTGATAGCTGATCTCGGGGTATCCATCCACGTTGGCCACTGATCTCACCTGTGTTCCTCTTAAGAAAGGTATTGCACCCAGACACCAAAAACACTTACACACAAATGAATTTAAGAGAAAAATCTCCAGATAAGCTTGTGACGATTATAAATGATGCAGACGGTGAAAGTGAAACCAAAGAGGGGGGTGGAAGCCCCATAGACGCCTGGCCACTGCAGAGGACACCCGAAGCTCCCCCTGGCTGAAGCGTCATTATCTCGTCATTATCTGAGCGGAGGGTCTCATCAGCAGGGTGCGGATGAAGAGTTTGCTTTCAGGCCCTCCTTGCAGAGCCGAGGGACTATAGATAGCAAGGTCACCCAATATATCACACGTGGTTGTCTCATGACCTTCTCCCGGCATCTGTGTGAGAGACTCACGGTAGATTTTAAAGATGGACAGACTGGGCTGTGTCCAGGAAAAACCAGCTCCGGTGGGCTTATTGTTGTCGTTGTGGCCATTATTCTTCCGCCCACATCTTTCATTGCCTCTCAGTGTTTCTGTAAGACAAAGAAGCCAGCTGAGACTTCCACAAAGAAGAATGCAGGGAAAGGGGGGTGAATACCTTGAGCAAGAATAGCTTGGAAGGAGCCAAAAGTGGAAAAGGAAGTCTAATTCTGGCCTGGTCCGGTGGGGAGAAAGAAGTTTTTTGAGAAATGTAAACAAATCAGGAAATCCTGGCACTCAGTGCAGTTCCGATCTGGGGAGACGCTCAGGTCCTTTCCCGAGGAGTGCGCCGCTGTTTGTGAATGAAATCCAGATCAAATTATTCATTGAGCTCTGCCAGCCCCGCAGTTTCCAGCTTTCCTTTAGCCTATGGCATGGCTTAAACCTTAAAATAATAATAATAAAAAAAACATATGCATGTTATTAACGCTCCATATTCAAATGGAAATTTAAGGCTATCGTAAATCTCTTTTCTGATGTAAATTCCTCTCTGCAAGTGCTTGCTGCAGGAAAGCCATTGTATCTGAGTAATCTAAACTTGAAAGAGAATTTTTGTTAAACCAGTTATGATAGGGGAAACATGTTTTTCACTGAGTCGAAAGATTAAAGTTGGTTGTAAAAAGGGGTGGGGGACTGAGGGAGAATTATTGGTTGCCCAACTAATGATTAGATACAGAACTTCAAGGAGAAATTAAGAGGCACAAAAGAAAGAGTCACGCAGATAAGTAAAAACAGCTCCAATGATATTAAATACAAGATGCAAGGTTTATCTTAGGTTGTAATCTCCCTTCCCATATTCATCTCGCGTAAGCCACCCTCTCTACCCAGTTGTGCTTCCCGGAGTACAGTCTAGCCCTGCTCTACCACACATCTGCAGGTTGGGATATCCAGTTTCTTTCTCTGAGTCTCGGTCTATCTCTTCTCTTTGTCTCTGTCTCTGTCTCTTCCTCTGAGTGTGTGTGTGTTTCCTCTCGCCCATGCCTTCTTTCTTTCTTTCCTACATCTTGGTATCACTCTCCAGAGTTCTTGCCAAGAACAATGAGGACCTGTGAGAAAAAGAGGATATAACCCTCTTGAATCTGGTTTATTTCAAAGCATTTATTTTCCCTCAGTACCACATGCCCTGTTTCAAGCTAATTTCACTAGCTGGTTTTGCTTTGTCAACCTTCTGCCTTCCTGCCCACTCTTCTTTTCCTTCCAGGCCTACAAACTTTTCAAAGTTGTTCATTTCAATGATTATTCTCAGCAGGCAGCCACAAGGACATATTTCACCCTCTAAAGGTGTAGGTCTGTGGTATAGTATGTGCTTAATAGTGCAGAAGACTTTGGATTCGATTTCTACCACCATCTACACAGAAAAGAATATGGCCATGTTTTAAGCGCTATGGGAAACAAATTTAAAGTGTTTCTTCAAACAGCGCTATCAGTAGAGGCTCAGATGGGAGATAAGTTTCTCTTGGGTGGGTGGATCAGAGATCTTGATCTGTGTGGTTCAGGATTTTGGTTCTCCTCCAGGCATCTGACCTCAGCGCTGGCACTGGGTGTTTGCATAGGAACCTCAGAGAGGAGTTAACTGGACAGGACTTAAGGTCTCATGACAAAACCTTTCTCAATTAACTTGGAAGAACGTGGTTCATAAATACAGGGGAAAATATCCATCTGCATCAATGTGAAGAATGAAGTCTACTCTGAAAGCACTTATGATGAAGAAGAAATGTTTAAATTGAAAATAAAATATTAACAGCAGAACAAGGCCTGACTCATACAGCTATACCACAAAGACTTTGAATACTTGCACATATGTCTGAAGTTAATGTATTATTAATATTTAGAATTGAAATATGCTTTAGGATAGTTTAATTCAAAATTACCAACCACCTCCTACAGCTTTGAGTCCAGTCTGGTCACCTCCAGGGATCGCCCTGATCTCTTACTTAACGTTCAACATTCAAGGTGGACAATGTAATGCCCTCTGTGGATTGCTCAAAGATTTATGACACTTGTAGAGATGTTCATAAAACCAGAGCTGTGCAAGGCTTTCGGCATCTGTCTTACTGTTATCAGAACCATAAAAATCATCACCCTCTTGGCCCTGGCCAGTCTTCTCTTTCTAAATAATATAACCCAGAGAAAAAGAAAGTTAAATCTGGGTGTTGTCTGCTTTAAGTAGACTCTGATGGGGAAGGCTCTCTGTGTGTGTGTGTGTGTGTGTGTGTGTGTGTGTGTGTGTGTGTATACAAAGTAGTGATGTTATGTCTGGAAAAGGAAAGAGAGAACACTGAATTAAACTGTATATGTTTGAGGATTTACAGAGGCTCCATATGAAACCGTTCCTGGTGCAAACCATTTGATTTGCCGGGGGATGCTGCTGCCCAGTTTTAACCACACACTGGCCTGTCCGATGCAGGAGCACAGTCTCTGAAGTGTGCACAGTCTCTGAAGTGTACACAGAGAGGGGAAGCAGGTGCTTCAACTCCCCAGCATCTGGTTTAAATGACCACAATGCTGAGAGCACCTGCAGCCAGCATTTCAGCCAAGTCTGGCCTCCCATTGTATTCAACTGCTCTTTCTGCCTTAAGCAAGAAAAAGGCATTGTTTATCAGATTTGCCAAAGGATCTCCGGGGAGGTGGAGAAAGACAGGACAAACAAAGCTAAAACAGAGCCCAAGTGGAAGCAAAGCGCTGGAGAGCCTTGATTCTTTGTGACTGTCTGCAGGGATCTTCCCTCCAGACCAAAGTTAAGGCAGAGACAGAGAGCCAGACTTTAGCGTAGGCCAAGACAGTTTCCTGACCGTTTTCCCAGAAAACTGCTGTTCAGGTAATCTTGTCCAAATGCCCTTCCTTATCCTGATGCAGAAATCCTCAAATCTGAGAAGAAAAATAAAACCTCTCCAGTCAAACATTTATTAAACATCTAGCATGTGCAGTGTGTGGTGCTAAGAGATGGGTAGGGAGAATCTTACTGAGGAGCCGGTCTCGCTGCACGTGGGCTAACTCTCCCCCCATGCGCTTCGCAATTTCATGGTTTGATGGAACTCTGTAGCACAAGTTGATGACTTGTAAACTGTGCCAAAAGCAGTAACCTTGATTTAGACTTTCCAAACCAAGGTAAGAAAAGCAAATAAAACGGACCCGCCAATATAGTAAACGCCGTGGAAGACGTGTTGGAACCAAAATAAAATTAGCAGTCACATTTTCAGGAACACAGAAAGCAGTTTAAAGCCGTCTTGCAAAGTGTGTTCGGTTAGTAAATAATTTCGCCCCTGGAGCCCCTTTGTTTTCTTTTCTTTGTGTAGAGCCCCAACTAGTGGAAGATCGGAAAACTGCACACAAAGAACTGGCCTCGCAGTGGGAGATGACCACTGCGCTTCCTCCTGCAGGCCACCAGCCTAGGAGCGCTCACAGACAGGGCTGGTTTTCAGGTGTGAGACTGAAGCCGAGT
The DNA here is from genome assembly GCF_037038515.1 of Microtus pennsylvanicus. Lineage (NCBI taxonomy): Eukaryota > Metazoa > Chordata > Mammalia > Rodentia > Cricetidae > Microtus > Microtus pennsylvanicus. The sequence goes on along the minus strand of NC_134579.1, from coordinate 162,458,196 downwards.
GCTGAAGGAAGGGTTATGAAACTGGCTTATTCTTGACTTTCTGTGTGCTAAAGGGCAATCCGGCTCTGAGGAAAGCAAACACGCTCCCCGGCATGTGAAATGAGTCAGTGTGCTCTATCTACAGCTAATTCGAGAAAGGAAAATAAATTCTGAGTTCAGAACTTATTCCTCTCAAAGATCTTTTTAAAAGAAAGGGGGCAACATCCTGTGACCAAAACTGCACAGACTGGAGGAAAAAGAGCCGGTTTCACAAGTTAAATGAGAATTCGGTTAGAAAGATTTTTCACCCCAGTGGCAAGAACAGATAAGAATGTGCTGTGCTGTGTTGGGCTGCGAAGGAGGGTAGAAGGGCAGGCTGGAGGCACTGTGCCTGATAGGCCAGGATGTCAATGAGGAACAAAATAGAAACGCCTGGAAAAAATGGGGTGTCCTGCGCACTTTGCTGAATCTCAGGAGTTGTTGGAATTTTAAGTTTCTTTCTTTGTGTCTTCTTTTTTCCTTTTAAGAAATCTCATTTAGCTGGATTTTTTTTCTAAGTTTCTCTTGCCAAAAAGTAGCAATAAAATGAAGACAGCCTGGAAAGACTATTTTTTAAAAAAAAAAATCAAGATGACTATACCAATCAAAGTAGAGTCTTTTTGTTGGAATGGGCTTACAGTCTTCAGTTTTGTGGAACTCCCTAGCAAGCTGTAAAACTCGTGTGTGTGTGTGTGTGTGTGTGTGTGTGTGTGTGTGTGTGTGTGTGTATCTGTGGTGTCTGTCTCTGTGTCTGTCTGTTTCTGAATTCTCTGTCTTTAATCAGATTCTAAAAGGGTCCCATAACACGCACACAAACAAATCCAACTATACAGGAATCTGCACACAGACAAACAACGGTCCCGCTGTAAGGGATGTCCCTCAGAGGGGTCCGACTTCACAGACTCTGCTTTGAAAGGCCCGGAGAACTCTCCAGCTGTCTGTCAGAGCTCACGAAGCAGATGTTAGCCTTCACAATTACAGGTCTCTCCCTGCATTTTGCACTGGAATAAAGGTGTGGGAGCGTGCTGCTTGTCCCTTGAGGGAATGTGTGCACTGTATGCGTGCGGTCCACATCAGCTGGGGGGAGACCGACTGCTTTCCGCCATCTCCCCCCTCCCACGAGAGTTTACAAAAGATCACTTATGCTCAAAAGCTGGAAGCGGTAATAATCATTTTTTTCTGACAGTAAAATTCAGAAATTAACAGCAACAACAACAGAAATACCTTTAACTTTTAGGCTATAAAAAACTTACTCAGGACATACAGTTGTTATCAAAATATCAATTCATGGGCGTTTGCTGAGCCACTTAAACTTTGTGGCAATTATTAAATAAAGTCCGCAGACCTTTGTTTCATTTGAAAAGGGATTTGTTCAAATATTGCTTATTTGAAGATCATTAAGTCTCTGGAGTTCAAGGATCCTGAGGGTGGTAACTGCCTCCCAATGCTATCTAACTTCTTTTATGATGTCAGCTTTCCCAGGGATTTTTTTTTTAAACAAATGACTTTGTTGTGAAGAAAAGCTGTCATATTAATCTGCCTGTCCTAGCCTTCACCTCCCTGCCACGCTGTAATCATATATGAGGAATCTGAGGGGTAACTAGCGAACACACATCACCTCTAAGCAATCTCCTGTCGGGTGGCGTGTGGTCCAAAGTCACCACACCGGGCTCTTCGGCTGCGGACCCTTGCTTGGTCTGCCTCCGACAACCACAACCATGATTAGAGTTGACAAAAGGCAAGATGTAGAGGAGGGCGTCCGGGACTTCGTGCAATGCTTGCCTCTTCCTCTCTTGTGTGCTGTTTGACATTCTCTTTTGCAGCCTGGAAGAAGCTTCCACAGCTGAGGAAAGAAATCGTGGTGTCACTAGAACAAAGTGAAGGTCTTTAGGAAAAAAGATATTTACAAGTGAGTTTGACGGGTTAAAAAAAAAAAAAACAAAAAAATGTATTCCCTTACTAAGACGATTTTAAACCTCGTTCAAGTATTACAACCACAAGCTGTTCGTGCAGATGAAAATGAAAGTAGGCCACTTAGAGGGGTTTGTCTGAACTGAAGCAAGTGTCTCGCATTATTATTTGAAGTGTTGGAATTAGCAGCCTACTAAGCAGTCACTTGGAAACCAAGAAGGAGGCACTTTCAACATGACATCTGAACCCGTGGCTTTCCTCTAAGGTCTACATAGAATCTGTGTTTCTGGTGTTCCTTTGCCCTCTCCCCTCCCTCTTAGGACCACACCACCCTGCTGGAACAGACTTGGCTCTGGGCCAACAGCTTTCAGCGCCTTTTCATTAAGAGCTCCTGGCAGTGTGGTTCAAATGTGAATTTTCCATCTCTCCTTCACAGACAGATAGGCCATGGTAAGCAGTAGGGGCGTGTTTGACACATGCAACTCAGAAATGGAAGACTGGGAGGAAAGCCTTCAAAACTATGTCTATCAAAGTGAAAGTCGGTGAAAATGAAGCCGGTCACCTGACTTAGGGTTGCCAAGGAGTTAGTTTGCACACCTTTCAAGATGTCCCGGATAAAAGTTAATCACCTAGTTGATTTTAACAGAACAGCCAACCTCCAAATAAAGGTTCCCAAGCCTTATGAGGAACACAAGCATACTGGAAATAAACGACACTCACTAATAACCCCCATTGTTTAATGGTATAGCATTCCCTCTGGTGCATTGTGGGACCTGGTTAGTCCAGAGGGCTAGAAGGCTCATGGTGAAGGGGGCAGATGGGGGCAGTACAAACTGCATTTCCAGTAGCTGATAGCCACATCTTAAGCCCACTATAGGTTGAGACATGTAGGGAGAAATACTATTGACAGCTCATGAACATGTTTTGGAGGCAAGCCATACCACCACCCAAGTAAGCCCTAAGCTGCACTTGATGGAGCAGGTCCACACCTGGCTAAATCACATCAGCTCCTAGCCATTGTAGTCAGTGGTGTCAATCAAATACCAGGAGGGGCGGGATAATTTTGAACTTTCCCCTGTGTCACCGAAGTACAAAATCTAGTGTGTGCTGGGCACTTGTACACAGGCGGTTCTCAATTAACTGCTAATATGTTCCCACCTCAGCCCGATAATCCACAACTAATTTTTAATTGATTTTGGAAACATTTCAAATTACTCTGCCTTTTGGTATGCATTGTGCTTAATCTCCTTTCACTATCTCAGAACGCTGTTGGAACTGGAGAGCTAAGTGATAATGAATGATAATGAGTACAGACAATGAAAATTTACAAAATAGAAGATCCAGACGAAGATAATAAGACTATGCAAGCAGGATCTTTTTTACCTTCTCCACTCTTAATTAATTCCTTCCTTCTGACAGTTTAACCTTAGATGCGCTTCCAAGTAGCTTTCCACTGTGATTTTTCTCAATGATTTTCACCATGATAAAGTGAACTGAGTGCAATATTCAAGTATTTGTGACAAGGATACATCCTTGGGACACTGTGGCTTTTTACTATTGATAATTCATTCTTATAAACTAGAATAGAGCTGGCAATGGGTCTTTTTCAAGATGAAAATTCTAGGTTTTGTTAAGATGGGTTACACTTGCTTATAAAGATAGTTAATTTGGGGACAAAGAGTTTTCTAAGAAATATAGCCAGATCAAACACTAAAATAATAATAATAACTTTCATATGTTTAGAAATGTACTCCATATCCTGTTAGAAATAATGAAATATTTTATCTTCTCTCACACAGGTCACACCTGATAAGGAAAGACAAAGATGACACAGACAAGTCCCACAGGCCTGGATTGAGTTTTAGCTGTAGCTCATTTCATTAATAAGTGACCTAACAAATTAATTCAAGGCAAACAGGGAACAGACGTTTTGTTTCTGTTATGTATGCAAGGTTACAGAGTCATCTGCCGCTTGGCTTTGGCAACTCTGTGCCGCATCCATAGGTGGCAGAGATAGCAGCCATGCAGCAAGCATAGTCACCAATGCCTAGAGTCCCAGCAGCTGGGAGAATGCCACAGGAAGATGCGGAGGTCAAGGCTAGGCTGGGCTCACAAGCCCCTGATTAAGGAGTGACCGAGAGCTGATGGTAGCCAGTTTTTGTTGCTGTTGTTGTTTTAAGGCTGTGGCCCTGGTTTATGGCAACCAAGCACAAATGGATGGACTCATAACCATGAGTATAATGCAGCAATATCAAAACAAGAATGATAATAATAAAGAAGAGGACATGAAGTTGGGAAGGACTGGAGACATGGGAGGGTAAATTTGGTAGGAATTAGAGTCAGTAGTCAGGGGTGAATTGGCAAAAATATTATATTAAAAAAATTAAAAAGATATGGTTGAAGTACCAGCTGAATTGGCTTAAGATCTAAGGAGGATGAACAAGAAGCTAAAATTCTAAAATTGATTTATAAATTCATTACCATTATTATGAGTTATTATTATATTTGTGGACACAGTGATTTGCTATGCAGCCCGGTCTGGTCTCAAACTACCTTCCCTCTGATAGGTTTTGGAAAGAACCCTCTCTTGTCTCTTCTAGCTTGCAGTGGCATCCCATATCCTCGTCACATAGTCACTTCTCTCTGTATGTTTTCCTGTGGCCTTCCCTTTGGGCTTGTCTCCTGTCCATTCTTCCCCTTATAAAAGGTTAATGACGGTTACGGAGTAAGGCTCACCCTAATGCCGCCATTTATCTTGACAACCTACAAAGACCCTATTTTCAAATAAAGCTTCAGTCTGAGATACTGTGGCTCGGACTCCAGCATCTTGGCCCAGGAAACCAGACCTGTCTATTGTTACTTGGAGCTGCTTTAGGAATGTGTTATGATGCAGGGAGGACTAGAAGCCACCGAGTCGTGTCACAGTAGAAAGAAGAGGCTGGAATTGAAATTTGAAACCATGAAATCTCCTTTAAAAACAAGGAACATCAAGTTGAGCTGTATGAAATGTCTTTAAGAAGAAACCAAAGTATCTTTGCTCTATAAAGACGCTGAACATACATGTCCAAATTGATAAGTTAGTAAAATTAAAAAGATAATACAGTATCAAAGAAGCTGGGGGCAGAAAAGAAAAGCAAATAGAAACAAGAGAGATAATGCGGAAGCTAGAGGTCAATAGAAGAAATAAAACTTTAATTCACTTTCCCTATATGATTCAGCCATTTTAATTTTTGGAATTTAATAAATGATTTAGAAAAGTTCAAAATTTTCTACCTGCTTCTGCTTCACTTTGTAACTGGGTGTTTAACTGGGATCACAGACTGCAGGAGAGGGGGCAGCAGCGCATAGCATGTGCAGCTCGGCACTCACAGTGGTTCTGAGCTCACCTCCAAAGGGAAGAAAACTCGTGAGAGGACATCATTTTCATTTGAATGTTTGATATATAAATATGTATATGATAGATAGATAATAGATGGATAGGTAGGTAGATAGATAGATAGATAGATAGATAGATAGATAGATAGATAGATAAAAACTGTTTTACCAGAGCACAAGTAGGCCATTGTTAGGTCTTCCTTGACTTTTAATTCACCTTCTCTAGAATTGTTTAATTTAAGAACTCATTTAAAAAATATCAACAAGGCCAAACATGGTAGCACATGCCTTTAATCTCAGCAGTCAGGGGGTAGAGTCAGAGGCCAGCTTGGTCTCTACAGTGAGTTCTAGGACAGCCAGAGCTATGTAGATAGACCATGTCAATAGAAGAAGAAGAAGAAGAAGAAGAAGAAGAAGAAGAAGAAGAAGAAGAAGAAGAAGAAGAAGAAGAAGAAGAAGAAGAAGAAGAAGAAGAAGAAGAAGAAAAGCATAAAACTTGAGGATCTGAGTTCACTATAAACATTTAAACACATGAAAGTTTCAACAATCCCCCACTAGGTGTTTAAAGGATCATTGACTGGCTAAGATCAAAAACACTGATGACAGCTTATGTTGGAGAGGATGTGGAGTAAGGGGAACACTCCTGCATTGCTGGTGGGAGTGCAAACTTGTACAACCACTTTGGAAATCAGTATGGCAATTTCTCAGAAAATTGGAAATCAATCTGCCTCAAGACCCAGCTATACCAATTTTGGGCGTATACCCAAAGGATGCTCAATCATACCACAAGGACACTTGCTCAGCTATGTTCCATAGCAGCATTATTTATAACAGTCAGAACCTGAAAACAACCTAGATGTCCCTTAACCAAAGAACAGATAAGAAAAACGTGGTACAATTACACAATGGAGTGCTACTCTGCTGAAAAAAACAAACAAACAATAATATCATGAAATTTACAGGAAAATGGATAGAACTAGAAAAAATCATTCTGAGTGAGGTAATCCATACCCAGAAAGACAAACATGCTATGTATTCACTCATAGGTGATTATTAGGAGTAAAGTATAGACTAACCAACCTACAATCACAACCCTAGAGAATCTAGATAACAAGGCAGGTCCAAAGAGGGATGTATGGATTTCTTTGGGAAGGAAAAGTAGAAAAAAATCTTCTGAGCTAACTGGGAGAGGGGAGATGGAGGGATGGGAATTAGGAGCAGGCTGGGCAGGCTGGGTGTGGGTGGCAAATTGGAGGCAGGATGAAGGGAAGAATAACAAAAGAGACATCTTGATAGGAAATGCATTTCAGGGTTAGGGAGAAACCTGGTGCCAGGGAAAACCCCAGGAATGCACAGGATGACCCCAACTAAAACTCCTAGCAACAGTGCAGAAGGTGCCTGAACAGCAGATTGGCAACTTCCCTAACTGCCATCAGAGATACTCTGTCCAGTAACTGAAACAAGCAGAGGCAGAGATCCACAGACAAGCACTGTGCTGAGCTCTGAGAGTTTTACAGAAGAAAGGAAGGAGGGGTTGTATCAGCCAGGGGTGGTCAGGATGGGGGAACTCACAAAGAGAGCTGACCTGAGCTCCCAGGAGCTCATGGATGCTGGAACAACAGCTAGGAAGCCTGCATGGGACAAACCTAGGCCCTCTGCATGTGTGTGATAATCTGTAGCTCAGTTTCCTAGGAAGGCTTCTAACAGCGAGAGCAGGACCTCTCCCTGGCGCTTAGCTGACTTTTGGTAACCAGTTCCCCATGCTGGATTACTCTACATAAGGGAAGAATCTTATTCCTGTCCAGATTTGATGTGCCATGCTTTGTGCAAGCCCATGGGAGGTCTGTCTCTTTCTGAATGGAGATGGAGGAGTTGCAGATGGGGAGGAGGGTAGATGAGAAAGGGGAAGGGATGGAAGGAGGGGAGGGAGGAGAAACTGGCTGGTAAGTAAAATAAATTGGAAAAAAAAGTTATTTAGATAAAATTAATATAGTCCAGAAATACCCACTTTGACTGTATATGCAAAGGGATTGAAATCACTTATGCAGAAGAGATGTCTGCCCTCATGTACATTGCAGTATATTTACAGTAAGTAAGATATAGACAATGTTGCCACCAGTGAATGAATGAATGAAAGTTCTGTTGTTTGTGATGTGAATGAATGTATAAGACATGCCAAGTCAAAAAAACCATGGCCAGAAAAGCAGATGCGGTATGGTCTCATTTGTATGTGGAGTCTAAAAGAGGTGAGTTCATACAAGTAGAGAGTAGAATAGTAATGACCAAGGACTGAGGATTAGGAAAGGATAAGACAGGGACAGCATGAGCCAAAAACACAGTTCAAACAGGAAGTGCCAACGGGATCCTGCAGGAATTTCCAAGAATAATTTGTATTTGTTCATAATACAAACAAATGATAAGCGTGTGAGGTGAGGGTTTGATAATTAGCTTGGTTGGATAACTGCACAATGTATAGATGCCTGGTAGCATCCAATGCTCCTCTCAAACATATATACATATATATGTGTATACACACACACACACACACACACACTTATCTCCAGGTCAGATCCAAAGACCTATAAGCCTAGCTAATGGGGCAGGAGTGCTGAGGAAGAGAGACTGCAAGTCCAATGCCTATCTGGACTACATTTGAGTTCAAGGGGTAGCCTGGGCAACTTAGTGAGGCTTATGAGTTTTGAATAATTTTTTTAGGGGCTGTAAAGATGCCTTAGAGGTTAATAGAAATTCTTGCTCTTACAGAGGGTGCTGGCTTAGCATCAGCACCTACACGGTGACGCACAGCCTTCTGTAACTCCAGTTCAGACAACTAGACACCCTTTTCTGACTGCATAGGCACCAAGTAGATAGGCAAAACACATGAATACATGGAATATAGTAAATACATCTTTTAAAATGATAAGTTGTTTTTAAAAGCAAAATATGTCTTTTCAGATAAAAAGTCACAAGGCAGATGGTCAATTTGTTTGAAACAAACAGAGCTATTAGAGAGCTATTATAAACTCCATCAGAATTTATATTGTTTAAATCACTTTGTTCTTCTGCCCTGAATAATAACTTTATCTTTGTTTTGATTTTGAAGATCATAAATGGAGTCAAAACCACAATGAGAGACTGGGGAATAGTTCAGAGCTACAGCTCTTGCTTACTAGGCCCTGGGTTCAATCCCCAGTACAGAAAGGGACCAGGGCTAAGGGAGTGGGAGGAGAGGCACAGACTTCAGCTCAAACTTCAGCTGTTGTATAAATACAACAGTTGCATCATGTCTCAGACACCACCTGAATGTGTAATTTGCATAGTCTTCTGGCACCTACAAATTACACAGGAAGACGTTTCTGGAATGTGGGCCTTAGAAGGGCCTATAAATGAAACCATTGATACAAATCTCTAAGGACTAAGTTCAACACCTTGAGTTACACGGGAAACGAATAGGCGGCCAAGGGAACACAGGTGTGGTATGTCCAAAAGAGCCCACACTTTCAAGTGTCCGGCAGCCATGTTCTCAAGCTGCATCCCCCGGGTGGTCCAGCTAACAAAGCTTCCTGTCATAAAGCTATCGTTCAGTACAAGGCGAGTGCATTGTGAATGCCAGGTTCAAAGCAGTTCATTGAAAACTTCTTGGTAAGTAATTAAAGCAAGCTGGGGTTTGGGATGTTCTCCAGGAGGGAGCCCATTTTGAGAACAGCTTTCCAATTCACAGGATTCAAAAGCCAAGGGCAGGCTTAGTTCAGAAGAATAAACACACGTACATACACACACACACACGCATGCATGCATGCACACACATATATACACACACAGGCACACGCACACACACTCATACACACAGACACACACACGCACACATACACACACAGACACACACACATACATACAAGCATGCACTCACACAGACACACCCGCACACACAGACACACACACATGCACGCACACACACATCTCACAAATTGCAAGATTAAAAAGCAGAATCGAGGGCAAGGCCAGACCACAGCAAAAGAGTGGGGGCTTAAAGAAAATGAGATATTTTGTCTCCAAAATCTTTTGTTTATTGGGCTCTCTGATTTGATTGCAGCTACTGCCTCCAGATCCAAATCTTTACAGCAGAATTGTAGGTGCAGCTGCTCTCTGCCCACCAAACATTCAGCTCAGCCCTGGCTTGCTTAGGCTTGATTCTATTTTACTCTGTTTCTCCTTTGAACAATACACACACACACACACACACACACATACACACATGCACGAACGCTCACACAGGCGCACACAGCAAATAAATAAATGTATCAAATATAAACGTCTAACTTCATTAATATATGATATAGTCTCTTCCGAATAATTTCCATAATCAATTAGCACCAATCTGTACTCTTAACATTGTTTTGCAGAGCTGAGATAGACAGAGAAACTCACACAATTCAGAAATCACAAGCACACATTTTTACTACATATTAAGTTGTGTGGTAACTGAATGCCTTTATTGTTTATAAATCTGTTCTCAACAATTTTCCTAATAATCTGGGCCTCTTAGCTACCTAAAATCAAATCTTGGCTATTTCTATGTTTGTAAAAGACTAATGTGTGGTTCAGTACTTGCTGCTCAAGGATGTGGACTTAGTTCAAACCCACACTATTCCAGTAAAATGCCAGTGTGCCCACATATACCTGTAACCCCATGAAGGTAGAGACAAGAGGGGGCTAACTAGGGCTTGTTGGCCAGTAGGCTATCTTCAGACCCAGTGAGAGACATTGTCAATAATGAAAGGAAGAAAGAAAGGGGGGATGGAGCAGAGAAATAAAGAAGGGAAGAAGAAAGAAAGAAAGAAAGAAAGAAAGAAAGAAAGAAAGAAAGAAAGAAAGAAAGAAAGAAAGAAAGAAACAGAAATATTAAAATTAAGATTTCACTTCTGTTCATTGGCAGATAAAAATAAAGCATTTAAAAATTCCTCATCTTCTACTGTAGTTGGTTTTAAATATATCTACAGAGAAAGCAAACTCAATCATATTCTAAATAGAAAGCCAATCATTTTGGAAATCAGTTTTTAGTGGTCTGAAATATTTCTGAACATGTCAGAATATGATCTAGCTGCTCTTCCAACTGTTTGCAAAATAAAAAAAAAATGAAGTCACGCCATTGTTGTTACTTTCTCAGTTCTAATGAATAACGGTCCAGATTTGGATAAGGTTTTCACTGAAATATATGGCAGCACAGAACATTTCAGTTTTCCTGCCTTTCTGTTGTAAGTGTGCATATTCTAAATACCGTGTGCCTGAGATTCCGAATGGGGGATTCCCGTACATGCTGGCAGGTGTTGATGGCAGTGATGCTTCGCACAATCCAGAAATACAGAACATGTTTCGTTTCTTGAGAAAAGACTATTGAATAGAAGTGACATCGGAGAAAGAGAAAAGCCTGCTCTCCCAAATAAATCATCATTAGTTGAAAGAATTATTTGTGCTATTAGAAATAGCATAATACCACCTGATTCTCGTGTATTACACTGCTTGCATGTTTATCAATTCATATTTGAGTTGATATATTTAGCCATATTCTTAGTCACTGCATAGTGACTAGGAAAAGTGGAGCAAATCTATAGTCAAAGCCACAGTAGTAACAAGCTATTTGTATTTTAACTGCTCTTTATATGTGAACAAAGTTTCAGTAAGTATGCTGGTAGTTTTAAAATGATGTAACAAGAACTCTGATTGCCATGGTTTATTATTTTACTTAATTGCATTTGAGGGGGGAAAAAGCTAGCTGCTTGACCTATTTATTACTCATATATTCCGTATACAAATACATGTATGTCAACTGAGAAGATCATACATTTCCCAGGAAGAAGCACTATACAGTCAGTGGCAGTGGCGTAAAACATAAAGCAGAGTATTAAGATCAGACATGGGAAACGTCTGTATGAATGACTGACATAATTCGACACAAGGCACCTGGTAACATCAGTGCATTGGAGGTAGGAGTTTATCAATGAATTACTTGACAACCATCATTTCCTGTTGTCATGAACGTTGGGCCTTTGTCAATTATGTAGATTTTAGGTTACATTAGCTGGAGTTAGAAATGTTTTGTGTATTTCAACAGCATTTTTAGAAGGGTTTTTGCCCTATAGTGCTTTGTCTGAACATTTTTAGTTTTTTTAACCTTATGGATCTAGTGTGTGTGTGTGTGTGTGTGTGTGTGTGTGTGTGTGTAATTTCTAATTTTGTGTTTTAATGAAATTTTTATGTGTGCAAATTTGTGTGTCTCTGCATCTGCATTTTTTGGGCTTTTTTTGGGAGGAGGGGCTTTTTTTTCCTCCCTGTTTGCTTATTTTGTCCTGTTCGGGTTTGTTTGTTTGTTTTTATTTTACCCTATTTTATTTTTGTTGTCTTTTAAATGTCTATTTGTTTTCTGAGAAGGGTGAGAAAGAAAGAGTGTGAATTTGGGTGGGCAGAGAGGTGGGGAGATCTGGGAGGAGCTGGGAGAGGGAAAACTGTACTCAGGGTATATTGTATGAAAAGAAGTCTTCCATTTTAAAAGGGAGGGTGGAAATAAGGTTCAAGATTATTCAAAGAGAACAAATAAGCAAGAGAACTGTTACAGTTCAGGAGATAGTGTGGGTATAGAAGAATCCGTGGCAGTGGAGTGCACAGTGGGGGAAACTGACTATGGCCACACATTTTAGAGCTCAATTTCCTGGAGTGACCATGGCATTTCCAGTGTGGCTTCGGTTGGCTGCCATGGTAATCCTCAGAGTGAGAGTATGAGACTCCCTGAAGCTGGGTCAGTGCCCTGCTTCCTAGAGAGCCGACTACATAATTTAAGTAATTCCTTGCTTCCTGGAGACAAACATTAACTCCTGTATAAAACTAGGATCTTCAGGTAGTAGGCAGTACTTCTAAGACTGTAAGAGTTTAGATTAAAACACTTGTGAGGAAAAATGATGGAGGAACGTCATTGGTTAAAAAACAAAGAAACTGCCTTGGCCCATTTTATTGGTTAGAACATAGGTGGGTGGAGTAAACAGAACAGAATGCTGGGAGGAAGAGGAAGTGAGCTCAGAGACACCATGCTCCCCTCTCCCGGGCAAACGCGATAGCTCTGCTCTCTGAGGCAGACTCATGAAGCTCAGACCCAGGATGGATTAGGCTAGAATCTTTCCGGATAAGACTGATGCTACACAGATTATTAGAGATGGGTTGATCGGGATATGAGAATTAGCCTGTAAGGGCTAGAGTTAATGGGCCAAGCAGTGTTTAAAAGAATACAGTGTCCATGTAATTATTTTGAGGCATAAGCTAGCAGGCAGCCGGGGTGCTGGGGACGCAGCCTCGCCGCTCCTATTACTACAGAATGGCGCCCAACGTGGGGCTCGAACCCACGACCCTGGGATTAAGAGTCCCATGCTCTACCGACTGAGCTAGCCAGGCAGGAGAGATGGCTCAGTCGATAGAGTATGAGACTCTTAATCTCAGGGTCATGGGTTCGAGCTCCACGTTGGGCGCCAAAATGTAATGGTGTAAATGAATGCAGACAGATTGTAAAAATATATACAGCTTTAATGGGGAAATAGACTTACAGAACCACCATTCCCGCGGAGACCAGGAAAGCAGAAGTGAGCGAGGAGGGAAGACTCCGCTTTTTTAAAGAGAGAGACCATGCCCTAATGGGCTGGTATCTCAGCGGCTATTGGCTGGAGGAGCGGAAGGACCTCCCGCAACAGAAAAACAATTTAGCTGATATTTAAATGGTTTCTCAATCAAAGAAACTGTGAAAACCTAGTCCAGTGGTTCTCAACCTTCCTAGAGCTCCGACTCTTTAATACAGTTCCTCATGTTGTGGTGACCCTCAACCATAAATTATTTTTGTTGCTGCTTCATAACTGTAATTTTGTTATCATTATTAATCACTATATATATATATATATCTGATATGCAGATGTTCTTAGAAAAGGTCATTTGAGCCCCCTCAGCAGGGGTCACAACCCACGGGTTGAGAATTGCTGACCTAGTGTGATATAGTCAAGCTTAACTCCGAGAACCCGGGGATTCTTTTGTAATCCAACACTTCTGACTTCCCAATCACCTAACCCTGAAGTTTTCAGAGCCCTTTTCGTTTTCTGTGAACTGAACTGGTTAGGAATGACAAGCAGGGGACAGGCAGATGCTCGGCACTGCCTGGGGGGCTCCTGGAGTCCTGATTGACTCCTTCCTGTCTTGGAGCTCCCAAGGCTGAAAACTTGCTGTTGTTTGGTGGCATTAATGTTTTCCCAGGAGAAATAAGAAGCTTTCAGTCAACCCAGTGAGACCTATGCAACAGGGAGAGGATCTACTTTCTTTTGAGCCTCTAGAACTTAAAAAAGGGGGTTGGGGGAACTTACTTGTCTGAGGAAAATGGGGTAACTTGTAAATGGTGTTTTTAGGACGTTTCTGAGATGATCAGCAGAAACTGCGTTGATTTTGCTTTCCCCTGGTTATAGAAATAAAGACAGAACAGATGTGACTGGAAAAACAAAGACAAATTAAGTTGAAATGGTTGAGCTGGTGACACAAGGACACAAAGGGACACAGCTCCTACTGTGAAGGGAGAGATGGAATATGTACCTGTACAATGTGCTACAAGGCCTGTTCCCAATCTGCGACTGTTATTCCCTCACTAAGACGACATTAAAGCCAGTTGAAGATACGACCTTAAGTTAGACCCACGAAGGAGAAAGGATTTGAGTCTGGGGTACCCTCATGCCTCTCTCTCCATCCTCCCACCACACTCAGAAGTAAAAGGCACCCTTCAGAGGCAACACTGGGGCTGAGCAGAGATGGGCGTGGCCTAAAAGGCTTCCCTCCTTCAGTTCCCACACTGTAGTACTAAAAACAACTCCAGTTTCTGCAGAACTCCCCCGACCCCATTTTCCCAACAAAGCCACCCTCCTTTTCTTGCCCAAACGAATTTTAATTAATTTTCTATTTCCTGGGGTAGAAAAAGGTTCAGACCGATGCTTCAGGAGCTTAGAAGAGGGACCCGGGCAATGGCTTTAGAAACAAATGGCTCTGCATTTGAACTGTGGCCATTCCAGCCACGTGAGCAATGGCATTGTTCCAGTTTCTACCATTAAGTGGCAATGTTAGTAAGATATCTGTCACAGAGTAGTGATGATGACTCAATGGAACACGTGCCTGAAAGTCCGGCTGTGCAGAAAGTCCTCTGCTCTATTTTGTAGTCAGCAATATTAATTTCCGAGACTCCTGATGGATTAGTCATTCACTCACGCAAGCGTGCTTGAATTCAGGACTTATTTGATCAGCCAAGTGCCAGCGATAGGCCTAATGATGTATCTGGTATTGAGCAGGAAAATAAATACAAAAAGAATATTGGGGGTAGAGAGTTCCCTCAATGGTTAGAGGACTGGCTACAGAGGACCCGGGTTTGATTCCCAAGACCTAATGGCTGCTAAGAACTATCTGTAACTCCAGTTCCAACACTTTCTTCTGGCTTCTTCAGGCAATCCGTGCATATGGTACACAGACATATGCAAACAAAACACACATAAAGAAGAAAAATAAATAAATCTGCAAAGAAGAATTTCAGGCTTCTGACATCAGGAAGATACAAGAACACTTAGGGTGCCACAGACAGGCCTCTGACCTCAGGAAGAGTGGTGCCACTGGAGACACTTGAATGTGTATGGTGCCACAGATAGTCTTTGCATAAGTACAAATCAGTAAAACGTGAATGAGTGGCCAGAGTGGGGCCCAGTGACTCACGGGAGAGTCTTAGGGAACAGAAACTTTGAGCCAGTTTATAACTATAGTTAGGCCAGAGACACGCTTTTAAAGTGAAATGTCCTTACCTGCCTGTTAAACCTTCAGATTCTTTGTCCCCCTGAATGAAAAGCCCAGTGTCAGATGGCACTTCTGGCCTGGCTGACCCAGAGTTTTCACAGTCCTTGGAGAGCCCCGTATTTTAACTACGTAGGTCAAATTGATGTCCAAAGCCTTTTACATTTTTATGTTCTATTTTTATTTAGTGTCTTACTTTCTAAAACAAGCATAGACTACCATTAGATGCCAATTTTTTTTTAAAGTTTTGCCATTTTTTTTTTGGCTCTGTGATTTCTTCCAGGACTTGCCAATGCTCCTGGATTCCCTTCTGTCTAACTATACTAAAAGCATGTGAGGTTTGAACTAATTTTTCAGTGATAGCAGCCAATTATAAAGCAAATTTTGACTTCATGTAAGAAGTGAATCTATTTGCAATGAAAGGAAAGCAAAGCCTGGTGAGCATGATCTCATGGCTCTGTGCTCCTGAAACCGATACAACTGTGCTGGGTGTGCGCTAGGTTTCGATCGTTGTGAGCAATTAATAGCGGCCCCTCCATTCTCAGAATTGATCATAACTATGGGCTAATGATCCTAGCAGAGGGACTACAGACACAAGACATGCCATAAACTTTATTACCGCTCCTTCTCCATGTTGCTGGAGGCAGTGCCAAATGTGTATGGGAGTATAACATGTAGGTGTATGAAATTGGGGTGGCTGAATCACCAGGTTTTAAGAGTTCCAGCTTTCGTATGTTACTCCCTAAAGTGAGTGCTAGCTGTCACGTCCACTCTTTCCAGCCTAGCCCCATTGTGCCCTAATGTTTGTCATTGTAAATGACAACTCCAAAGCAACAGAACATGACAATCTGAGTCATGCAGAAAGAAGGGGGGAAGTGCCAGTAAAGAGCTGGGGCCCAGAAACAAACTGCTCTGATCCCCTGCCATCTGTCTTCTTGTCTATAGGCATTTGTAAAGACTATATATAGCTTTGGCTTTTCTTTGCTTTTGGTTTAACACACAAAACTGTTGAGGGGAGTGTGGGTCTTGAAACAAACTGGTGGTTTGCTCTCTGGTTCAATCATTTCAGTGATGGCTTGCATTCTTTTAGGAATTTTAACATATTATGCTTTTTTTTCTCCTTAAAAACACACGGGGATAGTGCCATTTTCAACTCTCAATCCAGGACAGTAATCAATTGCCAAAACAATGATGCCTAAGGATGGTCTTTCTCAGCATTGCAAACTAAAGTATTCTTCTGAGGGATAAATATATACATGGAATTGTTTATCTGAATGCCTTAATTTTTCAAAATTCACATATTTTTATTGGGGTTTTCCTAATTATTGAAAAATGGTAAAGAAATGTAAGTAACAGAGACAAGAATTTCTTGGTATAAAATAAAATTTTGCAGTTGCCAAGGCTACTGGTTGCTCTTCACAGCCTTACAGTAAGGTCCTCTTGCTGAAGACAGACTTACTTAAGCCATCAAACATGGAGAAAATGAGCTTAGCTAAAAGCTTCACCAGCACTTACTAGTGTTTGTGGTGTTGGAAGATACTAATCATGATACTAGAGGGAAAAAATTAATTATCAATATCACTTAGCTACAAAACCTGTAACCAACAACAGTGACCTTCCTGCAATGTATATTGATGCAATAGTGGCACAAATTTTTAGAGAGTAACAAACCACTTTTTGATTGGGCTTAATACCCACTGCCTGAAATGGAACTCACACAGGACACTGCTGAAGTAGAAAAGAACCTAACACTAAATAGGTCATAAGACCTAGGCAGAAACCTACTGCTATAATTCCGCTGAAGGACCATCGCAATAACATGACTCTGGATGACTGAATATAGGTATATTGATGCACCCCATAGATCAGTACATCACTCAGTCCTCATCAAGGAACTTCATCTTGCAGTGGTTGGCAATTAACACAGAGACCCACAACTAGACACTGTGCATAAATTGAGAGATTTTAGAGTCCTCAGTCCTAAATGGAATGTCTTTAACAAACCCCTTCTCTCAAGGCTTAAGGACCTATGTAGAAGAGGAGGCAGAAAGATTCTGAGAACCAAAGGTAGTGGATGCTTCCAATGAAACAGCATCTTCCAGACACAACAAGACTGATATACAGATAAACTCACAGAAATGGTGGTGGTATGTACAAGATCTGAAAAAAAGCTCAAAACAGACAAAATCCCAGCACAGAGAAGGGTAAATGGACACAAAGTCCCACCCCTTACCATGAAGCTATTTGCAACTTATAGTTGCTAGGAAAGGGAAAATCAATTTTCTTCATTGGAGTAAGAAAGAGTATATATCAACCACACTTCTGGGCAGGCCATAGGACCAGGAGTAATTGGCCAACACAAAACAAACTCCATGTTTTTTATGGGTTTTTTTGCATGCTTTTGTTTTGTTTTTGTCTTATTGTGTAAATGGAGACTGTTCATTCATTTCCTGGCCTCCCAAACTCAAATAATCACAGAAAACTATATTAATTATAACACTGTTTTGGCCAATGGTTCAGGCTTATTCCTAACTAGCTCTTACATCTTAAATTAACCCATTTCTATTAATCTGTGTATCACCACAAGGGTGTGGCTAACCAGTAAGGTTGGCAGATACATGGCATTTGTCTCCTTCAGCAGCTACATGGTGTCTCCCTGACTCTGACTAGTCTCTATATCTCTGTTCAGATTTCCCGCCTGGCTTTATTGTGCCCTGCCATAGGCCAAATCAGCTTCTTTATTAGCCAATGATAATAAAACATATTCACAACATACAGAGGGGAGTCCCACATCATCTCCCCCATTTTTGTCTAAACAAAAAAGAAGGCTTTAACTTTAACATACTAAAATTACATATAACAAAATACGTATAAAGCAAGAATTACAGTTACAATATTTCTTTGTGAGTCCAAAGTTTTATATCAAATTTATCTTTTATCATAATTAAGAAAAACTATAACTACAATTATTTGTCTTCAACTCCATCAAAGACCACAGAAGGATATATTACCTAAGTAAACAGAAAATGCATTGTAAGGAACGTCCAAAACTCTAGAATTAACAGAGACATCTCACTGCCAGGAAAGTCACCCAAAGTTCTTTTGTAACATTGGGGCAACCATTTTCAGCCTATAGGCCCATTGTATCAGGCTAACTTTTCCATGAAGAAGGTAATTTGAAAGACTGTTTAGTGTTTTTTATTTTAGCCATTCTGACAGGTGTAAGATGGTATCTTAAAGTTGTCTTGATTTGCATTTCCCTGATCGCTAAGGAAGTTGAGCACTCATCCATTGCTGGTGGGAATGCGAACTTGTGCAACCACTCTGGAAAGCAGTGTGGCGGTTTCTCAGGAAATTCGAGATCAACCTACCCCTGGACCCAGCAATACCACTCTTGGGAATATACCCAAGAGAGGCCCTATCATACAACAAAAGTATATGCTCAACTATGTTCATAGCAGCATTGTTTGTAATAGCCAGAACCTAGAAACAACCTAGATGCCCTTCAATGGAAGAATGGATGAAGAAAGTATAGAATATATACATATTAGAGTACTACTCAGCAGTGAAAAACAAGGACTTCTTGAATTTTGCATGCAAATGGATGGAAATAGAAAACACTATCCTGAGTGAGGTAAGCCAGACCCAAAAAGAGGAACATGGGATATACTCACTCATATTTGGTTTCTAGCCATAAATAAAGGACATTGAGCCTATAATTCTCAATCCTAGAGAAGCTAAATAAGAAGGTGAACCCAAAGAAAAACATATAGGCATCCTCCTGAATATTAACCTTCATCAGGCGATGAAAGGAGACAGAGACAGAGACCCACATTGGAGCACCGGACTGAAATCTCAAGGTCCAAATCAGGAGCAGAAGGAAAGAGAGCACGAGCAAGGAACTCAGGACCACGAGGGGTGCACCCACACACTGAGACAATGGGGATGTTCTATTGGGAACCCACCAAGGCCAGCTGGCCTGGGTCTGAAAAAGCATGGGATAAAACCGGACTTGCTGAATATAGTGGACAATGAGGACTACTGAGAACTCAAGAACAATGGCAATGGGTTTTTGATCCTACTGCATGTACTGGCTTTGTGGGAGCCTAGGCAGTTTGTATGCTCACCTTACTAGACCTGGATGGAGGTGGGTGGTCCTTGGACTTCCCACAGGTCAGGGAACCCTGATTGCTCTTCAAGCTAATGAGGGAGGGGGACTTGATCGGGGAAGGGGGAGGGGGAGGGAAATGGGAAGCGGTGGCGGGGAGGAGGCAGAAATCTTAAATAAATAAATAAATAAATAAATAAATGAAAGACTGTTTAGCCTATATTGGCAATTTGTTATTCACTTTTTTCTGTGTCCTGTAGAATGTCTGGCAGACTCTTTCATGAAGCAGGAGCCCTGAAGAACTGTCTTACCTTCTTTAGGCAAGATCAGCAGTCATTTTTCTGTGTGTCCTGCATGTCCAATTTATACAGTACACCATCAAGTAGTCCAGGCAAGAGCAGTTTCTTGCCCAAATGGCTAGCCTTGTCACATTGAAGACAAATTCCATAAGAAATTTATTTAATATCCATCAACTTCCCTTAAGTAATTGGTGCTGCCAGAAGCAGACATGTCTTACTGTAAAAAAAACAAAAGTCTGTTTATAAAATATTTTAAATGTTATATTCTGTAGGTCTTTGAAAGGTTTAAAGAATACCTATCCACCTGAAATATATCTCTGTACATCTAGAAAACCTAACTAACATGAATACAAATTTGACTACTATAGATAACTATCTATTAATCCATAGTTTTAAATTATACATTACATTTTTAAATGAGCTGAATAAGCATAATACCTTAAACAAGAGCAGAAATACATATACACAATGTAACAAAATCGACCTTAAATT